>NW_024610148.1:0-600000 GCF_016920785.2 Ixodes scapularis
GCAGTGGCAAAGGTGTCAGTGGCTCCTCTAGCGGATTCGGAGTCTACAGACGACGCAATGGAAAAGTATAGGCTCGGCGACGTCCTCGAGCTTTGCGAGCCCCGTTTTGTCACCTCAACCACTGAAACAATTCATTACAATCAGTCCGCTTGCAAAGCGGAATCCACTGATCGCAGCTGCAACGACAATTTTATAACAACGCGCGCAGAAACAAAGATAGAGCAGTTTATTTAGCGGTCCCAAACGACTCTCAGGGGATCACATGCGTTTGAAACGCGTCTGGGAAGCGGAAAAAACCCGTCTAGCTACTACACCTAAGTCGTAAAAGGTTCATTTTGATCCGTTACAAACTGCGTTGCCACAATTTCTTACCTGAATAGGTGATTATAAAGCGTGCGCAAAGAACGTGTTAAAATTACCAGAGCAAGCGCACCAGCCTCTGGAGTATTACAAAAACGAAAAGTAACCAGGAAATGACCGTGCAAACACTTTCCGAACCTTGCAGAAAAAATGAAATCTCCATTTCAGACAAAAAAAAAAAAAAGAAATGGGGAACAGTCGCGAACAATGGCGAATGAAACAAAGAAGTTAGCCGGACGACACAAAGATACAAATCACCCAGCAAAGACTTCGTTCAACGACGACGATCGCGCGGGGCGTCGGTAAAAGCATTGAAATTTAGCAGGTGGTGGTGTCCGTCGGTGTTGAGTTAACACCAAACAAAGCGGAAGCAACATGACGAAATTATTTAAAAAAAAGCTCAACTTTTTTTTTTAGCTACATGTTACACGTCTGTTTAATTGCTTTCGCGGCGTTGGTAGGAACTAAGAACAAAACTGAGGAAATGAATAACGTAGTCCAGCTCACACTTCCCGCTAATTAAGAGTCGCACGCTGCAATCTGCTACGTGGTAGCAGTGCGGGACCCTTTTTTGCTTTCGCATTTCTCTTCCCAGTCACTTTGGCAGGTTCTTTGTTTGTTCGCTTGCCGAATAAGTTCAAAGGTACATGTATTTGTTGACGTACATGTCGAAGGCTATCCTTGTACACCGTCCCTTTGTTTCGAGTGTCGATCGGCGGTCTCAAGTGCGGCTTCAGCTGAACTCTTCTTAGGTGCAATATATTAGCGAATTGTGTGTCAAAAGCACGGCTGATGTTACCGGCTAGGTGGCGAGCTAAGTCGTAAGATGGTGTCATTTTCTCATGGGAGCATTCCTTGCTCTTCAACAAAGTGCCGTTCAAGATGTTCCTGATTGCAGTTGGACTTAGCAAGCATGATGAAAGATCTGACTGGCTGCTCACCCGGGTACATAGGACTGGGTGTTCAGTTGTACATCTGGTGTGTCATTCGTTAGGTTCTCCGCGATCTCCGTGGAGTTGTCATAATCGTCTGTTGAGGCGTCAGTGGCGATTTTGAAGCCAGACTTGGGTAGCTCTTCCAGTTTAATTTGAAGTTGAAATTACTCCCGTTTGTTCGGTCTTCGGGAAGCGGAAGATGGATTTTCACCACATCGCAAAAACTTGTTTTTTGCAGTGGTAGGCCAGCACATGGCATGCCTGCCATCTCCAAGTATGAGCTGGTGTCATGGGCGTCCACAGAACTTTTTCCAGGGGGGGGCACCCGTGCACATAAAGGGCCGGGGAAAGGGGGGGGGGGGGGGGTTAAGGGAAAAGAAATTGCCAAAGATGCGCGATTTCCGGTGTAAACTTCAAGGATAAAAAAAAATATTAGAAACGGCAAGGGAAACTACCAAGCTTAAAAAAGAGACTGGATTTTGTTATTGAACAAAGCGTTAAGTTTAATTATTCAAATTGCAGAAAAATTATTAAAAAATATGTTGACAACAAGAGTGCCAAGTCTCTGTGAACGTGAGTTCACGGCTCACGCGAACTGATGACCAGCACACAACACAAAATGTTCACCAACATGCGACTGTAGTTAGTCTTCCTTGAATAACAGCTGCAGACGCCTGTGATTTTTCTGGGCAAATTGCGTGATTACACGGGTGATAAAGTCGTCCTTGTGTTTCATTACACGCTCCCGGTGTACGCTCATCATACAAAGGCCGTCCAGCCTATCGTTCCTCATAGTTGAACGTAGCCACGTCTTCACTCTCCTTAGTGTACTGAACGAGCGTTCGACAGTGCAGGTGGTAACTGGTAAGGCAAGAGCCACCTCGATGGCGTTTGCGACAGCGGGGAAGAACGTCTTTGCCTGAAGCAGAAGTTCGGGATAAGATATTTCTGAGCAGTCCCCAGTTCTGTTGAGCCACATCTCATACCAGGAGATGCCCTCTTCCTTGAAGTTTTCGATGCCGTAAAAGCCTTGGAGTTCATCGGCGAGAACAGCAAACTCAACGCGACTCAAGTGCTTCATTCTTGCTGGATGCAGCTGGAGAAGTCTGTAGCTCTTCTTGTTGCTTTCAGAAAAGCGGCGAGCCAAAGAAGCATTGAGAGAGTCCAAGTACGGCCCATATATTGCCACGCGGTAATACTCTTCCGGCAACTGTATCCCGTAGTTGTCTCGGTGGGCCTGCCGTGAGGCTTGTCTGGGTACAGATATCAACTCGCCTAGATGATTGGCCGCTTCACTTGCTGTCTTCATGATATCCGAGAACTGCTCTTCAGCGTTGGTCCGGTGGCCGCGAAAAATATTCTGCAGCTCAGTGATGTGGTTGTGTACAGAATGGAAATTCATGGATACACTCTACAAAATGTTCGTAACGGGTTCCAGCCGTGCGCTGTACTTCGCGACAATGTGCAAACAGACGATGAAAGATGAGCTCGTTGTTGCGCAGTGGAGGATATGAGCGCGGTCCCTCGTTGCAGCATTCGAGCTTGATTCCATTGATGCCAGGTCCTCGAGCGCTTCGACTATGGCCACGTAATGGTCAGAGAAGATCCGAATTGACTTGTATTTTGCAGACCACCTTGTTTCACACAGCATCGGAATGTTGGGCACCAATTTCCTTCGGAGCACGCTTTCACGGAAGAAGTTTATGTTTTGTTTGATGACCCCTATCGTGTTTCGAATTTCAGAGACCTCGTTCAGATCGTTGATCACGAGATTGAGTTTGTGACTTGCGCAGTGGAAGAATAGTGCCTTAGGAAGCTCTTTCTGTATTATTCTGTTTACTCCAGCTTCTTTTCCAGCCATTGTAGAGCATCCATCGTATCCCTGTCCAACGAGGTTCGACACAATCAGCCCGGCATCCTTCAAAAACTTCAAGATTGTAGCGGCGATGCAAGCGGAGTTCAGTTGTTCCAGCTCTAAAAATCCCATAAACTGCTCCCGAACGAATGCCTCGGTTCCCGCCTTGTCAATAAAGCGAATCCCTATAGACAGCTGTTCTGTTTCTCCAATGTCCGCCGTTTCGTCCGCAAGGACGGAGAAAGCCAACGCTGTGTTAGCTTCGGACACAATTTGCTCCCTCAGGATGTCGCCACAGATTGTGATGATCTCGTTCTGGATCCGGACAGAAGTGTACTTTGCGTTGCCAGCACAAGAAGCGAAGTGTTCCTGAAGTCGAGCATCTCCAGCTTCCACCCGAAAATCAAGGAGATCGTTGAAGACTCCACTGTCAGACTGCTTCCCGCGAATAGGCAAGTCATGCGTTGCGCAAAAGATGATGGTGGAAACTATAGGAAATGGTTTCTCGCGGTTCTTTTCAACTTGGTGATGCAGTGCTCTGTTCAGCTGCTGTGCAACGGGTAGCTGCTTGCTCATCATTACATTCATAAAGTCTTGTGAGGCTGCCATTGCTTCCTGGTGCCATTGGGACTTTACGTGATCCCTGCACGCCTCATGCATCTTTTTGTAGTTCATGAAAGCACGCACGATAAAGCTACCTTGAGTGCCGCGGTGAACATTCGGGGGAAAAGTGACGCAGTAACGGCAAAGGGCGCCTTTCGCTGTCGCTGAGTACGCAAGCCAAGGGGAGTAATCTGCCAGCCATTGGTAGCGGAAACTCCTTTTGACAGACGTTACATCTTTCTTAAAGTCGTACTTTACATCTGGCGTCCATGCGTCTTTAAGAAGGCGTAACTTCAAAGAGTCCGGGATGCTCGGGTGTTTAGCTTTGTCTAGAAACTCTCCCAAGTCGTAATTATTAAAGACCCGAGTTGCTTCCTTGCTGGTGTCACTTTGGTTTAAACCCAAACAAGGGGAAGGGAAATCATCGTAGTTTACTACGTCGTGGGAGCTCACCGTTGGTGCAGTCCCTCTCGTAGACTCGACGATGTCAGCTGCTGTCTGCTGATGAAAGCTTGCTTCACTTTGGTCAGATGTGGCAACGTTGAAACATGTCACACCAGGATCTTCAGCAGGACAACTTGATAACACTTCGTCACACATCCGCTGACGCTTGAAGAAGTGTCGAATGTCCATTGTTTCGGATCGCGCTAGGCAAAGGTGACTAGAGAGTGCCTCGTGGGAGATGGCGAACAGGCGAAATGGACGGATTGATTGTAACGGACACAGTGAACAGTCATAGCGGGCAGTAGCTTACGTCTTTGTAATCGTTGTTTGTTCAATTCTTCACTCCACGCCAGCAAATCCCAGCACGGCGTACAGAACACCGAAGCCCGCGCAGTACCGGCAGATCGCAGCCGTGTCGATGACTATGCGGCTATCCTGGTGTTTTGGTTGCTTTCATTCGTCTGAAGTGTCTGACACTCGTTCTTATACACAGAAAACAAGGCAAGGTAAATTATGTAACGTATTAAAGACTTTCAGCAATAAAAACAGCGTATATAATTAATTAACCTTACTATTAAGATAGGTAACAATTCATCAAATTTGGTTTCGGTTTGATTTAACTGGAATCTAAAAATGATGGCGTAGCAACTTAGCTTCGTTGAAACGGTTCCTATTAAAAGGTACTACTCCCTCAACCTTGAATGCAGTACAAGTTTTTCCAGGGGCGGATTTATGGTTCAGGTTTTGAGGGTTTGGGATGGGGGGGGGGGGGGGGGGGGGGATACAAAGAGATGTGAAGCCACGTGCGAATGGTACTTTGTTCCCCCGAAATGTAGTGGGCAATTTGATACAAAAACTCTACTGTACGATCTAAGAATCCAAAATCCATGAAATTCATAAGAAAAAAATAGCATCGAACTTTCAGCTTAGAATTGTCCTCTATCATAAATATCTTCAATAGCCAGCCAGTGTTTCCTTCACCACCGGGACCGGACGGGCTAGATCAGTCATAATATGTGACATGTAAAGTCGGCTCGCAATCCTAAAGGGCGTTTTGTACGGATAGGGCGGACTTCTTGTCATATGGAGAACTCCAGTGTGTTGGTAAAAGTTGAGTAGCTTTTTACCAATGCATGCTCAAACTAAAAAAAAGAAATGCTCCAAAGTTGTAGGGGGGGGGGGGGGGGGGGCAACCGCCCCCCCTTGCCCCCCCCTTCCGGACGCCCATGGCTGGTGTATGCCCGAAGGCGATTGGTTGATCAGCAAACGATGATCCATAGCAGATGCGCCGCCGTACTCAAGTAAAATCCGAACAGAAATGTATAAGGAGCTTACACTTTTAATATATTTATTAAGTATAAAAAGAACACATAAAAAGATTTACGATTAGAAACTCAATCGAAGGTGAGAACAGGTTATCGAAGACGACAGTAGAAATAAACATAAAAAACAACAAAGTTTAGGATAGTTCGGCACTTTTTTTTCAAGGTCACTGCGGTGCCCTGCAGTGTGCTCATTTTATGAGTGCTGACGTCGACAATTTTATCAAAGTCACTGCCATGTCGCGAGGTGGCCTACAGATAAAGGTTTCTTTTTTCTGTGCGTGCGTTTGATCTCTTTGTGTGTTTTAACGTAGAAGATGCAGAAGACCTTAGTCGTCCCGCCGTTGACAATCGCAATTTGTGCACCATATATAACGTGACCGAAATCACCTTTATTTGCGCTGCGACGCACTCCTCTTTTTTCTTTTGCAAGTGCGAGAAGGCTGCTTTCTTGTAACTGTGCTTTTATTAGTGTCAGTAATAACGTCAGATTTGCATGTGCACAATCAACTTCTTCCAGAGCAGACGGACATCGGAGTAATGTACTTGGTTCAAAATTGCCTTTTGCTTTTTCATCCAGAGACAATCTTAACGGGATTAGCCAGCAAACCTATGAGACTGAACGGTTTTAAGCCATACATTCATGAAAAATCGGAATTTCAACAACGAAACGATTTGATTAATGCGCTGTTCCCTCCAAACAGTATGTACCACCAACTAGCCCAACTACATGCCTTGCTGATTATTTTTTTTTATTATTTATTTATTGATACTACTATCTCCTTCGGGAGATGTGGTAGGAGGGGGTATATAATGTTGTATAAGGCATACATTTCTAGTGATTTTAGCACACGCGAATAAGGCCATCAATGTCATCATTATACAGTATTGAATAAAAAATTAAAGCAAAACAAAAACAACAACAACAACAAAACAACCTACAAGAAATACCGTCAATCGCAGGAGTTACAGAAACTGCGAAGGTTAGCAATGAGTGATGACTCAGATGAAGCATTTATTATGTGACTGGGTAGGGCATTCCAATCATGAATGGTCCTTGGGAGAAATGAGAACTTAAATACATCGACCCTACAGCTGTATTCTTGTAATGATCTACAATGAAAATTTCGCGTGGGGTAATTATGAAGAGCAGGTGAAATATATGTAGAGGTGTCAATATTGAATCGGTAGTTTAGTAGGTCGAGCAAAAATTTTAATCTTTGAAACATGCGTCTATGGGTTAATGGGCTAAGGCTGGAACACACATATAGTTCGGAAACCGGGTATTGTCTCTGAAATTTGTTCTATATGAAACGCAAGCATTTTCTCTGTATGGATTCAAGTAAATTTATGTTGGTTTTAGTAAACGGGTCCCAGACAACGGACGCATACTCTAATATAGGCAGAACAAACGTTTTATAGGCTGTTATTTTACATTCGATGAGGTTTGCTTTAAATTTCGCCGGAGAAACCAGAGTTTAGTTAACGCCTTGCGAACAATATATTTTATATGGGTGTTCCAACGCAGGTCGTTTGAAATGATTACACCGAGGTATTTATAGGAAGTCCCTTCGGCTAGGACAGTATTGTTAATGGAATAATTATAAAAAAGAAAACTAGTTTTGCGGGTTATATGCATGCGAACACATTTGTTAACATTTAGTGACATCTGCCACGAGTCACACCAATCGTGGATCTTGGATAAGCAGCTGTTAAGTAATGTCTGGTCACTAACACCATTTACCTCAGTGAAGATAACAACATCGTCCGCGAATAAACGTGCTCGCACAGGAATGTTAGCAGTGATTTCGTTTATAAAAATTGAAAAAAGTAAAGACCCAAGGACTGACCCTTGTGGAACGCCTGATAGCAGAGGGACTGGCGAGGATGCACTAGAGTTTATCTGAACGTACTGTTTTCTTTCTAGCAAGTAATTTTCAAGCCAGGAGTAGGTGATGTCGTTTTGCACGATTGATTTAAGTTTTAGAAGTTTACAGTGTGACACTCTGTCAAACGCTTTGGCGAGGTCAAGAAAAATTACATCAACCTGTTTAGAACGATTTAATATTTCAGCAAAATCATGGACGGTTTCAAGTAATTGCGTTGTGGTTGAAAGGCCATGACAAAAACCATGTTGATTCACATTAAAAAAGTTGTGATTTTCTAAATACGCTGCCAAATGTTTAAAAACAACGTGCTCTAAGAGTTTAGAGCAGTAAGGAAGCAGAGAAATCGGCCGGAAGTTCCCAGGCAAGAGATGAGATCCAGATTTGTGAACGGGAACGATCTTGGCAATCTTCCATTCTACATGAATGACGGACTCCGACAATGATTTTTTTTTTAATATTAGATAAAGATACTTTGAGCACCATTCTGCGTAGCGAACGAGGAACATATTTTGAATGCTGTCGTGACCAGCAGCTTTTTTTGTCGAAAGATTAAGCAACGCTGAAAACAGTCCATCGGGAGAGATAAAAACATCGGGTAACACTGATAGGTTGGGTGACAGGTTTAAACAAGGATTAATAAGAACAGTAAAGTTGAAACGTAGCTATGTTCTGAAAGTTTGGTGCATTGCCCTTTTTGAAGAAACAGGGTGAAGGTACATTCGTGGTTTGCCTGGCTTACGTATGTTCTGACAGAGTGCTTTCTTCAGGAGAGCCCTAAAATTGCACCCTGCAAGCTGTAACATCTGTCCCACACGAAGATGTTCTTCACTCATGAAGTGGCACCTATTTTTAACATTCAAAGCAGCGAATAACCGTGACAATCTTTTTCATTAGTCAGCTCGCACGGAGATCGGCAAAACCAATGCGTTGTGGAGAATTCGTCTGCTAGCGGAGACTCTGAGCTCGCCAGGGGCGCTGCGATCACTTTTCGCCCGCGATCCTCGGGAGTTGCCAGTTTTGGCTTACACGGTATTTGCCTTAACGCTGGACTGTCAAATTGGACCGTCAATTCGAACCTTTGCAGACTACAACCTGCCTTTTCGTCAAAACGCCGCGACTGGGGTTGTACCAAAACTGCCGGGAAATGTTTGGAGATAACTTTCCACGTGTTTTCTGTCTGACCGGTTCGCCTGGGAACGTGGATAGGTGCTATAAAAAAGAAAACCAGACACCGTCGAAACATGATCGCTTGTGCGCGAAGCCCTTTGGGTTGAATCCTGGGATACTTGAGGTCGTAAGATTTATTTGTTTTGTCCCAACATGATCCCGAAAAAACCTTGAAGTTGTGCGATCCACCCGCGGACCACGTTCAGTGCGCCTTCGCGATCAAACGGCCGCCTGATCGTTCAAAGTCTAATATTTTCTTTCAAACTCGTCCAAACTGTCCTCTGCTTGTTCAAACGACAGCGATCACTAGACAAACGTTGCGATAAAATATGCATGCCTCAAAATACGTTTAGGTTTGAAGGTCGTTTTCTGTAAGTAGGCTCGGTGTAAACTGTATATTGAAGGAGATGCCGATCATTGTTACCACTCTCCATCACCAACTTGTTTTTACCGAATTCCTATCGCTCAATTCTGCTTGCGATTTTCAGATTCGACGTCGAGCATCGCAGCTACCTACCGTACACGCTTTTGCAACCTGAGTGACGTCATGATTGAAAATTGCTAGCAGAATCTTATCATGTAAATAACGCTCTAAGGTATATTTTGCGGCGTTCACGCTGAATGAATCGACGCACGTCACATTATTTAGAAGACGTTCTGCGGTGTAACGAGCCTCGTTAATTTCGGTCAGACTACTGGAATGGTAAGGCAGGAAGACGTAGAATAAGCACTTCCAACGCTAAAAGGAGCACGGGGACTGACACCGACGCCGACGACATCAGATTCCAAGGGTTTGTTGATGCGGGTCATAGCGCTTCCTGCCAACGTCCCGTCGCGGATGCGCGGCACCAGTGGTGTACCGCTAGGGGAGCTCCTGTTTGTTTGTAAATATGAGATGGTGTATAAGGTGTGCACAGGCACTCAAATGTAGCATCCTGTTGCTTCCTGCAACTTCCTGTTGAACGTTATCCTTTCGAACGAAAGCTCGAACCTTTCCCTGCAAATACAATTTTCTTGACATCTGATTTTTGTTTTGTTTTTTATAAGCGCACTCGCATTCTTTTTAAAGCTGTTTTTGTATAAAAAGTAGTGACGGGAAAGCATTTACGCAGAAGGAAGGAGGCACCTGTTAATTGCTCAGTTCACTGAGCAGGTAACATGACTCAAAGGTTTCAGTTTTTGCTACTCCTTCTCCTCCTCTTGGTGAGTGTAACACTAAGAAAAAGTTTGCGTGCGAAGTACTAAAATTTGTAAGCTTAGTCTACTCACTAGATAAGATTCGCTTTGAAGTGACTCCACCTCAGGCATCTTGGTGCATAAAATCCTGGTTGCCACTTAACTGACACTCTATCCGAAATCGCAGAAAACGCCTTTTCGTTCACCAGAATATATTATAGTAATGACCTTGTGTGTTTGCAGAAATATTTAAAGAAGAAATAAGTAGTATTTATTTCTGCAAATCTTGTAAGTTGAGAATTATGTTCCCACCCGTGCGTTTCACATGGATGTGACTATATCACTCAACTCGACTGTCGAGCTGGTATAGTGATAAGCAAATAACAATCTTCTCTGTCAAACTCAAGATACACGGGATGTCCCCGTCATGTGTTCGAATATTAATTTGAACGTTCGTTTTTTCTCTACAGTGTTCGGTTCACCAAAGTAAGTACGCTCCATTCAGGTACTTTCAAAATATTTTATCATTTGCTACGGTTACGCCTTTGTTTCTGTTTAGTTCAGTCAATAAACCTTTTTCTCTCGGCCAGGGGGCGCTGTAGCGTTCACGAGACGCGAACACAAAAGGGGCGCCTTCGCTAGCGTCCGCGAGACGCGACCATTTAATGCTGGCGTGAAGCCGTGTCCTAGCGTCCCATCATGCACTTTCCACCTGTGTAAGCCGGCGTCTGTCAGCGTTCCTCCGCGTCTACTCATGGTTCCCGCCAACGTTACTAGAACAGCTCGGTTTGGAAACTGTCATGAATGCTGCCCTGAAAAAGTACGGCACCGATTCGTGCTCGAGAACCGATCTATTGGCGATCGCAACGCCGCCATTCCTCCCGCAACGGCCACTCGAGAGACTGCAGTGCCGCTTTTATTGGTTCGGGAGCACCGTAATCGGTAGCGTCTGTTCGGACTGCTATTTTAGCTTAAATCGTCCAATTAGGCGCCGAAGCGTGTACAGTGGAAGTTAGGGCAGCCAGCCCCCGGCTCCCAAGTGGACGCGCCGCGTTTATTTACCAAAGTTAGGACGGACCAAGGTCGGGACGCGCTACCTGAAGTCATGGGTGTGACATGGCTGACGAAACACAATATTAATTTTGCCGAAAAACCTCTAAACTAAATTTGTATCTAAACATCACACTCCCGTAATTCGGTACCAACCTCCAATAAAAGTTCCTACAAAAAGCTTGTTTCGTTTGTTTTCCGCAAAAGCATGCTTTCTAAAAGCTCACCGTGACTAGCTCACCGTGACCACAGTAAAGAAACGAGATTGCGTTGCCACTTTGGCACCTTGACACTGGGAGTTTCCGTACTCTGGGAACTTTCACTGACTCTAGCAGTAGCCAATAAATCTAATTTCATGTTTCAACTCGTCGCTAAAGGGTAGCGCTGTTATCGTATTTAGTTCGGTTTCGGTAGACGCCATCGGCCCTGGTTTCGAGGTTGAGTTTTCCAACTTTAATAACGTTGGTTTCCGCGCACTAACAGAGCGTTTGAAACGACGCAACGCTACGCACAGCGGAAACGCGACCTAAAAATATGCAATGTTGCTCGCCAGAGTGTTGTTCAAAACTTGAGAGCTGCAGGTCTATACCAATTAGAAGACAAGGCACACGTTACCCCACTCCCCTACACGTCATCCCTAGTGGCTTCACGTAGCGTCTCCTAGCTTGTGGCAGCATCGCTGCCAGCCCGTCTCACTGCGTCTCCCAACGAGCGCGACGCTGGCACAAGGCGTCGCCAAGACGGACACGTTTGCCGCTATGCTGCCACTCTCGTAAAGCTTCGGCGCGTTCGCCGCTTGGGGTGGTTTTGGATCCACTAATGATGACTGCATGAGCAAGCCTTGTCTTTTAAGTGGCATTGGCTCAATCGACTACCTATTGAGTGGACGGATTTTGGTTTCTAAACGCGGTGTCACTGGGAGAAATACAGCGCTAGATTGAGGGAGATGGGGGGCTAAGCAGATTGCAGTTAAGGGCTTCACCCCCGAGAGCAAGGGAACGGGGCATATTTCCTCTAACATTCTTAATAAATATATAAAACCTCCTATGGCGAAACTTGGAACGCCAGGTATGCGGCTGGTATTACTCCTGCACGTTTCCGGACGAGTGCATATTGTGAAAAGGCCGATCATTGTTTACAGTCGGGCGGAAACATTTCTGTTTACATAAGAAAGTGCGAAAGTGGGAAACGGTTTTTGTAGGGTGTGTGTGTGTGTGTGTGTGGGGGGGGGGGGGGGGGGGTGTAAATTACGAAGCGTGCGAGAAACACCGGTAATCTGCTCGAAGTCCGGGGCTCATTTACTGCTTAATGTGCAAACTATTTTTGATTCCGAGCCACCCGATTTTCTTCCCCACGCACGACTTTTTTAATGAAAGAGTGGGAAATTAAAAGGTCCACGGACATAAAAACAGTGTCGAACACCGACACTTTGTTGCGATATTGCTGGGCCACACTAACTTTCGATGCATTTTTCTCATTTTCTTTAGGATAAGGGGGAGGGGCAGGTGCTCATCAGTTTAGTGCCTCTATATTTCTTAATACGACCCTGGACCAACCCTTGGTGTTAACGTCTAGGGCGTGGTACTCAAAAAGTGAATGGAAAAAACCTAGTGGCGGACGGGCACTTGTGGAAGGGAGGTTTCCAATCGCGTCAGGTCAAGAAACGAGAGATTTAGACAATATTTTGTCCGAGATTCCTTTGTAGTTACTGCTTACGGACGCAACAATCTTAAATTTTCTTTGTTTTCTTTTTTGTCGTGTCAGTTGCACTGTTGATGCATCATACAAAAACGAAAAGACACTGTACTCGCTGCAAGCATGTTGACAGAATTGTCTGCGAACACACTTCGAGCACGCTGTAAGCATGTTTGCTTCACACGTGTGAATGTTTTGAACAAGTTTGCAGACAGTGTTTTTATATTATCAATGTGAGAGGACAACAGTATAAGGAACAAACACGCCTCAAATAGTGCCCGCACACTCTTTTGTTGTATAAGCAGTGCGACCGTGGCTTTAGGAGTAATGGCGGCTCCTTTCAAGTTCGAACCCAGATCTGCCTACCATAGCATTTTCCTCCTCGAATATAATGCTTTCCACGTATTTAGCATTTCTACAAACCCTAGGCGGTACGAGTCTCATTGTGAAATGTATTAATAAGCTTGTTTTCTTCTAGGCAGCGGCACCCTATTTGATCTCGAAGATGTGATTTACCAAGTCCTCGTGCGAAATTGCTCTTACAATGAAAGGCTGGTCACTTTTGATGTCACTGGAGATAACAAAACCCGAGGTCGCCCTGAACTCCTCGCCACGTACGTTATGCTACTCTTTATTTCGAAAACAATAAATTATAAAACGAACTAAGGTCACTTTGAATTAGAAGTACCGGTGTAACAAGTTTCAACGCCAAACTACAGATCCCTATTTATAACTACTAAATATGCGTTTCAAATATTCTCCTACGTGTATCAGTTTGTGCCGTGTTATGTACTTATAGGTGCACGTACTGCCGAAAAGCAATGATCAGATTAAACCCTCCCCCCAACACTAAAAAAAAACAAAAAAACGGCATTAGTCATTCGCATTCGACAGGAGACATGTTGTCACTTCACTAAGGTACGTGGATTATAGTGAAAAACGCTCACCGCTGGTGACATCGCTGATGCTAGGAAAGCAACGCAAGTAACACGACGGTTAAACCCCGAGAGAAACGACAACTGCTCAGAATTCTTAAGATTCGCGTCTTTTCTTCGCCTTTCCTTCAATAAACCGGTAAATGTATGTCATGTTTATGTACAAAATGCTAAATCTCTTACAAAACACGAGACCATTGAGTAGCTATACGTAGCGTCTGTTTTTCATGTTTACTTTTAACTAGAAGCACTCCTTAAAATATGGCTCTACACTACAAAAATCTAGTCGTAAAATACCTGTTATGCGTTCTTCGGCTGGCTTATATTTGGCGCCCTAAAAGTTATTTTAAGAACCCTACAAAAGACTTATTCGTAAGAAACCTATAAGGGGTTCTTAAAGGGGCGGTGCAACGATTTTCAGGCTTTGTCCAATTCAATTATTTTTGAAGAACAGAAAGTCGTATTTTCTTGCGAGCGCTAGTTCCCCTTCCGTCCGTCCCTAGTCGGTCGCCTTTTGAGTGACGTACTCTGGGGGATCACCTGGTTTCCTCTTGGGTTCTTTTTTTCAGAAACCCCAGCCGCTTCCTCCGCAATTTTCGATTTTTAAAGGATTAGCATCGTTCAAGGTCACGGCGAGCGATCGACGCAAAAAACGGTTCGCGGTGACGGCGAGTGTAGCAGCGGAGGGGGACAGGTTCTGTTCACTTCCGCGTATCCGCCAGAGTACGTCACACACCAGTCCCGTTAACCACCACACGCGGCGGCAGAACGGTAAATATTTTGTTGTCTTCTTTGCGACCATGCACCGTAATAGCGGTTTTTCGGGGCAAAGTGACGCCTTTTTGGTAACTTGCGCTTGGATAAACAGTATAAAAAAGATACAAATACAAACTGCCGATTCTTTCAACGCTAAAATTGTTGCACTGCCACTTTAAGCTCCTTTTTGATGCGAAAGAGTTCTTCGTCGCCCAGCTGCCCGTCTAGAACGCCAGGGTGCGATAGTGTTTGAGGCGAAACTTCCTTGACGAGCTGAAATAACTCTTGGGGCGCCAAAAAACCTTACAAGAACGAATTTTTTTTTTTTTACAGTAAATTGCGTGGACTACTTAGGGACGTTGTCGGCTCACTCGGACGGTCCTTGCAGCATCTGCATAGAAGCAAACTCCTAGAAAGTACAATGCTAATTGACAGACTAAACGATAACTCTGGTCGAGAGCGAAAGCAAACTAAAATATTGGTATCGCTTTAATGGCACGACATATAATCACTAACGGAATATTACGTCAAAATGAGGCAATGCACTCCACTAAAACCGATTTTAATGATTCACCCAGCTGCTCTTTAGCGGGCGGCAAGCGAGTTAGCTTTTAGTCGAAAAACACCGGCGCTGCACCCTCGTGACGTCACGTCTTGGAGGACCTGCGGTCGCTTGGTTGTACCGCGTACCGCAGCATCCTTTTGACGTCACGTCGCGGCCGTACTATGGTGCCTGGAACGCGTCTCCGACGCGTTCCAGGCACTATAATAGTTTACTGCTTCCAAAAAAGTGGTCCCTCGATTTCCGCCTGATGACGTCATAAAAGTGTCATGCTGTTGCCGATCGCGATCCTGGCGGCGTCTCAACAGTTGTGGTGTATATGACGGACGCCTGTTCTGCTGTAGGTCGCTCTCCACTGTGACAGTCCACGGAAGTTAAAGCAGCCGGCAGTTGGGACGCCGTGACGACAGCGACACTCGCGTTCGCTCGTGCTTTCCGCCAGCATGTCTAGGGCCAACCGCCAGGATCGCGACAGGCAACAGCGTGACACTCCTGCTTCTGTGACATCATTTGTTGCCACTTTGGGACCACTTTTGATGTATGGGCGGGATAGGGCGCTAAGCACACCAGTCGGAGACGCGCTCCAGGCACCACAGCCGTACGGCTGATGATCAGTGTTGCCATCCCTTTAGCAGGTAGTTTAGGTTGTGCCGAAGACTCCCGAAACCAAAGTTTGAGCCGTGATATTTTTAAAACAACACGCAATATCGAGAACAAAAAAATATACCCCGTAATTCAGGGACACTGCTTTAGCTGAAAACCAGTCCCGATCCCATATTCAAAAATACTGACTGGAGTTAACCTTTAGAAAACGCGAGGCATATCGAGTCCCGCGCATCTCATTATCCCGCGTCAGCCAATGAGATCGCTGCATTATATCGATAAGAATGCCGAAGGACCAATCAGAAAGCAAGAGGCGCAAACATGATAAGTCCGGTTTTAAGCTGTCAGCGACTATGCGGGCCGAAACCGAGGAAGAGGAGGAAGCAAAAGCACGCGAGGACGTCAGAACACTGAGTTCAAACTGTTTGTGGGTACACACAAAAAAAAAAAAAAAAGGAATCCGCTCTTAAAAAGTGGTTTTCAACGGCCCAAGAAATTTTAGAACGGTTTTGAGTCAAGCACTATCGACCCCCGGCGCAGTAGAAAAACAAGTTGGGGATTAAGAACTCTTTCGCGTCAAAAAACGAAGCTTTAAAGGACCCCTCATAGGTTTTTTACGAAAAACTCTTTTAGGGGATGCTTAAAGTAACGTTTTATAGTGCAAGAAATGGACGAGCCGAAGAACCTGTAAGAGTGTCTTTACGACGAGATTTCTTTTAAAGTGAACTCTAGCCCAGATGCCTTTGTCTCCACTGTAATTGTCGGACGCGTTCGAACCGGAACGCCGGACGCCGACGTTCCGGTTTCTAACGCGTTCTACGAGTGCAGCGGAGACAAAGGCGGCTAGCTTGGCGTCTACCCCCTAACCGTTCCAATCAGAGCTCTTGGCGTTCCGATGTCCCTGCGTGCTCTCGTCTCCTCCTGTCCCCCACTTTTCGCTCGCACATATGCAAACTTGAAACGCAAATCGTATTTTTGTTTTTCTCAGTTGAAGATACGCGATGAGCTTGGATGAGCGGGACTGCAGCAAGCGCTAGAAGGCGATGGATCGAGCAGCGTCAAAAGTGCATCGTCACGGCGCGGCTCTGTTCCCTTCCTGTTATCGGCTCGACCAATCGCGCGAAGTGTAATGCGGCGTGATCCTGCGCTTTCTTCCGTGCCTGATCGGTGTATCCGGTGAAACACAACGACGACCAGGGCCGATTCACTTTTGGCGCCGCTCGATTAGCACCTCCTAGACAGCTTTCAAGCCTGCGCGTCACGTGACATGACGCCACGTCCCGGAGGCCTGCACGGGCGCTGATTGGATGCGAGTGCCGCGTCCGCGTTCGCGTGGGGCTCGTTTCCCTATCCTAGTCCCGCGTGAACGCTGACGCGGCACTCGTATCCAATCAGCGCCCATGCAGGCCTCCCGGACGTGACGTTATGTCACGTGGCGCCCAGAATCTAAATACATTTTCTTTTTTGGTAACGAAGTAGCGACATAGTTTTAAGAAAAGAAACAATTAACGTATTTTCGTTACGTTGTGATGAAGTAACGCGTAACGGTATCTAGTTACTTCTGAAAGGGAATGGGCGTACAACACGAGTTCCCTACGTCGTTCTCGTCCCAGCTCGCACCCGCGATTATCGCAACTAGAAAACGTTACATATACCATAAGGTAGATCTGAACAAGGCATGTCGGTATAGCCAAAGTGATCCCCGCACGAACGCGTTATAAGGCGAGCAGTATTGGAAGCATTAAGAATAACGAGAAAACAACGCGTTACTTTCAAGTCTGAGGAAACGCGTTTCTTTTCAACCACAGTATCGAGTAACGTACTAAGTCACTATTTTAGTAAGTAACGAGTAATGGTAAGAAGTTACGTGATCTCACTAAGGTATGCATGTTCGAACAGCGATCTGTGTTCCGTGATAAGTGCTCAGAAAAGAGCCTCCGCAAACCTCATGGCTTTTGCTTTCTTAACTTGGTCTTAATAACTTTACCACCTCTCGTGTTGTCTTTGTTTGTTGTTGCTCTTTCTTTTATGAGTGGTAGAGGTGCGTTGGATTTGTGGACTATGTTTGCCTTCGATATATTTTTTTCATATTTTTTTTAAGAGTGAGCGAGCACAAACAGTGCAAATTTGTTCCGGAACACTATAAAAAGTACCGCTATATTTATTGATGTAATTACTACTAATTGTTGTTTCCATCTGGGACTTGAAGCATTATCTGACGAACGATATTATAGTGAAGAATAAAAACTATCGCTGATTATAGTTTTAATAGCGTTGGCAGGCCCTACGAAGATTAATCTTATTTACAGCTACGGGTAGCAGTATACAGCTATGCCCTGAAGTGTTATCGCGTTGCAGATTAAAGCTACAATCAAACTGCTCGTACATTACACAGAGGGCGTGGTGTTCCCTGCAAACACAGTGAAAGAATTATCTGCGACCGCACCTCAAGCGTACTCGGAGATTCTCTGCTTTGTACATATGCGAATATGTCTGCAAACAGTTCGTGTAGGGCCCGTGTCACTGTACCGCCATGGAAAAAAGAGGCCTTAGCGCCTCCTGACGGTCTTTTGTACGTGGCGTGAGCGCAGCTTAACGGTACAGTTTTTTGACGCAGGTACCCACCAGTGAAGATCAAAGTCGGCCCGGTGGTCTACCAGGCCGCCAAAGTAGAGTCTCTAAAGCTGTCTGCTGTATACGTACAGATTTTTCACAACAACCAGTCTGGTGAGGGGGGTAAGGCGTACATATCGGAACAAGTAGAACACGAAGACGAGTACATGTGGTCTGTCACCAGGGGAGCGGATTTCACCGCTAAGGCCAAGTTCAGTATAAATGTGCCACTAATTTATCAGTTCTCGACAGAATTTTCGACAACACTGACGACAAGCTCTGGATCTACCAAAATCGAAACACGCACTACGCGACAGCTGATTAAACAAGATATAAAAATACCCCCAGGAGCCACTCTCGAAGCCAAGTGGTATGTCAACGAAGCACAGGTGGTGCGTACGATTTGCTATTTTTTATCGATGTTTCGTTTAAAAGTTACTGAAATATCACACTATGTATATAGGGACACCGTTGTTGGAGCCACCTTTCTGTGGAATGACAGCAATAAAGTGAGCACAAATTTATAAGGGCACAATAAAAACATTTTGATAAATATTGGCACATCGAGACGCCACGTTGAAGCCACCTTCCGCAAATGTTCTCGCATTTTATGGTAAATGACCGGCAAAACCTTTCAATTCTAAAAAAAAAAAAACGTTATTATAAAAGAAGCAGGTACTCAAAACCCAAATGTTTAATTTATATACAAATGTCTTAAGGGTTTGCACGGTGAAATCCGGAAGTTACTCATTGTCTGCTATGGTCCCGTAGAGAGGGCCAGATTATGGTCAGATGTGATAGTTATTTCATCAAACGATCCCCCGCCCCCCTCCCCAAATATTCGTTAAATTATTCATGAACATGAATACAAAACTTCACGTAAAATTTCGCAAGTATGCATGGCTTGTCGTGTCGTGACCTCACATCAGACATGATAACGTCAGAGTCACGGACGTTGACTTACTCTCGGTTTTGGATCAATATGGTTGATGGTGTGTACAACGATCATCGTCCGAAAATTGAGCTTCTCTCAATACCGTAAATCTTGTCTTTCTTAGAATGAAGTTATTTTACTAAGACAGCAGTCAAGAGCTGTCGTGGCACTCTTAGCGTGACGTTACGTTTTGCGGGTGCAACCTGAGCAGTTGGGTACTGTTTAAAATTGTATTACTTGTGCGGCGGAGCAAAAGAAATTCGGATATTGGTAACATGATATTTCTAAGAGCGATGATAATATAATTTCATTGTTTTCTGAAAGTAAAAAAAATTATCAGAAAATTCATTTCAGTAAATATTTATGGAGAGAGTTGTACTTTTCTGGCTATTTAAAACCAATCATCACGTAGCTCTCAACATAAAACAAAACAGAGCAAGTGTAGAACTAGCTTCAGACAAAAAGGTCGACTGAATGCGCAAGCGCAGTAAGAAGTCTCGTAACTAGGATGATCTGTAGGTCTTCTGCGCGTCACTAATGTTTCCCGGCAGCATTACTGATTGTCCAGTACAGAGAGACCACCGCCACGTTTAGCAGTGAAGCTACTAACAGGGGTACGGAGCTGGTGGTGTCATTACTGCATTTCAGTTTTCTCAAAGTTAGATTTTACGGAAAACGTTACTTTCTTATTTTTTTTTTTTGTGTAGCTTTTGTGATTTCAGAAAAAATATGTTTTCTCGAGGCATTTTTTTTTTTGCCTCGCATACTTGGGGTATTTTGATCCGAGCTTCTGACAAAAAAGTACCTGTAGAACAGCCGAATATATGCGTAAATTCTCAAAGACTTGCTTCAGATGCGTAAAGTCAGGGTCACACTGCTCAGAGAAAAAACAATCTGCAAATACGAGTCACCGCAATATCCGTGGTTCAAATTCCGAGTGCCAAACTTCCTCCTCGAACTCGTTGCCATGCGGCAATTGAAGCACGGACCTCGCGTTAACTCGCGTTCAAATCTCTATGCAGACTCTCTTTTGTATTATGTACAAGCAGTGTTACCCCGTATTACACCGTGCCCCGGATTTAACTTCTCGGACCAAACTTAAAAATGCAATAGCTTGACAAGAAACTTTATTAGGACTCGTAATTGTATCACTAGTTTAGACGTGTATATTTACGTTTTTAATAAATTTTGAGGGAAATCAGTGACCATCAGAAATTTCGCCGTGCCTCGCTGACGATTTAACCGAAACTTGGATCACGCAATAAATCTTTGTTTTCATTATGTTGTATCTCTACAGGTGGTCCCGTGGGTGGCAGACATCTTCGTGAAGGGTTACGTTGCAGCATTGTTTGAAACGCCCGACAAGAACCTAACATGGAGGTACTTAGACGTGCAAGGGTTCGAACATGAACACTTAACAAGAAAAGGGAAATGCGTCACGTTTCAGGCTTTGGGGCTGTTCCAAGCAAACGTAGCTCAGAGCTACCACCTCTCCACCACTCAGAAAAAATTAGCGCAGCGCACCACGAGCCTGGCAAAATATACTTTTGAGCAAGAAACCTCATGAACCACGACCGAGTGGATGGAAACACGTTTTTGAAATAATAACAGACATACTAATAAAAACAGTTCTAAACTTTACTTTGTTTGCGAGTAAACGTTAAAAAAAATCTAAAAAAAGTATTTTGTTGACCTTTTGTAAAGAGCGTTTCTTTTGTTTAGCCGCATGGAAAACTCGAAACAGGTCAATTTTATATTAAAATTGTGATGTCAAAGAATACTTTGCTTTAACCCCTGACAACCTAAAAACCCAATCCTTTCCTTCAGTTGACTTAAGCCTTAGGTGGTCTTTTAGGTGACTATAGTTTCGTCAGAATATCAGGTGAGCATAGCGAAGCACGAAGCGCAAGAGAAACTAGAATAATATAGAAGGGCAAAGTTCAATTAGGTTTTGCTTTTTATCCAAAATAATATTTGAGGAAAATAACATGGATTGAAAAGGTGCTAATAAGCTGGTGCTACACATTTGAAACTCTACCAAAACTCGAATTGATTATAGTCACAGGCAGTCAAGAAACGTAGAGCGAAGCCTATTTTATGATCTCGCTATAAAGTTCCATAAATGCTTCGACCTGATTATTATGGCCATGAAGGTAAATCACTAGTTTCCTAAGATTTTAAACTCGCACTCCTAGAGTCAAACTCAGACCATAGATGTGGGTGGAACTATGATATATTTGTAATGAAGAAAATAAAGGTGACCGTATAAAAGGTGTTATAAGAAGCTGGTAAACTCGCTCCCACAAAAAGTACGCATCGAAAAATGAAAGTTTTATAAATTAATGTTTTCTGCCACTGGGCAATTAAGTTTTATATAATTAGGCCAAAATTAGTTTTTGTGTTTTATTTTTAATTGTTTCGAGGTATGGTTTCAACCAGTGTTGTACGGAACGGCGTTCCAAGGAACGGCGTTCCTGGAACGCGTTCCTTTTAGGAGGAACGAAGGAACGCCGCCGTTCCATTTTGCATCGGGGGAACAGGAATCGAAACTCGTTACGTTTTTACTTGAACGGAAAAGGGAACGGCGTTCTTTTTTTTCGTGTAGTGGGGTATTTTGTTTTTAAATTTCTAAGAGGGAAATTTTAAAAGTATGAAAAAATAGTTTTCCGCAGAGCAGAATCTCGTTAACTTCTTGGTTACTTATCTTAGGGTTTATTGTGTGGTCCTCGTTTAGTAACAGTCGGGTGCAGGAAAGCTAGTGAACAATGTTTCTTTTTTCAGTGCCCGAGACTGCGGTACAAAAAGGAAAACTTTTAAACAAAGGAAAATACACAGAAGAGGGACGTTTCAAACTCGGCTAATTTCTTTGCTTCCACGAATCCTCAGACACCTAGAAATATAAAGCAGAATATGAACATAACTGAACTTTCACAGAGACCCTGAGTTACAAGAAAAGAACACGTTACCAGTCATTTAACGCACCCTTGTATCCCGAACGAGGAGATACACAAAAAATACCTTCTAATCCTTTTCCCTTGTCCCCCACCTTTAAACGGAACAACTAATCCAACATTCACGAACAAGGAATTGTAGTTTTCAAGACAGACCTTCCAAAAGTCCTACTCCCATCTTCATTTGATCGCTTTGCGGACATCAACATCGAGAAGCAACTGTTATTAAGTTCGAACAAGGGACTTTGTTAGATTAAAACGCCTGAGGTTGTTGTAAAACGCTCATGCAATGTACATTTTACTCGTCTGAATTCGTCCACCACATACACGAATATGGTTAAAAGCTAAAATTTTTAAAGGTGAACATATTTATAATTGAAACCCTGCTTCGCTTGCTTTCTTCTCTTGGTGCCCTTCCATCAGGGTATTCAAATATGTATGCTGCCATTTGATGGGATAGATAAAAAAAAACAAAAAAACTTTGATCTATCTAACTAAATATGGTATTCAGCAAAATACAAATGTAACGTATGTGTAACGATACGTTTATTTTTTTTAACTGCAACGGGAACGAGTTATTTTTTCACATCTAGATCTTGTAACGGGAACGCGTTCCAAAAATCAGAAGAAACGAGGAACGAGCTTTCGTTCTTTTTTTTGAATAACATGTACAACACTGGTTTCAACATGTACCAAGATTTCAGGTCATCATCAAAAACAAATAAACCAGCACACTTGTAGGGAAATCCAGTACACCCGCAGATATACAGAGTCCCGAAACTTGACTCGATTTGGACGCCTTTCTAATTCAATTTTGGTTTCCCTATCAAAACGCATCTCCATGCCGGTGGTCTGTGCTGCCCCGTGACAAGACCGCCGGGCAATGCCTCCGGGCATTTCTGCCTGACGTAGCTGAACCCAAGAATCAAAGCTTATCTTTTGAGTGCACCTCGAGCAGCTCAGTGCACCATTTCGACGCCTCGAGCCGCCTTCGCCACTTCGAGGGACGCGAGGGGAGAGTTGCGCGCTTTGGCCACTTGGAGCAGGACCCTTGGAGCAGATATGCACTCTTGAAGGGTAGGTGGCTGGTCAAGCCATGGACGGACGTCTACTTGGCAAGCAGAGCAAAAGCTTTTAGCGAGCCCTGTGAAAGTCGAGGCTTCGAAAACCAGCGCACGAGCTGAGCCTTTAGCCCCGCACTCGAAAGACCACATTGCAAAAGCAAGCAACTGTCGTCCGGCATTCCAGAACAACTCCTTTTCATCAAAGCACATCTTCCCCACCAAATTTACAAACGTCCCGACTCCCTCACTTTTGCCCCAAATGCGGTGTATACCCCTCCATCCCTCACACCTACTGGTCTTGTGACCAGACAAATATACGTTAATAAAACGAGCAACTAAATATCCTCTTCCTCGTTACTCGTTTAAAAAGTGGTGACTAGGTAGGTTACTCGTTACTCATATTAAAAGTAAAGCGTTCCTTCTTACTATGAAACGACACTAAATGTGTTGCTTAACTGTAGTAGTAGTTGCCCTTCCGATGTTTACATACTGAATTGCCCCATCGAGCAATATGTTGTTTGGAATCAATTAGGAATTAGCGTTGCCGTGGTTGTAAGCGCCTGTTATGCATTTACGTAAAGCACAAACATTAAAACAAAAACATTGACTACTCCATTTGATGTGCTAGCTAGTTGCTGATATTAGCTTTTTTATGTTTTAGCTCAGAAAGATCCGTAGCTGAAACGTTCTTCTTTAGGTAACAACCAAATTAGGTAATTGGGTAAATTGGGTAGCTTAAGGGCGAAGCTTAAAGGCGTACTCCGCCGATTTTTGAGCTACCTCAACTAACTATATGTTCTGACTCCCCGGCCTTTACCCTTTCTGGTATGCTATTTAGTATCGTGAAATTCATAATAGTTATTGCGAAATCGGCAAATGAAAATCATGCAAAAACAAACATTCAAATATACCCGCCCTTTTCAGGGCCGTGACGTCATTGGAAGGTCAGCTTGCCAGTCGGGCGAGCAGTCTAAAAAATAGAATATGCCAATCATTTGTTGCGTGCTGGAGCGCGGGGACTGGAGCGAGCTTCCAAAGCATTCATTTGACACCATGAAACTGCTTCGAATCAGTTGGGAACAAATTCTACAGTCCAAAGAGTGAACCCCTGCACTTCCACTGACGTCACTTTTTCATTGTTGCCAGTAGACACTTTCAGTTTGAAAAACACGGTGAGGACCAAAATTGTAAATTCAATAACTTCGTGAAAAAAAATATTTTGACCTAATATTCGGGATACTATTTTGGCGATGTTGTTCGGCGAGTTTACCAAAATTTCAAGCAAATCGGGGGCCATGAAGAAATCGGCGGAGTTCCCCTTTAAAGGGGCACGAAACCCTAAAGGATATATTCTTAATATTTTCTTAACATTTTTATAATATTTAATAACGGCCTTCGTAAAACATATTGTTAACGCAATCGCGAACGAACTACAGCCCTAATTTTTGAAATAGAGAGAGTCGGAGCCCGGTGTGATGTCGCTTCCTGGCCTTTTACCCTCCCTCGAAAACATGGCGGCGCTGCCGGCGCTCGGCACATGTAGCACTGGTATAATCGGTGAATCGTGGAATCGGACGAAGGTATCTTTTTAGGTGCCCGACGACCTCTCAGACTTCGAAAAGGAGATCATCAAACGGCCAAAACAACTGGGTTTGGTGTCTGTATACCGCAGTTTTCGGTTGACTCCGCCGGGGCAGCTTTTCACGAAGAACGCGGCTGACGTGACTCCCCACGTCGCTCACAAAAGTTCACTGCGCGTAATCTTCAACCTCACACCTTTTCTAAGAATTTGAGATCGCTGAAAGGGTCCTAAAATATCCGCAAGCTCGAAAGTGAAGCTTCGTCTGCTCACAGCGAGAGGCGGCAGGCACGGAAAAGAGAGTTTGATCGCGGGACACGGGCGAACATGACACTTCGGATTGGGGTGGTTCGGAGGCGTGAGAGAAACTCGCGTTGCAGGACGATTCAATCTTTGACGTCACTGCACTCGCGCGGACGTGCGGGAACTTCAAATTCGACTTTGGGATATTGTTTGTTACTTCCCAAATACTGAGGTGCCAAGTTCCGAATTTTAAGGATAATGCATCGCTTTTTAATCGTTTCGGATAACTAACAAAAAATATTAGTATGACCTGCCAGTGCCCCTTTAAGCGTTCTCCGATTTTTCGTATAGCTTAGATATTCTTGTAGTAAGGCACTTCAGGTGAAGGGGATGTTCTTCCACGTTGGTCGAACGGAGGAAAAGGCTTGCGTTGGGCCTTGGATACAGTGAGCAGATCACAGAAAACTCATAATTTTCAAAATTCACAAGTCCACTAGTAGACACATACGAATAAATGACAGATGACTAAACGAATACACGAACACTTGGACAACTCGATTCGAGGTCTTGGCCACCATCAGAGAGTGGCTCGTATCTATCTGGCGGTACCGAATTAGAGACTCCTTTCCCTATCTCGTTCGCACTGTTATGAGCTTCCGTCTGTCCCTCTGTCACGCTTCCCCGTGAGGGTCGACGTTCACGTGCGGCGCTGGAGCCCTGGCACTAAACTGTGCCGGGAGTAGGAGACACAAACGGTTGTGGCCTCCGAACACAACGAATCATCCCTGGGGTACGATTTTTGTGACTGCGACAGCGAAAGCGCGAGATTTAATTGCCCTCTCGCGAGGCGGGAAAAGATAGCGTTCGATCAGACATGTACATGTTACTGGAATGAAGTAACTAAAAATGTCGTTAATCATTACTCACTCAAAATGTAACTAAGTACATTGCTCATTGTTGAGATTCAGGAGGAACGCGTGACGTCAGTTTGGAGGTAACGCGTCATTTTTTTGTTGCTTTGAATGCGTTATTTTTATGAAGCAATAGTGGGAGTGACATACACGACAAGCTGAAGTGATCGCCCGCTCGGGCAGCAAAAAAAAACAACGTGATGGAGAGGATGGACAGACGCCACCGCAGATGTTTTGAAGCCCACCTAGGCTGTTAAACAAGCGTAGAATATCCTATAATGTTGAGAATCAATGCAGATTGTTGGGCTAGTTGGTACTGGGAATTTGACGTCATGATGGCGCTTAAGACGAGGACAAAAGGGAGACAGACAACACGGAGCGCTACTTCAACTGTTTATTTTTGAACAATAGGGGGGGGGGGGGGGACATACATACACTCACACCGCTTCACCTCAGCCAATCCCGGGCCTCACCGACGCTCGCAAAAACGCTATCTCTTTCTCTAAGAGGGCAATGGAGGCAACGTTGACACACTGTGCTCCAGACTGTTTTATCAAGTCTGCTTCTGTTATTTCCCTGACCGTCTTATCCTTGTGTCTGGCTAGAATCGCGCACGTGTTGAACAAGGCCTGCATCCACAATCGTGACAATGAACTTTCTCTTCATCTTTCAGTTCATTGTCACGATTGTGGATGCAGGCACTTGTTCAACACGTGCGCGATTCTAGCCAGACACAAGAATAAGACGGTCAGGGAACTAATAGAAGCAGACTTGATAAAACAGTCTGGAACACAATGTGTCAGCGTTGCCTCCATTGACCTGTTAGACAAAGAGATAGCGTTTTTGCGAGCGACGGTGAGGCCCGGGATTGGCTGAGGTGAAGCGGTGTGAGTGTATGTATGTCCCCCCCCCCTATTGTTACAAAATAAACAGTTGAAGTAGCGCTCTGTGTTGTCTGTCTCCCTTTTGTCCTCGTCTTAAGCGCCATCATGACGTCAAATGTTGAGAAAGCTGTCTTTCATCAATCTACCGATCATTTAATAGCTTGAAGTCAGAAATGTTTACCAAATAGAAACATTTTTGTTTTGTTATAATGCTAAGGTGAAGTATGATCCCTCTACATAAAATTATGGTTTACCAGGTGGATTGTTATTGTTTCATTCCTCACCATAGCGTTCGTTTACACGGATGACATAATTCTTACCGGCCGATGTGGATATTAAGGAACTTTATTAAAAATGGCAAAAGTACATATACATAAATATTTACATTACTATTTAAAGCCGAAAAGGTCAAGAGGTGTCACTGTAAGAAAGCGGTAAAGGCAGCACTGCAACTAAACCGTAGCCGCTCGCATCGGTTTGCAGTAGAAACGAACAGTTGGGGTCTGAGGGCTTCAAAGTATAGGAAGTGGTGGCGTTTTTCGCTGGAGTGTTTTGCGTTATTCGCTCATCTTTGTGCTTTCATGTTGCACTTTTATATCTTTTAAGTCAACATGAACCAACTAGATCACACCAAAGTTACTGTCGGTGTCACTGTCAGTAAGAGCTATCGCCGTAACGAACGACCAACCTGCAATATGGTGAAACTAACCGGTCATGACCTGATGTATTTTGGAAATCCCAGGGCCTCTCATTTCAGTCCTGTCGCGTGCCGCTTAACCTTGGGCTGCGTCGGGCTGTGCGCCTGTATCGATTTGCATGAAGCACCTTCTTCATTCCGCGCGGGCCGTCACGCCGCAAATTAAACGTATACTTAACCAATATTTTGGGTGAAAATTGTTCGTCGTAATGGTATCTATGGCACACCAATTACTTACAGAGTACGTTGCCATGGGCGAGATCATCTCCAAGATTGAATTAATCAAAATATAAAGGTTTTGCGCAACCCCTGGTGCGTGTTTTGGGGATCTCGCTTCGTGAAGTTATGCTACTTGGCCGGCCAGGCAGGCCAGTTTGGGCAGGCGCTTTAGCCGGTCTAGGCTAGCTGGCGCATGCTGCCGCCCGCTACAAAGGACATAGCCGCTAGTAAACCATCCACCGGGTATCTGGCATCCTCGGCCCCTTCCGTGTTCGTCAAGCGTGCTCGTTCCTGCTTGCACATCGAGCTCGGACCTCGGTTGTGCTCTGGCGACGTGCGGCAACAGCAGCAGCGGCAGCGAAGTGCCATCTGACGAGGAGCGTAGGAATCTGCCAAGGAAGAGGCTTACGTGCTGCCGTGCACCTGCGACCCGTCCGCATCGTCGTCGTGGTCATCGTCGTCGCAGCGCACGATCAAAACAGGACAACTTCTTCTGGCATTTCAGAAGAATCGAACACCGCCCGTGCATAGCTTTGATCGGTGCTCAAGGTTCGCGAGCGGGCGGGTACCCATATATCTGTGGCTTCGCTGCCTGCCAGGAAAGCGCGCAGATGCACGTTAAACGCCCCTTCCACACAATCAGAATGGTTGTTCTTGGACTACTATAAATGGGAGCCACTTCTGAGCATGTGCTGCAAACAACGTCCAGCAATAATGGCGTTCCGTAATAGTAATATGTCAGCTCCGCCACGGATACTCCCAGAAGGCCTCGCTCGCACCGTCCGCTTTCGGCGGAAGGTTCGCCCGATCGGAGCGATCAGAGAACTTCGTTAAAAAAAAAAATACAATAGTTCGATCATCATCCATTTGTAAGAATCGCATATTTGGGTACTCTACTAATCCGTGAAGCTCGCTCAGCAATTCTTTTTGAAACTGCACATTTCATTTTAGTGTGAGCCACGGAGCAACCCTTTTTGTATGAGAAGTGCCTTGCCTCGGTGCCTTCATGTGCACTCGACGTGCGTTGCTGTGTCAAGCCAGAATTGCATTTAGGCGGAGGTAGTTAAAATTGCGGACAGTTTGCAAAGAGGTAGAATGGAAGGAGGCTCACCGGACCGCCTCGGGGAACTTCGCTTAGCCATTCAACAGGCTTGCTTCACGAAATTATGAAAAACCAACGACTTGTTCTGGTAGTACCGTAAATACCTTATTGTATACTGAGATAAAAGAGTCTTCACTGAATAAAAAGAAATGTTCAACGTTTTTAGTTAAATCTGTCGCACTTTTAGCAATATTTGGAGATGAATCCGTGAAAAGTATTTTAAAAGCTTTGGAATTCGAAGTCCGTGCGCGAGATTCGGAGGGTTCGAACCTAAATTAAAAATATTCATACTTCTACAACTTGAACCTTAGGAAAACATATAAACATCCAAGTCTTTCCAACTTTGGTCTTCCAATTTTTTAAAATATTTTATTATTTGTATAATTTTATATTGGAAGAAAAAGTAATCTTCAAACCCAAACCTAAAAAAAAAAAAAAAAAAAAAAAAAATCACACAATTATATCTTTAAGCGCTTCACCTTGGCGGGGTTCGAAGTTTGAGAACTGTTAAAAATGGAACATTCACAAGGTTCGGAATTTTCAATATATTTCGAACTGAAACTCAGAAAGGTTTGCGGCATTTCCCTACGAACACGGTTGTTTTGAAACCCGTGTGCGCCGCGAAGAGGTCTACAAAACATGGAGCGACGACATTCGTGACGCAATTACAAGGTATACGCGTGCGTTAGAGACGGAAATTCTCCGTCCAGGCAGACGAAAGGCCAAACAATGCGCCGTAACGACCAAGATTACACAAGCGGCAAAGCAGCTCACAGATGTCGTGAAAATCGAGCAGAAGAGCAAAGCCCTTAAGGTAAAGTCGTACGTCAGTGTTTAATTCCCAAACTCCACTATTCTCAGAACAATTAAAAATAAAACACATGTTGCCTCGCTACCCTTTCCCTCCTTCCTATTCCGGCTTTTCACAATGCCACATGCGGATTCCAGTGCAGGTACCGTAGAACAGAATTGACGCAGAAGGTTTACTTGCAATTTCACTTAGTCAGAGTGAATCCGCTGGGCTAGAAATAATTGCAAAACAAAGCAAAACAAAACAAACATATTCCGGAAGAAATGAGTATTGTTAATGACTGTGGTTGAGAGCGGAGCTTGAACGCTGCAATTCTTAGTTCCGGCTTCATGTTAAGCTGCTACACGTACCTTAATTCAATAGACGCTGATGCAGAAAAGCCAAGTTTTTTTGTTTGTTTTTTTAAGCTTCCGATCCGCATCGTGGGCCTCCACTGAATTTGTCGCAACCCCTTCGGGGTCGCAACTCATGGCTAAGGACGAACTGCCGCACGTAGCTGCCTCTAGCACGCTGGCTAAAAGCCGCAGTCCCATCACTGATATACACCGTAAAAACGACACCTTGTTCGCTGTAGACGTGGAGGTAGGAATCATAAAGCCACCAGGGGGAAATCCAGAAGTGCGGGGGGACACATCCTCAACGATGGCCAACACTAAGAAACGCCATTGGACGAAAATGAAAGTTCTCCTTTTCGTCCAATAGCGTGTGTTAGTTTTGGTCACCGTTGGGGATGTGTCCCTCCACACTTCTGGCTTCACCTCTGGTGGCGTCATGTCGCCTCCAGAAGCTTCCTCCCTCCATGGCTGTAGACGTGATGATGAAACTGTCTGCTGACATACCTCAGGAATGTGCGAAGAGCCTTACATACTCTATTTATCAAGCAAACAGTTCATATTTCATGGCAAGTAAATTCGTATTTAAAAAAAAAAAAAAAAGTTGCAAAAAATAGGCAAGAGACGAAACTTTATATTAGAAAAGCAAACGAAAAATGGCCAAGTTAGTGAGGACAGGTGGCTCTGTTCAGATAAGGTCGTACACGCGCGTCCGGTCGTATTTTTTGTTGTCCTAGATTATGTTATATGTTACTTCTCAATATGTATACCGAACGTAATTGAAAAATATTTTGCGATAAACTGAACATTTGAAGAAGAAAAAAAATTCAGTGCGCCGGAACGGCAGATTTGATTTTTGAAGTTTCCGTTTATGTCGTGTTTAGGGACACCTATTATGCAAGACACAAATATAAGAAATCTCAAATACTTCTCACCTTTAATGGATTATGGGATCTATCGATTGATATATGTTCAGTATCGCGGAGGTCATATATATCGCGTCAAAAATGCGCAAACGTAGCTCCTTTGACGTTTTGTCATTAGATTTCTGAGCCGTTATTTATAAAACTTGAATATGTACAACAATACAATTGATGTAATATATTGTTATTAAGGCGTTCCTTCGAATGACATATCAATAATTGCTTTATTCTAATGAATTATATTTTTATGTCACCCCAATATTGTTGTAATTTAGAAAGTTAAAAAATTTCAAGGGTGAATTACTAACAACAATACCTCAGATTTTTTCTGACATTTATAGTGATAGTTCATCAACATACTCCTGCTTGTGTTTATATATCAAAAACATGTTGCAGCATTTTGTTTTATTGAATGTTTCAGCGCTGCAAAGTGTACCTTCCACGCCGGCATTTTTGCCCAATGTGACGAAGGAGATGATCGTTTTGATTGCATGTATTTTATGACTAGATATAGTTTTGTGTGGTGTTCGGGTATTGGACTCCAGTTAATGTATTCGACTAATTAAAACAATACCCGCGTTTCTTGTACTTTTTATTACTTTAACCAATAATCCTGACTTGCTCTTTAAAGTGACAATTTTTGGGAGAAAGAGGGACGAAACCTTGCCATCGGCGCTACTGAATTTTTTTCTCACAGAAAGTAGTAGAAAAGTAAGTACAGTGGTGCAAATTAAATCCGAATTTTTATACATATATTTGCGATAAACTGGGAATGTTTGAGCTACCAAGCTTGGTACACTGCTAATTCGTGACCCGGGTGTAAGATAGACAGCTGGGGAAACGGCCCATAGAAGCCTACCGCAGCGCCGTGACCGGATTGTGTACTTGTCTGCTTGCGGGTACCCCCGATTAGCGACAGATGGCGCTGCGGCGAGAGGAAAAGAATTGGATACGGATTTGCGTGGAACTTTATGGGAGAGTGCGCAAAATAAACCGAGAGCACGACAGTCCTCCATTGAAAATCCACGAGAAATCATCTCCGTCAGTTTAGCCGGTCGCCACCGGTCCCCTACCCGGAGTGAGAGTTCGCGGTGCTCCACATAGATGGCGCCACAGAAAAAGAGAAGACCGAGGGGGACACAATCCGGTCGCTCATGTGGCTCTCGTTTCCCCACCTGTCTATCTTACACCCTGTTCGTGACGGTTGTATTTCCGACTGACCAAGCTAAACCTCCGACTTTGAGAGGTTCGTTAAAATTAATATTTTTAATTATTTATTTTAATAAAATGAGAAGAAATCATAAAAGTAAAGAAGTAAAAAAAGAAATGCCGATATCTAGCGCACTCTCGTTGCCCGCGTTGGCAGGAGGGCGTCTTGGGAAGTCCGTCTTTCGTCTCTCTTCAAACCTGACTGACGAATTCCGCGAACCACTCACCTGTGCTGCAATAATTCGAAGAAGTGCGAGAAAATCGGTCAACTCAAAAGATAGCACAAAATAGTCTACGGTCCCTCAAGGTCGGTTCCACTGCTGCAGACGTTTTGTCAAGACTCAACTACGAGGAACTGGCAACGACTTCGTTTATATGACCGCAGCGCGCGTGTTGTCTTGTCTAACAATCACACTACACCGCGGCCTGCCAAAAGCATGACAGGTGAGGGAAAGAAGAAAATATATAGCGTTATTAGGGCTTTTCTATGAAGCAACGTGCAGAGGAAGTCTACGCACGTGGCAATCAGTTCCTCCAAAAAGGAAAGAGCGCCAGGTCAAAACAGGCCATAACTCGTGTGCTCTGCGGTCCATGCCCCCTCTTTAGGTTCACGAGGGGAGGGGGGGGGGGGGGGGGGGGGGGGGGGGCACCACCGGCTCGTGGGGTTTGCTTTTTTGTCTGAGTCACCGGCTTTCTGACTTTGGCGTCGATTAGGTCGGTGCCGCTAGTATTGCGCTTAGCTTTTTGTGCTTGCGGCGTTTCGATTTTTAAAACCGGCGTTGGCTCCTGGGTCCGATAGTATATCAACCCAAGTGTTGGTTAACACTGGGCAGAGTGTCGATTAAAAATTTTACCCCATTAATCGCCACTCTTTAATAGATTAATTATTTGATTATTCGGTCGCGTTTTTTTTTTTTCGTGCATAATACTTTTAAGGTCGAAACTATAAAGGTTTTGCTAAATATGTGATAAACGGCACAATACTTGCAACTTTCACTACCTAGGGGGCGCGCTGGCGCCTATCAAAATGGCTGTCATCTGGATGATGGTCGTAGAACAGCTGTAAGAGGCTGGGTGTGTGACTCGTAAGTAATTATAGTTTTGCCATTTACAAGCAGTATTAGAGCCTTACTTTATTGTTTTAACGTCAAGAAGGTGTAGAAAAGCATTTTTATTGTGAAGCCAATAATGCAGGCGCTATAGGGAGCGTGATTCTCACACCGCGCCATCGCTTAAAGTTGCGAATAAAATTTTTGATTAAGAATCAACTTTGATGGGTGCATGAGAAAAGTTCAAAGAGACTCACTCACAGATGGTGCAGACACCCACAGTTCAGCTGCATAAGGCAAAGGGGTTCGTTGATATTCTCCGGTAAGAGCTATCTTTTTTTATTGTTCGCAATAGTCTCTATTGCGCTAAACGGACACTCCCACGGCGTTGAAGTAACCGGAATACGTGTTACCTTCTGCGACTGTCTGCAGTTACAAATTTTGCCCCTACAGATTTGTTTAGGTTAAAATTTCACCTGAAGTTTGCCCTTGATACAGATGTTCTCGTCCACGCCTGCGTGCTGAAAGCGCCTAATTTATACTTTCTTTTAGTTCGTCAAAACTTTACGGATTAATCGGTTAAAACAATTAATCGCGATTAAAGCATTCTTTTATTAATCGGTAGGTTAGTCGATCAACTGCGCAGCCCTAGTTAACGCTAAAGGTACTGAATCCTGGGAAAGTAGTGCCAAGCTCTTCGTATGGCCGCCACCTTGTTCCGTGAAATGAGCAATTTCTCCTTGACCACTCCGTTTTTGGTAAGCCGATCTAAATTCGCTGGTGACGGGTAGCTTTATAGAAACGTTTCTTTTATGCCAAAAATGTGCTATCCACACATCGGTGAAACAAGCGTACTTCTTTGTACCACCACCACATGCTGTCCGTTTTTCTCGTCCGTCTATTTGTTCCCTAAAAAAACTAGCACATAAGTGACACCCTTGCACCATTCTGTAATAATTTCGCACCACCTCTCATTACGTTTGAGGACTTTTTTGTCGCCATCATGAAGCTTCCTCCCAAGAAGTGTTACGGTCACGACGGTATTCTCTCGTTCATTGTAAAAGGTTGTGCAGATATTCTTTCTCCTTTGCTCGTTCACATATTTACATTGTCTTTTACACATTCAGTGTTTCCGAGCGCTTGGAAGAAAGCCGTTTTGATTCAGTTACTGAAATCACGAAACCCTACCTCTGTAGCTAACTGAATACCAATCTCTTTGTTACCGGCATTCTCAAAGTTTTTGAAAAATCTATTCACATGCATCTGTTTAGCATCTTCAAACGAGTCATAGTTGAGAATCAGCATGGCTTTATGAGCGGCCGTTCCGTTGCAACTAACCTTGTCACTTTCCTGAGTGACGTGGCACCAAGCATTTCCTGTCGAGAGCAAACTGATACAGTCTATCTTGATTGCAGTAATGCCTTTGATCGTGTTAGTCATAAAATCTTACTTCTCAAATGATCTTTTCATCGTTTAGGTGTCTGTTACTATTCGTGGATTTCTAGCTTTCTTCGAGAGAGAATAAACTGCGTTTCCCACGGAGCAGCCAAATCGCTTTTTTTTTCGGTTCTCTCCGGAGTGCCGCAGGGTTCACGTTTAGGTCCTTGGCTTGTTCAAGTGTTTGTTAATGATATTCACGAGGTGATACAGCACTTCCCACTGTCCGAGTTCACTGACGATATGAAGCTATATCGCAAAATTTAATGTTTAATGACTGCCCCTTGCTGCAAATCGACCTGTATGTAAAATGCGGTATATAGTTTCTCCTCACTTTTACTGTGCGACCGAATGCTCCAGTTGTCAATGACCTCATCTAAATACAAATATTGGAAAGATTGTTTTAGTTTCATGAAACTGGAACTCAGAGCCACTTCTCGTATAGGGCACTGCTAAGTGTAGGCTTTGAAAAAAGGACCATACTTTGGGGAGTGATATCTTCTTTCTCAATCAAATAATGCAACATGTTTGTAATAAAAATGAATGGCGAAATAGAGTATGATAGGGTACCCAAATTAAATAAAAAAAAATTGAAGGTGGTGTTTTCTTTTTAATTCACTTCGGAATTTTTTGTTTGATTTTTTTTACCATGTTTGACTAAATACAGTGTATTTTTTTTTTATTCTTACACATTTGTTAAAAAAAACGTGACAGCTACACTAATGCGGTTTGTGCAGGTGGGTTGTACGGCCAGGCGGACATTGTGTCGGTGGCTAATCTTTGCGATAAGTCGGCCAATTAATTAAAATGTGTTAATTAACTTTTTAATTAGGGGAAATATGCATATGGTTTCAATTAGAAACTTGTAGAGCATCATCGAAAACCACTAAATCAACAATTTTTTAAGGATATAACGCCGGGGCAGCATTTTACAGCGTTCTGTAAATCACTCCATTTGGACGCGTTTCTAGATTTCGGTTTCTTATCGGGAGCGCATCACCGCGCCCGCGGTCCCGCTCCCCAGTTCCTGAGACGCGCAACACGTACACGTGCGCCGTATTTCCAAGGTATATGTGCATGGGTAGCGAAGCTTCGGCCAAAAAGCGGTTCAAAACAAATCGCCAGCAGCAGCGACCTGGAGGGTCACGTGAAGGATGCGATTGCAGCGCGAGTAGGAGAGGTGGGGAAAACTTTATTAAAATTAATGAGTTTGTGACTAGAAGTATAATCATTAATATTTTTAAACAATCTAAATATAATTATTAGATAAATCACAAATATTTAACGCGCTACAAAATTCAAAACTCTCTTTGTTTTTGCTCATATTATGCATACTTCTTATTAGCGTCCTCTGCACGCCACTAGCAAAAAGGCCGACTAGCAATAGCGATATTTGCAGTTCTTTGCAGAACTCGTGGCGCGCGGAAAGGCAGGCGGCTGACGTCCGTCTGCTTGCTTGTGTTTGGGCCTCCACGTGCTCTTCGCTTTTGATTGTTTTAGTGGCAATTAACACCGTTTGGGGAGTTTTGTTGCTTGCTCGGGCGTGATTAGCCCAGTTACCTGCGCGGGAACTTGACTGTCGTGCGCTGGGATCTTGGACGCTACTGCGCCCAAGGAGCTCAACGTCTTTTGCGACGATGAGCACAGCGCGATACGCAAAAAAACTGTGCTCCGTGGAAATGTGTGAAAGCGACACCCGCACGGCTGGCATCTCGCTGCACCGGTTTCCCCTCGACTCTCGGAGGTGAGACTTCGCTACTGTGAGTGACATGCCTGCTGTGTGATGTATGCCCCCTTGTTCGGTCTTCTCTTAACTCTTGTTAGTTTTACCTAAAACTATTAGGGTTGTCTGGATGTGCATAAGAAACTACACCTGAAGGCGTAATATGTTATACTAGGAATGTTTTAACTTCGAAATCACTCTGACTTAGCAGCGTTGTGTGCCGTCATTATAGAAGTGCCCACGATATTCAAATTTACCTGCACCGGCCTGGCTCTGAGAAGCCTAGTATCGTGATCATCGGCGTGGTTATCAGAGGTACAACACATATATATAATAGGGCATCTGTGCGTAAGACTCGTGTTTTTACTCTCTATGATGTACACAGAGCGTTGATGTCATGCATTTGTTAATGTCCTTGCTCTGATTTGCTTTGGTTTGTGGACATTTTGGCTACATTTTTTTTTCGTAAGTATTCACGGCACAATCATAGCACCATGCCTTATCTGCAGGTGCGAAGCCTGGGTTCGGTTCTGCAACAACCGAAGTCTACAGAAGAAGACTCCATGGCAGCTACGAGGCAGGGTAGTTTGCTCCTTACATTTCGAGGAGTCAGCTTTCCTGCGCCCTGGACACCTCCGTCACAATGCGTTGCCAAGCGTGCTTCCCATAAAAGTAGGCAGACCAATAACCCTTCCGTGCACTTTGTGACTAAGCATGGTTAACCCGCTCTTAGAAAAATAGTTACCACATGGGGTTGAAATATTGCTTTTTTGGGCTCATACTATTTTTATATTATTTGCAGAGACGACACATGGCGACATTTCCAGCAAAAGCTATCCAATTTCACCAGTTGTGCATGGAGAGATTTTTCACTGTAAATAACATAAAGTGGCAGCAACTGCCAACACTTCTGCATTACCTAATGGTCGTCATGACTTGAGCATTTTTCAATAGAACTAGGGGAAATTAGCTGGAAAACGCTGGTAGAACATGGACAGAGGCACTGCTAGAAGTTCATTTTAGGCCCGTTTATAATGACCTGTCTTATTTGAGGTGACATAATCAACGTCGATATCGGTCCACAGAGCATCTTGTGCGTTGCCGACACCCAGTCTGCCATAATAAAGCTGCCCATGAAAGAGAGTGATATACATTTTGTGTTAAAATAGGCGAATTCGCCATAAATTTGCGGAGATGAGTTCAGCACCCTCATCGAGCTACACATGCTTCGGCAGTTCAGATTCACGGAGCTTCTGTATTCGCCCTGACGACCAGACTTCCTAAATGAAACTTTCGTGGGAACAAGGTGATTTTTTTGTCGGGTGTTAGAATAGACACATAGGAAGGAACTCAACTGCTATTCCATGGCTAACTTCACGCTAAATTTGCAGAGAGGATTTCGCCAGCCTCATCGAGCTGCACGTACTCCGGCCACTCAGACTGGTGGAGTTCCTGTAGTCAGCCTGACGACCAGTCTTCTGAATTAAACCTGTCATGAACGAAGGTGAATATACACTTTATGCGTTCAAATAGGGGAATAAGGAAGAACTTCAACCTCTTCTCCTTTGCTAAGTTCACATTACATTTGCAGAGCGGATTTCTGTGGCTTCATTGGACCACACATACTCGTGCACCTTACTAGAGAACAGTCGACCAGAGGCCCATAATAAGTGGTGACCGAATATTGCTTGTGCTATCTTTTTATTCCCTTTTATTTGTGAGCTTGCTTTCTTACGTGGTAGAAACAGCGCAACTTAACGAAGGACAGGAAACAAGGAGTGTACAGACAGGCGCTGTAAAAATACACAGAGAGGCACTGTTGCTGCCAGCTTAAATGAACAACCAACTCGCCCAACTTTTCATTTTGTTGAACTTGTTTTCTTACTTGCAGTTTTTGCAAAAGCCTTCCTTTCTTTTTTTCTTTTTTGCAGCTGATCACAGCTACGTTCTACGTCAAGATGCTGCTCCTGCTCAAGAGTCCAGCGGGGACGTGGCTGACATGGAGATTTTGGTTTCTTCACCGTCGCCTAGACACTATCTCTCTGGCTGTGCTGCTGGGCCTTCTCACAAATGTGAGTGCCTTCTATGATGCAAACTTTTTTTCGTTTGCGGCTTCCTTTTTTTTTGTGAAATTATAAAAGCCAGGCCGCAGAAATAAGAAGTCAAGGCTCGAAAAACGCCAGGGATACTAAACTTTATCTCGAGAGCTGATGACGGAAGGGGTCACATAACACAAGACCGTTTAGCTGGCAGCTACAAGTCAAAGTTTGTTCAAAGTTCATCACATTATTGTTTCACGGTACTGTCATTGTCAAGCACACAAAAATACAGAAAAGATGTTCTACATGCAGGTGTTAACATCGTCATATCAAAACAGCTGAACCGGTTTCACTGAATCATAAGTCTTCCCGCAAAACCTCACGTAAGACAGTGTTTTTTAAAGTTATCGAAAAGCTGCCGTGCTGATGTGTGTGATGCTGAGCCTGTCATGGTCCCTTGTCAAATCTGCCAAACTTTAGTTGTCTGTTGTTGTGCGAGCGCTTCACTGTTACAGTGCCATGGGCATAAGTAAGGTATGGGCAAGCTTTAAGAAAATGCATTTCACAGTTTGGATGCCTATTCTGACTTGCATGTTTCTGTGTGCGTCCTTGTCTTTTTGGACTATTAGGTCTCTGGCCAACATGAAGCGCCTAGTCCGACATAAAGGTATACTGCTGCTTTCCTAAAGTTGAATTGCATATGTGTAGTTTGTCACACTTGCTGTTCTTGTTTAAAGACACGTCAAATCACTGAGGAATATTCTTGAGCGTGAATAGGTTACACATTTAATAAATTGATGGTGAATGCACGTTTTTCTTGGAGATCTAATCTGGGTGATTTGTCAAATTGCAGCACCCTGCAAAAGCCGCAGCATCGGCAACAAGAAGATAAACGCCCTGAGAGCCAAGGTGCGACAACTTCAAGAGCGTAACAAGAGGCTGCAAAGAAGGCTGCAACGACAACGTTAGATGAGGACTGTTGCCGAAGTCGTTGAGAGTGTCCGCGTTCATGTGTCTCCTCCTGTCGCCGCACTCGTTGAAGCCCAACTTAGAATGAGCAATGTGAGCCGGTTTGGCCAGAGATAGTGCAGCCACAACAAAGCTTTGGCTTTAGGCCTCTACTTTCATAGCCCCAAAGACTATAAGTATTGGAGGCGACTGCTCAGGCTGCCATCAGTAAGGTCACTGCAGCTATGGCTTCAGCGTGTGTCACTGGATGTTGGATTTTACCCTGGCATTTTCGAGCTGCTAAAGAGGCGGGCAGCTTCTTTTTGTCGAGCCGATCGGGCCTGCAGCATAGTCTTTGATGAAATGCACATCAAAAAAAAGCTTTCATACAACCCCTGGTCTGACAGGTTTGAAAGACTTGAAGAACATAGTGAACAGCAAGGCAAAAAGCTGGCAAATAAGGCTTTCATGTTGATGGCGAAAGGAGTCGGAACACCGTGGAAGCAGCCGCTTGGCTATTTTTTTGCTCACAAAGGCACACCTTCAGATGTACTAAAATACCTTTTTTTCCAGTGCTACAGCGCCCTTGTGGACGCTGGCCTGGAGCCGGTAGCTGCTGTATGCGATAAATGGTGCAAGAACGTGTCTCTTTTTCAAGCATCGTAACTGCCGAAAAGCCTTACGTAGAGATAAATGACAAGCCTCTTTTTTTCCTTTTCCATGCTCCGCACCTTTTGACGTGACTCAGAAACAAGTTATTCAAATACGACTAAAAAGTTGGTGATTACATAGTGAAAAGTTCCTACATCAAGGAAGCTTATGAAAAGGGCCGTAAACTTGAGATCCGTTCTATGCCAAAGCTGAAGGAAAAGCATTTTAATTTGACCTTCTCGTCAACGATGTCGGTGAAGCTAGCAGCTCAAGTGTTTAGCAATCACTGCGCAGCTGCAATGTACGCCCTTGTTACTTTTCAACAATTGTCAGCCACAGCTGTTCACACAGCGAGATTCGTTGAAAGAATTGACCGTCTCTTTGACAGCCTAAATAGCTCGCAGAAATTTGCGAAGACGCCATATGCCTCTGCAATGTGTAACGGCTCTATCCATGAGGAGTTTCTGAAAGGGTGCATTCTGGTTTTTAAAAGCCTGCAAGTACTGGGGTGTAGAAGGCAGCCGCACTGCATTCGGGGCTTCTGCTTGACAGTTAGGTCACTGCTGCTCTTCAGCAATCACCTCGTGGTTAATTACGGTTTTTCCCTCCTTTTAAACCGCCATTTGAACCAGGACACCCTTAAAAACACTTTTGCTGTTATACGTTCAAAATCAGGTGCAAACACGAACTCCACTTTCCGTCAATTTCAGGCTGCGTTCAGACACCTTTTGATTAGCAACCTATTCAAGCTGTCGGAAAAATCAAACTGCGCTGACGACATGTCGCTCCTTGCTACATTCCCGGCAGGCCTTTTGGCACCTTCTCCTCCTCTTGCCTCAGGAAGCACAGTTTTTCTTACCACGCAGACGATTCGCCTTCAAATTAACCTTTGGCAATAGAAGAGAACATGGTTTATTTTGCTGGGTGGCTGGCATCGAAATTCCTCAAGGTTCATTCCTGTGTAGGAACATCCCAGAAATGTGAGCTGAGGACAGAAAGTGCCTGTTTTTCTGGGGGGAAATAGAGTGCTCTTGTATTTGAGTGTGAAAGACACTGCCGACTCCCACTTTGGAATCCTCTCAATTCCTTCTGCTTCTTTCAGATTTTGGCGCACTATGGCCTATGTTGCTGCTGCCCCATAAAACTCCAAATTCATTCATTCATTCTTTCAGATTTTTCGTTGAAGCTTGTGAGGAAGTCATCGAGACGTGTCAACAACCTAATTTCAAAGGAGAACGTAGGCCGAACTCTTTGTGTCCTTTTTCACCAGAATATTCCAAAGCCTCTGACTGTATCTGACGAAAGTGTTTATGATGATTTGTTTTCTCCGATTGGCAGAGTCATTCTGCACTGGTTCGCGCGGAAACAAATGCTGAAATATTTGATACAGTAGCAAAGTGTAAAGCTAGGCAGCAAGTGCACAGGCTACGTATGTGAGACCACCCAGAGTACTTTTTTAAAGCAGTGCAGGCATGTTCTATTCGAGCCTTTCATTTTCTTCGGTTTCTTGATGAGTAATGTAGTCTTCTAACTGATTCACATATATAGCGTTTAAAGCTGTGAAGCAACACTGGCTTATGAAGTGCAGCATACCAGAGGGCTCTAAGACGATTTACTCCACTTGGCTTCCTTGACCTGCACCAAACAATCGCTGCGTTGCAGTGTAGCAGCACCAGCAGATACAAGTTAAGATATTTTCAGCGTTATGGTACCTTGCCCAAGGAATGTGTAGAAAAGTGTAGTTTTTTTCTGTGTATTACAGTGGTGGCCTCAGTTGTCCTCTGAACACTGTAGAACCTCTGAGTTATTAGTGGCTTCCTATAAACTGTCAATGTCCTCACAACATCCAGCCGATTGTCCAATGTCTCATTATGTTACAGTGTGCCTTATGTACCGATCTACTAGTTTTTTTTCCATCATGACCGTTTCAAAATAGTTGATACCGATTGTATAATTCTAGTGAGTAATCTGAGTGAATGATTGTAAGTGAATAGAACAAATAAAACGCGACTGTTAATGCGACGTTGGACTTGCATTAGAGTTACTGTTGTGTATTTCATACGCCCAACACACTCCAGCAATTTGATTCACTCTTTTTTGTGACATTACATCATTTGCTTTAAGGTTTCTTTCATATTTCGGAGGGATTCTGAAGGAACAAAAAGCAAAACACTGTGGCTGGAGTTTAACCACAGTGCAAAGACACGATGGTGTGACGAAATGAAACTACTCTCATAGCAGGTCGGCTAACAAAGTCAACTGCAGAAGAAAACATTCCGAACAAAATATAAGAGCAAGGGCAAATAAGGGCGTAAACGATCCAGTATTCCAGTAAAGAGTAAACACAAGGTGTAAACACCCCAAGAAAAACCCGAGACTGCAGGTAAAAAGAACGACATATACACTAAAAGGTATCAAACAAAGCTCAAACACGGAACTATGTTTGAGACTTTTTAGTGTGCATGTTGTTCATTTACCTGTGGTCTCTGGAATTAGTTTTGTTTAATTTCCGCGCCAAACCGCACGCACGGATGGCGTCACGTTTTTTTCCGGAAGTGTCGTCATTTCCTGTTGATTTTTTGTTCCGCCGGAAGTGTCCCCACGACTCATAGATGGCGCTAAAGCAGCCCCATGGGCCGCCATTTTTTCGACATGTGGGCTTCTATGGAAGCTTCGCTACCCATGTACATATAGCTTGGTATTTCCCTCCATTCTACGAGGGAGGCGAGGAGATGGCTTCACGCCGCGACCACCGGGGAGCGGGACCGCGGGCGCGTAGATGCGCTCCGATAAGAAACCGAAGTCTAGAAACGCGTCCAAATGGAGCGTATTTACAGAACGCCGTAAAATGCTGCCCCGGCATTATATCCTGCTAAAAATAGTTGATTTATGGATTTTCGATGATGCTCAGCAAGTTTCTAATTGCAACCATATGTTTATTTTCAGTAATTAAAAAGTTATGTAACAAATTTTAATTAATTAGCCTACTTATCGCAAAGATTAGCCACCCACATAATGTCCGCCTCGCCGTATAACCCACCTGCACAAACCGCATTAGCGTAGCTTTCACGTTTTTTTTTAAACAAATGTGTAAGAATAAAAAGAAAACACCCTGTATATTACAACTACCATATCATTCAGATACCTAACATATATTTTAAATAATAACCACGTATAAGTAGAATACAATCTGAAAAGTATATGATGATGATTAAATTATTCAATGAGATACAGGCCTTCTGATTTTGCCTTTCGTCGTTCGAGCAGGCATGTTAAGCAATTTTTAAAAACAATATGTATGTTTTATTAAATATTATTAGTATATAATACATGCAAGCTGTACACATAGTGGTTTTCTGAAAAGTACTAGAATTCTCAAAATTTTATTATTTTAGTTATTTACCTTAAAACGTGCCTCCTCCATCAGTGCGCGTTAATGCAACTGTCCACCTCTTCGTGCCTTACGACTTTTCGTGTCCCCAAATTTTTTTTTTTCTGGTCAAAACTAACTGTGGATTCGTTTACACCAGACACTAGACAATAGCATATTAAAATATCAGTTGATTTAAAAATGTCGACCAGCCACCTTTTGCTCGATCTTATCTGAAATCACCCGACTATAAATTTCAAGAAAATCAAAGGTAAAGCTAGTAAGCAGGCGAGCTGGTCCGGAGACGACAGAAAGGCCGTCTCCGGTCTTTGAGTTGTGAAATCGAAGGTATTGTTTTGTTTGAAATTTACCCTTGAAATTTCTTTACTTTGTAATTTAGAACAAGTTTCGAGCGACATAAAAATTTCAGTCATTAAAGGGGCACTCAAGCGGTTTTTGGAGAAGCTACTTTTTGGTGCGATGGTGTTAAGGAAGTGTCAGTAAATGAGTATCTTCAGTTTTAAAAGGCAGAACCGCCTATTCATCACGCAGGAATAAAATACGTGCGGATTCTTTCTGTACTTGTGAGGACCAATGAAATTATCGTATGTTTGAAATTTTTGGCGGTCTTTGTAAAGTTTCGCTAAAGAAACAATTTTCAGTTCATTTAAATATGTTGTGCATGATAATTTCACAAGACGTAAAATATTTCTAGTTTAGAATACGCGATACTGCAATTATCGTTTCACAAACAAGGGACTACGTTTTATCCTTGCCTTCCTCCGCGGGGGGGGGAATTTCCCGTTCCCCAGGGATGCGCGGAAGCGCACGTATCTCCGCGCGTTGCAGGTCGGTCGTGCCGGTCGCGGGCCGGCCAACTCCTTCTGTCCGCAAACGTGGCGTCGGTGGTGATCGTCGGCGTGACGGCGTTGTGAAAGCTCATCGTTCCGCGTAAAAGCGCTATCCTTGACTGTGATCCGCCTACGCGTGCGGCGATGTCGTGGCGGCACTCTCAAGACAGCGGAAACGCCCGTGCCATCGTGTTTGTTTACTTCGACTACAGTGGTGCCTTCTAAGCATTTGTGTTATCGAACATCGCATTTGGCGCATTTCACGCGTGTGCTCAAGTTCAAGGTATTACTGGCGCGAACCACATAAAGGATGCGAATTTTCACGCGTTTTCATCACCGGAGAAAAGTGATTAGTGTTAGCAATCCTGAACGCTCGCAACGTCTATCTGATCACGAAATCATATTTATACGTTGCTAAATCGCTGCTAAGATTACATTGTCTTTTATAATCGTAGAAAAGGCATGTGGCGATATTTGTACTATTGCAATGTCGTGTATTAGAGTCCTGATCGTCCAAGACGGCTGACTGCATCTTTTTATTTCCTTTTTTTCATCCACTGTACCCTGCAAGCCTATCAAGAAAAAGTAATAATAAAGCTTTAGGCTATAGAAAACCGTCTGTCTATATTCTGTTACGGCATTAAGTAGCAGTGCGTCCCCTTTTTAGAGGGGCCGCTGAAACAGCTGACGGCGGCGTAGAAGCGGTCGCCGTGCTGACGACCCGCAGCCGCCGCTGCGCATGTTGTAGTGGTTACAGGTGCGTGTACGCGCGGCGCAGAGCGGTCGTTTCGGCCGCTCCGGTTGCAACAGACGCAGTCGTAGGTATGCGCTCGTTGCACATGTCTGAACCAGCCTTCCCCCCGTCCTCCCGAGGCGAAAGTCAACGTGGCGACATCGTTTGACATCACGTACCAGAGGTAACGCTGCGATGTCAAACGTTGGTTTGGTTACGACTTGCCCCAACCGGAAATCGAAGAACGCCCGAAATGGTCTGCGTTTCGACGTCCTCGGAACCCGAACATGACTCCGAAGCGCTGCTATCGTCCACATCGCACGTCGGAGTGACGTCATAGGAGACCATCCCCAGGTCGGCTGTCCGCCGAAGAATTTCAACCTCTAACGGCGTCAGGTCCTCAAGCGTAGATAACTCTGCCATGATCGAAGCTCGAATGACAAAAAAGTTTGGCCGGTGCGGCTACCTCGGGATTGCTGCGCGACGGAACGTCGTCCAACTCAATTGGCCCGAGATCCTTTTGATAAGGGTGCGAGGACCAATGAGAGTGGTTTCGTTTTCGGATGGATCCGAGGTTTGGCGGCCTTCAATTACATATTCATTAAAGAAATAATCACCGTATGACTATATTTTTTGGTTTTTAGGGATACTTAGGGCGTCTAAATTCAGCTGTCATCATCAAAACACGAACTCAAAAACCACTTGAGTGCCCGTTTAAGATAAAGTATTTATTGATATATCATTCGAAGGAACGCCTTAATGACAATATATGACATAAATGTTAATATCGTAGCCTCACTTTTTGCAGATAACGGCTCAAGAATCTAGTTACAAAACGCTAGAGTAGCGATGTTTGCGCATTTTTACGCGAAAGATATGACCTCCACAATGCTATAAATATATCACCCCCAAATCGTTACTATAATGTACTATAAGCGCAAAATATCTGCGGTTTTCAGTACCTGCAGGGGTTTTAAAGTCGTTGGTCAGAAACACGCCAGACAGATCGTGTGTTCATTTTATCACGAATTCGGTTGAAAGACAGTGCAAAAGGTTGACCAGTGTAGGGTATAAAGACAGTTTTATCAAACGGCGATTAGAGATAGTTATCAAAGGAAGTAGAGAAAAAGAACAAGGTGAAAGGACCAGATTTGCTGTGATCCCATGTTTCCATAGACTTTCGCACAACTCGAAAGCCTGTACGAAAACGTTTGGAGTAGACATGGTCTTTAGCTCGGATTTTAAACTGAGTAGATTGACGCTATTTCGAACATGTGCGAATAACTGCAAAAATAACCATCGAGAAAGATCGGTGAGTTGCGAGGATGGTGTTGTGTATGAATAACCGCTGGAATGCGGGTTTAAGTATGTAGGACAGACATCACGATGCATCAACGACAGATTAAGTGAACATAAAGGATATACCGGAGAAAATTAAGATGTATACAGCTTTTCGGCTGAAATTAATCTTTGACAGTGTTTTACGGAGAGCAGGCGAGAGGGGGCGCAAGGTGTTCATGGACAAGAAAGCTGGGGATTTTAGTGCAATCTCTATAATAATTTCCGGTAGCAAGTGAAAAAAAAAAAGATAACGATGAAGTTATATGGCAATAGTGCCCTTGACATGAAATCATCTGCGTTTGTTCAGTATAGAAAACATCCGCGTATAAATTCAGTATTTCTGCTTCTCTAAAACCTTTACTCTCTTTAAAACGCCATTGATGAATACCCATAACTCGGCGATTCACGAGTCATTACACAGGGGTGTGGCGTGTAGTGAGTTGGATGGAAATCTACGACTCTGCACGAAGCATTTGGTGCAAGTGCCGGTCATAGGGTGGCATTAAATGTTAAAAACCAGCAGGCCCTGCTGCGCTGGCGATGTAGATCTGATTTCTACGCATGAGCAATAATCACACCTGCTCATTCAACGCGGGCTTTTTTTTATACAAAGCGCATCGACCTACGGGTTCACAGCTGCAGAGTGGGCAATGATGTGAGGCTCTATAAATGCGGAGGGTACACCGACTGATTTCTTCTGGCCCTTCAGCGTTGGTGCCGTAAATGTGTTATGCTGAACGATCGCAGCAGAACCATGATTGTCCAAGCACTGTTCCACTGCTTGGTTCTCTTTTCTGGAGCTCTCGTAAGTTGAATCGATTTCTTTTAAAGCCGTTTATAAAACTAATCTTGGTACTTCGGTTTATGGTAACATGCAAGTTTTATTCGGTTTAAGATGGGGGGAGTACATTGGTACAAATTTGAAACACTATCGTCGGAACAGGGTTCAAGGGTGATTCAGGCAGCACTGGGGGGGTAGCGTGGTCGTGTTCCAACGTGGCTTGAAAAAAAGGAAAGCGTAATGCTTCTGAGAGAGACTAGAGCCACTAAATGAGCTGCGCTTAGAGTGTCGGCACTCTGTTCCCCGACATTGTCGTGGGCGCCACCATTTTGGTTCGTATGCAGAGCAGACGCAACTGCCGATCGTCATGACTCAAAAGTGTGACTTCCTCAGCATTAGATTCGGTGTTGTAATATTGCTTTGCTCCGTCGCGAGCTGTTTAAACATTTGTGGAGGGCGGAAAAGCGTTTCCTGGGATTTCAGATAAAGCTTCAGATAACTGGCAACCATGATTTTAGGACGCAATATGGCCAAGTGTCGTTACTCTGAAGCGTAGCTTATTTAGTGGCCCTAAGAGAGACCAAAGGCCGTAAGGAAAGCTGCTCTCTGGCCCCGCCGTCGTATGGCAATCATCTGTGATATATTTACGAAAATGTCACAAAACACTTCAGCAGATCCATTGTTTTCACAATGAAGCCCCAGATCTTGACTCAGGGCTCCTACAAACTGCATTAAAAATGTTAACCAAACGCATGGGCTACAATACGACGAATTTCTTAACATCAAAATGAATTAGATCGCAAGATATGCGATCTAATTCGATCATGCGAAATGTATTCAAAATAAGGCATTTTATATACGTTTGACGAGTCCCTTACTATAAAAAGAACAACTTACTTCCTGGATACAGGACGTATATCTATCCGTTTCTAGTGGAAGAAACATTTAAGTATTAAAGGGACCATGAAGGAAATTTAATTTCTTTTTTAAAAAAAGGTGTTCTTGGAAGCATTGGGGTCCTGGTATGCCACACAATTTTTTCTAGAACGTTGTGACTGTTATTTCTGTACCTGAAAATAAATTTGCGAAACCGAAACAAACATTCATATTTCTTCCCTTTTTCGTCTCTGGAAGGAGAAGTGACGTCAGGGAGCACTGTCGGCATCGGTAGGATTTAGTGCACACTCAGTGTGGTTCCCGTGGTTCGCTCTAGTGCACGGCAGTCTGTGAAGAAAACCTGGAAGAAATGGACGACAACGCCGCGCTCGCAAACGAGTTTGAGCTCCCGTTCAGCGACCTCACCCCGACTGAACTGGAGATGCTGCTAAGGACGCAGAACTCTGGATTGGCGCTTTACGAGGGTGCCCCAGACCTACCACCAACTCCTCGGTCGCCGCCACCCCAGAACGACTCCCCGCCCCACTTTTACCCAGATTTCGGCTGACGTGAAGGTGCTGCTCAAAGTCTTCTGGTCGGAAATGCAACGAACAAATCCTGACACCGTTGTCCACAGATCTACGCAAGACGACGGCGCGCAACCAAATGCTGCGCATTGCTGCATCGGTCGGCAGTTTATGCAAACTAACATCGCCCGATCAACCGCACGTCTTTAGCCGACCTTTCGCGCAACCTACTACTGCACATAAACGCGGCATGATTGGTGAGACACCAGTTCGCAAAGCGAACACGAGACGAAGCACGAAACCAAAACCAAAAGTCCGCCGTCCCCAGCGCTCGTGCCCTTTTCTTTTTTTTTTTTTTTTTTTATTGTCCATGGTTGCTCGATGCTTGTTACGCGCCCGAGGTAGCTATGCGGGATGCGTTCAACCAGAACAAACGGAGGGATTGCTTCAGATTATGCTTTTATACACGGTATGAGACCTATTAATTCCCAACTACAACTTCAAAAGATTATCCAACGTTCAAATAAAATTTTTTCATCACATCTCACCACCGAAATCGAAACCAAGAGCGCGTCTATCGTTTGAACCAATCGCCAGACAAGGAGCCCGTTGTCGTCACGCTTCGACGGCGCACTTTGGTTCACCTTTCTGCCGCCGCCTCGGTGGGGTTTCAGGCATCGTTCCCGGCGCTATTATTACCGCGCCTGTTTGCTCGATTGGTGCGGCACCCAAACTTCAGTCCGGGCTAGAACTTGGTCAACAGTATCTGAGACGCGCCTGACATCCATTTCAATCGTCGAATAAAACTTCGAAACTGCCTTCATGGTCCCTTTAACATGTTTAGCATGCAAAATATACTACTGAATAGCCGTAACAATACGTTATTTCTTTTTACCAATTCCAGGCCTCTAACCCCGAAGGTGAGTGAAGGCTTTTCTGAAACCTCACAAACGCTAATAAAAACAAAAACATTTTTTTTTTACAGAAGGGTGGAAGTAGTCTACGTGTCAATCCATTCTTGACGTAGTGAACGTTTAAGAGAAAAAAACGAAAAAAAAAAACGTAAACCACATTACAGCTCTTAGAGCCTGTACAAAAGGACATGATTGCATGGTAGAAAAATCAATATATTTTTTTTTACCAGAAAATAAAATACTAAAAATGGTTGCGTCTGCAACCAAGCCTTTTCTAGAACCTGTAAAAAAAAAAGAACTTGGGAATTTATGATACTATAGTGCAGTGCTCTAATATAGGGTAGTGTCACCACAGAGGCTGGCGTAAAGCCCACGGTGCCAGCCACATTCACAAAATCATTGGGTAGGAGGTCAGGCGATAGGCGTCGCATTATTTCTTTACCGATACCGTTTACGCATGCGCGGAGACAGCGCTTGCTTCTTCGAGCCATTTGTTCAAGTTACAAATTCTTTTTTTCTTTTTCACGTGTCTTTTGCGGCAAGTGTCTTTTGGAACACCGAAGCGAGACGCTGCCTTCTCAGCATTCGGCGTGTAGCGAATACCACCTTGAAGGCAGGGCCTTGCCGCTTGACATCATCGTTGGTGGCAGAGCCGTATATTGGGAGAGTTTGGCCAGTGGGTGTGGCGACGAAGGCGCGGGAGAGGAGAAAAGTAAAGGTAAGGGAGGAGAGCGCGAAAGGAGCGAGAGGGAAAGAAGGGAGCAGAGAGGAGACGACCGCCATTTTTTAGCAACGCTGTCGGGGACTGGTCGGAGAAGAGCACTGCTGAGGCTACGCGTCGTGTGCTACAAGCCGACTTCTTTTTCGCCCGAATAAAAGTTTGTGGCCATACGCCGAAAAATCTTCATTTATTAGCTTTTTAACCCACCGAGGAATAACAGAATGTCGTTTTCTTGCCAGAGACAGCGATATAAAACGCAATAATCGAGATTTAGATGCCGATCCCACGCATTCCGCGGGGAGAATGATCGAAGATGGCGGCCCTCCCCACTCAGGTGGGACAAGCCGGGAGTTCACGCGCATGCGTTCATGCCTCTCGCTCTGCGCCGCGTGCTGATTGGCTCACTCGGGAGGAGAGCGTTACGGCGGCGAGATCATAGACTGACCAAACTCTCCCCATATACGGCTCTGGTTGGTGGATACCCGCCCCGCCCCAAGCGGCAAACGCGCGGAAGCTAGATGAGAGCAGACGGCGGTCGCGTCCGTCTTGGCGCGGGCGCCTGCTAACGTCGGTCTCGTTGTGCGGCGCAACAAGAGGCGATGGCGGTGACGCTGGCGAAGGGCAAGCGGCGCTGTGTGGATCATAGAGCTATAGGCAGGAAGAAGGGGAGGCGACATACCGGCTCAAGCCAGCCAAATGAGAAACTTCCAATTGAAGCCGTAAATAGAGGCCGCGGTCGGTGGGAAGGACCCGGAGGGCGGCCAAAAAAGCTGTTGGCGCCAAATCAACTGCCCTTTCCACCTAATAGCTTCCTGTGAGTTTGATCATCGTTGGGGCCGTGTCCTTCCAAAGCTGGAAGGACACGCCGACACGCTGTAAAGTTGCTGGCGCCGTGCATAGTCCGGAGGGCATCACCTTGAACTCGTACAGTCGATTCGGCGTGACAAAGCTGTCTTTTCTTGGTCCCGTTCGTCGACTTCGATCTGCCAGTAGCTGCTCTTTATGTCCATCGGTGAAAAGTATCGAGAGTGGCGCAGCCGGTCTAACGTGTCGTCTATACGGGGGAGTGGATAGACGTCTTTCTTCGTCACCGCGTTCAGCTGCCGGTAGTTCAGGCAGAACCTATGCGTTCCGTCCTTCTTCTTGACCAGTATGACTGGAGAGGCCCACGGACTGCTTGAGGGCTGGATTATCTCGTCGTTCAGCATCTCTTCAAATTGCTCCTAGATCACCTCCTTTTCTTTAACGGAGACTCTCTACTCTGTACGTACTTTGGGCGCGGGCTGTTCGAGTGAAACCCGCGCAGCCCCAGTTGTCGGTAGGGGCATCGACGGTAAATGTGTTCGGCTTCACCGCAGTGACAGCACAACGGGAGTCAATCGGCCGTCGTCCATACGTCGGTCTTTCGTGGCGCAGCTTGTTCTGGACGGACGTGCGCCCGATCTTCCTGGCGTCGGGAATACTGCGGCACTGGAGGTTCACGTCGGGGTGGCGGCGTATACGGGTGAGCAGGGAGCGGTGGTCGTCGGGTAGCTGCGGCGTAGCTCAGTGTCGGTAGTTCGGGAGCGGTGCTGACAACGACTTCTGGCTGCAGCGCCTGCTGAATTTCTTCTCGGACAATCTCGGCGATTGAGGGCGAAGCCGGGCTTACAGCAGCAAGTAGAAGCTTCGTGATTTCCTCCCGCACGACGTCCCGGATGATCTTGCGGAGGTCCGGGATGTTGCCGCTGAAAGTCGAGGGGGCAGCGACGCCGGGAAGTCGCTGGTAATGGGAGGCGCGCGCTTGAAGGGCATGTTTGATTTTTCGGCTTCCTCGACGAAATCTTCGACGGTGGAGGGAGGGGGGGGGGGGTGTTGAGGACAAGACCGCCGAAGATGTCATCCTTTGCACATCGCATCAGGATCCACAGCTTCTTTTCGTCGGTGGCTTGAAGGTCGGCGCGAGCGACCAGGCGCAGAACATGCTCGACGAAACTGGTGACTGTCTCGTTTGCGCCCTTGGTCCTCATTCTAAGAAGGTCCTCGGCCCTCTCCCCTCGATATTGGTTGGTGAATGTCCGCATCAGCGGACCCTTGCAGGCGGTCCACAAGGTCAAGGAAGTTTCACGATTTTGGAACCAGTGCCTGGCCGCTCCTTCGAGCGCGAAGTAAAAACTCTGCAGGCGCTGTTCTTCCGTCCATCTGTAGTGCTGGGCTACTCGCTCGTACTGCCGTAGCCAGTCCTCGACGTCTTCATAAGGCTCACCATGGAAGGACGCGGGCAAACGGGCAGCGAAGGGTAGGACAACGACGGTCATGGTCGGGATCTTCTTCCGGTTCTCGGGCAAGAAACCAAGTTCGGGAGACTGACCTCTGGTACGACGTCTTGTTCGGGCTTCGGCGTCTTCGGCGAAGGGTAGCCTTCCGAGGCTGAGCACCTCACTTGGCCGGGATGCCTTCGAAGGGGTAAGGTTAGCGGGCATAGAAAGCGATACCCCGCACCTCCACCAAAATGTCACGAATGAAAATTGATAAGGCAACGAAAACTTAAACACGCTAAACGTTTCATGGGGCGAACTTGTGCCAAAAACAAAACAAGAACAAAAGATAACAGTAGAGCGTCGCGGGCGTCGATGGCGGCGTAACAGCAGGACCGCACGCTGGGGCGAGCCTGACTCCGGCTCGCCACGCGGAGCCACTTTTATACACACGTGGGCTTCTAGAAACAATCGGTTTGGAAGTTTCGGCGCGTCGAACATTCTGACTTCAAACATGCAACAGAGTTTCGAATTTACCAGAACATTAAATTTCAAAAATAAATAAAAGACGCCTCCCGAAGCAGCACCAGAAAGTGAATTTCGATCGGCCGACGGTTGGCCAGCGTCTGGACAGCTTGGCCACTTTAAGTGCTTGGCCATCGGAGGCATAAACAAGGCCGGCAAGGGTCCGGCCACAAACTAGCTGTTTTTAGCTTGTCCGCCGGAGACATAAACACTGCCGGCAAGCGCCTGGCCAAAAGTGCTCATTTTCAGCTTGGCCGCCGGAGACATAAACACGGCCGGCAAGTGTTTGGCCAGCAGTGGTGATTTTCAGCTTGGCCGCCGGGGACATAAACACGGCCGGCAAGTGTTTGGCCAGAAGTGCTTATTTTCAGCTTGGCCGCCGGGTACATAAACACGCCCGGCAAGTGTTTGGCCACAGGTGCTGATTTTCAGCTTGGCCGCCGGAGGCATAAACACGCCCGGCAAGTGTTTGGCCAGCAGTGGTGATTTTCAGCTTGGCCGCCGGAGACATAAACACGGCCGGCAAGTGTTTGGCCAGCAGTGCTGATTTTCAGCTTGGCCGCCGGGGACATAAACACGGCCGGCAAGTGTTTGGCCAGAAGTGCTTATTTTCAGCTTGGCCGCCGGGTACATAAACACGCCCGGCAAGTGTTTGGCCACAGGTGCTGATTTTCAGCTTGGCCGCCGGGGACATAAACACGGCCGGCAAGTGTTTGGCCAGAAGTGCTTATTTTCAGCTTGGCCGCCGGGTACATAAACACGCCCGGCAAGTGTTTGGCCACAGGTGCTGATTTTCAGCTTGGCCGCCGGAGGCATAAACACGCCCGGCAAGTGTTTGGCCAGCAGTGCTGATTTTCAGCTTGGCCGCCGGAGACATAAACACGGCCGGCAAGTGTTTGGCCAGCAGTGCTGATTTTCAGCTTGGCCGCCGGAAACATAAGCACGGCCGGCGAGTGTTTGGCCAGAAGTGCTGATTCTCAGCTTGGCCGCAGTGGACATAAACATGGTCGACAAGTGTTCGGCCAAAAGTGCTGATTTTCAGTTTCGCCGCAGGGACACCCATAATCTAAACTTTCATCGCGTTGACGAAACTTTGGCATAACGACGGGCAGCGAGAGAAGCATCATGAGCGAGCGGTTGGCAGGATATTAGTGCGTGCATCGCGCGAACACTGTTAGCGCAACTAAACGATCACCGTTTTATTCAGTTTTTTTTCGTTAGACTTGAAAGGCTATTGTCTTAACTAGCACTGTCGTGCGATATGTTCATTTGGAACATTACTAGGAGTGGGAAGATATTGTGCCCCTCGTTGTGCTATGAGAATAAAATACGAAAGCAGCGCCGACGTCATCTTCGCGCTAACAATACTCCTCTGTCGCTGCGCGGCTCTCTTAGCGCGAATACCACATCCGCGATTTTTCGGTTAGCGCTCCACATATATACTTCCCAACTGCACTCAAAGAAAAAAAAAAGTTGTAGTCGGGTGCATCGGGCGCACATGCTCCCCTTTCCAGGAAGACGCACCCTCCGTTACCCAGCCAGTGTACCTGTATACCGACCATAAACCCCCTTCTCTACCTTAAAAACCTATAGATGTATCAATGCACTCAGCTTAGTAAACCGCCACGCTAGCCACGCACCCCGATCAGCTTGTGCTTGAATCGGATAAGATTGGATATTTCAGGCTTTGTGTTTTGGAAGAGCCTAAACAAGACGTCCCTCATATATTGATTAAACTTAAGCTAGTCTCAGTAATGTTTTAATTAGGTGCTAGGATACTGATTTTCTGATCCAAGGAAAGCTAACAGCTTCGGTTAAAACCACAACGGAAACGTTCAAAATCGAACCACACGTAAAAGAAAAAGAAAATGAACATCTCGACCTAGATGTGCAGGACGCTGGTTTTGTTGTTAACAACGTGGTTGTTGGCGGGTGGTGGGCAACGCCGTGACGCTATCGACGCTATCGTGGTGATTGACGCCAGTGATGCTCGGCCGTACTACACAGTAAAAGTTTTTACACCTTTAAGGGTGTAACAGGGGTGTTGTAGCAACTTACACCCTCGGCTCTACCCTTCTAACACCCTAAAAACTAGGAATACAACTTCATATTTTACCGAAAATTTGCTGATTCGTGTTACACCCTACATTTAGTGAAGAATGTGAGAAGGGTGTAGAGGAGGGTGCTAAATAAATAATGTGAAATGGTTTTGAAAAGCTTATACATGGCTCTGTACATAATGTACAGGTAAGATTTCTGCTTGAAAAGCAACAGTTGTTAGCAGTCTAGTTTTTTATAATGTCAGTTGTAATTCATGCAAATAGCTGATAATAAAGTGCCTCTTTTGCATACAATTTTTATGTTTGCAAACAAAATTTTATATATGAGTTTATATTTAATTTTCTTACAAATCACTCCATGCTCAGAAATCGGAAAGTAGGGTGAAATGCTCTATACTAGCATTTTTTACAAATACTTATTGATGGAAGTGTACAGTAAGAAAATCAGTTAGTCTCGAGTTTATATCTGGCAACATGAAATCAAAATATTGTGAAAATGTTTGACAAATATTCATGACATGCTGCTAGAACCTGTCCCATGACCATGTCAACCCCAGTAAAATATTCATTTGAGAATATGGTGACATGCACAAAACTCACACACATAAAGAGGCAAATCCCATAATAAACCAGTCCGAGACATCCCATAAAAAATGGCCTATGGTCGTCTATGGGAAATTCAATGGGAGGCTATCACCCCCTGTAGCTTTGCATGGTCGGCCTTAAAAATTTATAGATACAGCTACAGCCAGCTATAGAAAAGTTTAGGGCCTTGTGTCTAAAGTCTCAGGGCTATGTTTCAATAACAACAGCAACAATAATAATAATAATAATAATAATCAATAAGTTAGTGTTTTAACAGTGTCCAGGGACATCCAATTGTTCTTCTTGCGGGCGCAGTGCAATAGAACGCACAAACAGACGCTTGCGTGCTCGCAGTCGCACACATACACGCGCGCACGCACGTACACACACATGCACACGCGCAATCCCACGCCCGCGCGCAGAGGCACACGCACGCACAACCAGAAACGCACACGCACATGCACGGGGACGTATCCACACGCGCGCGCACCAACACACGCACGGGCATGCACACACACACACACATACGCAAACAATTACGACGAAGGAAACGTTGCTTATGTTAGCTTCGGTTTCGGGTTACACAAAAAAAGAAACAACCTGAAGTTTAAATAAAACCTAAGATTTACTCACTTTTTGTAATATTTTACATCATTATTGTAGTGACATTCTTATTGTTACTAATATAACAATATTTTGCTTAGTATCGTTCTAAAAAAATTAACAATAAATAAAAAGGAAAAGAGACTCTTAAAGGCTGCGCAAGACCATCGCTATCGCAATCAGCTTCCGTTGGGCTCGGTTGAATGATTGTTGAAGTTCCAAAGTCTTCGGAAATTTCCTTTTTTTTACGTTTTAGCCGTTTTAGTGGATATTTTAAATATCTTCCTTACGAATACCGTGTTCAAGAATAACAATCGGTGACTGAGAGCTGAGAGACGCTGCCTCTTGCCAATGCCCGTAAGTTCAGAACCGCCCATGCACGACACGTGCAAACGCCGGTTAGCAACTTTCTTTTGTTTCTGCGAAGTGGGCTGCTGTTTCAAACTTTGTCGTGTACCGTGTGCTTGCTTAGCTATGCTTGATTCTAACTATGCTTCTGCCCTGTGTTATTTCGTTATTTGAAAAGAGCGTATCTTCAAAATCTGTGGCTCGCTCCGCAGTGTGAGAAAGATTCCCGCGCGGCGGAACCGTGGGCATGTTCTGGGCGCCGTCGTGCGGCGCTCGTCCGACGACGGTTGTGCGGAGCGTTCAAGTGCCGTCTGACGGCAGTTCAAGCATTCAGTCGCCGTCCCAAAGTGTTAATCACAGGTCACGCTAGTTTTGACGTCTTGTCCTAACAGCCGCTCGCCACCGATTTGTTTCATAAAGCGGGAGCGAGAAAAATGTTACAAGAGCGAGCATGCAGCATGATTTTTTGCATATGCTAATGCCTGTGCGTTGAGACGCGCGGTCTCTTCGTCATATTTCCGAGGGTAAAAACGCTAAAAACAAAGGACAAACAACGCCCTGTGTTGTTTGTTTCTTTTACTTGTCCGTTGTTTTTAGAGGTTTCACCCTCGGAAATTAGGTCTCTTCGCGTTTACCGAACCGGCACACTTTCTAAGTTTACGATTGTGTGATGCAAAAAAATAAAAGGAGTTTAGATGTCACGTTTTTTTAGTAGTGGCGAAAGCCCTTACGAAAATCAGAGGAGCTAGAAAAAGCAAAAACATGAAAAAAAGGCGGAAAAAATTAACTAATGTCAAACCTGAATATTTGATGGCGTTCAAAGACTACCACCGCACCAACTCGCCCGGTTATTCTTTTTGTCAAAGAATAATAGCCAATAGTAATAAACAAATAAATGCCAACTATTAATTGGTTACAAAGTCGTAATTGGTGCAGTGCAGCCCTACCCTACTCTACTCTTTTGGTGATATCAGGTAATGTGTAAATGTATAGGGCAGTTCATAGCAACCATTTATGCCCGACCCATTATATTGAGATTTTTCTTTATATAAAAGTTATATGAAAAAAGGTGCTCTTCCTAAATTAAGCCGCACCACTGAATGTACAATAGCGTGTAACGTTTATGTATGTTCTCAGCAAAAGAAAAGGATGCATTAAAAAAAGGCCAATCATTTTGTTTCCTCTCTGTTGGAGCTTCTTTCACGTACACGCAAAATGTGGGTGTCTACGTCTAAAAGAGTGGAATTGACATTTCCTGCAGGGCTGGAAGGCCTGACTCAGTTTGGCTAGCAGCTTGAAACCTATGGGAACCTGGGGAACTGAACCACAAGAGTGAGAGTGACACCCTCCTTTCACTTGTTGAACGATTGCACCATGAGGAAGGGAGAGCTGCCCTAAAGTGAATGCAATAGCACATGGGTCGTTCCAGCGAACCCCTATACAGATGATACCAAGCAGAAAATTATTAATAAATGTGTTATTAAAAACATGGAATGTGAATGGCACGGACAAGAAGGAGGAGATCAACACAGTGCTGTGTTGTGTTTATATCCTCTGTTCCCATATTCTTCATGATTTCTTTTCAATAATTGGCTACTAACTAGTCTAATCATCAGCACTAGTCAATAAAAGTATGCTGCTATTTATTAGTATGCATTAACACGGTGCTTGAATCCTACAGTCATCCTACAGTAGAATCCTACAGTCATTTATTAATAAACAAAAACGAGGGTGCAAGCTAGCCAAACAGGCAAACAAATAATTTATTAAAGACGGGTTCTCTGAAGGATGACACAAACGCAGAGAAGTATCAAACACAGATGAGTATTAATGGGCAAAAAATGAATAGGCGACCCAAAAAAGAAAACGTAGGGGAAGACATAAAGTCAGTCTTTACAATTTATCTTCTGCTTGCCACCACTTTACAAAGGGAATTCCTTCCTGGGCCTTACAGCGTTTTACTGTTCACAACCCCTGACATACCCAAGGACAGTAAATATAAAAAAAGCAACCTACTAACATTTGGGTAAATGTGGTTGAACAAACAACAGGGAATGCCTTGAGCTTTCAACCTAGGAAATAAAAAATATGCACAACATCAAGATTTAAAAAGACGGACGCATCACACCTGTTTCTAACAAAAATATAGGCCAAGAAACTTCTTCCACTCAATGGCAAAACACAGGGAAGGCACTAACAGATTTCTCGGTTTCATCATTGTTAGTGATTCTTTCAGTATACCCTTGTGGTCACTCTCTTTAGTCAAAATTATTTCATCATCATCATTCATTAAATCATCATCACAGTTGTGTTCTTTAAAGGGGTACGGAAACAAAAATTGAAATATTCAAATTTCGTTCGGAAGTGAATCAAGTATGAGGGATAATAACCGTAAATGATAATCGCACGTTTGTATTTTGAACGACTGGTTATAGTTTTCGTTTCAAACGGTGCACTCGAGCAAGCGCTCGAAGAGAAGCGAACGGAGAGCGCGATGCGTCATGGGATATCCGGCGCAAACAAAATCAGAAAGAAAAGATTCCCCGCGTTCGTGGAGCAGCAAGGCAGGCGTGGTTATCAGCTTTGCCCTTGGTGGCGCTGGCAGCGTTGTGGTGGTGTCAATAGCGTCAGCGCGTTACAACCGAGCCGTTCGAAGTACCCGTGGCGTGACGAGCGTGTGGCTGGCCCACGTGGGCTGGCCTAAGGAGCACGTAGTTTCCACAACACTGTCAGCTTAGGGCTGAACGGGGTGGGGAAAGCAACTTTTCGAGTTTTGAGCGACGGGCTAATCTTCTAGGGGGAGAATGACTGTTTCCGGTTGCACGAACGAGGGTCCGAGAATGAGGGGAGTCCTTCCTTTCCGTCTTCTTGGACCGTTTGGTACAATGCGCGATTTGTGTGTTGAACCAGATGCGCGTAGGAGACAAGTGATAAGCGAAGCGTGGGTTGCCTGCAATCCTCTGAGACAAACAAAACATGTCACTTGATCTCCAAACAGGAAAGCTTTACATGCTTCGTTTGTGGCAGACCATGATGTTCACAATGGTTCAGCCATGCAGTGCGATGCTTGGGGCCATTGCTTGCTCACTTAGAGTTCGAGAAAGGGGGGTGCAGTAGCACTTCCCAATTGCCCACGGGGTTATGATGTGGCTTGCAAGGAGCTCTTTTGTATTACTTCATGAAGTGAGTTGTGTTTAGTGTGACTCAATATTTCTTTATCGCATGCCTCGTATGTGGTGTTGTGGCAATCCCTCTAAGTGAAAAAAGTGTAAATGTGTTCGGTAAACATGATAAGCTGTAAATCACGTAATAATAATATAAGAATATGCAATACCATATATGATTTTTGTACAATTTACAAGTTCTGATATGTGTATTGGACACATTCCAATGAAATGTTCACTGGGGTCTATACTTCATTTCACCCTTCGTCCGAGCGCGGCGGACGCTACCAGCCAATCCAGCGTCGAGAGAGCGTTATGTGACCTTGTACTCCACATAACCAAAACGTCGCATGACACCCTCCCGGTGCCAGATTGGCTGGGGTGGCCCAGCATCCACTGGGCCACCCCAGCAGGTGCTCATTTCATGCCAAGCACCCTTTACCAAGGGTGTTAGCAAGCACCCTTCATGAAGGGTGCTTGCCTGAACGCCATAAGGGTGTTAGCCCAGGGACAAACTGATTTACACCCTTAAGTGTGTAAAAACTTTTACTGTGTACTCAAGGCTTCTCTTTCCCATTAGTGCCAGTAAGCTTGTGTAAAGTGAAAAGTATTGTAACCGAACAGTAGAGAGTTTTAGTAGATCGCTCCCATGACTCCGATAACGATACCCGATACTCCGCTACCGCCTCCCTTGCGCATCCATAGTACCGTTATCGGGGCTATCGGAGGTATCGGAACGATCTACTAAAACTCTCTATTGTTGCACTGTCCCTTCACCTAAAGTTACTTCTTTTTATTTTCTTTTACTGCTGCACTACCGGGGGATCTTAATGGTGGGACAACATACCATCCCTGAACCCACGACGACTGGAATGGTGGTCGCAACCAGCGTCGTAAGACTTAGTACTCAAAAAGTTAAATAAATATTGAGCAGCCTTGCATCAGCTTCGCGTGTCATTACTACGTAAAAGTTTCTGGGGTTGAGTTCTCAAACTTGACCTCCCGAAACTCTTGACAGTCTTCTGAGCAACACCCAAATTTTCTGGCGGTCTGTGATAAATTATGTATTAAGTGTATAACTACAGCCACTTTCGGCCAGTGACTGGCCGGAAGTCAATCGCTAGTGGCTGGCCAAACGTGAATGGCCAGTGGCTGGCCGAAAGTGACTGGCCTTAGGTGAATGGCAAGTCACTGGCCTAAAGTGAATGGCCAGTCACTGGCCAAATATGAATGGCCGGTCATGGCCAAAGGTGAATGGCCAGTCTCTGGCCTAAAGTGAATGGCCAGCCACTGGACAAAGGTAAATGGCCAGTCACTGGCCTAAAGTGAATGGCCAGTCACTGGCCTAAAGTGAATGGCCAGCGACTGGCATAAAGTGAATGGCAAGTCACCAGACGAGGACGAAAACACTGCTATTGCCGAGCACTTTGGCCAAGCTTGGGCCAACGAAAATCTGGTTGGCCATAGTACACTTGCCAGCGATGGCCCATTCACAACGTGCTGCTTGGGTCGCTCCCAGGAATTGAACCCTGGCTCTTAACGTTGGAAGCGAGCACGATCACCGTGAGGCCACGGCGGTGCTCCTTACTTGGCCAGCTATGCGCGCGGCATTATGCTCAGTGAGCAGTATATTCTTTGCATCGAGTAAAGTTGCTAAAATGTATCGCCGCTACGTTTTAAGAGGCACGGTAATTATAATTACCATTTCGTATAAGTAACTGTAACGCTAACTTCGCTACATTTTGAAGTAACTGTAACGAATTCATTTTTGAAAGCATTTTACCTGAGACTGCTGAAAATTGTAGGGGATGGCTCTATCAGGACGGCATATGGACTGCATCGGATGATCTAACAGCCCGCTGGATACATTTTGTTTTCATCTTGTTTTCTCTTCCACCAGCCCGCTGCGACAACAACGCAATTGCGAACCCTTCACACGTCCCCTGCCAAACGTGGCAAACTCGGTAGATCGACCTCAGTACAACTCGCGTTCTCTGTACCCACACGGCCGCGCAAGATCGAATTGTCGCTTAGCGCCGGCCGAAACATTACGCGGGGTCCCAGCCGGACTTGTACCGTACGCATTACAAGTAATCAAATTACTTGTAATCGATTACTTTTTGGAGTAATTTTGTAATCAGTGGATTACGTTTATTAGGCAGTAATCACAAGAGTAATCTGATTACTTTTTAAAGTAATAAAATTACTTGTAACCGTTACCATTTGTCCACGGGACCCCCCCCCCCCCTCCGGCACACGCCTTTTTTTATGAAATGCCAAAAATAAAATTCGCTTTTTTTTTTCGATCGGAAAAAAGAAAGATTTTTTCATAGCTGTAGAAAACGAGGTCAATCTCTTTCTATGTACAGTTTCTGTAAAATGTTCGTTTTTTTTTTGTTTTTTTTCGAGCTGGGATGGGGAGTTGGAAGCCCCAGGGAAGCCACAGTGCGTTACAAAGGCCATTCAGAACGAAGTTTGAGGAAGCAGAATGTAGCTTTCTGAGTCCTTCGTTCAAACTAGCCCCCTCACGCACACACACACAGAAATAAAAATATAAAGAATCCTGCTTAGGGACCTACTCGCAGCCCGTAGGAGAACCAGAACCGAAGAATGCCTAAAGCGGATGCAAAAAAAAAAACAAAGGCAGTTGAAATATTTCCCGATTTCCCCTACGTGGTCTTAGTGACAAGCAATGTTTCGAGTTGAGAAGTGGTCGGGGCGATCTCTTCCGCTAATGGATACTTCACATGATCCGTTTCAAATCCTGGAGCTGCTGCTCGTTTGTATAACATGCGGGCTCATCCCCATGTGAATAATAAAATGAGTGACGCAAACTTTGAGCGACAACCCTTGCTCAAGTTTAACAAGATCTAGAACCCCCTCAGCTTCCCCCCCCCCCCCCCCCACACACACACACACACGCACTGGCGAACGCCCAAATCATTAAACGTCTTCAAACGAATTCAATGCTTGTGTCCGCCTTGTGAAGGTACAACGACCACGAAGAGGGAGCCAGTTTTTCTTCGTCAATACTTGTGCAAATGTGAGATATTGGTTGGAAGTAGTTCATTGTTATGAGCGCTAAAGATGTGTCTTCACACAATAAAGTAATCAGGAAAGTAACGATTACTTCTTGAAGTAATGTCCAATTACTTTTGCCTTGGAGTAATCAAGTAATCTAATCGAATACTTTTTAGCCAGGAGTAATAGTAATTGTAATCGATTACTTTCTTTTAGTAACGTGTACAAGACTGGTCCCAGCGCAGCGTGGCACCAGCAAATTCGCGCCACTCCACTAATGTAGTTAACGCCACCCAGTTGGATAACGCGACTAATTACATTTCAATGCCAATGCATTAACTGTCCCTTGGAGCGAAGCCGGCGTTGTCTGTAACCGTCTGTAGCAGCGAAATGGCAGTTAAATTTCCATTCGCCAAAAGCACATAAACGCGGATGCTTCATCACGGAAGCCGGCGGGGCGCTCAAGGTCAAAGCGGACGCGCCTCAGAAATAAAACACAAAGAGAAGCATGGCAACGCAGATGCATCAAATACCATATGGCTTCGCCGATACAGGAAACTCCTCCGGAAACCCATGGGAGCGGTGGCGAACGCGACAGCAGCCCCTCTAGGGGACTAGGAGTTTATGGGGGCAGACGACGCAATGGAAAAGTATAGGCCCCGCGACGTCCTCAAGCTTTGAGAGCCCGGTTTTGTCTTCCCAACAGCTGAAACAGCTCCTTATGCCCGTGTCCCACTAGAGCGACAGACAGAAACAGAAGGCAGAGACAAGCCTCAAACCCATGCAGCATGCTCGCGATGGTACCTTTGGCAGGCGTTTAGTCGTTCGGTGCTCGTGAAGTAATCATAATCGATTGCAAGAATGCCAAAGATACCCTCGCGTGCATGATGCTCGTGTTTGAGATTAGCCTCCTTTATTCTACAAACCTCTCAAATCGCGAGAGATTCTGGTTTGAGGCTTGTCGCTATCGTTTGTTTCTGTCTGTCGCTCTAGTGGGACACGGGCATTACGGTCAGTACGCTTGCAAAGCGGGATTCACTGATCGCAACTGCAACGAGAAAACAAATAACAACGCGCACAGAAACAAAGATAGAGCAGTTCATTTAGCGGTCTCAAACGCCACTCAGAGGATCAAATCCGTTTCAAACGCGTGTGGGAAGCGCAAAAAAGGCGTTTAGCTACTCGAAATACGTCGTAAGACGTTACTGTTAATCCGATACGAACTGAGTTGTCACTATTTCTTAGCTAAATAGGTAATCAAACAACATGTAAAGATTACCAGAGCAAGCACACCAGCCACTGCAGCATAACAAAACAAATCGATGAGAAAATCACCGTGCAAACACTTTCCGAGCTTTGCAGGAAACACGGAAATAAAAAGAAATGGGAACAGTAGCGAACAACGGCGAATGAAACAAAGAAGTTAGCAGTCGACACAAAGATACAAAACACCCAGTTAAGAAACTCCTTCAACGACAGCCATCGTCGCGCAGGTGGTGGTCGCCATCGGTGCTGAGTCCACAACAAACAAACCGGAAACAACACGACAAAACTAGTTAAAACAGAAAAGAGCTTCACTTTTTTTTTCAGCTGCTTGTTACACGTTTGCGCCGTTGTTTTCGCAGTCGTGTTAGGAACTAAAAACAAAACAGGGGAAAATAATAATGTAGTCCAGCTTATTTTATTTATTTTAGCTCAGAAGACCCGCGCCGCCGCAGAGGGGCAAATCGCCCATACCTTGAAGGCTTGAGGCGCCGCATCTAATGATGATGACATGGTATTGTAAATAAAATATGTGAATAATCACGATGATATTGGGATGGTGAAGAGTGAGAAGAGCATCAAGCCTAGCAGCAGCCCTCGCGATGGTGGTGTTCGCCGGGCCGCCGTGGGTTGCTGACTTCTAGCAGGCCAGTCTTGGGCGTCTGGCGAGGGCTCCCTGCGTGCCCAGCTTGCAGACGATTCGGCCGAATTTCCCGTGACGCATGGAGTTCATCAACCCCGTGGTGGAGCTCCAGGAATTAGCGCCGGTGTTGACCGGACGGCGGCCTGCGCGAAAAAGGGCCTTTGTGTCTCGGAGCTTGCGATCGAGCTTGTAACCAAGCAGCTTGATCAGCTTGCCGATTGGAGACATGGTGGTGCCAGTGGTCGGGCTGGCTCTCTGACGATGGAAAATACATGTCTTATGCCCATCCGGCTTCCTCTTCTGCGCAGTTTATTTCCCCGAGCCAATTTTAACATTTTTCTCTTACCTTGCCATGTTCTTGTCGTGAGCGATCCAGCGTGTCCACATAATTTCCGAAATTTCGATGAAAGAGTGAGGTGACGACGATCCCGACGACATTGCTTCACAGATTTAAAAATACGAAAGAGTTAAACAAAGAGGACGGACAGGACACAAAGATGTTTGTCCTGTCCGTCCTCTTTGTCTAACTCTTTCGTATTTTTGAATCTATTACCAACGCGCTCGGTCCTAGTTTTCTTCACAGGTCCTCACCACACAGCATTGCGCACACCCAATCGAACTATATTCACTGCAACGGCCGCCTCCAAAAGATTGGCGCTTTGAACTACAGGAAGCGAACCGCGGAGAGGGTGGGGGGTACCGCCTCTGTAAGAAGCGCCAATGAGCGTTTCTGTAACTGAGCTAATCTAATAACGCTGATCGAAGCCACCCGTCTGACGACCGTCGAGCGCGGCTCGTGGATCAGACTCAAGAACAGTGTGACTTCGGTTCGTAACAATTAATGCCTCAGAGGACATCGGGGTTAATTGTGGCTCGTGTCTATCCACTGCAGTCATGAGAATAGCCGAACACTAAAAATACCTGGAACTCGGCACGTGTTTTCTACTTTGCCAACCCGAGCGCGTGGCTATGATTAACGCTGGCAGTAGGATAGGCAATATGACACGTGGAACGCATTTTGTGCCTGAGGGTTAAGGCATAGCCTCCTCTATACTCACGAAGACAGGCAGTTCGATGACGGAGCCATAAATTGCCCGGTCGCAGATTTAGAGCGCGAGGATCTGGTAGCACAAAGCACTTCTCGAGGAGCCTGTAGTGAGCGCACAGCCTTTGCAGCGGCGAGGAACCGAAAAATGGTTTCCAAACTCGACGAGAAAAGAAGCGGTAGCCCGGGGAACGCGAGAAGCACGAGCGGACATTCCATCGCTCGGGACGACTGTGTTTCGGCGCCTCGCCGCAGCGGGGTGCCCGTTTAAATGCCTCTCCCCTTATTCGTTGTCTGCCGCTCTACCTTTTCACTTTCGGCGGCCGCGTCTTGTGGCGATCTGCCAGGTTGAGTCTGCATAGAGAAGCCTATGGCTCAGGGGATGAACGATGCTTATTTATTTGAATTTATTTCCCGACTGCCATTGCTTGAAAAGAAAAACTAAGGCAAGCTTATTCGGTTATTAGCCTTAGGGAGTGATTCTAAGCAGTATTTAGCGAGCGTAGAAAAATCGTTTCCTGGCCCCTTCAATGTCGGTTCACACATTTGTTTACGATTTCTTACGTTACGTGAGGGTTCACCGGAACATTCCTGTTTCTTATGTCGCGTGCAAAGCTACTCTTTGCACCGGTCACCACGCTTCATTCGAAGCACGAATGCCCCTGTGACTCTTGACGTAAACGGTCAAAAGCGGTCGTAGCGTAAGAACGTAGAAAAATGCCCCATTGTAAATCGACCTTTAAACTAAAAATCTCGTTTTGAAGGAGAACAATGGAAAGTTAACTTATGCATATGCGAATCGTTGTCATTTTTATTCTCTTTTTTTTTTTTATTGCAGCGCAGCTTTTAAGCACCTGTTCCCGCATATAGCGGCGTCGGCATCGGCATCGGTGTCGTCGTCACAGCCGGCGTAACCGTTATTAGCGGGAACGGGCGCTTTAGAGTACCATAATGCAACCCTGCGCGCATTGCATTATGAGACATCACAGACCTATACACCAAATCAACTTTTCCGCTATATTTAGCGTAGAAACTGAATTGACGTGTACGTCTATGACGTATCATAAAGCAGCCCTACGCGCTTTGCATTATGGAATGTCACAGGGTACGCTTTCACGGAATGCGGCTTGACGCCTGTCGCCGCCCCCAATCAGGGCCCCCTCCGTACCGCCTCCTCCCCTGTCACCTACCCTCTCAGCGTAACCAGCACAGCTAATCACGGTTTCCTTTACGCCAATCAGGGCTTCCGTTACGTTTGTTGCGGTTACAGCGATTACAGGCGCCACCGGCTTGTGGGAATTTCTTTCCCGTTGTTTGCGGTTACAGACGCCGCCGGCTGCGCTCCACGGAACAGTTAATGCTTCCGCATTAAAAAAAAAAAAAAAAATAGGTGAGGCAAAACGAGAATGGGTGACGGTTGCGCTTATATTCTATGGGAGTGGCGATGGCGAAACCCGTTTTCGCCCATACTTCGAGTGACGACGTTCAAGATGGTGGCGCCCTTCGGGAAAAGGTTCTGCCACTTTTTTAATATTTTGTTTTCGTATCTGCTCAAGTTGTTTTTACCGTGATCATTCATCAACCTAAGGAATTTTGTATTTCTTTAATGTTCGATCTAATTTTTGCCTTATTTTGTTTTCCGATACTAATCTTGTATATTAAAATGATATTTGTAATGTATATAAACTGGAACACTTGAACATGCTTGCTTCATTTGCTTCTCTTTCTTTCTATCTCTGCAGAAAACGAACCGAAGGTCTTCAATCTAACGATTGCAATGGAAAAGTTCGTTAAACTTTTTGAAAAGCAGTACAAAACAGAAGTGAGCTGGACAGATATTCAGTCAGAAAGTGAAGATATGAAAAACCTGTTCCAGACAAAAAAGTAACTAAACTTAACCTAAACTCTCACACAATTCAGAAAGACATTGCGACATTTTTATCCTACGTACGTGTTTCGTTGAAAGCTTCCCTTACACTGTGTTGTTATCATTGAAGGGTTTCGACAAGCCCTGTTTTGCAACAGTGATATTGACACGAGGGCATTTGGCTGCAGCTTTAATGCACGTAATTCTTATACCTCGCTCAATACAAAAAACGTTAATAAAACTTTCTAATATGACGCCCAATAACATTCTACGTGAAAGAATCAATCAACACGAATAAAGAAATTCTAAATGCAGCGCTCAAAGGGATGCTCCGGCGAAATTGTGAGGATCATTGGTTTTTATAAAATGTTTACAATTTACTAAGTATCCACCAGTGAGTATGTCTACGAAATATTTATTCAAGACAATAATTTTATTTCGAGGAAATGAATTCTGAAATTTACGCGAGCACCACCGAATCTATTGCTGCCGCTTTACTGTCAACCATGAGCAGGGGCACTCGTGCCGTCGAACGTCTCCGAGAGCAGGCGATGCTCGCTACTTCGCTGCGTTGTGCGTTCTGGGCCCGTTTGCTCGAAGCGCTAACTGCGGCTAAAGTTAGCCGCAGTACCTAGGGAAGCGATTTTAAAATCACGTGACTGGCTCGGTAGGGATGCGGGGAAACATGGCGGTGCCCCGGTGAGTGAGCGCCGCTCGCTCTGGAACTAATATGTCGTTTTAGCTGCAATATCGGGCGCGTTAATCAGCAACGACTGGTGCTGGAAGCTTTCGCTTTGCCTAACCTCACTTAAATCGCGAAGCATGAGCAATGACCTCGCCGCATTTTTTGATAGTCTTCCGATTCTGGCTATTCTTAAGCCTAAATGAACGTGATAAATGCCGGCATGGAAACGTCTTTGGAAAGCGGATTGCCTTGATTCAATCGGCCGGGTATTGATTGCACACAACGTGGCGCCCTCATACGGTTCCCTCTCGTGACGTCAATACCATGCGAACAACAAGTTCGATGGTGTTCGTAATGAGCATGGTGGAAGCTTGAAATCATTTCGATCTGAAACAAATACTGCCAACACCATTAAAATTAAATATCTTGCATTACTCTTATTTCCATCGGTGAGAAATCCTTTGCTGACGTCATAGTCAGCTTTTGGTCAATCGTGGAAAGCCGACCACAGCGACGCTTTCGATCGCGCACATTGCCAATAGACCTTTTTCTAAATTACCCAGTCATCGAGGAGAACGCTGGAAGTCTAATTCTACGGACCGCGCGCGCTGGCTTTCCTCTTATAAAAGATTCGAAGTAAATAATCATAATAAGGCTTTGACGAACGCGAGTGCAAGGCAGTATTTGTTTTAGCCTTTTTTTTTTTTTTGCTTTAGAACGATTACTACTGCAGACGCAAACACGTGCAACGCGGGTAACTACACTCGTAGCATGCACCTCGGTGCTTGGGAAATTTAGAAAGAGGTCTATGGGACGCTGTCTGCTTTTGTGTGCTAGCAATACCCGGCCGATTGAGTCAAGGCAATCCACTTTCCAAAGACGTTGCCATGCCGACAATCATCACGTTCATTTAGGCTTAAGAATAGCCAGAATCGGAAGACTATCGAAAAATGCGGCGAGGTCATAGGTCATGCTTTGCGATTTAAGTGAGGTAAGGCAAAGTGAAAGCCTCCTGCACCATTCCTTACGGACCAACGCGCCCGATATTGCAGCTACAACGACATATTAGTTCCAAAGCGAGCGGCGCTCACTCACCGGGGCACCGCCATGTTTCCCCGCATCCCTACCGAGCCAGTCACGTGATTTCAAAATCCCTCTCCTAGGTACTGCGGCTAAATTTAGCCGCGGTTAGCGCTTCGAGGAAACGGGCCCTCGTGATAGCATATGTGGCTTTGTGAATTGCCTCTGGATTAGGTTGTTTGCGGCGTGTGATGGAGGGTTGCGGTGATTGGTGATTGGTGGTGGAGTGCAATAGCTCCACGAAGGAGATCAACGGAGTGAAATGTTTTTGGTATCCGACAAGTCTCTGTGGTGCAAGTGGATCCGAGCAGTCCGACGCAAACGCTGGCTCTTGGCGTACGCGTCTTGCTAGAAAACAGTTCGCACCTTGTTAGCACATCAAACCTTCCATGCCATTCTGAATCGAAGCGACATATTGGTCCGCACGTAGGCGGGTTGTGAAATCAGCCCAAAAGGGAGGTGTCCTTGGAGGAGATGCCGGCGGATCAAATGCGAAGGGCGAATCGTCTGATATCTGGAGCTAAAAAGCTTTAAAAATTTGCTGGTAATTGTTTGCTTGATGTATCGTCGTTTATTATTTCCCGCTGACGCTGGGCAAAACAGGCTCAAGCTGCCCATGTGCTAATGGTTAGACATCTCACATCTGACATCGAAAAGACGAAAGACCAGCAAAGTTGGAGGCTCGTCTCGGTTTCGCTTCTAACGTAGTTCTACGATTAAAAATTATTTAAATGCTTTTGGGAGAAATTTACTTGATGCTCTAGGCTCAGTATCTCGCGCTCTTTGGGAGAACACGTCTAGTTGAAAACGTTCAAATTGACGCCGCAGCTCTCCTTTAAAAATTGACATGTGCAGCCCAGAATGCATAGTGCTACAGACTGCTAACAATATGGATTTACCAATGAAAAATATTAATACGTGTCGCCATTCCTGCTGCGATAAGTACACCAGTGTCAGGTTGTCCACCCCTATATTGCAAGCGATATTCCGAAATCTGCACGTTAATCGATAGACGGTTTATTGGTTTCTTTATTGTTTTTAATATGTATATTAGATAAATCTGGCGATATATTCTTCTTTTCTTTTTTATGCCAGATTTTATATACAAGTCGAAGGGGGCAAGGTAACAATGAGTGATCCAAAAATAGCTCCCGGTAACCGCAGCCTTCTCTACGCTAACCTCTATGACAACGAATCGAATGCTACCCAAACATACACCGTCACGCATACCACCATTCGCAAAGAAAAAACATCTTTAAAAGTAAGCAACGGATTCACCCTGGGCATTGAAACTTCGGGAGGTGTGTCACTAAAAGAGGTGTTTGGACTGGGTGGCACCTTCGGCGCTAAATACAACTCGGACAAGACCACGACCGACAGTCAGACGAAACTCAAGACGTTTGCGGTGGCCACAGGAGTCAACGTTCCCCCCAAAAGGACTGTTCAAGTGGAGTGGTACGCCACCCCCGCTCAAAGCGTACGTAATTCCTTAACCAGGGCACAGCAGTCCGCTTTGTGTTCACTGGAGCGATTTGCACATTCGATCGACCATGTGGGCGCTGTTGTCGAAATAATCCTTACCATAGATATCCAATCATGCACTCAAATCGCTTACACCCTTAAGGGTACAAATCAATATGTCCCTGGGCTAGCACACTAAAGCCGTGGTAATACTGCTTATGCATCACACAAAAGGTAGTCTGTATACAAAATGGAACGCGAGTTACAGCGAGATCCTTGCTTAGAATGCCGCATGGCAACGAGTTAAAGGAGAAACAAGCAGAAACAAAATAAATGAAAAGAAAACCTTTCGCACGACGCGTCTGCGTTCGACACACTTGGCGCCCGGCATTCGAACCACAGATATTGCGGTGTCCTGTGTTTGTAGTCTGTCTTTTGTATGATATATGATGCCTGAGTTCCAGTACAGCGACAAGCCTCCAACACATGCAGCGTGCTCGCGATGACAGTAGGCAGGCATTTAGTGTTTCGGTGCTCGTGAAGTAAGCACAAGTGATTGCAAGCCTGCCCAAAATACCCTCGTGTGCATGACGCTCGTGATTGAGCATGGCCTTCGTTATTCTACAAAGCTTGTCAAATTTCGAAAGAATCTGGTTTGAGGCGTGTCGCTGTCGGTTGTTTCTCTTTGTCGCTCTAGTGGGACTCGGGCATGAGCAGTGTGATCCCGGCTTTAGGGCGGGATGTGAACGAACATCCTAAAGACGGAGTGTTGGCGAGAAGGAAGCACCACATGCAGTACTCACGTACGCAGAAACAACAAATGCAAATGCAACAAATTACGCACGGTATTGCAATCACGACCCTTTTTACTGCTCTAACTCCTTATGTATACTCGATAATTCAAAAACACTCATTCACGGGTGACCGTCTCCGCAATTACGAAGGCCACACGTGTGTTGTTTTGCTGTCTTCCACGTAGAGCATACTATGTCTAAGTTCAAGGAAGATATCTCCAAAAAAAAACATCATTGATACAGCGGAATAGTATTCGACAAAGCCGCTAACTTAGCGACTTGTTCAACAGCTTATTGTTAGTGCAGCAAACTTTATTAATAAATGAAGTGTGTTCTCACCTCACCTTAGCAGCCTTTTCCACTATCTTCCTATACCCTTCAAAGTTGAATGGTGTTCCATGCAACAGCACCTTATTTTACAACCGAAAAGGGTGAATTACTCAAACTAATCGTGTTGAAAAGGTTTCGCCGTGATTGGGGGGCAAGTCTATAGAACTTCTTTTTTATGCCATTAAGGGTGCAAAATTTCTTAGTGCAGATGTTGATACATTTTCACTCTGTATTCAAACGTAGCGCAAGCCGCCCAGCCTTTTCGATCGATCGATCAACCACCACATCCATCAGTTAATCGAAAATTATTTTAACATATAATTCATTAGCTAATAAATAAATACTTTTTTTATATTACATCACGCATCGACCAGACAAACTTATTTTTCTGAGAGCCACATATGAGCCGCGTTCGAAAAATTATTTAGATAACTGGAACACAAATAAAAGAACGCAGTTGGACGGACGCGGATGGGTTGTGTTCACCTGGCCGATCGCAAGCCGTGAATAACCCCCCACCGGTGTTAGTGAGTGTCACACGTAAACGCCATTCGGTTGAGAGGATTGTGCTCTACTCCGTTCACCCTTTGAGCTGACACTGCAGCCAATGCCACAAGCACGAGAGTTCGAGGTTGCGGATTTAAAGCGTTCTTCCGCAGAACGAGCACTCGGACAAGAAATGCACGTCTCAAAGCCAGGAGTGCGGGCGAGCCCGCGCTTGTACCTTTAGCGGCAGTCTCCGCTTAAGGGTGAACGGAGTATAGGGAGTATTCACTAGACGCCATATCTGAGGGCGATGTTTAGAGCGCATGCTCGGAACGAGCTCACGTTATTAGGCTGCTAAGACCGGCAATCTTGGTGGTGCGGAAGGCACGTGGCGAAAGAGCTGTGGAAGCCCGCCGTCAGCACGCGCTCAGCAGTCGCGCAAACAGCTATAGACGCTTTACACACGCGCCAAATTGCAGCCGCCATTGCTGACCTTCTCTTGTCTTACCGAAATGCCGAGCAACTGAAGCGGTAGTTGACGATCTTCTACAAAGGCCTATGCTTTAGAAAAGGACACAGTTGAATCTAATATGACAATAACCTGGCCTGTTTTGGTAATGATGAAGTGAAATAAACGGAATAAGAGGAAACAAAAACGGAAGGTCAGTTATGGCGGCGTCCATGCACAGCTGCTGCAAAGCGTCTATAGCCGCCAGTGAATACTGCGGGAGTATTCACTGGCGGCCATAGCTGTGTGCGCGACTGCTGAGCGCTTGCTGACGGCGAGCTTCCACAGTTCTTTTGCAATGTGCATTCCGCACCATCAAGAGTGCCGGTCTTAGGAGCCTATCAATGTGAGCTCGTTCCGAGCATGTGCACTAAACAGCACCCACAAATATGGCGTCCAGTGAATACTCCCTATAGACGATTGCAGGGATGGGCAAAATACATGCAAATATGTATCGAAATACAAATACAAAATAGCTCATCAAAATTAGATTTAATTACAAATCTAATTACATTTCCAAAAAAGCATTTAAATACTAGATACAAATACAACCAAATGCATTTGGTCTCCTCCAAATAGTTTTCCAAATACATTCCTCAATATTTGCGTCAGCGACTTCAGGGCACCTGCAACGGGTTTCTGGGTATCTCATTTTAATTTTGCATTGTACACTAGGGAGTTAGTGTGCGAGGCTCTGTACTTCGTCTCACCCTACGATGGACTAAAGGCACAAGCTACAAATCGCCAGATCCAATCACGAGCCACTTAGACATTGCGTGGTATTTCGCTTCGATGCACGTATCGGTGCCCGCGTCTCGGATCACTGATGGGAACGGGCGGACAGTGATTCGGATCGAGCAATGAGTGACTCAACGATTTTACATTGCAAAGAAAGCCACGCCGTACTGGCGCTTTGCAGTGTGGAGGCTATAAAGATGACGCAGCGTTTGTGGATACGGAGCATCATTTGTCCAAAGCCAACCAATGCTACGCGTGTCATAGTATAGCGTGGAACGTGATTGGACTTGGCGGCCCGTGGCTTTGGCTTTTAGTCCATCGCAGGATGAGATGAAGTATAGTAACGTGATAGAAATATAATAAAAAAGATGTAATCAGCTTGGACGTAATAGGTGGAAAAAGTCCAGAGCTCCAAGCAGCTTTTTTTGTCGATTACATTTTGGTATAGACCAACAAAGAACCGAGACGACCAAGACGCGCAGCACAAGCTAGAGAATTTTTTTTATTGTTGCAACTCGCACCAGTTACAAAAATCTGGACGACCCGCGCATTTAGAACGTTCCAGGCAAAAATATGGATGGAAACCAGGCTGGAAATCATCACAAGTTGTCACAGACACTTATTTAGCCAGTCTGCCTGTGAACGTCGATTTCGTCACTATTATTGCCCTGGACTAGCACCGTAATCACAAAGTCACTAAATGCTTGTGCTTGATTCAGAGACACTGCATTTGGTGCAGAACGTAGTTTTCTTCCTGCTCTGTACAGTGACAATAAATTTGAGGGATGTATTTTTGCCCACAAAATTGTATTTAATTACAATTGTATTTGAAATACCTACGTTTTAGTATGTAAATACACACGTCAAACACATTACCCAATTTGTAATCAAAAACAAATGCAAAATACACAAAGGTTTTGAAATACGTATTTCAAATACTTGTATTTGAAATACTGCCCATCCCTGGACGATTGCAAGCAGGGCATCTGGCAGCCGCCATCTCTCAGCTCGTGCTGTCAAGTGCGTGCATTTACAGGCTTGGGAATGCTACGTTCACGCACACGCTGCACATGCTTGCTCGCACGGGGCACCAGTAAAGCGCTATGCTTAAAGCCCGGAGCACGTGGAGCGAAAGCTCGCGCTGCAGAACTTGGAGATCCCGACCGTTTCAATCTGCATGAGCATCGTAGTGGCGTGCGGTTGTGTTACAGTATACTAGAAGACGGGGTAGTGTTCGGACCGCCAGGACTCGACAATGGGAGTATGTGAGGCTGCGCGTGCAGACAATAATCGCTGCGCTGCAGTCGACAGGGCAGCCGAGGCAGCACAAAGTCGCTGCAGTCCGCACGTGCCGCCGCACGTGCGCGTGCACGCAGTGCACGTGCATAACGACCACCATTCTCATTCTGCCCTCACTGTCGATGCGCCGGTATCGACATCTATTGCGATTTACACCACACGCCTCACGCGAACCGCTCCGGCTCTCGTATTCTAGTACACCGTAGTCGTGCATCGTTACTGCGTGATGTACATACTTTAAAGACACGAGGCTAGCAGCCTTACTGGGCTGGCTAAATTTATCATCTACACTCTAAGAAATAGGTGGTGTACAGGGGTACTCTCCTTGTCCCATATGTAACTTCCCAAAACTACATTTCGTCGTTCTGTCCACTGACCTCGAGCTGGCTAAACCAACTTTTGCAAGCGGCTTGATAGCTGTTGCATATAACGTACTAAATAGCTGATGTGCGTATCAAAAACTACAAAAAAAATTATTGAGGTTTTGCAGCAGGACCAAAAAGACCTTGACTGTCTTAATGTCCTTTCATAAAAACATTAGCTATTTTAACTAGTTGTATTGCTCGACAGCCTCTCGTAAACGTTGGTATCACCGGCTCGACGTCAGTGGACAGAACGATGAAATGTAGTTTCGGGGAGTTACATATGGGAAAAGGGGAGTACCCCTGTACGCCCTCTATTTCTTGGAGTGTGCAGTGTAAACCACTATTTCCGTAATTCAAAGACACACCGAAGTTACGCTCTATAAACACGAACGTAAAATCTGGTTTTGCCGCTCGGTTGCTTCATTTCATCTTCGCCGCAGTTCCAATGGTTTTTAATCTTTGCTGACTGAAAAAAAAACGACGAATGAGATGTCGCAATCAAGGACGTGTTTAAAGCTGAAATGAACGAAAGCAGCGTGCGCATAGCCCTCTCCATGTTAAACGAGTATACAATTTTATTTGTATACAGTTGGCATAACATAAAAAAGTGAATTGTTAGTGCACTGCATATGTTTTAACAATATTTCAAATGCCTTCATTGAAGAAATTATTTGAAACCTAAATAAATACACTCACACACTTGACTTACGTCTGTTGCATAAAATAAAAAGCACTGTTTGCGCGCGACTGCCACACTGTATATATTACATGCACGCGACGTCATGGCGCCGTGCTGGTGGTCATTCGTACCTGTTATTGCCAAGAAAAACACTTCCTGTGGTGCTAAATGATGCCATAAAACGTACGCGCTTAGCAGCGAGACCGCCTTAATGGCGGTTGATGTGACATCATTGCAACCTATAGAAAAAGGATAGGCTTGCCGAGAAATACAGACATTTTAAAAGGGTGCATTTAATTTTTTACCGGAGTTTTTACCGACTCTCAGAGCTCCTTCTTGACCTTTTTAGGATATCTCTTGGACCTGCGATTTGACCATCAGTGGATACTTTGCTATGGGGCTCAAGAAACCGTTTCAAGACACCTCCGTGCTCATCATGCCAGCGTATTACCTCGCCTTGGCCAACAAGGAGCTGGAAATAGCAGGCCCTAGACACGCACGCTTCGTGGCTTCTGGTGTGTTCACTAAGGTCTCCGTGCCGGAATCTGACATCTACACGAATGATGTGACAGAAACGCTGAAGAAAAAAACGGTGATAGTTTCTGGAAGGTCACGGATCGCTGGTGAATTTTAAAGAAGAGTCTGGCGATATCAATGACCCCTCCTTTGACAAATTAAAGGTGAAATGAAGCAAACTTATGTCGCTTTTTATGTTGTAAACGTCGACGATGTTATGGCAACAGCACAAAGACACCAGTTTTTTCTCGAAAAGACATTTAAACATTGGTTAAAAAAAAAAAGACGATTCTTAAATTGCATTTGGTTGATGTTCCTCAAGCTAATTAGAATTTTGTTATGCCAATAGTGGGAGCCACTGGCTTCCGAGCAGACATGAACCGCGGACGCGACGGCCGGAGTCTGGCGCTTGGCGCTCCCCATCGTGCTGGGGAGAGTTCGTCACCCCTTCTGCCCTACTGTCGCACCCCTCCACGCGGCTCCCGTTTCGGGCCCGGGGGACTGTCGGGCATTCCCTCCACTAAGTGGACGGTCGACTGTAGAGATCTTTGGATTGAGGTCCTGGGAGGGGTCGAGTCGTGGCGTGAGCTCGTCCGACCTCCGAGGACTCCGGCTGCGGTTCCCCTTGCTCAGGTCGGCGAGCGCGGCGGCTGCTTGTATCCGTGGCTTGCTTCACAGCACTTTCTTGTTGGCTACCCTGCCTTACTAATGCCCGTGTCCCACTAGAGCGACAGACAGAAACAAAAGACAGCAACAAGCCTCCAACCCATGCGGCATGCTCGCGATGGTACCTTTGGCAGCCGTTTAGTCGTTCGGTGCTCGTGAAGTAAACACGAGCGGTTGCAAGCCTGCCAAAGGTACCCTCGCGTGCATAATACTCGTGTTTGAGCATAGCTTCCTCTGTTATACAAAGCCTCTAAGATCGCGAAATACTCTGGTTTGAGGCTTGTCGCTGTCATTTTTTTTCTGCCTGTCGCTCTAGTGGGACTCGGGCATAATAAGGTATGTTGGACACCGGGATCATTGTTGTTGGCACGGCGGTGGTCAACCGGGCGTGGCGACCGCCCTTGCTGGTAGCCGTCGGGTCCTGCATGAGGTTCCCAATGAGCACGGGCTCCCGAACGTAAAGGTACGTGGTCCCCACCCAAAAGACTCATGCAAAAAATCCCCGCACGCAACACTTCGCGCGTAGCATTATGGAACGTCTTTGATCACGGGGAGGAGGGACATAGTTTCAGTTTCGATTGCCACATTGACGAAGAAGTGCATCTCAGCACTGCATAAAAATAAAGTCCGCACTCGCTGGCATTTCACTGAACCATCTTTGTGAGAGCCCCCCGTTGAAACACTGACCTCCAGCGGCCGTAGGGACATGCCTTGGCTTAGGGGGAATAGGATTACGGGCGGCCGTCTCGCACACCTTTCTAGCGACCTGGTTTCCCCTCCAGAGTGCAGCTTCTCTCACCCTGCTCAAGAATCGTTTAAGGGGCCTAACACATTGAGGAGACGATGGAACATAGTAACCGGCCGAGTATACTTCTTCCATTATTTATCGTAGTCCGTATTTACATGCGGACAAACTCTGGCGAGTCGAGAGTCCCCCAAAACGCCTCCCAGCATTCTATTCGTTTTGGTAGGCAACATCGACAGTATTATAAAATTGAGAAAATGCGGCGAAGCTAAGTAAGCCTCGTGTGCTCTCATACTGTCGCTCCTAAATTGTGAGTAGTATATCGACGCACTCGGAATTTTTTCAACTAGTTAGACAGACGGAATGGCCTATTTAATAGGAAGAGACCCAAGCAGCACACCAATGTTGGTCCGACATTTGCCTAGCATTGGCAAAGATCGGCCACAATATCGGACAATACTGGAAGCGCTACCCGATCCAACGTGGGCGCAACCATGCTATCAGCCAATGACGGTCTCGCATTGGCAAAACAACGGCGTAATATTGGAGAATTCTGGCAGCGCTACCCGATCCAATGTTGCCTGATATTGGCAGTCTTGGGTAGTAACGCGTTACCAGTAACGCGTTACTGTAATTTCGTTACCTTTTTGGTAACTTGTAACTTTAACGAGTTACTTTTTAAAAATATAACTTGTAACTGTAGTTCTATTACTTTTTTCTGAGGTAACGATGAAAGTAACGACGTTACTTTTGTCGTTACTTTGCACTGTTTTATGAATAATATATCACTGAACGAGGGTGCAATTAAGCCATTCCTTGCACTTTCCAAATCGTCTATTCCGAAATTTCGAGTGTCAAGTTGGCCTTGCACAAAGTTGTGAATACGTTCTCTCTCGCGAGTCACGACCCGAATATAGCCACGTGTAGATTTTATGAAAAAATATTTAGTTATCTTTACGCACGCGCTTGTACTTCGTGCCTAAACACTTACATCTTAGTGTCTTGAAGCACTACCTACGCTGTGTTTTTTCTTTTTTCTGTGTAAACGCTTTTTATTCGGGTGAATCAACCATAAAACAATAATACACGTGAAGGGCACTGCGCATGTCTCGTATTTTGATCAGCGCCACTACTCTGGCGTGGAAACTTTCAAACACTAACTTGGAGAAGCAACTGCTGCTAAGTTACAATATGAAGTGAAAAGCGTACTTTTTTTAATTTTAGGAAGTAAAATGTTGTGAGGGGCGTTTTCTAGTTTTTTCTAAAAACTTTTTTGTGTTATAGAAAAGTAACTGAAAAGGAACGTCGTTACTTTTTAAAAGTAACTGTAACTGTAACGAGTTACTCTTTTGTTGCGGTAACTGTAACTTTAACTTCGCTACTTTTTTCTGAAAGTAACTGTAACTGTAACGAATTACTTTTTAAAAGTAACTTACCCATGACTGGATATTAGTGTCGATGTTGAAGAATCGTTCTAGCTGATGTTGGCGCGGTTATTTTGTACCAATGATGAGTCATTATCCAGCCACCGTTTCAGCCAACATTGGCCGTCATTGGCACCGATTTTGGACCATTAACCAACCATAATTCCAGCTAAAATTTGGCCACTGTTGGCCGGTAATCCATTGGCTATCTTAGTGTTATAAATGTTTCCTAGAACCTGGATATTAGAATAATGGCGTTGTAATCTGAATCTCCGCTACGTGAGTCCAGGCCCGTGGATAGAAAAACTACAAGGGACAGGAACAAATGGACTGTGCTTTGCAGCATGCACATCAAACATGCAAATTACCAATTCAAAACCAATTAATTGTTTTGTGAAAGTTTTTCTTTGTTTTCTTTGTTTGTTATTGCGCTATTGCGATTATTATTTTGCTTCAGAAGAAAGCCCGGGCTATGGGGAATAACTTGGAAAGGGTTGTAGTTTTTGAAAACGTTTTACTTAGGTATAGGAGGGTACGACGCGGCCAATTGCAAGCCCTGCTGCGAAGGGAAGGGGAAAGAGATTTATAAAGAGGGGAGGGTTGGGAAGAAATACTGGGTGATTCAAGGAGTGGCCAGGCGATTTAAATCGACCGCAAAATTTGGTTTCTTAACCTATCGCGCTACAACTTTGCGCAGCGTTGCCCACAGATGGTGCTTTTTTTTTTCTTCTTTTTGTAAAATTTGCAAAGAGCGAACTTACCTCAGGAAAAAGTAAAGAAAGAAAAAGGCTTGACTCCTATGAAAACGCAGCGAAGCCACCGGTCCTCAAACAATACGGTGTCGTTCCACACGGGAGACAAGAGATGGCTCTGCGACGCCAACGGCCGCCTGCGAACGAGCATGCAGCGCCGAGAGCCGGCGTCGTAGAAGAGCGGTCAATTGTCGCGAGGTAGGTTGCAGCGCACTTACGATGACAATACCGGACTTGGAAGATGTGATCCGAGATAGATGTCGACACGGGTAATGCAAAACAACCCCTCAAAAAAGGAAAGGGAAGGAAAAGATACCTTAATAATTAACACGATGTAGCACAAGCTGTCTTTTGCCGAACTAAACAAATCACATGAATCTCTTAAGATGCTTTGAAGAAATCGCTTGATGCCGACATACGGACAGGACTTTTCGAACGAGATATCATTTATTACAGAAGCGGAATCCACAGCAGCCCCGCCAGGCCGCACCACACGCGAAACTAGTTTCGCAAGCAGACATTCCGAGATTGTCAGCGGCTAATGCTTCATACGTCAAACCACGCGATCACGCTTCTGCCGTTATCCGTGCACAGAGAGCGGAGTCAAGCGATAAAAAGTCTACGGCTGATTGGCCGTCCAGTGCGCTGCCACGCTTTCAGTTTTGGGAGAGAGAAAAAAAAAGAGAAGGAGTAGAAAGGTAGCAGCCTTCAAGTTCAGAACGGGGCTACACTCACAAAGACTAATCTTCAAGGGCATCCCAACAATGAACGCAACGGGAGGATTTGTCGCTGTACGCAAGGTCGATAGTGCAATGGATGATATAAGTGTGGCCTTAGACTTCAGGAAGGTGCCGGGTTCTGCCCTATCATCAGCTTCAAAATTCGCTGTCACGTGACCCTAACCGGAGACAGGATTGCCTAAAACACGCATAACGTCTACCCTGCTGTCAATACCAAGTGAACAGGACAGCTCCATGAAGGGCAGCTTTTGAACTTCCAAAAAAGCTGTCCAGCCCAAAAGTTACCCAAAACGCGGAAAGTTTGAAGATACTATGTTTTACGCCGTATAACCCACATTATAATATAGAATGAAGAAATAAGCGTGACTGCTTTTTGAGCACGATGTTCACAAATAAGGATGCGGAGCTTATCGGTATTTATATTTCTTTGATTCCCAATTCTCCGAAATTCGGAGATTAATTTCGCAGTGTTTCCTATTAAAAAGTAATCATAAATAACCGGATGCAAACGTATGCCAGATAAAAAATAAAACGCGCTCGTATTAATTAACACTTCTTCAGTTGAATTTGGCGTTGGTGTCATTGGCAATACTAATTTGTCCCACGCAAAAAGTCGCACACAAGCGTGCCTTCGATAAACGTCGATACCATAAAAGCAATAAACTGCCGGAGGCAGCCGCAAGGAAGCTCGTAGTCATCCCATAAATCTATCCCGCGGCCCCGCCAGGTGGAGTGGTTAAGGATCTAGTAGGGAAATTTCAACTGCCCCTCTTCCCTATTTTATGCAATCTCTATGGTCCATATAACTTTCACTGTTACAGAAACATACCCTCTCCTTTCTCTAAATCCCAAATCCCATGACCCAAACTGGAAACCAAAAGAGTGGCTTTTGTCGTGACACGAATGTTACGATGACCTGTTTTCCCTGAACCAACCTTGACGAAATAAACCGTGAGACCCCCTTTTGACAACGGACCGAGGCTTGAAAGATAATTATGGTGTCATTTTCCCAGAACCATTAATCCTGCGCTGCTCAAATCGTAAAAGAAAAAAAAAACTTTTTTTTTTTTTTGGGGGGGGGGGGGGGGGGGGAGGCATGGCACATAACAATTCGGAGTTTGTTATGTGCCCATCACCCGCCGGTAAATAAATGTTTACCGGCGGCTGTTTTTCGGAGTTTTTCAGATTTCTCTGAAAACACGGAGCCCTACTTATAATCTAGGCTTTCTGAAGATCCCACATGGCCGACGCGAATTGAATTTTGAGGCGGATTAGAGTGATATGTTGCTGGCAAGCAGAAATACAAAACCATTTTTATTGCCGGTTGACACTCGGCATCAAAAAACAGGCACCTGGCAGCAAAACCTGCCCGTCTTGGACGCAGTTTTCGGGGTTTCTATTACATCGTCAACGACGACACGTCGTTCCACAATCTGGAGGCGGCCATCTTAGCCGAGTGTACGTAGCGCTGCTAGAACTGCTCCGAAACTTCGCTGTTTCTATTAGCCCCGAGAAGTTCGCGTGGCGCTTTCTTACGGCAAACCGGGGTGACGTCACGGCGAGGAGAGAATTTTTCCCCGACTCGGCGCCGCTCGCTCTGTGGAGGGCGTGACGACGCTAGCTGTTGGCGCGCCTGTTTCTATTTAATATTTTTGGCGTGTTTTTCGTAGGAAGTATAAATTTTTATATGTGCCTTTATTGAGGTATGGCCTGTAGTTACAGGTAAAACTTCAACCAACATTTTAAGCATGGTTGACAGGGCAGGCAACGCATGAATCGGAGTGGTATATGAAAATAAAGAAATATGGCCACAATTGCAGGAGCATCACTATAGATTTACATCTCGCACGATAAATTCTGCTGATGGTCAGAACGAATTGGCAGGTTATGTATACTATTTTTTGTATCTCTGTTTTTAAACAAGATCGCCGAAGCAGGAAAGCTGCATATTGCTCGAGCAACATGATAAACACAGTCTGGGCCATGGGGGAGAAGCGCAAGTAAGACAGCCCAAGTGCAGGGGCGAAGTAAAAAAAAACAAGAAACATTTAATATATACATTGCTCGCATTTGACCTTTGCTGGATTCGGATAGTATTTCAATGGACTACACGGGTACGTGGTACCTGTGGACTTGTTTATTTCAACCCTCAAGTAATGCACAACAAACGTAAGCGAAGGTGTCTAGCTCGTTATTAGTCCCTTAAGCCCTAAAATTGAGATTTTACTTAAATCGAATTGTCCTAAAACTAAAATACCAGAAACTTTTTTCACGCAGGCTGTCGCCCTTCACAGATTCCACATTTTCTGCTACTAGTGCTGAATGTACCACTGGAAAGACAATCGAATGCTTACTTTTACTCCTGTTTTCCTCTGTTGTCAGAGTCCAGCTGTAGGGAGTTTGGAGGCTGAGGAAGCTTTTGGAGACATGCAGCAGTGTCTCTTTTAATTGGAAATGACAATTCAGACTAAACGGTGTATTTTCCGAATGCCCAAGGCTGGAATAAAAATGTTCGGAAAAGGTAAAAACATTCCAAATTACGGCACTATTGCTGTGTATATTTTGGGCAGTTCAATACATATCATACAGGCAACTGGGGGCAATGTGGCCGTCTTTGCTGCTACCATACAAACTAATTTTCAGTAATTGTGCATCTTGTAAGAAATATGCCTGCATACGTGTATAAACTATATAATTAATTCACGAAGAAGCTACATTTATGTAAAAACAACCCTGTTCCGCGAGCACTTCAAAGATAATCAGACAGATTATCAAAGATAATCAGGCCTTTAAAACATCTGCGAACCAGCGCATGCAGAGTGGCTGCGCAAAGGTCGCGAGCTAATTTGCCGACCGCCCAAAGGCCCATGATATAAATGCCCCTTCAAATGCCTTGAAAGCGGGGTATAATATCGTTCTAAATCATGAACATGCAAGGAACAGAATTCCAGCGTCTGAAACACTTGCGCCACCGCTTCACCTATCCCTCGCAAAATTGCCTTGTGTCGTGTGGACGGACGGGGAGGTTCATCGGCGGAATTGCCTCCGCCGATAGCTTTCGCGATTTGTAACCCAATTTTAAAGGTAAAACGGACGAGCAGGCTTATAAAATGTACGGGAGCACGTCAATATCGGCCTAACTCAACGTCCTGTACACCGGGTAAACGAAGTCCAGGTCCTCGAAGAGCTTGCGGCACACAACACCAAACCGGGAAACCGGTGCTGGGAAGCGAGCCGATGCGAGATCGAGGAGCGGAGTCCTCCCCCTGACGTCACGGTACGCCTCACCCAATCAGGGCGCGGCGACCGCAGCGACGCTTGTGTTCGCTCTCGGGGCTAATTGTCGGTTACAAGTCAAGAAGGTAGGAGAAGCTCCTCCCGCAAGCGTGATGCGCCGGTTTCAAATCTCTCCGCAGACGAAAGAGTTCACTGGAAACGCTCCTTGGTCCGCTTCAGTGGATTCCAACTTGTCTCCGATCCCACTTTCTAAGAAAGCGACCTTTGTATTCATCGGAGAGGGAACCGAGGCCCTGAAAGCAGCCTTTGTATCCATCGGGGGGGAGGGGGGGGGGGGGGGGAGCTAATCCGCGATAGTCGTATTTGTTTCCGTCGGTGGGAGAGAACTCTAATCTCCCTTTCGTGGCTTCCATAATGCTAAGTCAAAGTCGAAAGATAAAGCAAATACAGTGCGTACAGAAAGACAAGACCCTCCTCGCGCGTTGGCCACGACGTCACGGAAACGGTAGGACGCTATTGGATGCGGAGGTGGCGGAGGGATATTGTCACATAGAAATTAAGGACTCCTTTATTCTCCGTTGATGAAACGATACTGACGTTATCAAACAACAACTGTTTATTTAAGAGATCTAGACAAAGACTCTTTTACATCACTTTGAGCATTATATAATTTGAGATTAAACTTTTTGGGGGAAATAATTCTAACCTAAGGAAACCTTCCCTGCCGTCCTCCCTGACCACACACACCCCCAGCGGGGGCCCCGACCACAGCCAAACTCGACAAACAAGGTTCCACACAAAGGCGGGCGAGCAGAACTCCTCCACAGCCGTAAGGGGGATCAAGTTTGCGAGCTAGCGGGCGGACGGCTCCACAGTCGAAGGGGGATCGGACGTGCAGGTTGGTTTTCCAGAGGCAGGGAGATGTCCAAGGCTTGGTATCCGGGGGCCAAGCGCCTTACGGCCCTTCGGTGGCCGCTTGTATTGAGTTCAACAGCATTCTGGGCTCCTCCAGTCCACCAATCAGAAAATTTTGGAAGGACCAATCAAGAGGGGTTTTCTTAGTACCAATCAAAAGGCTCGGAGCCCAAAGCAAATACGAACATTCCAAAAACAGGCGCATACACGAGACAGAACACATTTCAAACGAAGCTCATAAGAGCAGTCATAAACAATAGAAAGCACATACGTACGTAGACAGGGAAGTTATTCATACACAGGGCAAAACCACCTCCGAGTAGAGATCCCAAAAGCAGACATACACAAGACAAAACATTTCCAACGCGGGGTTCTGTAAACTAAGTGTAGCGTTACAGCGTTCACGTTCGACCCCAGTTGGGGCCCCCCGACTCCGGTGGAATCCAACAGCCGCCCCCGGAAAGAACTCTCGGAGAAGGCAAAAAACATAAAGTGAAGCTAGACTAAATACTCGCGCGAGCAACACTTTGCGACAATATCTTATTCCCTTTGAGGGGCATTTGCCGCTACCTTCTTAACCTGTAAGTGACTATAACGGCTTCGTTCGCTTTTTTGACAAAATTAGCGTTAAAAACGTCAATGCAACCAAGATGTTCTGCACGTTTGGACTGCGAGATAGAATTACAGGCGGTGTTCGCTGCCGGTGAAGCTCGATCATCTCAACAACGTTTATTAATCAACGCGCCATACATTTGTGCTCGAGAAACGAAACCGAAATAAGATGAGGCCGGAGGGCGGAACTTCTCTCCGGTCTGCCTGGAGGAAAGAAACGTTCCATCCGTCTTTTCGTGTCCGCTTGAGGACAGGTCAGAAAAGGGGAGGAAAACGTGTCGTTGCTACCTTTTTCCTCCTTTTTGTTCCTTAGAGTGTACCATAACGTGTCTTCAGCCTTATCATGATAATACTACTAGTACTAACACCAATAAAAAATTAATATTATTATGATAATAACAGTAAAAAATCATATCAATGTTCATGAATCGAGAATTGCTTTTATTTGATGTCCAGGAACAACCTCTTAATCTCAGTACTCGCACACCCACACGTCACACATATACATTCAACAAATTGCATTTCACGGCTAAATAGCCGTGATGTTTTACCTCTAGCTTTAATATCAGTAGCAGGATAATCAGATAAGACAAGATTATCCAAATGCAGCATTATAAATATAAGAAGTCTGCAGGAATGAAAACAAATGGCACGGGCAAATTAAGAAGAAACAAAATTCACTGTGAGACACACAGCATTCTGTGGGACTTCAAAAAGTGAGGCGCACAAAAAAAAATCCAGATGAATTGCGTTATTACTTTATATCTCGCTCATGCGACAAATGGGGTCAATATTATGTAAGGTACGGGGAGCATAAATGGACGCTGTCGGACGAGTTGCCGTGTAAGTTGCTCTCAAAAATCTCTGGGACAAAAGATTAGCACAGTGGCAATACCATGCAGTGCCATAAAAAGAAATACAAGATCTGCCTTTTGCCGACGTTAATAAAGGCTCTGCAAATTTATATCACTCAATACCTTGGTATTGGATGCACGCGTTTCATCGAACAGATATAGCAATATCTATATATAGATAGAAATGTGATTTTACATTCGTTACAGCACTAAAAGCGTCGTCCTACAAACTTCATCCCATACAGGTTAGGCATATTTTAGCTCGGAGCGTCTTAAAGAGAGGTAAAAAGTTACGAAAATTTGCGGATTATAAAATTATTTCGTCATTCGACACACCAAACCCAGTGTTCGCAAAGCGAAGTTAGTTATGCCAGCTATACGGTCGTCAAACCGTAAAGATGAGTCAAAGAGCCCTCCCAAATCCCTCACACCGTTTGTACTTGTACAAACGGTGTGGGGGATTCGGGAGTTGTACTGTGTTGTAACACAGTACATTTGAGACACAATTCGCAAAACATGTGAAGTGTGTTTTAGGGCTATACGAGATGACTTTTGCTTTGGTACTGTTTAAAAGGAGACCATTGAGCGAACACCATTTCCTAAATGAGTTTATATCTGCTTGTTGCAACTCACAACCTGAAGTGAATTCAATGCGTCTGAATACCTTAACGTCATCTGCGTACCGCAGACACGAAGAGTTCCCTGCACGTTTGTACACATCGTTAACGAAGACAGAAAAAATAAGATGGCATAAAACCGACCCCTCAGGTACTCCGGACTTGGCTCTGTACTACGGATAAAAGTCAGCATTGGTGCGGACAACACATGTTCTATTTGACTAAGTCTGAAACCAATATCAGCAAGTTTCATATTAGTAAGGTGTTATAGATAGCGGCGCTGCCGATAACAGTTTATCAAGCCGCGTGTGCTCACGCGGTCCCGGCAGCTTCTAGAAAAGCAAGCGCTCTCGCTCCTTGCAGTTCTTCTCACGCTTGACACTGGTCAAGTTGCACCATGTAGTAATAAACGCCCACTCAGTCTTCAAGCTGTCGTCTACCTTCATACACAACAAGTGGCGACGAGGAACAGCGGAGACGGCGGTGATTCTACAAAACTGAAGAAGAAGCTGATGCGGTTCTTCTGTCTGGAGTACACATTGCCAAGCTGGACGAAGGTATGGCGACATCAGTCACGCAAGTCGTGGGGCGACTCGGTCGCATGGAGCCATTTGACGACTCCGCAAGTGACTGGACCTCGTACGACGAACGTTTGACGTCATTTCTTCGCTTCAACAAGGTCCCTGAAGAGGACAAGGTACAGGCGTTCCTCAGTTTCATTGGACCCAAAACGTACGCCCTCCTCAAGTCCCTGGCCGCACCGAGTCTGCCGTCCAGCAAGACCTTCGACGAGTTGCGGAGGATACTTGGCGACCACTTGGCACCCAGACCGTCGGTGATCGGTGAGCGATCTAAATTGTACCGTCGTTCACAAAATGAAACCGAATCCATTGCCGACTTTGTGGCGGAACAACGAGAACTCTCGCAGTCGGGCGACTTTGAAGGATTTTTGGACGAAGCTTTGCGTGATAGGTTTGTCTGCGGTTTACGGCGAGTAGACATACAAAGGGTTTTGTTTGCGGAAGATAAGAAACTATCGTTTGCAAAGGCTGCCGAAAGAGCCTTGGCAATGGGAGCCGCAACGAAAAATGTCGCGGAAGTTCAAGGGACAGAAGAAAACTTTTCAGACGTGCATAAATTCAACGCGACAAGGAAACCACTCCAGAAACAAGTTTCAACAAAACCGAGCGGCACAGATGGGAAGCCGCTCTCTAGGCATTGCTTCCGACGTGGATCGCCCAAGCTCCTGAGCAAAGATTGCGTGCACGCGTCAGAAACTTGTTTTGGCTGTGGAAAGAAAGGACACATCCAGCGGATATGTCAAGCTGATAAGCGTGCAAACGAGTCGAACCGCAGAAAGAACTTGAAGGTTCTGAGTAGAGCGTTCTACGTGGCACTAAACGGAGTCACGTGTCCAGAGCAAAAACCGATAAACGTCCGCGTCATCGTCAACGAAACGCCCCTCGAGGTGGAGCTCGACGCGGGAGCGGCGGTGTCTGTAATATCGGCAAAGCAGCAACAGCGATTGTTTCCTTCTCTGCAGCTGACAGCTACGGCGTTGCGCCTCCGGACGTACACTGGAGCACTTGTGGAACCGAAAGGTGTTGTGGACGTAACAGTCCAACACAACGGGCAAATACATGTCCTGCCGTTGTATGTTATCGAGCAGGGAGGGCCACCGCTCCTGGGCCGACAGTGGCTTCAGCGTTTGCGTCTGGACTGGAACACTATCTTCACGTGTAACAAGCTTTCCTCGGCGCTCGGAACGACTGACAAGGGAGCCAAAGCCGAGGTAAGCAAACTTTTCAGCAAGTATAGTAACCTCTTTAAAGAAGAGCTTGGATGCATAAAGGGAGAGAAAGCCGAGGTGTTTCTGAAGGAGGACGCTCGCCCGAGGTTCCTAGAAGCCCGGTGTGTACCATTTTCCCTTGTCCCTGCGGTTGAAAAAGAACTGAAAAGAATAGAGGCTATGGGGGTCATCACCCCAATCACGACGTGCGAATTTGCAACACCGGTTGTACCGGTTGTGAAGAAAGATGGAAACATTCGCCTTTGTGGGGATTATAAGACTACTGTAAACTCCATGCTCGACACCGACCGTTACCCTTTGCCGCGAGTTGAAGAAATCTTCGTTGCGCTTGCTGGGGGCAAGAATTTTCAAAAATTGATTTGAATAGGGCCTACCAACAAGTTGTGCTGACTGATTCTGCGCGCCGTGTCCTTGCAATTGACACGCATAAAGGCTTGTTTGCCATGAACACACTCCCTTTCGGGGTCTCGTCGGCCCCAGGAATTTTTCAACGTATCATGCACACTATGCTAAGCGACCTTAAGGGCGTCGCTTGTTATCTGGATGATATCCTGGTTACTAGGAAGTCAAGGACTGAGCATCTCCAAAATTTAGAAGCAGTGCTCTAGCGGTTGGCTGAACGAGGAGTCCGTGTCAAGGCTGAAAAATGTACCTTTTTCCAGAAAGAGCTCAACTACCTTGGCCATAGGCTCAGTACAGCTGGCATCCACACCACGACGGAGAAGACCGACGCCATCAGAGCTGCGCCCGCACCAGCCAACAAACAGCAGCTTCGCTCACTGCTCGGAGCTATCAACTACTACGGCAAGTTTCTCCCACGTCTAGCGACGATGGCACACCCGCTGTACAGACTCCTGCGTGAGGACCAGACCTGGTCGTGGACCCGTACCTGCCAGAACGCCTTCGATGACATCAGGAACGCCCTGGCTTCCATGGAGGTCCTGGCCCACTATGATCCGAAGATGCCCATTCAGCTGGCCTGCGACGCGTCACAGTACGGGGTAGGTGCGTACTTTCGCACATCTTCCCAAATGGAAAGGTTCGTCCTGTCGCCTACGCAACGAGAACGTTGTTGGAGACAGAGCAAAAGTACAGTCAACTGGAGAAAGAAGCGCTCGCGCTTATCTTTGGTGTAAAAACATTTCACTGTTATCTGTACGGCCGCAAGTTTATACTGATAACAGATCATAAGCCATTGCAGACGATGCTGGGACCAAAGACTGGAATCCGGACGATAGCAGCAGCACGCCTTCAGCGTTGGGCCGTGACGTTGTCCGCATACACGTACTCCTTGAAGTTCAAAGCTACAAGTGAAAACGTAGAAGCAGACTGTTTTTCGCGCTTACCACTGCATGTAGCTGACTCCGACGAAGCTGATGAAACGTTCTATTCCTTACGTCTGCAGTCCATGCCTGTAACCAGCGAGGACATCGCACGGGCGACCACGCAAGATCCCCTTCTTTGCAAGGTTATTGAGTTGACGAGCACGGGTTGGCCAAACTTTGTGCAGGATGCGGAACTCAAGCCATTTTTCAACAAGCGGACCCAGCTCACACTGCATCAGGGATGTCTCCTCTGCGGCATGCGTGTTGTCGTACCCCCAAAGCTCCGGCCTCTGGTTCTTCAAGAGCTTCACGACGGACATCCTGGTCTGGTGAGGACAAAAGAACTGGCCAGAAGCTATGTTTGGTGGCCTTCTATTGACTGTGATCTCGAGACACACGTAAAGCAATGCAAGCAATGTCAAGAGCAGCACAACGCTCCGAACAGTGCTCCCTTGCATCCGTGGTCTTGGCCGACTGCTCCTTGGAGACGTGTGCACGTTGATTTTGCCGGACCTTTTCGTCAGCGCACGTTCCTTGTTGTCGTTGATGCCCATACTAAATGGCCAGAAGTCTGTGTGATGAAAAGCACAACTAGCCAGAACACAATTATTTGTCTCCGTGAGATGTTCGCGAGATTTGGGTATCAGGACACCATTGTCTCTGACAACGGGTCACAGTTCACCTCTGCCGAGTTTAAAGCATTCATCCGAGAGCTGGGCGCACGCCATGTCACAACGGCCCCTTATCACTCCAGTTCAAACGGGCTGGCCGAACGTTTTGTTCAATCGCTCAAGAAAGTATTAAGAAAAGGGAAGAGCACAGAAAGCCTAGACGAAACTGTTCAAGTTCCTACTGACGTACAGAAACACGCCCCACGCTACGACAAAAGAGGCCCCGGCGAATCTGATGTTCGGTGGACGCCTGCGATCTAGGCTAGACATTCTTAAACCGATGATAGAAGGGCGAGTTGGGCATAGCCAATTCATGCAGTGCTACCAGCGTCCCTCCACGCCCCGTTCTATCACGGTCGGTGATGCTGTTATGGTTCGTAATTACAGGGGACAGCCAAGATGGGTTCCGGGCGTCGTGGTACAGCACAAGGGACCAGTTTCCTACACAGTGAAGGTACAAACATCACGTGGCCCCGCAATGTGGCATCGTCATCAAGATCAGCTGCTGCGCAGTGTTCCCAGCGTCAACCAAGAGCAGCAGGCAGAGGACACCTCGTGGGAGTGCTCTTTTACATCGGCAGCCAGCGGCACCCCTCACGTGACCGGCAGTCCTCGAGCATCCTTTCCTTAAGCAACGCCTGCTGATATTCCTGCAAGTCCGCAAGTGGCACCAGCGTTTTGCCGCCTCCTGCTCCCAGATACCCCACAAGAACCCGAAGACCTCCGGACCGCTATTCCCCGACATAGCACTGTTTTAAGCGGGAGGAAATGTTATAGATAGCGGCGCTGCCGATAACAGTTTATCAAAAGCCGCGTGTGCTCACGTGGTCCCGGCAGCTTCTAGAAAAGCAAGCGCTCTCGCTACTTGCAGTTCTTCTCACGTATGGTACTGTTCAAGTTGCACCACGTAGTAATAAACGCCTACTCAGTCTTCAAGCTGTCGTCTACCTTCATACACAACATAAGGGATGATCAACCACATCAAAACCCTTAGTCAGGCCAAAGTAAATGGCGTCGAGAAAGCTTTGGATGCCACAGCCATATATTAAATCAGATTTGTTGTTGTCGAGCGTCGATAGGCAAACCCGTGTTAGTTCGAAATGATTTCATTTTTTTAAACGAAAGACTGTGTTTTCTTTACACTTCAAATATTTCAAAAAGCTGAGAAAAGGAGTAAAGAAGAGAAACAGGCCGGTAGTTGGCTACATCTCCAGGACGGCCAGATTTGTACACAGGGACAACGACTGGACTCCTCCAATTATCTGAAAATAATCTTGACCTTGACGAGTTTTTGAAAATAGCAGGAAGGACAGGTGTAAACACTTTGTGGAAGGCTTTCACTAGCGCTGCTGGTATCTCGTCACGGTCAGAAGACATCATTAGCTGTAGTTTTCTTTTATGCATTCAAGAACAATACCTTTAGACGGAGGAAGCAAACAGATGTGCCACCTCACGTCAGAGGTTGCTGGTGGCAGGTAACCATCTCTATTGTCCTCCTAAACTGAACTAAAGTGACATGCGAAGACGTCGCTTACGTCGGTCGTAGCTTTACCCTCGTCATTAAACAAATGAAGGTTCGAATGCGCCAGTGCTCCACCACGAGAGCGAACATGTTGAAGTAGTTTTTTTTTGTTTTGGAGTGCAGCTCTCAGGCGCCAGTTTCCGGCTTGAGAGGCGTCGCCCTCGGCGTCCCCGTTGGCGTTACCGCGTGTTGCATTATAGGACGTTTCCCATATTGAGGTCACACATGGCGTCACCGCGCGTTGCATTCTGTATAAATTTCACCACTAAATTTAGCGGGAAATTTAACAAAAATTTGCCGCTAAATGGGAGGGGAGTAGGAGAGGAGGAGGGGAGGGGACGGATGGGGGGAGGGGCATACCCTTTTCTCCGTACCTTCCCCTCCACCTCCTCAAGGGTTGCGTTCTAATTCGGCGTTACAGTGGATTGTAAACATCTTTCAATTTTGGGGTTCCGGCTTAAATCCGCCCACACTGACTCCAGATATCTCTTATAGTCAATCATCTGCTGCTGTTTAAAGAGGCGCCAATATCGTCTACCTTCGCTCTTCCATTTAGCTCTACCAGTCTTTTTAGATTATTTGTGACAGAAGGTTTCTGCTTTAAAAGCTTCCTCAAATTGGAAGAAAACCAATGAGGAAATTTGGATTGGTTTTCCTTTTGAGAGGAATGAAGTGGTTCATTCCATCTTGTACAACTTTAGTGAATTGAACAACCTGGGGATTAATATAAGACGATTCCAGAACGTCCGCCCAATCGAAGTTATAAAAATTCCTACATAGTCACCAGACGCGAGGTCGCGCTGTCTTCCAGTGTTGCGGAGTTGCCACTCTGGAGTTGGAATGATTCCGGATTCATTCCACGTCTTCGCGACCCCGGAATAGAATGAGAATCGAATGGGCGGCAACGGTGAGGGGAATGGAATGGGAATGGAATGAGATGCCTTTTGCCCGGAATGGGAATGGAATGGGCCCAGTTTTTTATATTTTTTTTATTCATTTGAGCTTTTTTTTTTTTTTTTTTACGTTTAGCTATAGCGAGTTAGTCAGCGAGTCAGTTGTTCAGAAATGAAATGAGCGAGAAAATGCAAACCCGCGTGGAGCTCAAACAGACTTATACAAAAAAAAAAAAAAAAAAAAAAAAAATGCGATGCAAAAAAAAAAAAACAAGCGTCAAAGCAAAGAACAAAGGGGGGTGGGAAGGGGGGTTGTTGTGGTGACTTTCACCAGTGAAGTGAACTTGAACAGTGAACAAATCCCTACCAAATCCGAATGCGTCTGTTGCACGGCTCAAGGGTACGTCATTAGTCGACGAGAGCCTCACCCGCTGCTCTGGTGATCCGATACCCAGGAAGGAGGCCGGACGTGGCCACGCTGTGCCGACCCAGACTTCGTACTCCTGCGACTCGTCTCGAGCGCGCTGTTTTTCGGAGATCTCACACCTATACCGGCCATCTCAGGTCGCAATCCAGAAGTCTCTCTTTGGGTGATGCTAGCCGAAACTTGAAGACTGCCATTTATGCGTCAGATGCGGAAGGTCGGCATTTAGGCCCGTCACAACAGGGATGCCACCGTATCGATTTTTCAACCGTAACAGTAAATAAGACATGTGCTCCAGGATGCTTCAGGTGGTCCACCCTATTCTCGAAAATTCCAAATGCAACTGCCTGCATGCACGAGGTCACCTACAACGAAAGTACGTATTGTCCTTTCATACAGCAGCGTTGGTAAAGATTCATGTTCAAGGCAACACCTACAGATACAAGAATACTAGTTCATTCCGCCGTGACGTCATGTGATCAGTGTTCACAGGAGCGCCCTTATTGGACAGGGAAGTGATGATGTTTTGATGGAATTTATTTAAAGGTCGAAGCACTTCGCATCACTGGTCAAACAAACAGGATGTCAGGGAAGGGACCGCGGTCAATCCTTGATGTAACGTTCCTTGAACCCATTGCCTGCGGGAAAGTAATTTCGGGATAAGAAAAAAACTTCCACTTCAAAGTTAAAGCCTAATCTCAGCTGACGGCTCAAAGAAATTTGAAAAATGTATTGCATTATCAGTATTTATATTTCTGCCTTCTCTAAAATGTAATCCTGTATTTGATTTTCCAAAGACTTTTTGACTCTTTTTAATATGTATTTCCGATACGTATCACGATACATTTTTGCAGATATATTTGAGTATCAGTATTTTAGCTACTATTTTCATCTACATTTTTGTCAAGTACATTTTTTACTATTTCTGCCCAACCCTGCAACGCAATGCAGCTCTCAAGTGTCAATTTTTACGTGTAGGAATTAGAGGAATGGAATGGAACGATTCAGCCATTCCAGGAGTGGAATTGGCCCAGTGTCCCCATTCCTAAGAGTTGAAAGGAATTGAATAATCGAAAACTCTAATTCCCCGGAATGGAATTGGAATGGAATGGGGGTGCCCATTCCGTAACACTGCTGTCTTCCTACCTGAGTGAGGCTTGCTTTCGATTTATGATTTACAGGTACAGTTAAAGTTAAGGCTAGTTCGAGGGGAGTATGATAGTTGACTACCAGCACCACAGGAAATTTCCTTTCAAAAACCGAAACGTCGTCAAAGTTTGAGAGTCAAAGATAGAGTACTCCTTACTTCCCCACACTTTTTCTCCCGGCTAAATTGGCTCAGACCCATGAAGGAGATAAAATTAAGTATATAACTGCCTTTCTTCGCGACATAGTAGTTAATCGAAGAAATAGTGTTTGTCTCCCAGCCAATACAAGGGACATTGAGTAATAGTTTGTGAGGAATGAACATGTTAGCTGCGTCTCCAAGCCGGAAAAGGCAGTCATTAAACTCATCTGGACTAATGTATTGAGAAAAATAAAAGGCGCTTATCAGCATACGCTCTCAATCATTGCATTTCAATTCTCCCCACACGTATTCTGAATATGTATCAAGATCGGAACGCCTGCTAGAATCAAGTAACTTATTTAAGGCAACCAACACTTCCCGCCCCCCCCCCCCCCCCCCCCCCCCCCGGTTTTTCTTCCTGAAGACAATTCGCGATCAGTACGATGCGCCACATAATCGGAACAAAAATACTTTTCATACGCAGTTTCGGTACATAATCAGGTCTCGGTAATGCAAAATATTGTTTTGTTTTTGTTTAAGACATATTTTAATGATTTTTCAACCATCTTGACCTCAGGTGGAACATGAGGGGTAAGAGATGGGGACTACGATGAGGATTAAATGCTTACGCATAGGGCCGGATACCGGCTTTTCGGATGAACTTTGGGAGAGAGTCTATCACGATCTTCCTGTGCTGCGTGTCGCCCCATGATCGCGTCCCGTCTACGAAATTTTTGGGCCTATGGCGAGTAGGGAGGTATTAAATGTTGGCCCGCCTTGAGCGTCAGTGGCTCTGAACTCCCAGAGAATATGTACTGTAGTTGCTGGATTCTTACGCCTGCATCGAGTGCGGTCACCGGTGAAAACCGACCCGGGGTCATCGGGGTGTCGGACTCGCCTGGTTCTGTCCAGCTTAACCTGCGGGCAGACGTTACTGCCGTGTTGGTGCTGATCTGGCGCAGGATAACGCCGTCGCTGCGGCTTTATTCGGCGGGTAGTTTGCCATTTGGATCTTAAGGGACCAGATCTGTCAGTGTCTCGCACCTCCTCGTCCTTCCCAGAATCGAAAGACTATCTCAAAAGTGTGGCGAGGTCATCACTCATGCTTCGCGATTTATGTGAGGTAAGGAAAAGCGAAAGCCTCCTGCACCATTCATAGCTGACTAACGCGCCCGATATTACTGCTACTACGACATATTAGTTCCAAAGCGAGCGACGCTCGCTCGCAGGGGCACCGTCATGTTTTCCCGCCATACTTGCTCTGCCGGTCACGTGACCTAAAATCCCCCCTCGTAGAGAAGTGCGGTTAGCTTCTTACCGCGGTTAAAGTTGACCGGCTTCGAGACAAACGGGCCTACAGATTACAAAAAACATCGGGCGTATACACTGGCGGCCACAGCTGTGTCTGCGACTGCTGCGCGCCTGCTGACGGCCAGCTCCCACAGCCCTTCGGCAACGTCAGTTCCGCACCATCAAGACTGCCTGTCTTAGCAGCCTTTAATGTGAGCTCGTTTTGAGCATGAGCTCTAAGCATCGCGCTCAAATATGGCGTCCAGTGAATACCCCTATACTAATTAGCAAAATATTTGACCAAAATTCACTCAAAAACTTTTTAAGTAGTGAAATAAACACAGTGTTTCAATTAGAAACTTGCTGAGAATCATAAAAAAATCCTAAATCAACTCATTTCTAGAGAGATGTAACACAGTTACAGGGCATTTTACGGCGCTAAAAAAAAAGGTGAGATTTTGACGCGTTTGTAGGCATTGGGTTTCTTGTCATCTGAGCGAGCGTTCTGGTTCGGAGCATTACTGAGCGCACCTCGTGTATAGACTAACTCAACTCTGTGACGTCACGCCACTACGGTGGCGCTGCTGTCGATGTTGAGCGTGCGCACACGCCGTAGTCAAAAATTTAATTTCGATTTCACATTCGTATATGATTTTTATTTTGTCTGGGACAATATTATCTGCGTTCATAGGGATTCTAGGGCAGGCTATTAGAGTCGTGGGTTAATTATATTATTGCATAAATAACGAGTAATTATTGCCAGGTGCATCCCACTTGTTTTATTCGATGTTAGCGTAAGTAACTGATAATTTTACGCCGCCTGCTAAGTATTAGAATAAAAAAGTGGACGAGAAGCTTTTTTTTATTATTTTGTTTTAAATTTTTCAAAATTGTTTTTACAAATTTCTTATTTGTCAAAACGGGCTAAAATGAAATTTTAGGAAATTCATCGTGCACCTCTATATTTCAATACCATACTACGCAGTGTAACGTTCTCATATCAGTATCGGAGGGAAAAATAAGATGAGCGCGGCGATATTTACTCGGTCATTAAATAATTAAGCCATGACAATATTAGCTCGCATATGAAGATGTAGTTGTAGATGTCTTGTAATGAATTAAAAACTGCTTTGAACTCATTCATAAAATCCACCACAGGACTTTTTTTTTTTTTTTTCGGAAAATTGTACAGGAATGGATAAGCCTGCCTGATGAAACTGTCTTCTCGCCAACTTCGCCTTTTTTTCTGTCGGTTCCCCAGAGCTTCTTTTTCGGGTAACTGTCAATTTGTGAATTTGATTGCTGGTGAGCTTGTTGATTTGTTCTTTTATTGTGAATTTTCTGTAATGTCAGTATTTTTATACCGAAAGTCATTTGAACTATTTTTCGAATCATAGACACATTTTCATTGCATACTTTATATTTTATATGTATTTTTTGTATCGTCTTCCTCCTGCAGTATTGCCCTGATAAGGGCGATGTACATAACTGAATGAATAAATGAATCGCTGATCCTTGCGAACAATTATACTAATTTTTCAACGTCATGTTCTGTCGGGAGGAAACTGTTTTGATTTCATGGAAGAACTGGCAGCTGGACCGGACAGGCTGGAAAAGAATATCCTACGTGAGGAGGCGGAAATGTTCTAGTACGACGTGAAATAAAGAGACGATCGATGCAATGAAAAACTCACACATCGCCGAGAATAAAAAAGAACTGTGACCGAGACAAAAGAGGAAACGGTGGCGCTGCTGATGACGTTGATACTTGACTTGCATCATTGTTTCGAAAAACAAAAATATCCCCTCCGCCCCCCCCCCCCCCCCCCCATACAGACGCTTTTTTTTTTTAAGCGCATAAATGAACTTTACATCGCCGAACGCTTATTCTAAGCCCAGATGTAGCGCTAGGCGTCCAAGCTACAGCGAACCAAATGCCAACGTTTCCGAACTTACCGTTTTCTCATTCAAAAGTTAAAAACAAAAATCGGCGCAAAAAAAAAAAAAAAAAAAAAAGATGAGGAAGGACAGGTAGAATGAGTAGACGCTTGACGTGTCTACTCCTTTCTGTGCTTCATAAGTTTTCGCGCTGTTTTTTTTTTTTTTCTTCTTTTTTTGTTAGTAATGCATTATTACTTAGGCCAAGTTTATACTCTTAAACAAAAAGCAACGCGATTTCCTCAAACTTTCGGCGTAAGATGGATCCCGTTGCCGCCATTTTTCGGTAACTGCCGCTTTTCAGCTCCACGCATTCGAGAGCTCCGTCGGCCGCCATTTTCCTGTTGGGAATTTCCGCAATCGCTTACAACTTTTAAGCAAGATGACTATGAGTTCTGAAACTCGGATGTCTGTTAGTTCGGACCACTAGGGTTACATGTGAGCGGCGAATGAGCGTTCAGCATCGCGTTACTTACCAGCCACGCCTCGCAAGTCGTTCAGCAACGACCAAGTCGTTCTTTTACAGCGCAGACATATACGTCTCAAGAGGCCGCTGCCTAAACACAACTGTCGTTTCCGTAATTTGGAACGATGCTCATTTGGCTTCGACTAAGTCGGCGCCAATGGTGCGCAGTTGGTGAATGTAAGCCGCTCTCAGACTGCTCATGCATCATACAAACGACACGGGCTGCAGACATGATTTCAGAATTATCTGCGGTCACGCCCCAATCATGTTTCAAGCGTATTTGCCTCGTGCATACGCATGTTTTTAACATGTCTAAGAACGGTTTTTATTTCACCAGTGTGACGGGACCCTCATATACAAGGAAGGCCTCAGACCGTGACTGCAGACTGTGTTTTGTAAGATGTATAAGCAGTGAGACTGCCGCTTTAGAGTTAGACCTTGGCGGTATAGTTGGGAGAGCCACGACAAGGGAGCTTCGCTCTATGAATATTTTATTTCCCAAGTTCGCAGAGAGAATCCAAAATTCAGAACTTCATGGAGCATACAGTAAATGGAAACTTCCCCGCGATTTAGTGCCTTTCTTTTTTGCACCGAAGCAGGGATCAGAAATAAGATAGGTTAAGATTTTTGAGACCCCGTGCAGAAACCAAAGTCGGCGTCCCTGATCTGCATCTCCACTTTGTGGTAGATGTAAGAGTAGGAATCGGCTTCGCCATCTATCATCCAGGTAATACCGGGCTTCTTTAATGTTGAAAAGCCAAATTTACTTCCATTAAGATTTGCCCGATTGCAATCCTTGAACCACCAGCCACCACTTAGATGTTCTTTTTCAGTGAAGCAGGAGCCTCGGTCGGGATTGGCCTTAGAGCTCTCCTTGATGGTGAAGACGGATCCGTTGTGGCCGGACAACGCGTCGTATTTTTTGCCTGCCAAAAACCAGCACGAACCAAGCAACGGTGTTGAAGGCTCTTGTACTATAACATACTCGCAAGCCGCAAATATAAAGTAATATGTTCTCTTAAACAAAAACATCTAGAAACATTTTACTGTGTCAGTGGAGGCAAAATGCACTTCTTCATTTCCAAACTGATTTGCCTCAGAATTAGTTCAACAAATTAATTTACACAGCCGAATTAGTAACCTAAATTATATGTCACAATACTTTTTGTGGAGTTCTTGAATTATAAAGTTTGGGCTGAAAGGCTTCACAGTGACACTGGCAATACTGAAAACGTGCCGTCAAAAACTTGACCCTAGGTGGAGCAAGCTACCGCCCGTTACAAAGGCGCAGCCGTTATCAACCAGCCATTCATACATTGTTGTTAAATGGGGGCAGCACAGTTTTTTCCTGTCTGGTGCTGTGGAATGAATTCCGGGGAAGCTCACATCGGCAAATGAAAAACAACAGACACTTAAATTACTGTGTCTTTTTAGGCTGTCTGCTCGACTTTCAAGTAATAAAGCATGTGACATCACCAACGAGGTAGAAGGGCTTAGAGTGATAAACCGGAAGTTCGGAAGTGGCACCCCCCCAGTTCCCGCCAAGTTTTACGCAAAAGTGACTACTCGTCACGTGACCTCTCAAGAGCCGTGACGTCATAGGTAAGATGGCAGCGCCCAGAGCTGGCGGATGCGAGCTTGTTTGGTGCGCGGTAGCCGTGATGTGCAGCGGCTTTCCGACGACTTCGCGCTTTTTGGTGCGCGCTGACGCAGGTATAATCTGAAAATATGAAGGAATGATACTTTATGCCGTTTTTGCGCAAGATCGCTCTGGATCATCTGGGTATTAACACCTGTGCGACAGCATCAGCCGTATCGCCGTACCGGTGCTCGGATTCGGGATCTGTTCGAGGATCGATAGAAATTTGCGTGCTTAGTTAGCATAACCTTTTCGCATTCTCTTAGCTTTGTTTGAACGTTGGAATGTCTGAAAATCGACGCGAAATGTATGCGTCGGATGTAGGGCCTACGGGAATTTGTTTCAGCCCTAGGTAACTGCATAATCACAGCAACTTTTAGCGAGGAAGCTCCTGCGACCGTTAGGTTTCTGCACTTATTAACAATTTTACGATATAACTTCAAGCATAAAATATTCGCATTTTTCTAGCTTCGTTTGAACGTTGGAATGTCTGAAAATCGAAGCGAAAGGTATACGTCGCGTTAGGGCCTAGGGGAAGTTGTTTCAGCCCTGCGTCAGCGAATAACCATAGCAACTTTTAGCGAGGAAACTCCTGCAATCTTTAACCTTTTGTGCTAATCGACGATTCTATATTCGATCGATTTTCTTCCTTTTTTTGTGAGTGTGAAGTGCACACTCATTTTTAGCAACGAGGATGACGTTTTATTGAGTGAGGGGATGAACAAATTGTTGCAGATACCTGCTTCAAAGCTTTTTGACTTGCTATAAGAACAACTGTTTTGGTGTATGCATGGATTAACTGCTCCTTTTTTCTTTTGTAAAATTTATTGCAGCAATACTTTTTTTTTTCATCAAGAGCGTACTTGTTCTAATTTCCTGGATAAGATTATTCACATATGTGTTCATCCCTTGCCTGAAGAGCAGTCTTGCTGAAAAATGTTGACCATTCCATTCGGTCTCTTCAATAGACTTTTTTGAAAAGTGTGGGCTGTCTATGTCTATAGAGGAAACCGCCATAGCCCCCTCGAGCCAATCAGAGACACGGAGCGAAGGTGTGTGACAAATCTGTGCAGACGAGCACTCTGAATGACATGTTGTCATGTGCCTCTCTCCAACGTGCAGATTGGCTCACCGAGACTGTAGCCTTTGCCGTTTGCTAAATTGTGATGAAACGAATTACACTAGCTACTATTCTAATAACCCCAGGCTTTCATACTTTGGGCATTTGTTCGACAAGAATGTTATGTCCGCCATCACCGTGAACTCGGCTCAGCACCTATTGGAGTGGAATGCTGCATTAGCATTCGGCGTGGCCTGGGGCCCATTCGTGTGCTTTACGCCGAAAAAAGATGGTAACAGTTGTGTTGCTTGATGGGGTTCTGCAAAGGGTCTAGTGTGTCATGCGTATAGGAAGTGTCCTGCTATACAAGAATGCATCCATACTATTAAACTAGATGCTCAAAGGTGTGTTTGTTTTTGAACTCAACAAGGTGCAGCAATAATTATTTCTTACTAGTGTAATATTTACTTCCGATAGCTGGGCCTGGTTTGTGTTCAATAATGTCCGTGTGCTTTGATGTTATCACGTGTGTAGCTTTAAGTATCCTCTCTGCAATGCCCACAGAGGCCCATGGAGGGAATGAATGAATAAACAACATTTTCACATCACTGGAGTTGGTTTTCGGATGCGCTACATGTTCTGGAGAAGTGGAACGAGTGCAGCCCAATGCAACCAGTCTGCCAGTCTGCTATGTCCCAATAATTAATATTGAGGGGTCAGAGATGCGGGGGTGCTCAAAAGGTCCAGAACATGCCGTGAATATAACTCTTTGTGTAGAGACTCTGAAGGCGTAAAGGCGAGTGGAAATATGCTGATCTGATAAGTGTATCAAATATGTTTATTTCCACATAATTACATAATTATTGATTCTTAGAAAATGGTTCCATAACGAGTTTTTTTTCTGCGACAGCCCTGTGTCAGGCGTCCAGTCGTAGTACCTGTGCTCCTTGTTGTCGGATGACGCTTCTTGCACGTCGGTGTTCAGTTTGGTCGAGTGGCAGCTTTGACCGACAGATGCCGTCTTGTAATCATACGCCGTGTGCGGCCACTGACATTTGACGCACTGAAGCTGCAAAGCTGGCTTCTAGTCCGCAAATTTTCCTGGTAGTTCTCTGCGTCAATGCAGCAAGCTCGGGCATGTAGTGCTTAAAAGGCTGAGCCTTTTGCTGTAGCTTTGTCTTGATGGCTGGCAACAGGCAACAGTGTTTGTTTGCTATCCAAGCCATTTCACTTCCATTTCGTAATGAAGATTTTTTTTTCTGCGTCCCGCGACCACTGCAACTTGTGTAAGTCTCGTGTGGCAAAGTGAAGTCGGGTGATGCTTGGTGTCCACTTTGAGAACAACCAAGCATTCTATTTCTTCAATTCACTCAGCGGCATTCTCCATCAAAGTTTGAAATTGTGTGCTTCATTGCATGGACACAGATAAATGGTGTCGGTAAGTTATTAGGTATTGTCCTTGGACAACAACCAAGACCAAATCAACTGTCCTTGCATTGCCGCTCACCTGATTTGTCGTGCTTACCTCCTGTCGAGGTGATGGGGATCAGGAGCCTCGCGGTAATGTCAGCGCCAGGAGCAAAAGTCACGGAAGATAATCCTCAATGTCCTGCAGATGCTCCTCGAGACGTGATCTAAGGTCGTTCGGCACAAACTCTTGCAGGCCAATTCATTGGTACCGGCACCTTCAGTAGGCATGGTTGGCCTCATGCAGTGGCAGCAGAGTGGTGTTCAGTCGACCATTCGCAGCACCTCCGTTTTCCTCGGTGTACTTTGTTCAGCAAGAACCTACGGTGGTTCTTTCCGACGTTGGGAATGCTTCGGCGTTGGGGTGTCTCGTTGAATTGCCATTGAATATTAACTGGTAGCCGATGTGGACGTCGTGACTTTGTGGCATAAGTCGCCCTCGGTTCGTCAGATGCCTCTTTGCTTGAAGAAGTTTTCAGTTGAAATGCCTGTCGAACTTGTTCCGAAACAATCTCAGCAATCAAAATAAAAGCTAGGCAACTGATGGCAGAAAGTAGCTTCCTGATCTCCTCCCGGACAACAATGTGGATGATGTTACGGATGCTTGGGAGTCTGGCGTCGAAGTTGCAGCTGGATGACTCGAGTGTCGAAACGTCGGGGAGTTGTTGATAGTGACAGGCTCTGTCTGCAGCGTACAATCAATGTTGGAAGTCTCGGTGATACAAACCCTTCGACTGTTGTCGTGGGGTTGCGGACAAGGCTGCCAAAGGGGCTGTCCCTAACCTGAGGGGCTTGGGATTCTTATCTTCTCGTCTTCTGTAGCACCAGGGTTGGCGTGGGTGCTCGATCAGGCACAAAACATCCTCCACGAAGGCAGCGACGCTGTTGTTGGGGTCGTGTCCTCGACGGAATCAGGGATTCGGCTCTCTCGTCAATGTTGGCCGATGAACGTGCACTTCAGCTTGATCTTGCAAACTTCCCATGACGTTGAGGAGGATTTGTGGTTCTCAAACAAGTGCCTGACAGTTTCTTCCACAAGAAGTATAGGTTCTGCAGGAGCTGGTTGTCTGTCCACCCACTGTGGCGGGCAACACGGTCATATTGTTCAATCCAGCCCTCGACACCTTTATATACCATGCGTGAAAGGGCGTCGGAGCGTGAGGTGCGACGGGCATACAAACAATGGTCGGAGTGGACGCGGTTCACTGCTACAGGTTTGTTATTGTTGGCTTAGTCAGCTTCGGATTTTTCTCGGAAACGACCGAATTCCGGTGGTTCCTGCTGGTAGCAGTGACCGACTCAGATTTCAGGTTCTTCGTGGTGTATTTTCGAGGTTCGTCCTTGTGGTACTTGCTCGTCTTGCGGTCTTTTCACCGGGCTCGGGATAGTTACTGGTTCACTGCTTGCCAAGGGTTTAAGACGCGGGATAGTCCGCCACGCGTGTCCCGTTATCGGGCAACTTGGCTGAAGAGCCGCCCAGGTGCACAAAGTGAAGGGCTATGGGTAAAGTACTTAACATCTCCACCAGAACATACGATGACAGCTGAACATGGCCTGGAACTTTCCAGAATAGTAAATATAGATAGAAAATAGGACTGGAGCAAGCACCCGTGAAAATATAACAAAACCGACAGAAGAGAGACTACCCTGACCACTAAAGAAGCTGCATTGCTTTAGTGGCATTCTGTCCGAAAAAATTTTCTCTCTCGGGGTTTGACGACTGCCGTGGGACCACTTTTCTGGTTATAAGCCGCTGCAGACTGTTGTCGCAATGCGGCGTGAATGGGTGGACTGGGTAGGTAACACTCGCCGTGGAATGTCCATACGGCTTGCAATTGATGAAACTTTTGTGTCGACGAAGCGTGCGACAGACCAGCGGAATCAATATCAACCGCAACGCTTGTGGTTCATGAAAGTGCACGTTTACGCCGGAGCAATTTGGGAAGCAGCACAGCATCACCTAACGCATTGTACAGGAACTACCAGCTTGAAGGCAGCTCTTCGGTACGCCGACGCACCTGTGCTCCGTGAAAGTGCACATCTACGCCGGAATAATTTGGAAAGCAACACAGCATCATTTAGCACAGCACGGTAACTACCAGCTTCAAGGCAGGTCTCCGGTGCGCCTCCCAACCAAAGTGAGCCTTCGGTTACCTGAACGAAGCGGCACCACGATTGCCAACTGCCAAGCACGACTCACGCAGTTTCCGTCGCTAAACTGTGTGTCCAGATATATTGCACATGCTTCACCGCAGACCTCGAAGATTCCGATGGTCATCCAGAGCACAGGAACTTTGGCTTAAATTTTATCCTAGTGGTATCCGAATCAATCCGAGGTCCAAGCAACGTAGGGCAGGTTCTTCCGTGGCAATATCCTCGTCGGCCACCAGCGAAATGCACGCCGTTCCTCCGTATTTTCACGTTATACCTACGTCAGACACCACGCTGAACTCTGAAGTCGTTCTCGACCGGCCTCATATGACGGCTTCCGCGTGTGAAATCAACTCGCCGAGACGAACGACAACCAACAAAGATTCCGACAAGCTCCGGCCCAACTGGGGCCAGCCGCTGGATGGGCGCTACCATCTTTCCTGCGACGTCACGTATTTAGTTTGGTCATCTGACGAGTAGTCAAATTTGCGTACAATGGCAGCCGCCTTATGGGGGTCACTTTCGAGTGCAGACCGGAACCCCGGTTTATCGCTCTAAGCCCCTCTACCTCGTTGGACATCACACTGCTGGAGAATGCGGGAAAATTTGAATGTTGGATATTGCACAGCTTTTATTTGCTGCTTTCTCAATTGCTAATCTAAATCGAGAGATAATGAATATCATGATGGGAAGGCTAAAGCCTGGGTATTCTTAAAAGGCGCTTAGTCTGGCTAGTTCAAAAAGTACCTAAAGTGTCAATAATTTATGTCCAAAATCGGGCTGGGGCTTCAACTATACCAGTCACTACGGATGTCTATAGTTGAACTAAATGGTAAACAAAAGCTGGAAAGAATCAGCAGCCAAGAGTTAACATCATAGCAAAGGTGTGGCCAAACTGCGGCTCTTCGTGGGACCAAGTGCGGCTCCAGGCTCCCTAGTAAGCCTTCCCCCTTCTTCTCCTGTGTCCCCAAAACAAACAAAAAGTTTTACAATTTAAACAGAAAGCTAATTGTATTGGCAGTCTTGTGCTACACTACCTATATACAGCTGGACTGATTGTTAACACATACTTGTGTCCAATGAACCCTGGTCTCTTTATTGTTCAGAAAAAAATCACGAACCTTATGTATACGCGTAACGGGCGTGAGGGGCAGCGCCTGGTTACTTCATCAACCGCAAAGCAAAAATGAATGCATGGTTCAAAATTGCCCAGCGCGTCGCCGCGCGAGTTCATGCGTCGCCTAGTGGTTACCGTGCTTGGCATTCCTGCGGAGGTCCCGCGTTCGATTCCTGAGAGCGACGCGTCGTTTATTTATTCTTTCAATTTAGTACCTGTTAAATCGCGAACGAGAGAGCCGAGACCAGGTCGTTCCAGATGAAAGGCTCCATTTTTAATGATCAGTCCGAGCCGATCGCGAGCACTGCGCGAGCTCTGGCAGCGTGGTACACGCCGAGCTCGCGCCATCGCCGCCTACTGGCATACCGTCTTTGCCAGTATACAACATTCTTCCCCCCTCAGGAGAAGTTGTCCGAAGTAAACCGGGCAGGGGGCCTCCGGACTCGAGAACCTCGTCGCAGCGGAATTTCTGGGTTCCCTTGAAGTGGCGATGCTTCTGATGACGAAGCTGAGGGTGTTGAAGCAGGGTCGACTTTGAACTTTAACTTTGAAGCCGGGGTATCGACCATTGAACTATCCTGGCTTGTCGTGGGATTGTCAGGCATTTCTTGAGATGCCGTTCCTTCTTGAGATGCCGGCGAATCGCCGAATGGACAGTCTCTTTATGCTTCGCACGACGAGGTGCTGGGTGGCTCCCGAGGTGTCTGCCGACGTCTCATGTGGTCTGCATGCACGAAGCGTACCTTTCCTTGCACCTGTACAAGATAGGTCCAAGGGCTGACGACCTTCACCACCACCCCTTCCTCCCAGGAACACTGGCCTTGTACCGTCTTGACAAACACGTTGTCGCCCTGTGTAAATGATCGCATTGGAGCTCGATCCAAGTCGATTGTTGGTTTTTGTCGCGACTGTTTGTCGCGCATGTCACCAGTAAAGTTGGGCCTCAACAACGAGAGTTGAATTCGTGGTTGCCTCTTCAGAAAGAGTTCTGATGGAGGTAGTTTCGTCACCGTTGATGGCGTGTTTCTGTAAGCCATAAGGAAGTCGGAGAGCTTCTCTTGTAAGCTTCGCATGGACTTGGTGAACTGATCATGAAGAACTTGCTTCAGCAACGCTTTTTTAGTAGTTTGGACTACCCTTTCGGCTGCTCCGTTTGAAGCGGGATAGTAAGGAGGCGTTTTTATGTGTTTAATTAGATTTCGTTTCATGAATTCCGCAAATTCGTGAGATGAAAATTGTGGCCCGTTGTCACTTACAATTTCCTCCGGCAGTCCGAAGTTTGCAAAGACAATGTGAAGTTTTTCCAGTGTCTTGGCGGTGGTCGTGGAACGCATAGGAAAGACTTCCAGCCACTTAGAATAAGCATCCACAATAATCAAGAAGTTGACGTCATTCTTGGTTGCGAAGTCAATGTGGATGCGTTGCCAGATTTGTTGTGGATACGTCCATGGATGTAGAGTTACGACCGGAGCGGCTGCCTGAACAACTTGGCAAACCTTACAGCCTCGAACACACTCTTCGATGTCTTTGTCGAGATTCGGCCACCAGACGAATCCTCGTGCTAGCATCTTCATGCGGCACATGCCGGGGTGTTCTTCGTGTAGCAAAGAGAGGACTGTACTTTGAATTTTTGTCGGCATTATGACACGCAGCCCCCATGTCAGGCAAGCTTCCTCTACTGAGAGTTCACTTCTACGAATATAAAATGACTGCAGCTCTGTCGCGTGTTCAGACGTTGGCCACCCTCGCAGCGTGAAGTGCAGAACTCGGCTAAGCAAGTTATCCACCGAGGTTGCTTTGCTTACTTCCATGGCAGTTATGGGTGTGGCATCGAAGAGCGCCAAACACTCCTTCTTTGCGTCTTCCGACAACCTAGACAAAGGAAGATGTGAGAGCGCGTCTGCTGCTTCGTTGTCCTTGCCACGTCGATAACAGAGTCGGTAGTTGTAGCCTGACAGAAGAAACGCCCATCGTTGCATTCGAGCAGCGGCCAAGGTTGGAGCGGCCTTGTCGTGAGACAGAATTCCCAAGAGAGGCTGGTGGTCTGTGTATATTGTAAAGAATCTTCCATAGAGATAACGGTGAAATCGTTTCAGGCAAAATATGATAGCCAGGGCCTCTCTTTCTCCTTGAGCGTAATTTTTTTCCGCGGGTGTTAATGTTCTCGACGCAAAGGCAATAGGCACTTCCGCACCTTCTGACGTCTTGTGGAACAGAACAGCTCCAAGGCCGTAGGCTAATGCATCACAAACCACCCCGATTGGTTTGTCTACGTCATAATATGCCAAAGCTGAGCTGTTTACTAGCAAATATTTTGTTGCTTGGAAGGCTTTCTTGCAGCTGCTGTCCCATTTCCAGTGATGTCCTTTCTTCAGGAGCTCGTACAATAGCGACGCCGTGTCAACTAGATTGCGCACAAACTTTCCGTAGAAGGTCAGCATACCGAGATAAGCCTTAAGTTCCGTCACGTTGGTAGGTTCTGGCGCTTCTGTGATTGCCTTGACCTTGCTTTGTGTGGGCTGGATGCCTTTTGCGGAAATTTGGTGTCCCAAATACACCACTGAGTCCGCAAAAACTTGCACTTCTCCTTTCTGAGGGTCAAGTTAGACTCGGACAATCTTCGTAGAACAGAGTCCAGGATTTTGCTGCACTCTGCTATATCTCTGCCAGCGATGATGATGTCATCGATGTAACAACACGTCGGTGCAATTTCTTGCAGGACACGGTCCATCAACGATTGAAAAATGGCAGGTGCGCTTGCTACTGCAAAAGGAAGTCGCTGGTGCTCAAACAGTCCCAGGTGTGTATTGATGGTCAGCCGGTGTTTTGACGTGTCGCTGAGCTTGATTTGCTGGTACGCTGACGACAGGTCGAGAACGCAGAACACTCTCCCCCCGACCAACGTGCTGAAGATGTCCTCTGGATGTGGCAACGGGTAGTGATCCATCTTGAGAACCGGGTTGATGGTCACCTTATAGTCACCGCACAACCGAAGGCTTTCTCCTCCGTTTTTCGGTACCACAACGAAAGGAGTGGCCCAGTCGCTTTGAGAAACGTGACGCAATATGCCATCTTTTTCAAGCTTTCGCAGTTGTGCTGTCACCGCTTCCTTGAGGTGCAGAGGAACAGGACGTGCCTTGCAAAAGACTGGAGTGCTGTTTTCCTTGATGAGAAGCTGTGCCTGATAATCGCGTACCATGCCAGGGGAACTGTCAAAGACGTTCGGATACTTCTTTCGAAGCTGTTCCACTTGGTCTTGAACAGTAATGCTGCAGATAGCCGTCCAGTCCAGCTTCAGCTTCCGCAGCCAGTCGCGACCTAGGAGCACTGGTGGACTTCGACCTTCGCTAGCTACTACAAACAAGTCGAGTGTTTCCTCTTGCCTGTTATATTGGACTTTGACTGAGATCTTCCCTTTTACCGACAGCCGCTCACCGGAGTAAGTGCGAAGAGCTACTTTGGTTTCCAGGAGCTCTTTCTGGGGAAAGTGTTTAATAAAAACTTCTTCTGGTATGATAGAGACCGCCGCTCCCGTGTCGATCAATATGAGTAGAGGAACTCTGTCCACCTCTACGAAAACTTGAAATCCCGGTGAAGATTTTATACACGTGTACACGGTCAGTAGGTGTTCGTCCTCATCATCAGACTCCTCAAGGATTTGAACGTTGCGCTCTGGAGTCTTTCCAGGCGTGTTGCGACACATCTTCCGGAGATGTCCAGTCTTGTAGCAGATCTTGCAGCGATATGTTTTAAAACGACATTCGCGGGGTTCAAGCTCATTTCCGCAACAATGGCAACTTGTTAGCGAAGTACTGGACCCATGATCACAAGACGTGCTTCTCCCATGACCTCTGCTCTCAGGAGGTGACACCTTTTTATGAATAGCGTTCACTGCTTTGGATTCTTTGTGCATGTCCGCCGTTTGTTTTGCTGCTGCTTCTTTTTCCCGCGCTATCTTGCAAGCGACTGCGAAAGTTAGCTTTTGTTCAGCAAACGCAAACAGTTCCTTCTGAGTTTCTTCTTCCCTCAGGCCAGCTACCAGCCTGTCCCTGAGAGCACTTTGCAAAAATGTTCCAAAATTGCGAAATCGAGACAAACTCTTCAGGGCCAAAATGAAATCCTCCACGCATTCATGTTCTAGCCGACTCCGTTGGTTGAACCTACAGCGTTCGGATATTACGGACCGTTGCGGGCCGCAGTGCTCCTCTAATAGAGTCTTTATCTCGCAGTACGTCTTAGAGCCTGGCAAGTCTTGGGCTGCTAGGTTTTTGAGGACTTCGTATGTTCGATCGCCGATGACTGTTAGGAATGTTACTGCCTTTTTCTCTTCTTTGACGCTGTTCGCAGCGACGAAAAGCTCAAAACGCTCAACGTAGGTCTCGAAACTCTGACAGGCCTCGTCGAATTCTAGCACCTTCCCGAGGTGTGGCATTTAAGTACACTGCGACGTTCACTACGTTGAGAAGTAGAGAGAACTGCTGCACATACTATTTCCTTGAAGTCCTTTCAGCAGTGGCTCTTCCCGCTGCTCGCTGCGGGTTCTTGGCTTAGCACCGTGGTAGCCGTGATCCAGGTCCCCGTTCCTTCGTGAGATGCCGATGACCTCCGACGACAGGTAACCAGTATCCCATCCTCGTCGCAAATGTTAAATTGCAAACGAGAGAGCCGAGACCAGGTCGTTCCAGATGAAAGGCTCCATTTTTAATGATCAGTCCGAGCCGATCACGAGCACTGCGCGAGCTCTGCCAGCGTGGTACGCGCCGAGCTCGCGCCATCGCCGCCTACTGGCATACCGTCTTTGCCAGTATACAACAGTACCCTCGTAAGTTCGAGAGCCTTGTCGTCTGATCGAGGTACGAATGGTCCACAATAAACTCCCCTATATTCACAAAGCCTTGCAGTTGGACGACGGAGCCATAGAGCACCCGGTCGCAGATTTGGAGCGCGAGAATCTGGTAGCACAGAGCATTTCACGGGGAAGCTGATAGTGAGAGCACAGCTTTTGCAGCGGTGAGGACGCGCGAGGAACGCGAGGACCAAGAGCGGACATTCCAGCGCTCGGGACAAGTGAGTTTTGGCGTCTCGCCGCACCGGCGCGGCCATTACATGACTCTCCTCTCATTCGTTGTCTGCCGCTCTACCTTTTCACTTTCGGCGGCCGCGTCTCGTGGCGATCTACCAGGCTTTGTCGATATAGAAGAGGTTATGGTTCTACGCGCCGAACCTTCTACGCCGAATATTCCAGAAACCGACGTGGGTACAGAAGGGACTCCACATGGGGAGCGGAGTTGGTCTCGCCGCAGAGTTCGAGCCTGCTGTTTCGCCGCAATTCGACGCCTACGAATCTAGCCTTTTTATATTTTGTTTTGGCGAAGATTTCTATATACTGACAAAGCCTGGCAAATCGCCGCGAGAAGCACCGCCGAAATGGAAGAGGGGCAGCGGCAAACAACGGATAAGTGGAGACCTACGTGAGTAGCACCCCGCTGCGGCGAGACGCCGAAACAGACTTCTGCCGAACGAAAAAGTGTGTTTCCTGTCCTCGCCGCTGCAAATGCATAGCGCTGACGTCCAGGTTCCCCGAGAAATATCTCTCATGCTCTGTGCAACCAGATCCTCGCGCTCCAAATCTGCGACCGGGCACTGTATGGCTCTGTCGTCGAGGTTTCAGGCTTTGAGAGTATACAAGAGGCAATGGATTTGGTCACAAGTTCTCCTCACCGCGTTTAGTTTGCTTCAGTTTTCATCGCCTCATCAACTGTCATTCGTGACAATATTGTCACGAATGAACAAATGAAACAAAGAATAACTGGGGAAACTGAAACGTTTAATGGGGCGAACTTGTGCCCAAATATAAAACGAAAACGAAAGATAACAACAGAGCGTCGCGGGCGTCGAAGGCGGCAAAGCAGCAGGATCGAACGCTGCGAAACTGACTCTGGCTCGCCATGCGAAGCCCCTTATGTACACGCGTGGGCTTCTGGAATCATCGGCGTAGAAGGTTCAAGGTGTAGAACATTCGGACATGGCACGAGCCCCAACAGGGTTCTCGAATTTTCCAGAACACTAAATTGCAGGAAAGTAGTATTATTATGATACACGATGGAACAGGAAATAAACAAGGGAACTGTCCCAGCTCCTTGTCTATTAAGGGGGCGGGGCCAGCCCCGACCAATCACAGAGCCGCAGGGCGGGGCCTCTTTTCTCTCTCCCATCGCAGGGACCAATGACAGGGCATGGGCATTGGCCAGAGTAGTAGTAAAAGTGTAAACGATCAGCCCAATAATCAATCAATACTAAAACATGTGTTTCCGATTACGGTATGTTCCCGATATGTTTCCGATATCGGGGTGTCCGGTTTATGACATCGATACTATCTATGGAATCGATATGCGGGTTATGTGGGTGTCTATTTCTCACATCGATCCTTCTATTTGGATATCTAAATGGCTAACTGCGCGCCCACCGCTAGGTCTGACGTAGGAGTCGCGACCGGCCAATTAGCCTATCCTATCCTATCCTAACTTACTCAGATATCAGAAACGGATGTTTCTGATATCTGTAGGGTTGTGCGAATATTCGAAATTTCGAATAGTGGTTACGAATAATGCACTATTCGATATTCGCTTCGAGAAGAACTGCACTATTCGCGTTTTTCGAAGTGTTGATTGCGGCGGGTTTGCCCCGTTGAGTGCGCTTCTTACCAAGCACCATTGCGCAGAGGGGAAGCAATTCCCGCGGAAGCAAGCTCTGCGGGTGTTGCTTTTCTGCATTACATCGGCGCTCGGTAAGAAGCGCACTCAACGGGGTAACCCGCCGCGATAAACACTTGAAAAAGTGAATATCGTTATTGCGGGCTTGAAAGAAAAGGATATATTTAAAGCGGGATGGTTCACCCGTGCCGACTCTATTTAAAAATAAATAGAAACTTTGTGAGTGTGTATATCTACATTGTAGTAAAAATTTCAAAATTAATCTATTATGCAAGAGTACACCATGTCAGGCGGAGATGCCCTTACAACCTGTGTTCATCATGCGCGATTCATTCTTTTCTGACTCTAGATTAAAGAAAGAATATTTTATAGAGCAAGATTTGTAAATTCACTCAATCAGGTATAGTTGGCAATCTTTGAAGGATTCACTTTATGCCAAATCCGTCGTTTAATTGCCACCCCAAGACAACAGACCTTCTGAGGTCACAGTTCATAAATATAGATAGATTAAACTTAGCTTATAAATGAACAAGTGGAACAACCTTCACAGGTTTAGCTGGGTTTTCGTCTAAGCATTATGCAATGGCAGTGAAAGCACCTAGAAAAGCGCCAAAAAAAAACCCACAAGGACGAGGAAGTAGACAGATCGCTTTTGTCTGTCTACTTCCTCGTCCTTGTGTTTTTGTAGTGCTTTTAGGTGATCATGAACCAACCGTTCCAAATTGCTACCTTAGTGGTAGTGAAAGGCGTGGAAAAACTGTTAGATATTCGAATCGAAAATATTCGATTTTGAATTCGCTTCGAATTCAAAATCCACTATTCGCACAAGACTAGATATCTAAAAATTTTTGATTTTCGATAATCGATAATAAATTTATTGTCCACCGATGAACAATCATGGACCGGTGATCGATCATCGGCCGATAGTTGACCATCGGTCGATAGTCGTTAGTGCCACGCAGTTGTCACGTGACAACCACGAATTTTAATTACTGCGAAAAAGGCTTTTAAAATACTTTCAGGGGGGCCGGTTTCGAACCAGCGACCTTTCGTTCAGTAGCCCGACGCGGTACCTCTGCGCCACAAAGGGGGAGAATATTCTATACTTAGACTTTGTGTGCAATCGTGGGTAGTGCTAGGGCTCGCCGCTCTGTTACGCTTCGTCAAGTTTAGTTTATAGTTGGTGATGCTTCCACAAGGTGGCGCTTGAGGTCGCCGTCGCCACACCAATCAGCGTACTCCCCGCCTACCTTGTTGGCGGGGTGAATTCCAGCAAGAAACTTGCCTTGGACCTGTTTTTTACGGCAAAAACCCACAAGGCAGATGTACCTTTTAGAGCAATCGTTACTGAAAGAGATACGTGGCAGATCCAGGTATCTTCGTTTCTCCGCACCCACCTATCAAGCCTAAAACTGCAGGATGAATTTTTGGTCCGGAATTCAGAAGAAGTGATTGAATTTTTGAAAGAAGGGTGTAGAGGGAAGTGCGACGCTTTTTCAGTTGATGTTGAGGATCTCTTTTATTCAATTCCGCATGCCGTCCTCTTTAACACTGTTAGAAGTTGCATCGAGAGCAGCGGTGAAACAGCCTTTCGTAGCACTTGCGGGATAAGTGTAGAAGGTTTTGTTGAACTCTTATCTTTTTACCTTGACCACACCTATGTCTCCTTTGGTGGAGTGGTGTTTTTGCAAAAACGGGGTATCTGCATCGGTTCGCGGGTTGCGCCTATTCTGTGCGACATTTTTTTGGAACACTGCGACCGCGCTATTCTTGAGAAGCTCGGAGGTGATAGCCTTTTTAAAATATACAGGTATGTTGATGATTATCTGGTCATCGCCCTCCCAGGGAACAAACTCACTGATAACAAGGTGGCTGACGTAATCGGCACGTTCACGTCCTGCTCTCATGTGTTAAAATTCACTCATGAGAGGACCACGGAGGGCTCGTTACAATTTTTGGGTTTAAAACTAAAATTCTTAGCTGACCATGTGTGCTGGGCTTACGAACCTCGCTCCAAGAAAGCTGTACTCCCTTTTAATTCTTTCCACTCCAAGTTAGTGAAAAGAGGTATTGCTTCTTCGTGCCTCGGAGCCGCTCTGAACAAATCCTGTCCTGAGGAAATGGGAAGGAGTTTCCTTCTACAGGTAGATCGGCTCGCAAGTGCGGGTTTTCCGCTGAGGTCCATTGTTGAAGCTGCAGAGGGCCTCAAAAAGAAATTTAGGGGTGCGGAAAGAAACGTTCTTGAACGCCAAAAAGTAAGAACCGCTATAATGCCTTACATTCACGCAGTGTCTCATAACTTAAAAAAGGTGGCGGAACGTTACGACGTTCCTGTCGTTTTTTCAGCCCCTAAAAAGCTTTCTGCGTTATGCAGGAAAATCAATGATCCCGAAGGGAAGAGTGACGAGTGTAAGAAAAAACACCAGAATAAGTTTGTAGAATGTCACACTGGTGTTGTGTATGACATTCCGCTTTCTTGCGGTAGGTCTTACGTAGGCCAAACTGGACGTTGTGTGAATGATCACGCAAGAGAGCATGCTGCTTCCTTAAAACAGTCACCTTCGGGGCACCTGGCTGTGCATTGCAACCGATGTGAGTGCACACCAGTTTTCAATGACGTGGCAATCCTGGGGCGATACAGCAAAAAGATTACAAGGGAAATTCATGAGGCGTATGCAATAAGGAAGGGTGCAGATAAGTGCATTAGCGAGCCTTCAGTGACTCTGTCAGAAAAAGAGTGTCTATTCTTGGATAAAGAGTGGGCACGTGGAAAGTGACGTGGTGTTTTTTAAAAGTGTATATAATACTATGTTTTTCCATAAATAAATCTTCAGTTGCGAGTGCGCCTTGTGTTGTCGTCTTCTTACCTTGTCCTGGTCTTTCGGCGCTTGTCTTTTTCCATTATGAACCAACTGGCCCAACTCACCATTTTGTTGCTACCTTGTTGACTCGTAAGAAAGTGTGGGGACACGCCGCTGGATGGCGCCATGTGCAGTGTGGTTGGTGGTATTCCCACAAGAAATGTCGCGAGTCGTGCGGCTAATCGCGTCATTTGCGCGGTGTTGCCACACCAATCAGCCTATGGCATTTCTCTCTTTATATATATATATATATATATCTTTTCCATAAAGACCCCGCACATTAGTTATGGAAGTGACACGACCGATCGTCATGCATCAAATAGCTGCCATCGTGCTTTCCTTGCTAATAATCTACATTATTGTCTTTGGACTTGCCACGTCTCAACCAAACCCTTACGGCCACTGCACACTCGAGACAAGTTTGACGGAAGACATCAAAGTTCATCGATGTTCAGACTCTGTTTTGGCAATACGTGCCTGGATGAAAGTGTACTATCCCGAGAAAATTGGCGTAAACTTGGACAAAAAGCAGACTCGCAACCTAAAACAATGTCTTCACGAGGCCGACGTTCGTGTCTTGCGGAAACATGACCTACAGTGCAAAGACACTTGCACTATAAGTGAGTCGATGTATCTTCGTCGATGTCCATTCAATCTGTATCAAATTAGACGAGTGTTCGGTGGTAACCCTCGATGTATGGGATAAATTTAGATCACGAGGCAACATTGCGTCTCTTGGATTTTTTGAATAAAGATTAATAAACACTCTACGCGTGTGTGTGTCTCAAACAAATCTGCAGAGTCTATTGAAAAAGACTCATTGCAGTGTGAAGAACAACATCGTATACATATAGTTTTTTTATTTTGTTTATTTTTCAAAATCACCTGCCCTAACCCAACTGTTGTGAGAGGAATCATAGCCTCTCCATTTCACGAGGTATTGAAGAGTAGGCGCACGTCGTTTTCTCAAAATCTTCTCGATGATCCCGGCCTTGTTTTCGGTGTTGGAAACACGTTGCAACTCAGCTTCGTAGAAGGAACCGAGAACGAGCTCTTTTCTCACCATGTCGACGAGGTAATATGTTCTGGGAATACCTAGTCGGATTCTGTCGACGATAAATACCTCATCTGTGAAGGATTGTTTGTACTTTTTTAAAAGAAGGTGACGTTCTTTGGATATGCGGACATGGTCCTCGATCCGAAATTTCGGTTTCTTGGGTGCTCCCGACGGAGGAGGGAAAAGATGAAGAAAGAAATCTGTCTGATTCTTTTCGGTGACGTCGATGGGTCGAGCACCCAGCGTTTGGTGTTAGCTGTGGTTGTAAGATTTTACGATTTTGGGAAGGATCTCTATTAACCGCCTCGTTCTTGCATACTCAAAGTATTTATAGATCCGAGTCATAATGGTTTTTTGCACGCGTTCTACTATGGAAGCCTTTTCCTTTGAAAACACTAAATACAATTTAACTCCCTTCTTATTTAGATATGAAACGACTAATTTCCCGTAAAACTCACGGCGGTGGGTCCGTGCATAGAAGCCTACTTTTCTTCATCCTACGAAAGACAATTTTAAGCGCTCTCACGACCTCTTCTCCCGTCTTTCGAGCGATCGGAACGGTGGAGAGAAATCGAGAAAACGTATCGATCACAAACAAAATGTATCTTTTTCCATCATTATATTTGGCAAGTTTTTGGATTTCCACAAGGTCCGCCTGATAGACGTCTCGAAGTCCCAAGGACAGCGTTTTGCGGTATAGACGAGGGTGTTTGGTTTCCCTAAACAAGGTGTAAGCGTCGGATCCCTCTGAAAAATTTTCCGCCGTTCGTCGTCCCGTATGTCTGGCAAGTCTATTGACTCCACCGAAGGATGCGGGATGGGCTGCTCTGTAGTAGACCGCTTTGCTTTCCTTCTCTGACGACGGCATCTCGACTTCCGCCGGAAAGACTGAGCGCGAAAGGCTGACAGGTCCAGAAAGTTATTAATTACGTCGGAAACTGCACCTCTCACCCAGGAAGGTTGTCTATTGTAGAGCTCGTAGCGTAGTAGATCGATTATGTCGGATTCCTCGATTCTCTTTCCGTGAACAACCAACTTTCCATCGGGGGTGTAGGCAATCACCGACGAAATGCTCTCCACGAGCCCCTGAACCTTCTTTCTTTGACGCGGAGGAAATGAGGAAAAAATTAGCTTGTCGTTGAAGTAATCTTCGTCTAAAAAATCTTCCATGCCTTATCGAGCACTCGTTTCGGTGTCAGTGGAGCAGGATCAGCACAGGCATCTGGAGCAGCAACAGCGAAGGTCAAAGGTGAGTGCTGCGATGATGATGATTCTTGCTGCTCCGAGGAACGCTTCGGCGAAATATTCGGAGAGGAGGATCCTGGTCGACTGGTCGATCCTGCTTTGACCACTCTTCCTTTAAAGCGATCGTAGTTTACGATGCTCGTCGGAACTGGCATCTGTTTCGCTCGCGAAATTAGATAAGAAACCATATCAATGATATTCGACTCATGGAGAGGCTTCTAGTCAAGTATAATCTCTAGCCTGTGTGGGTCCCATGCGATCACCGGTTTTAACAAATTTAGAAGTGATCGACCTATAGGTTTTGCTCAAAATATTGACGACTGCATCGATGTCGCGATCTTTCGTGACATCATTCGTCTGCGACATTTGTTCTCTAGCAAAGGGAATCGTTTCCTGATGCATGACGTTGTTAATATCCGGATTGTACGGACGTAAACTTTTATGAAGCGTCTGAATGATTTTTTTCAGTTTGACGTCATCCGCTTTCCCGTATTGTCTTAAAATATCAGGAATATGCTCTTCTTTGTAAGGTATGAGGTGGTATTTCTTCATTTTCACACTCCGATGGCATTGGCGATAGCTCTTCCTCCGAGCGTAGATAACAGACCCAAGAGAGCCGGAAGGATCAAAGGTAAAAAGCCTCCTTTCTGTATCAATATTCTTTTTATATTCTCGTGACCTTTATTTCGGTTTCCCAATGATCTTATGAGGGGTACAAACCTCTTTTCCTTCCTTTTTATAATTGGTGTGAGTGGAACGTTTCCTGTGCAAAGGTTTAAGCAAATTTCGCGAATGATGTTTAGATGTCCCTTTTTGACGTCACGAAGAAGAAATTCTCTTTGTCCAGACGATTTAGCTTTGGACAAGAGGTGCAAAAACCGTGCATGTCCCTTCAAACGATTCATGAGGAAGTGTCATAGACGACTTCTGGTCCCTCGTCCGGCAAGATCCTTGTTCTCACGCCGAAATTATCGGGGCAAGTTTGCGACAGGTCGATCAGGATGTAACTGAATGGTGTTTTACACGCGTCCGAATATATACGCGGAAGGACATGCCCTCTCTTCCCTCCAAAGAGCTGTCGAGATAGTACCTGGAGTTGATCGACAAACTTCACCGATCGGAATATCATCAGAGCCGTAGAATTTAAGCTGATTGTTCGAAAGTATGAATCTTGGTGAAACATGTTCTGAGTAATGAAAATGACGGAGGCGTTATAGTGGTGAGCAGCGCCTATGAAATACTCGCATATCTCCTTCAGTTTTGTCCTATTCAAGAGAAAGTCGTCAAAAAGAATTAGCGAGTTTGTTTCGGGATCCAAATTTTGTGGAATGTCCTTAGTGAACACTACGTCCGGGTGATCTTTAAAAAACGGTTGCTCGTATACGTACACGTAGAAAATGACGTCCAACTTCTTAACAAACATTTCCTTTCTATCAGGGTGTCGAACCGGAACCGAACCGGTATTTTTTCCGGAACTGAACCCGAACCCGAACCGTTATATTGTTAACGCGATGAACCCGAACCAGAACTGAACCGAAAAAAAAAATAACGGTTACCGGCTCATGTCAAAACGGTTCGGCCACGCGCTGTTGACAATGAATGTGCTATCAATGCCATTTGTTTTTTAAGTGCCGTCAACTGACACACACCTCGATACATATTTTTCTTCTCCACTCATTCTTAGGAATATAAACGCTGCATCCATGAATCTTGACAAACGCTGCACACATGAATCTTGACATAGGAACCAGTATTGCGCTGGTCGCGGCTTGCACGGAAGAAAAAGAATTAAAAGGCTGTGCAAAAAAAAAAAAAAAAAAATCGCGTCACGGGATTTTATTTTTTTACAATCTCGTAAATCCTAAATGCTGCTGTGTGCTCATTTCATAACACGTTTTTATAGAACGCGCGAGTTCTTGAAGCTTGCTTCCATCGGAATGAAAAAGGAAAAGGCTGTGGAGTTTGATAATAATGCATCCGGTTTCGTATAGGCACTTAGAAGCTAACATATTTGTGAGTCAGCGAACTCTTCTATTTTAATATTTATCCTATTACGTCCTTCTGGCGTTGCGTTCGGTGAAGTGTTTTTTCATATTCCGTATCTTGTTTAATGAAAACTTCTTTAAGAGGGGGCGCACCTCAGAGCCCCATAGAGAATACATGAGGTTTTTCACCAAATTAAAAAAAAATTCTCAGATAATAACGGCTGCGCGGATCTTCTTGAAAATTTCGGCTTTAAAGACATTGAGTCATTATCGAGTCACTAAGCGCAACAAATGTTTCATCATAAATTTAATTATATTCTTTAAAAAATCATGAAAATGGTCAAAATCGGCTAATTCGGCACTCTTGCGTTCGGAGCGAATTTACAAAATTATCTAAATTCAAACATAAGAAGTATTGCGTTTAATGTCTTCTAAATTTATTACGGAATCGAATAATATTCAAAATATTCATGTAAGTCGATTTGTTCCGTAACTACAGCAAATATAAAGAACTAAGGTGTCGGTGCTTGTTTTCGTCGTTTTTAAGGTACCTCTCTCTCCCGTGCGGTGGCGCTCGCTGTCCACGAAATGCGAAATCGTCCGTTCGGAGATCGGCCGGATTGGTACTGTGCGAGGTGTTCTTCCGCGGCCGTATTCCGCGCCCGTATCCTGTTTCATTCTGCACGCCGAGGCATCAGTGTGCGTGTCTTGCTTTCGTGGTTCTCGCTGGGTAGGTCTCCGTGTTTTCGCAAGTGGCAAATTCACCTTGGAGCTATGGGTCGAAGACAACCGTCCTGTGGCAAGCGGACCGCGAGGTGTTCCACAACCTCGCGGTCCGTCAACGCGTTGTGCTTGTTTCTACTTTTTTTTTTTTTTTCAAAAACGGGCTCTTTTTTTTTTACGCAAAGTTTTATTTTATCGTTATCCTTCACACAAACGTCCTTAGGCCTTATGGTCGTGGAAATCGGGGATGAAGCGTGCACAGAGTAGATCGTTGTTTGCGTCCTTTTTATTTTTCACGGACATCCTGTGACCTCCGTACGATTCGTGGTCACCGCGATCTAACGCGGGGAAAAACGGTCGCCTGCTCTGTAGTCAGGGTATTCCTAGGGGCTGTTCTTCTGGAAATTCACATATCACCCAAAAAGGTAACATGGGTAATGATTACGGTATGTTTTTTCCGGTGTTTATTTTTGAGCGAAAATCGGTGCATGTTTTTCGGTGCTTATTTTTTAATCACCAGTGTATTATGGGTTGAACGTCTTGTGATGACGCTAAAAAGCGTTGATAACCAAAGAAAAATGCGATTGGACAAGAACATTTCAAATTTCCAATTCTATTCACATATCCATTACGCTCTCCTCGTGGGAGCATCCATCCTGACGAAAAATGCCTAAGTCATTGAGCTGTGAACGCATACTCAGTGTACAATCTTTCGGCCTAGAGAGGTATTGCGCACGCTCGAACGCGCTTCACAGCCCAGTAGACGAAGTTGGTGTCACCCAGAAGGCGAGTTTTTGAATGGTCTGTAGTAGGCAAAAGAAACAAATAACAATCAACGCATATCAGCTCTTCAAGCGAAGAGGCGCGTTTCTAAGGTCAATGGTTCCGGACGGCACTAATGTTGTTGGCGTTGTCGTAAGATGACGTCAGTTCATACGAACTGACGTCATCTTACGTGATCACGTGACACAAACACGTCATCTTACATGATCTCGTTACACGAAATGACGTCATCTTACGTGATCACGCTGCACGAAATGACGCCATCTTACGTGACCACGTATCACGGCATCTTGTAGGTCAACCTCTCCCCACAGCAGCGCTTTCCGGGCCCGTGCAGTGCTGTAGTCGAAATCAAGCTCCCTATGGCAAGCGAAAGCTTCTGTTCTGAAGTCTCACATTGAGAATACTCGCAAGCGACCGTCTGTGGAAGCTTCGCACGTTGAGGTTTTTGGTGAGATCGAGCCATCGTGTTCCATTAACTATAGTTGAAGTTATCATTCAATAAAGCCCTAAAAATATGAATGTAGTTGGTGTAGACATCAAGATCTAATCAAAAATGCGGTTTGACGTCGTTTAATTAACGTGTATATACAAGTGTAGAAAAAAATGAGTTATATGTGCATAGATGTTTAAAAAAGTGTTTATTATTCGACATAGCACTTTGGGAGAAGGATGTGTTCAGATTTTTCTTCATGAGCGCAAATATACCTGACGCAATAAATAGTGACGATTTCATCGTCCCAGTGATGAGCAGGTGATTTCTTGCTCGAAACAATGATGCCATTTCATAAACCAAGTTCTGTGACATATGCTTTTCCAATGTCTGGTCACTATTTTGTAAACCTTTCAGTCCAAACGAGTATACTTTTGTTTGTTTTTGTTAGCTTAGTAGGGGGTCACAGAGCCTATCTTTTTGTCTTCCTCTAGGACAGACGTACAGAGTTATACCGCAACACGCATCTGTGGAGCACACAGAGTTATCGCTCTCCTGTTGGCGGTACAGTAGCAGACGACACAGCGCAGCTCCGTAGTCTATCGAGGGCACGGCTAGCCGCGGCCCGTAGCGCGACCGTTCAGACTAGGGAAATGGTTCTGAAGAACCGAGAAATGGTATCTTGTATACAATAATCACATGTCGTTAGTATATTCTACTTGCTAAGCCAAATAAATATTTGCAGCTTGTGAGAATATGTTTGCGTGACGATTTACCGTTCACACCCCTGACGGATGTTAGCGAATCCTTCATGTTCGTGGCTCGCAGTTATCGGTACCTCCTCGGAGTGACTTCACCATATATTTTTTTTTCTTGCTTGCAGGACATCATAAAAATCACAAACACGCGAGAAAAAAAAAATCTTATGAGTACGCGTGATTTTGAGCTTCGCAGCTCTAAAGATGCCCGGTAAATGTCGTCCAGCTCGGGAAGAAACTAATCCTTTTTGTTGGAGTTCGACTATCGTATGCTGGCAGCTCGTTTCCGGTCGGTTTTGTCTATACTCCGTTTCACCATAATTTGGCAACCCTCAGTCAGAGCTGCTGTGAGGGAATCACAGTCGCGGAGCAAAGCACGTGACAGCTACTTTTAGGGTTCCCGGACATTTCATCGAACGCCGTTTCGTCGAACGCCGTTTCATCGAAAAAATGGACGTTTCATCGAATGCCGTTTCATCGAACGCCGTTTCGTCGAATCGCTGACGGCCGTTTCATCGAGTGTTTTTTTATATAAAAAGTGTGAAAGATCCCAGACAACACACGACGTCGGGCCAACATTGGTATTTAATTGGCGAACAATGATCCAATATTGGGCCAATGTGGCCATCGTAGAGCCAATATTGGTGGTACACTGGAATATACTGTCCAACGTTGGCCTGACTTGACCAACGGCTCACCAACGTTGGTATGCGATTGGCTTAGGCTGGCCAACATTGGCCTACCTCAGCCAATGGCTTACCAACGTTGGCAATCGATTGGTTTAGACTGGCCAATATTGGCCAACCTCAGCCAACGGCTTAGCAACGTTGGCAATTGGTTGGCTTAGGTTGGCCAACATTGGCCTGTCTTAGCCAATTGGTTACGAACATTGGTAATCAATTGGCTTAGGCCGGCCAACATTGGTCTATGTTAGCCAATGAGTTGCCATCATTGGTAATCGATTGGCTAAGACAGGCCAATGTTGGCCAGCTTAAGCCAATCAATTACCGACATTGGTAATCGATCGACTTAGGCTGGGCAACATTGGCCTGTCTTAGCCAGTGGCTTACCAATGTTATATATAATTGGCTTAGTTCTTTCAATGTGCTGATCGCGCACGCTGAGAACAATCTCTAGCAATGCCTCCGGGGGGAACGATTCTTGTTTTCACACGCAGAGCAAGTTAGCAACTGAATTAGAACGCTGTATGCATTGCGAGCTGTAGCAAGTTTGAACGTCCACGCAGAAAAAAACCGTGTTCGGTGACAGGTTAAAAATAAACGCTGGGGAGGAGGTCGACTCCTCCTGATCTTTCGATCTACAAATATGGAAAGAGATCTGTCACCGACTATAACTAACACGCGTCTTCCCAAAATTGATAGTCATGCTTAGTAAATTCCACACGAAATACAAAATGTACGCTTCCTTCGATTTGTGTACATGTTTATACGGCAACAAGCATAGTGCCTCTTCTCTTATGCCCATTCAGCGCCGCAGCCGGGAAACCTTTCCAAAGAGGGGGGGGGGAGGCAGGGTTCAACCCCGAAATTTCCACCCGCCTCCCCAACCTAGGACACGGGTGTATTGTCAGCTGTATGTGATCTTGAAAATCTCAAGGCAACCCGCTTTGCTGAGCCGCAAAACGCGGCCTATAATTCAGACTGAACCGGACAAAATTAAAAAATAAATAAAAAGCACTAATAATTTTAGCAAAAAAATAAAACCTTAAGCAAATATCCAGCGACTGATTAAGCAATTACATGTCTTCACGAATAAAAAATTGCGTTGAATTAACATCTCGAACACCCTATGTTTGAGGTAGGAGGTGACATAAAGCTGATGCGCATTTCAATCCGCAAAGAAAGGTTATCACGCAACATATAACAGAAGAAGCTGAGCATTATGCCTGCTTGCCCAAAAATGACTTCAAAGTGCGTACAAAATACGGCAACTGCAGTACTGACTACGGTAGTGACAACGCCCTCAGAAATATAAGCTGTAATAGAGCCAACGGGTTACCAAAGTTGGCAATCGATTGGTTTAAGCTGGCCACGAATTGCCTGTCTTAGCCAGTGGCCTACCAACGTTGGCATTGATTGGCTTAAGCCCGGTTCACACAGTTGCGTTTGACTACGTTTGACTGCGTTGCGGCAGCGAGACACCAGGACATCCCTGCTGCTTATATCGCGTGCCAAGAAGATTCCTTGAATTGGATTCCACGCTTCATACGAAGCACAGATGTGCCGGTGACTCGCTTTCGGTTCTCGCCGCAACGGAGTCAAACGCACTCAAACGCAAGTGTCTGAACCGGCCGTTAGTCTGGTGTGATGAGCGATCCCGCGACCAGCCGAAGAGGACGAGAAAGAAGAAGACGAGGTGGGGGCATGCGAGGAGCGCGAGAGGGGATTCGGGCAGTTGACAAAGGACGGTGCAGACGCGACCAGGCCGGACCTCCGTCGGCGTGACCAGACGTCAAGAGGCCCGACCCACAACCCACTTCTCACGCAGTCCGGGCGCCAACCTTCCGGAGGTAGACAAGACTGCATGCGTTGCGCAGTTGAACACCCGCTGCCACTCCGTGCCACAGACGTTCTGGGCCTGACTCAAGCCTTCGGCCGACGCCCAACTGCCTCGTCGCTACGTCCTTCGGCCCAGACCTTGGCGGACACCTGGTCATAGGCTGCCACCGGCGTACGGGGCCTGATTCAAGCCTTCGGCCATCGGTCAACTGCCTCGTCACTACGTCCGGACCTCGGCCCTGACGTCATAGACCCCTGATCATCGGCTACCACGGGTGCTACGCCGCAAGGACTGGAAAGTCGTGAGCGAGGAACCTTTTAGGGGACACTCAAACCTTAACATTTGTTGAAGTGCTGCTTGGGAGTGTGCTTTACTAAGACCAATGTGGGTTTGAAAGCGGTGATCTTTGACCTTTGGATCCTTTCGTAGATGCCATCAGTGCGAAGCTAACAATTGAAGAATCGGCAGCTTAAAAATGGTGCTGAAGTGGCTGCCAGGGTCTTGCGACAGGGAAGGCTGCAGGAAGAGGCGTTCGGAAGCCGTAATGGCTCCCCAGCCCCAGGACTCGCCCCAGGACCTTCCCCAGGACCAGGCACAGGCTCCCCGCTGAGCTTCCTGCCTAGCCCCTTTCAATAAAAGTTCCGAAAAAAGTATTAATTGATCTTGAATTAGTCATTTGCTCGCGAGATAAAATAGTGCACAGACAAAGCATAGGAGGACCTTGCCATTTGTGCCCAGAATGTTTTTCTTGCAGTGGGCTGCTAATAAGAAACAGGCCAGGGGTTCTTAAAACCCAATGTTGGAATAACCAGGATTTAAACACATTGCCATCATTGCATAGCATTAAAGATATGGCATTAACACTGGGACATGCCAATGAATCAGCTTGACTGCCGATAACGGCCTATTCAATGATTGAACTTGTATAGCAATGATGGCATAGCCATTGAATCAGTGTGAAAGCCAAAATTGGCATAGCCAATGACACAGTGTGGATGCCAACGATGGCTGAAATATTGGTTTAACGATGGCCTAAAAAAGGTGCCAATGATGGCTGGATCATTGGTTGAACGCTGGCCCAACATTGGCGCCAATGACGGCTGGAAGGTTGGTTGAACGATGGCCCAACGTTGGTGCCAATGATGGCTGGAACATTGGTTGAACGATGGCCCAACGTTGGTGCCAATGGCTGGGCCAACATTGGAAGAAGTTGCGCTCGGCCAGAATAGCAATGTTGGACCAACCTCCGGAGCCAGCGTTTGCCATTGTTGGCCCAATGTAGGTACAACATTGGTGCGCTGCCTGGGATACTCTTTTATGCACGGATCGAGTGCATTTTTTGTGCAATTCACCCATTTCATCATCAGGTTTTTTTATTGTCCAAACTCGTAGCTGTTACAATTTATTTTCATGCAAGTAACCCATGGGGACATTTTTACCGATTTTTATGTTTGTTTCGCATATTGTGCTTATCTGTTCACCCCCTCTGTACTACCCGATGAGCCTTGAGGGTATTGTAACAAATAAATAAAAAGTCGCACTCTCGGTAAGAGCGCACTCCAACTCATGGAGGCCGGAAGCGACTTAGGTTTTGCGCAGGCGCAACAACTTTAGCCATGTGAGCCTCCTAGCCTCTCATGTCTTTATATTGATACTTTTTTACTGCCCGAAGCTTGCAGCAGCTAAAGCTGAGGTGCTATTTATGAAACTACAACGAAGCATTTTTTTTTTTTAGTTCTAAGACTCAATGAAGTCAAAAGTAAGTACGTCACTTCAAATGTTATTTGAAAACTTTCGGGGGCTCATACGTTCGTGTGACAGCCATTCACCGTTTCAAAATTGCTCTCAAAAAGTCCCCCACAGCCATGCTCCGTCGGTTCTTTTAAAAAAGGCGGACCTTCCCTTTTCTTGCCGCTATGACCTTCTGGCGAGGAGGCTCTTGGGAACTCAGCATCGCCTCCAGCTTGTCTTCCATCAGTTGATGTTCTGCGGCGATGCAAGTAAAAAACTTCCATAACCCGGGATGGGCACCTCCGACCAGCTTCAAGAAGCGGGAATGCCACCCTGGCGTTTGATAAGACGGCGTTCGATAAAACGGCGTTCGATGAAACGGCTTCGATGAAGCGGTGTTCGATGAAACGGCGTTCGATGACACGGCATTCGATAAAACGGCTTCGATGAAACGGCGTTCGACAAAACGGCGTTCGATGAAATGTCCGGTCTCATACTTTTAGGACCAGTACTATGGCACCTGCAGCGCGTCTCCGACCGGTGTGTTTAGCGTCTTATGCTGGCCATACATCAAAAGTGGTCCCGAAGTGCAACAAATGACGTCACAGAAGACAGAGTGTCACGCTGTTGCATCTCGCGATCCTGGCAATTCATCGTAGAAATGCTGTCGAAAACCACGAGGGGACACGAGTGTCGCCGTCGTCATGGCGTCCCAACACGACGTTTTTGTAATTCGGTAATTTAAATTACTGTATACAATTTTTAAGAAAATAAAGACATCATAACCAAAAAGGAACTTCCGTGCTAAAACATGCAGTGCGAAGTGAAGACAACTACTATCTTTTTTTTTTCTTGATGTCCACAAAAAAAAGGCTATGCAGCATCAATCCTACCGTTTTTTTTTTTTGTTTTTTTTCGCACATTATGTGATGTCCTCTAACACGAAAGTACCGACGTGAAAGCGCTGTAGAGACGATATAAAAACAAAAATTTAAGTGAATCGAGCTTTGTAGTGGAACGGAAAAAAAATAAATAATTAACGACTTTTTACGGTAAACACTTCACCTCTAAGTAGAACTTAAAAAAAGTGACGGTTACGCGCTTTCATGCCCATTTCAACAAAGTTGGGAGAACAATGTATTGCATCTTGTGAATAGACATGTGGAGCAGCATGTTTATGTTAGAGGCATTGTGTGTAATCGCTGCGCAGTACCTGCCAAAAGAAGATATTATTTGGGCACAGTCTCAACCGTTTCCGTCTGTGTGTGCTACGAATACAGCAACTCTTTTCGTAGAAGAAGTGATGAGGAAATGGCGTGCCCTTGATGATACGATTGTGATTATGAAATAAAATTTTTAATCAGCCAATACTTGCGACCTGTCCGGTCGCCTGGAACCCCGACAACAACTATCGTTCTCTGGAAAGTTCATTCTAATATTTACACGTTTTGTGGAGTTCATCGAGCGAATAAGAATGTTCCAACAATGAGCTAAACCTACACGAATTCCCGAATCCAACACGGCGCTTTTGAATTTTAGCGCCGTAGATAGTTCTGCGAACAGTGTATACTGCTGTGCAAATATTCGTCGAACAGTTTTGCAACGTTGGAAAGCATCGGAATGATTCAGAATCACTGCGGAGTTGAGATTACGAGACGGAATGTCCAACGAGCCTGAATGTCCAACGAGACGAAAGATCCAATAATGGATATTCAGGCACGTTGGACATTCAGGCTCGTTGGACATTTCGTCTCGGTTGGATCTTCCGTCTCGTTGGACATTCAGGCTCGTTGGACATTCCGTCTCGGTTGGATCTTTCGTCTCGATGGACATTCAGGCTCGTTGTACATTCCGTCTCGGTTGGATCTTTCGTCTCGTTGGACATTTAGGCACGTTGGACATTCAGTCTCGCCTGTCACGTCCTAGAATAATTTGCCCTCTTAAATCTACAGACTTACGGCAATGCCGCGTTCCTGTAGGCATTGCCGTAGCGACATCATACTAAAATGTCGTGCCACAAAAGCCGACGTTGACGGACCGACAAAAAAAACAGAGCAGACACAAATATTATAAATTCATCTATAGGAAGACTTGATGGTTAGTTAGCTGAGTGCCGATGCGCAGCTATGTACCCATCGGTTAAAGGTGTTGATTGTACGACGCCAAACGCTCCTTTGATATTAACAGTTCAAATGTTTGGAATATTCTGATGACATAAGTCAGCCAATTTGAAATATATAATAGGGATGCAATTTACGGGTGTTCTAGTGGATCGCAATTGGGGGACGTCTATAAAGGCCGCGCTTCAGAACCCAGGAATTTCTAGTTCAGTCCTCATCCCTGCCCGCTTCGATCTATAGATGAGCTACATACGGAGATCCGCATTGCAAACACATGACCGCCCGCCAGCGCCACTGACTATGCGAAGAGTCAATATTTAATTTTTTTAAATGAGCTTTGGGAGCTGTGGGTGCGATGCATAAGAGTTTCCACAAGCGTTATTTCCCACTAATAAAAAAAATATAGATATCTTTTTTTTTTAATAAAATCTACATCTAACGCGCCTGTAAATGCATGGGGGTGGTGGCTGGTGTAACCCGACAATTCCTGAGTAAATGCGGAATAATTGTGTGAATTTGAGAAATTTTTATTTTTGTTCGTTTGAACAGACAACTACTCACTGTACACTTTAGTCGTCAGTAGTTTACATACGCATCCATTCTCTACCAATAGGTTTGTATGTCAGTGAGTAGAGCGATAATACTAGTATCACACAGAACGCAACTTTCTTTTCCTTTTTTTTGCATGTGACATGCACAGTGGTTTCCAGAAGCCCATGCAATTTAACTGCCTTCTGGAAGCACTCCAAAACTCGCCATTCTGTCGAGGTAGTTCATGACGTCTTGGTAGGTGGGAGCTTGACTGCTGATAAAGGACGCGAACGCATCTATCTCGGCGTGCAGCAGAAGGTTCACACCCGGATGTACTAATAGCCTGCATCATGTGTGAATATAACAATAGATCGTTCCACGTGGCTTTCTATTCTTGTAGGGGTAGCGTATTGCACAACGAATCCGGTCACTTCGTCGAAATTCCATTGGTCTCTGGACAACTGAAAGAAGGACAATTCATCCCGATTCGAAGAATGGGGCAAAAGTCCGCGTTTGTCGAATTGTCGAAAAGAGTTGATTAGGGTTGGGTATGTAGATTGCCGGTGACAGTGGGGGTCAACAGTTAGACCTTCTTTTAAAAAAAGAGAGAATGACAAATGCAGCTCTCAGAATTGGCAAGGGTCCGATTGTGAATCGTACCCGGGTTATTCAAGATGATAAATGTCGGGTTCTTCGTGAGTATACGTTCACTCGCAACTTTAGCATTATGGATTTTGGGAAGACCGAGCGAGGGGCTGACCTCCTGATGCAGTGGTCATATGTGCACTTGTAATGTACGCATATGAATAAATAACGGTCGCACTGTCGCAGCGGCTCTGTGACAGAGATAGAACCAGTTGAAATCCGATCGCAGCCTTGGCATGCTACCTGGGCGCGTATCGGTGATTGCTGCATGCCACGTGACCAGGAAAGGCAGAAACGATGGAAGCCAACCCAAAAAAGTATTGTAATAATTATTAATATTACCTACTTGTTGCTTAATACATGGTTCAATGCGACAGCAATCGCTTTGGTGGCCGAAGCATGCGAAACTAATCGTCGCGATAAGCGTCAATGTGCCGAATCCTCCGCACAATCACCAATTGAGGAGATTAGCTGCACAAAGGCTTAATGGAAGGAACGTTGTATTGGCTTAATGGAAGAAACGCTGATTAGACTTCTTGGTCTGGGGACCGAGAAGTCTAATCAGAAATGTCTAAAACTTTCACGTTCGTTCTGTAAAAAAAGAAAACAAAAACTACAATTTAGAGTAATTACACATACTACACCGACTTCACCTAATAATAATTATAATACTAGAAATTCAAACAGGCGCTTTTCTCCCATGCGAGGGACATCATCTTTGCGGGACTAGAACACGAATAAGAAAAATCAGCAACTCGTACAATACGGAAAAAACGGTGGCTAAGGACGCTCGTGGGTCCCACATTTGTTTCCGCTCCAGAGGTACGACCTCCTAAAATCAAACGCGTGACAGGTTGTCAATGGTCAACGAGTTCGGTCTTTGATCTTGTGGCATGTGTGACCTTTTAAACGTCTTTTTTTTAATTATAGAAATCATCTTTATATCTAGATATATAAAACGAACAATAAATAAATTGTTTTTGGGATTTTATGAAGTCTACAAAATATACGAGCAAAATTTTAATTTCATTTTGGGGACTTCACAGAGGCAACATCATTGAGACAAGCTCAGCGGCATACCAAAATAGCCGTGCATCAAAAATCCCGGTACTGAAAAGCCCGGTGCTGAAGCGATCACATACCGAAATGATCGCGTACCGACATCTCCACACCGAAATGTCCGGTTCCCCATTTCATCGAACGCATTTTTCACCGCCGTAAATATCAGTAATCCTACAATTCAATAAAGAAATGTCTTCTAAATTCTTTACAAGGTTCATACTATATCCGTTGGATATTCAGACTCGTTGGACATTCAGGCTCGTTGGACATTCCGTCTCGGTTGGATCTTTCGTCTCGATGGATATTCAGGCACGTTGGACATTCCGTCTCGATTGGACTTTTCGTCTCTTTGGACATTTAGACTCGATGGACATTCCGTCTCGATTGGATCTTTCGTCTCGATGGATATTCAGGCACGTTGGACATTCCGTCTCGATTGGACCTTTCGTCTCTTTGGACATTTAGACTCGATGGACATTCCGTCTCGATTGGATCTTTCGTCTCGATGGATATTCAGGCACGTTGGACATTCCGTCTCGATTGGACCTTTCGTCTCTTTGGACATTTAGACTCGATGGACATTCCGTCTCGATTGGATCTTTCGTCTCGTTGTACATTCCGTCTCGCCTGTCACGTGACCGATTGGACATTCAGGCTCGTTGGACATTCAGTCTCGTTGGACATTCAGGCCATAAGCGCGGAGTTGATACTCGGGAAGATAAGACGGGCACTTGGGAGAAACGGACCGTGGCATTTGAGACAGGGGCACAACCGGGGGACAAACGTGCTACAATCGCATACCCTTCCAAGGTCATCGCTTGGGCGACCGCGCGCGCGCCCAAGAAACCTTTCTTTTCTTCTTTTTAGGGGTGGTGGGGGGGGGGGGGGGGGGGGAGGGGAGTGGTGTAGGCGCTGATTGTCTTCCTCCTTTGTGGCTTTTGACAGACGCACAACGAGACTGGCAGGACAAGCGCATGATTCATTTCTTTCGATGGAGGCGTTCTGTCTGTGTATGCGAAGATGATTTTTTTCCCCTTGTAGTAGTTGGTCGTTCTTGCCTTGACTCGGGTCCCAGTTGGTGCGTTGTCGTTGTATGCCCACTATTTTTTTTTTTTTTTTTGGTTTATGGTAGTTTTTGCGCTGATGGGGTATCAAGGTAGACAAAAATAAAAAAAAAATGAAATAGCGCCTCGACAAAAAAAAAAAAAAAAAGTTGTTGCGAGCAGGAACGTTTTCAAGGCGATTTTAGGAGCCTGCAGTGTTACCACAGGTGCAGGATTGAGAGCGTAACCCACGCACTTGAAGAGAAGGGGAAGCTCTCGTCTTATTGGAACTCTCTTTTATGGGTTTCCACGTCGCGATTGTCCTTCAAAATCAACTGTCATTTATTTCTCGCTCGTGGCTTCCAAGTACTGGAAGCCACGACTCGAGCCACAATAGTTTTGCGAAATCAAGGTTTCGCTGAAATAGATAACTCTCACGTACAGTTCGACGCGCAATACTTTTGCCGTATTGACTCGCGAGAGATGCCCCCAACACGGCTGAGTATGGCGGTTCTCCAGGCCTAACATCTAAATTTTGTTGCCTTACCTGTTACTATTTCGCGCCCATTTTGAGCCATATCAAAATGAAAGCGCATGATGAAATAAAAATGACACTCGTTTTCCGCTCGATGGAAATTTCACGCCAGCTCGCTGTCTTTGCTGGTACCTTGAGCGTTTCCCAACGATGCGGAGAGTTAAAACAAAACAAAACAAAAAAACACGTACGATGGCATCCTTTGCACACTCATTACTTCTATAACACTGAGCCACCTCGTATCCTTTTGTTTTTCTTTCATGGTACTAATTTCTTTCTGCGCATTACGGCTGTTACGACGCTAAGTCTGTCTGCCCTTCGAATTTGAACTTAGGCTCAAATCAGGGACGAACCAGTTTAAATCAGGGAAATATAATTAACACTGTAGCAAAGTAGATCTATCATATCGATCGGAAACACGATTTGGCACATTCCATCTAAACACATATTGTGCACAGCGAATGCAATAGCGAGTCAGCGTGCAAAACGCCACCACACTGAGCTACCATAACATTTCAGCGATTTTTGCGTAGCACCGAGCACGGAAAAGAGAAAACAGTTATTCATTCACATAAACGAAGCAAATTTATTCAAAGCCCGGACACTCCGTACGTCCAATCTAGCTAAGGTTATCAATAGACTCGACCATGTCATTTGTCGAAACAGATAAAAGACGTTGGCAAAAATGATTAGACTGAATAAGTGAATCTAACGCACGTATTTTACCAACCGATGGTCGCGCGCCTTCAATACCTTTCCAATTGTCATTGCGCACCTTGGACACACTTTGGGGAGCAATGCATATTTACATCGCCGCCCGAGGTCTTTATTGAACGTGTAGTGCTGACCCAAATAAAATGCTAACCTGACTCTCAATCGCTCACCGCAAAGGACGATTTCGAACAGGCGGTACTGTAGAGATAAAAACGAAAAAAGAAAAACAAGCTATAGAAACGAGCGTCGTAAAAAAGGGGACCGGCATTTTTATTCCTACCTTCGAACAGAAACAAGCGCCACCCACTGCATCACACAGCGCAGAGGCCGGACTCGGCCACCGCGCGTACATACCAAGTGCGCGCGAGGGAGGGAGAAACTTCCTCCGCCGGGAGAACACGGCACATTTCGGGATCTATTTCACGCAGCGGATAACGCGGGCCTTTTCACACCTCGATACTGGCGCCATCTAGAAGTTGCGCGTTCAACCACGTTTCGAGCCGCGCGCCATCTGGTGGCTGAAACGGACGAATGAATAGAGGTACCGCGCCCTCTTAAGGGTCTAATTTGAGTTACCGAAGGCTAGTTCAAATAAAGAAAGCTGTATTTTCTCCCCACTGTTCCTTCAATTGCTTACACGCCGAAGTGGCGGGATAGTTAGCGAGTTCTACTTGTAAGTGGGTTTGTAAGGAGGTCGCGGATTTTACAGCTACTGCGTCGGACCCAATTAGATGAAGTCCGAATGCGTAAACGTCAGTGAGGTAACCTTTGAGTGCACATAAAGAAGCCATTCCTGGTAGAAATCCCTGAGCCTTACACTACGATGTATCCCGTTTCGTATGTGCTGATTTCAGATGTTTTATTTGTAATTTATTTTGATGTTGCAATTTGTCATTTATAATTTCCAAACCGGTTCGCGAACCGGTTCAGCGCCCCGAACCGGTTCGCGAACTGGTTCGCGGATCGAATTAATCGAACCGGAACTGAACCGGAACAAAATAAATTTACCTGAACCTGAACCGTAACCGAACCCGTATTTTTTTCGGTTCGACACACTGCTTTCTATAATGCAACAATTAACGAATATACATGCTTTTGCCTGATTTCGAAGAACCAATCATTTTTACTGACGCGGGCGTCTCAAATTGGAATTTAGTGAGAACGACCGTCATGACGGCCGGTTTGGAAATGTGAAAGGCAGTGTATCTACACCTTTCTATATACGCCGGATACATTTACCACTTTCCTTACAAATATACACGATGAGACGACCCGCCAGCTTCCTCGCGCTGGCTTATCAGAACCATAAACTAAGAAGCAACCGACCCTGGTGTCGAATTCCCACTTAACACGCGCAGCCGTTCGTCAGATCGTAAACAGATTGCTTTAAAGCGAAGAGCGGAAACAACAGAAACCTAATGCGATGCAGGGTGTCAAATTCGCGATTGTTCTGGCTGTCACTTCCAGGCATGTCTCGCGGTGCCAATCGTTTCGTAAACAGGTTGCTATAAAACTGACGGACGTCCACCGTTTCTTCAGAGCGTGCCACTTCACGTGAGGTGAGGGGAAAAATATATAAACGCGTTTATTTTGTTTTCAACATACATTTTATTGCAGGAGCCCACTGCCGCCACCGCCGACCCAGTGATGGAGACCCTCCTGGACAAGCTTAACTCCCTGGAATCGCCGTCAAACTTTGTTAAGATGGATCTGACTCCGTCTGATGTCAATCTGCCTGTGTTAGACATTGGACGTTTGGACACACGTTGCGGGCCGTCCGTCTTCGTATCCCTCCAGCTGCCAGATGACATTGTCAAGGTATTTTTGCCTATTGTTGTTGTTTGCGGGTTTTTTGGCGCAACAGCAGCGGAGGCCATACTGCGCCAGACTAAGTTAACTAATGAAACTCCTATGGTTACCTCATTACAAAAAGGCGATCCTGGAAACAACTGGGACTAGTTCTGGTGTATAAGGCCAGTACTAGTAATATATGATAAAACTCGATCAAGAGGAACGAGGGGGTGCTTTCCCAGCAAAAGAGCGGGATGAAACGGAACACAAAATCTAAAAAACTCTGGAAAATGAGTGCGTCGTTCAGTGTCGAATTCCGGGCAGATCCACAAAATATGAAGAATAGTAAGATTGTCTCCACAGTGCTCACAAACTGGTGGATCCTCCCCACAAAGGAGATATCTGTGTGTAAGGAAGGAGTGCCCAATTCGAAGCCGGCACAATACAACTTCGTGAAAGCGGTTCTTAAGTGAGGAGCTTTCCCAACACCCAAGGACTGGTTTGCTTACATGGAGCTTGTTATTAGTCTCCATGGCCCACTCTGTCTGCCACAAACTAAAAAGTGATGACTTAATTAATGATTTGATATCCTGATAGGGCAAGCTTGCTTGATATTTAGAGCAGTTACCTGAAGATGCAGCGAGCCCGTCTGCCTCCTCATTACCCTTTATTCCCACATGACGCGGAACCCAGCAGAATTTTATATTGTGACCTTTACGTAGAGCTCCGTTAAGTTTACTTCGCACCTGTTCCACAAGCATATTCTTAGTGGCTTTTAAAGAGCAAATTGCAGTAATCGCACTTTGAGAGTACACAAATATTACGGCCCGTCTAGTTTTAGTTTTCAGGATATACAGTGCAGTCCACTTATAACGATATTGAGAAAACCGCAAAATCCAATCGTTATAGCCGATTATCGTTATATCTGGACCGACAAAAAAAAAAACACAAAGAGAAGTTACTTACGGGCGATGAGTGAATCAGGTCGTACAACGCGAGCCGAGGCAAAGAAAACCGAAGGCTTTATTAAAAGGTACGAAAATGACTATAAAATAATTTAAGCATGCTTAAAAAAGTCGGAAATTTGCGCTTGCTTGAGCTGAAGTTTGACAATTGCCGTGTGCATTGCTTCCAGTTGTTGCGCGTACGCTGGCGGCAGTCCTTTTGCGTGCACAAAACCGACCAGCGACTGGATGGAGAGCAGGGCATTTTGTGAAGACATTGGAGGCGGGGTGTTCTCGTCGCCGCCGTCGTCGTCACTACTTTCGCAGTCGCTCGATGTGATTTTTCGTCGCGATTGCTGTTCCTCGGCAATGGCCTCATCAGTAGACTCCTCGCATGAAGCGGCAGCGTTGTCCGCGTTCAAAAAGTCTCCCAAGAGAGCTCCGCCGATGTTCTCCTCGGAAGCTGCTATGTGGTCCCAAAGTTCACCCACATCGGCAGGTTCGATGAGCAAGTCATTTGTCTCTTCCGAGACCGTGGCGTTGTGGCGCACGAAGCCTGCCTTTTTAAAACAGTTCTTGAGTGTAACCTGCTTCACCTCATACCACGCACCATGCACGAACCGCACCGCTTCTAACAAGCTCACCTTCAGGTCAGGAGGTCCGCCGGCGTATTGAGACAATCCTGAGCAGTCTAGTTTCATGATGAGCCATTCCAGCATGCGACGTCTGTAGAGGGCCTTGAAATTGGCGATTACGCCGGCATCCATGGGCTGCAGACCTGCCGTGGTGTTCGGAGGCAGAAACATTACCTCAACGGACGTTAGCTTCGGGCTGACGTTGTGTGCGCTGCAGTTGTCGAGGAGCAGCACCACTTTCCTCTTCTGCTTCTCCATAGCGCCGTCAAACTCGAGGAGCCATTCCTCAAAGAGATCTCGCGTCATCCACGCTTTCTTGTTATTTCGATAGCGGACTGGAATGCATTGATTCCTAAAGCAGTGAGGCCTTTTCGATTTCCCGATCACAAAGGGCTTGAGACGCTCGGTACCGTCCATGTTTGCGCACACAAACACCGTCACCCGGACCTTGCTATGTTTGCCACCAACGCACGGGTCACCTTTCAGCGCGTGCGTCTTTGTAGGCAGCATCTCATAAAAGAGTGCTGTTTCATCGCCGTTGAAAATGTCACTTTCTTGGAAGCGCTCCAACAGCTCGGGTAATTTCGTCGCCAGCCATTCGTCTTTCGCATTTACGTCCAGCGAGGCAGCCTCCCCGACGACGTTTTTATAAACGATGCCGTGGCGATCCTTGAACCGCTGAATCCATCCTCCGCCGGGTTCGAAGTTTTCCCGTCCCAGAAGGGAAGCAAATTTCTTCGCCTTTGCGGCAAGAATAGGTCCACTTATGGGCACGTTCCGGTTGCGAGTGGTCAAGAACCACTGGTACAGGGAGTCTTCAACGTCGCCGTACAAAGGATCCCTAACCCGCTTTCGCTGGTCGTCGTGACCGCTGGTGCCAGCCTTCTTCAAGACATCTCCAGCCTTGATGATTGTAGAAATCGTTGATTGAGACAGCTCGTATCTTTTTGCGAGGCTACCAACCTTGAATCCTTGTCGGAAATCCCGGTGAATTCGCTGCTTCACCTCCAGAGATATCGCTTTGCGCTTAGTCGGCGCCATTTTTACCTCACGAACGTACGAACGTGCGGAAACGGGGGAAAACTAGGAAGCGTTGCGCGGCGGCGGCCAAGCAAGCTCTTTCTCTCCTCCCTTCAGCGATTGCGATGACGATAGCACTTAGTTCCGAAGGATGAGGCTGAACTTTTTAAATCGGGCGGCGCCTCGCGTCACCTAGCGGATCTTTCCACGCCGACCGGTTTTTGATATTTTTACTAGTTTTCATGTCGTTCGCTTCAAGTATTTTAATTTTTCTCAAATTTCCAGGCAAATTTTTCGTGATAAGCACCTTCCGGGCGGCCAGAATTCTATCGTTGTATCCGATATGTCGCCGATAATTCTATCGTTATATATGGTTTATTTTTACATAGGGGCGATGGGAGAATTGACAAATGTTTCCTTTTGGCTCTTAGAGTAAGGATTTCTTTCTCTTGTCGTCACAAGGGGCAAGAGCGAGAGTAGGCAGGGTGAGGACTCTTGCAGTTGGCGCAGGAAATGGCATCTTCACAGATGTCGGCTACATGGTCGTGGCTGCCACACTTTGCGCAAGTCTCTCTCCCTCGACAGCTGCGCAATCCGTGGCCAAAGCGCTGGCAACGGAATCACCGCTGGGGGTTGGGGACATAGGGGCGGATGTGGCAATTAGGGTATCCTGCCTTGATGGTTTCTGGCAGTGTGTGTCGTTCAAATGTAAGAATGACGTGTTTGGAAGGGATTTCCTCACCATCTTTTCGGAATATAATGCGCTTAACAGCAACAACGCCAACACCTTGGAGTCCCTCAAGGAGTTCTTCCTCACTAGTGTGCAAGAAGTCATCCTCGGAGAGGGCCCCACGGATGGTGTTGAGCGTGCGGTGAGGGCTAACTGACACTTTGACATCAAGAAAACTAGTCAACTTCAGGATCGCTTCACTTTGCTTTTTGGTGGTTACCTCCACTAAGAGGTCTCCGGAGTGCTGCTTTTTAGCCTTGTAGGAGAACCCGACAAGGTTTTCTAGTACCTTGGCAACAACAAAAGGCGACAGCTTTGCAACAGGTTTATGTTCATCGAGCGAATGAACAACGAAAAACTTCGTAAATGTTTCGATTTCAGGATCTTTGTCAGTGGTCTTGGGTTCAAGACAACGCCTTTTAAAGCCTTGCCCTGAACGGGGTTTAGAGGGGTGGGGCGCCATAGGAGGGCAAAGAGTGTTCAGAATCCGCGGTGCACCGCCCACCACCGAGCCCAACAAGGGGTTAGGTAACGCACCATAACAAGAAGGGCTTGGCTGGAGACGTTACGCTAACAGTGCTGCCGGGAAACTATACCCAAGTGTGGGTCAAGACAGAGGTCCATTGCCACCCAAGGTTAGCCCTTGCCGCCAAAGAGGGGTGAAAAAGGAGTGAGATAAGTGAAAGAGAAGTAAAGGAAACAGGAAAGGTAAAAGTGAGAGATCGGAGGGGATAGTAGAAGAAATGGCGACTAGACTGAATCATCCTGGCCGGGCCTTACCAGGACTCCCGTCTATGAGAAGCGGGGGCCGAAGTGGTGTATTGCCTCACCCGGGGGGCCCCGAAGGGTCCAAACCTGCCCCGGGCTCGGCTCAACCACCAGGATTCCCTTTTCCCCAGACACGGGAAAGCCACGCATAGCCAGACGTGGGCGGGCGAACCCGCATGGCTCAGGGTCCGTGGAGACGCCGCTCTCCAAACACCTGCTTTCACAGATGCCCCCTGCGGGGGTATTTTTGCCTAAACGCGTTTCAGAGCTCAGTGACGAAGAGCTTGAAAGTATGCGTCACATGCCGGGATTAGTTCTGCAGAAAAGCAAGGGCGACGGACGGTCACCCATCATTGTCTTCTCGAAGTTGGACATTTAGGTGTCTTTTCTTTTATTTGTCGGAAATGGTAACCTGTCATTTGTGTAACGTACGGGAGAGGCAACAATATTTCAGCGCGGAGGCATTACAAGTTCATCTGGCTCTAGTACATTATGTTAACTATCAAGATTGCGTTCCATTTTCTAAAGGCCTCTGCGCTTTTGGAAACTTTACGATGCGCTATGATATACATTTGTACGAGCGCGACGACGAGGCTCACGACGTCTCTACACTGTTCCGTTATCACTCAGATGCAATGTCCAACGTGTTTAGACATTACGGAATGCCGCTGCGTTTTTTTATCACGTTAACCGCATAAATGACACGACTTAACTCCGAAGGCGAATTTGACTTTAGCGTGCTTTACTTTCACTCTTTCGTTCACACAATCTGGGCCGAGGGTAACATCGCCAGCGCCCTGCAGCTTGCCTGCGGCGAGATAAACGCCCGTCTAGAGCAGTATCAGGAACGTGGGTCGGGTTTCGCGCTCGTCGCCATCCAACAATGTAGCATCACAGTTGGACGTTTCGTTCCCCAGACGGTTGTATGTCAAAGTTTCACTTTGCCGAAGGAACTGGCAAACAAACAGTGTATTTTGTAAAAATGTAATTGCGGCAGTGTATTTTTTTTTCTTTTGGGAGGAAGGGAGTAATGATATGTTTCAAATCTTGGAAATGTCGCCCCCCACCCTATATACTCGATAAAAATGTTATTCCGACATTGTAATTTTTATTATTTTGAAATTTTTTTCCCCACGATAAAATGTCATTCTGTTAATGTATACTTATAATATGTTATATTGTAAGTGTGTATTCATGTCTGTTTTTTATGTATAGCTTTTTCAATGCGTATGAATGCATGCAATAAAACGATTCATGCTTTACTTTTTGTAAAACGAGAAAAGAGTCAAAGTACAGGCTAGCTTGTGGAAGTCAACCATTTCGTCGTTTACCCTGAGACTGGGTTTTTTTTAGAAGAGCAGAAGTAACAGAAAAAACAGACAGGTCTCAAATGTTTTTTCTGTTACTTCTGCTCTTCTAAAAAAAACCCAGTCTCAGGGTAAACGACGAAATGGTTTACTTTTTGTGTTTGTTTTCATTTGACTGAAATGAGATTACAAAACGCTGCAGCAGGATAGCTTTAACTTGGGAGATGGAAATTGCTTCCGCACAAGTACAGATATCAAGCGATCGTTTCATCGATGATCGGTTCGCGAGAACGTCTTGGTGAATTCGCGGAGTGGTACACCAAAACACAGGAGAGCGCCGACGTATAGACAGTAAAGTCCACACGTATTTGACTTGAATCCTTGAATTCTTTTTTTGTTGAAGAAGAAGCTGGAAACATTTCCGATAAAGTCGTAAAATTCTTCGTGTATTGGAATCATACCAAAACTGTCAAAATAACTAATCGAATTGTCCTTTGGAGATATGAAAAAAAGAACCCAGTGTTCGCCGGAAGGTGATCTCGGTGCCGTGTTAAGTACGTAAAGACCCTGGCTTGCTCTCTCCTGGCCAATCTCGTCGCAAGAAAAAGTACCGCTAAACCAGGGTTGCGTACACTGGTTGCCTGCAAACATCGAATAAAATTCGTGTTCTTACATTTTTTCAATTAGCGATCCTGACCCGTCTCTCCTTGTCAATTTCTAAAACGCGTGGTGTTTTTGACATGAACAGGACCGTGACTGCCTTATTTAGGTCTTGTTTGAAAGTCAGGGTGAGTCTCATATTGGCTGTGAGGGTCGGACATAAACTCTGCTCTTTCCTGTCGGGAGTCAAAGTGTAGTAGAGAAGAAAGGAGTCTTTTGAGAAGGCAGCTTTAGAGAACGGAACGTCTTTTCGATTGAGTCGATGCAGGAAGTTCATATAGGCCTTCATATAAAGATCCTGATTAAAATCGAAATTTTCCGTCTGCTGAGACCCACCAACATCTAGTACGGCCGTTTTCAGATTGAAGTGTTCAAATTTGAAGGGGTCGTGTTCGCGACATCCCTGAAACGATTCACTCTTTACGAACGCGATGACGAGCTTAGATGGAACCCAATGAAGATAGAGGTCGTCGAGAGCAATATCTGACACACCGGGAGAAACGGTTTTGGTTTTCATCTCCACTCCACGTAACAGGTATGATGCGTGAGTAGATTGCAGTCGCCTTTTGATTCCGACAAGAACTATCGGGGCCACTTGGACTCGTCGAATGTACAGAACGATGCGAGGAAGCTGAACAATGTGCTTTTGTTGAATCGTCGAAGCAGCCAAGAGTCTGAAATCTTCGGTATTTTGTCGCAGCACGATGCGGATGTCCACGCCGTTAAGTAGGAGCTTTTCTTGCTGGTAGCTGTAGCTGAATATCGAACAGAACAGGTCGCAAAGGGTAGATCCCTCAGTACACTTGAAGCGAGCGGCAAGTCCCTTGGCATCCGGCGTAATTTCCAGCTTTTCCGATGTATTGACTGGGTTCTTTTCGTAGAGCATCGCAGAAGGAGATTGATCTCTACTTACCTGGTTTGCATTAAGCAGAATATCAAGATATGAACGATAGGCATAGTTTTCGTACTGGCTGACAAGAGTTTGATTCAGATAAACGTGTAGGCATTGAAAGAGGGAACTTCCAAAGTACTGAACCGGAATCACTGTATCGTTCGTAACCGACCCGTGGAGTGCAACAGTGCTCGCAGGATCGCCATTAGCTCGAACGATTTTAAATTGAATGTGAAGGAAGCTCGATTTCAAATCGTAAAAGTGTAGACCCAAAGAAGAGACGTGAAATTCCGAAACGGACGTGGAGGTTGCACTAGCGACGGGAAAGAACTCAAGATATTCCGATTTTTCCAGCGCAAACGAAGTAGGCGGCAGCAAGAAAAGTTCTAGTTCGCCGGTTGTACACAAACAGGATCGTTCGTGGAGGGTAAAGATACCGCTCGACATTCTCTAGGTACCAAAAAAGTCTAGAACCTACCGTCTCTTTTCTCGTGGGCAGACTGAGGAAGGTTTCTCGGTCTTCTTTCTTTTATGACTTGCACCGGAGAGCTTTTGCAGAAGCTCGTCCCTCGTGTTTCGATACGTCTTGCCAATTCCTCCTTTGAGGGCATCCCGAAGTGAGGAACCTTGTCCGACGCGCTCTGCTACGTCTCTACCGGTGGCCACGAGTTTTCGACCGAGGTGCGGAGCTACTCTCTTTGTAAACACCGGCGATATTCTTTGATATATGTCGGACAGTAGAACGCTCCCCACTTGGAACAAAGGCCCGGACACAAAATGCGGCAGATGTTTCTCTCCGGAACCGGAAAAATGGTCTACACAGCACGGTGCAGACTTTACGTGCATTTTCTAAAATTCAGGGTTGCTGCGACACGACCGGATCCGTCTAGAAATGGAATGTAAGTTCCTTTCTCAACAACGAGCTCCAGACAAATGGTGCTTAATTCCTTTACGACCACCCTCTTATATTGTAACAAATTGAATGAATACGATATCATCTCATTTCGCTTGGTCACCACGAAAGGTACGACTCTCAAAAGAGGGGCTTTCACATCACCAACGTGTTCCGCTTCTATAATATCGCAATACGTAAAAATGTAATTACAGTAAAATACCACTTGAACAAACGTCATTTAAACGAGCTATTCAGTTTTACGAACTTTTTTAAATCCCCCACCGAAGCGCCATTGAACCCAATGTAAACGCCCTTCAATTTAACGAAATTCAGTGCAATGCGTATTTCAGTTCTACGACCCTATTCCGCGGCACCATCCTATATCTTCCGGGTCATATTGATCACTCCTGTGAGACAGACTCTTATATAGCGCTGTAGTCTCGTAGTATATATGTACAGCTTGTAAAAGAAAAGGAATTAAAGAGCACGCGCCTCGAGCATCGCGCTGCGCTGGACATTCTATTAAACACGGTGTCAGAAGTGGGATGTGCTGACCACTGGGGGGCTATGTTGCGCTTTTTGCACTCCCAGGAGACTAGGGAGAGGGAAGTGACGTCAACGACACAGCAAACGCAGATTGGGTGTTGATTTCGTTTTCTTCTGTCAACATCCAATCTGCATTTGCCTTGTCGTTGACGTCACTTCCCTCTCCCTAGTCTCCTGGGAGTGCAAAAAGCGCAACATAGCCCTCCTGCTCTCCTCCCGAACGACACGTCAGCACACCCTAAGGGCCCTTGCCCTGGAGCCTTAACCTGGCTTTAACCTCTACGGCCTTCACTACGGACCTATGCTCTTCATCTGCCGACAGACCTGACTCCCCGTAACCGGATGGAACGTCCAAGCCAAACGCCAGCGAACGTGACTTCGTTTCAGATTACGCCGCCTGACCCATTCACGATTTCATCGCCGTCAGACTGGCCTCAATGGAAGAAGCGGTTCCTGCGCTACCGCGCTGCTCCGGGACTCTGCGACCGTCCAAGGGAGAGTCAAGTCGACACGCTGGTGTACCTCATGGGCCCCCAGGCAGAGGACATTTTCATCACGTTCAAGTTGACGTCCGATGAGCAGAAAAACTTCGACGTGGTGCTCAAGAGCTATGACAACTACTTCATTCCTCGAAGAAACATCATCTTCGAACGGGCGAAATTCAACACCAGAGTCCAGCTGGACGGTGAGTCCGTCGAAGATTTTGCTACAGCTCTCCATGCCCTAGCGGACACCTGCAACTTCGGAGAACTCCGCGAGGAACTGATCCGAGACAGGCTAGTCGTAGGCCTCAAGAATCACAAGGTGTCGCAAACTCTTCAGTTAGACCCCGACCTCAATCTGTTGAAGGCACTCACCGTTGCGCGTCAGAACGAGTCTGTTCAGCTGCAACAGGGAGAACTCCGTCAAGGCCATCCCAAAGAAACTGCAGCCGTGGATGCACTACACGTGAGAAAGAACAAGTCTGCTAAACACTACTCCGACGCCAAGCCACCGTCTAAGACTCAGCATCAACCCACAAAAGGCAGCGGCAAGAAAAATCAAGCCCGCTCATGTGGCTGGTGCGGTAAAGAGCGGCACGCGCGAGCTCTCTGTCCAGCAAAGAGTGGCACGTGCCAAAAGTGCAGAAAGAAAGGCCACTCTGCGATTGTTTGCCGGTCGGTGCAAATGCTGCAGACAATCGAAAAAGAGACAGGATTCCTTGGTTTGGTGGGTGAAACTGCCTCGTCAACCTGGGAAGTCGCTCCGCAAGTAGAAGCGAAAATACTGACCTTCAAGATCGACACGGGGGCGGACGAGACTGTCATTCCTGAACGACAGTACCAGCAGCATTTCAAGCATATCGCTCTAAACCCCACAACGCGTCGTCTTCAGGGACCTGATGGAAAAGCTCTTTGCATCTCGGGGGTGGCTAATTTCCATTTCAAGTTGAACGGCCGAGAAAGCGTCGAAGACGTTTACATCCTTCCGCTACTCCGCACCGCTCTTCTTGGCAAGCCAGCCATCAATCGCTTGGGACTGTTCAGCTCCCTCAACTCTGTTTCGGTGTTGAACGTCGACAAAGACTTCCCTGAGGTCTTCCAAGGTCTTGGCAAGTTACAACAGGAGTTTGACATACTGCTTCGACCTGACGCCACTCCACATGCTCTCACGTCTCCTCGTCGGGTGCCTCTACGTCTGTATGAGAACACAAAAGAGGAGCTTCTACGGATGCAAGAAATCGGCGTCATCAACCCCGTAACAGAACCCATCTCTTGGTGTGCTCCAATGGTGGTGGTACCCAAACCGTCAGGAGCACTGAGGATCTATGTAGACTACACAGAGCTCAATAAGTTCGTCCTACGTGAATGGCATCCCATTCCGGCGGAGGAACACACCCTTGGGACGCTGCAAAGAGCCACCTGGTTCTCAAAAATGGATGCCACGTCAGGATTTTGGCAGATTCCTTTAAGCGAGAAGAGTAAAGCGCTGACCACTTTCATCACGCCCTTTGGTCGCTTTTGCTTCAATCGCCTACCATTTGGTATCTGGTCTGCCCCGGAACACTTCCAACGGCGCATGAGCGACATTCTCCAGGGTCTTGAAGGTGTTGCTTGCCACATGGACGATATCCTTGTCTGGGGATCATCGAAGGAACAGCACGAGCAACGACTCCGCGCTACTCTAGAGCGAGTTCGAGACGCAGGCGTGACCCTGAACAGAGACAAATGCCAGTTTGGCGTCACAAAGATACAGTACTTGGGGCACATCATCGAGAACAACCACGTTCGACCTGACGAGAACAAGATAAAAGCAGTCATTGAGATGCCGAGGCCAACCTCCAAGACTGAACTCCGACGGCTGATGGGCATGGCCACCTTCTTAGGTCGTTTTGTACCTAACATGGCAGAGTTGCTACAACCACTGTCAAGCATGTTGTCGTCAAAGCAAGAGTTCGTCTGGGAGACCGCGCAGGAAAAAGCATTCTCAAACTGGAAAAGACTACTCTCATCAGATCCAGTCCTCGCGATGTACTCCCCGAAGAGACCAACTAAAGTCACGGCGGATGCCTTCTCGTATGGCCTGGGCGCTGTCCTACGTCAGCAGCAAGACGACGGTCGCTACGCTGTCATTGCCTATGCTTCCCGAGTACTAACCGAGACTGAACGCCGTTACGCTCAGATCGAAAAGGAAGGCCTTGCTCTCGTCTGGGCCTGCGAGAAGTTTCACGACTACGTCTGCGGAACTAAGTTTTGCCTGGAAACGGACCATAAACCTCTTGTCTCGCTGTTTGGGTCGAAAGCGATTGACGACCTGACACCTCGACTGCAGAGGATGCGCATGCGCTTAATGCGGTACGCTTTTGAAATCATGTACATTCCAGGCAAAGACATCACCGCCGCTGACGCTTTGTCAAGGTCTCCACTGCAAGGGAAGATCGAAGACAACGAGCTGGAAAAAGAGATCGAAGGCTACATAAACCAGCTGTTTTCAACGCAGCCAGTTGCTCCCCCTTCGTTGTAAGAGCTAAAAAGGGAACAAGAAGAAGATGAGTCCTGCCGCCAACTCCGCTCTTTCACACAAAAAGGCTGGCCAAGTCATCGTGATCTGCAGCCTTGCCTAAAGGAGTTCTGGCCGCATAAAGACCATGTCACCGAAGTCGAAGACGTCCTTATGCATGGCATCAGAATCATCATCCCGAAAAAGCTCCAGGAAGCAACTCTTCGCATTCTCCACGAAGGCCATTTTGGCATAGATAAATGCCGCACGAGGGCAAGAAACGCAGTCTGGTGGCCAACAATCGACGCTGACATTGAGAATTTGGTGAAGTCATGTCGGACTTGCCTCCAACAGAAATGAAACAGGAAAATGCCACTGAAGCCCACGGAGTTTCCGGAAAGACCATGGCAAAAGGTCGGCATGGACCTTTTCTTTCTTGGAGGGTCGTGGTGGCTGATTATCACAGATTACTACTCGAGGTTTCCCGAGTTAGTGAAGCTCACCAGCTTGACTGGCAACGCTGTCGTCACACACTGCAAGTCCATCTTTGCAAGACACGGCATACCGGAGGTAGTCATCAGTGACAACGGACCACAGTTTTCCAAAGGACCCGATTCATCGTTCGCATTCTTTGCAAAAGAATATAGGTTTAGACTCACAACTTCAAGTCCCCACTATCCACAAAGTAACGGTCTAGCAGAAGCTGCTGTAAAAATAATCAAAGGATCCCTGAAAAAGTCAGGAGACCGGTACTAGACCCTTCTTACCTACACTGCGAGCCCCCTCAAGAATGGTTACTCACCTGCGGAGTTACTAATGGGTAGAAGAATCAGAACAACTCTTCCAACTTCTTCAAACAGCCTGTTTCTCGTCTCCCAGACAAAGAGAAACTAAGGGCGTACGAAGAAGAAAGCAGGAAGAAGCAGAAACTCTGGTTTGATTCCCGCCATGGGGTGCGAAATCTTCCTTACTTGAACGTCGACACGGACATCTGGGTAGTGGACCTCGAGAAGTTCGGCACTGTCCACAGGTCAGCTGAGGAGCCGAGGTGGACACTGGCGATACGCCCGTTCGCCGCAACAGGACACACTTAGTCCCGATGCCTGAAGCGACCGCCGAAACCACCTATCGTCGAAAAAGTACACCGAATGTACCTCTTCGTTCCTGCATGTACCGACACGAGCCACACACACACGTCTAGTGGAAGATGTGTTATTCGACCAAAACGTTACGCCACCTGACTTCCTTGTTAGAAAAGGGAAGATGTGAGACACAGACTCTTATATAGCGCTGTAGTCTCGTTGTATATATGTACAGCTTGTAAAGAAAAAGGAATTAAAGAGCACGCGCCTCGCGCATCGCGCTGCGCTGGACATTCTATCAAACAACTCCAAGAAGTACAACCCGCACTTTTTGTTGCATATTGTCACGTTGAGAAGCGCGCGACGTATAATTTGCCGCCATTTTAGCTTTGAACTGGATTGGCTATCTAGATAAGCTCGTAGCCAGCCGAAGCCATAGCTGGCTTTGCGTGTTTAGCTGTCTTCAAAGCCATAGCCATAGCCGCAGCGTCAGCCACCAAAAAAAGGCGATCGCGTGCTGGTTATACATGAGCGACAAGCGAAAGCGCCTGTCTCTAGACGAAAACCGGGATATTTTGCGAAGGCTGGACTCCGGGCAGCGTCAAGTCGACGTTGCGAAAGCATTTGGAATCCCGGCATCGTCATTGTCTACGATTAAGAGCCAACGCCAAGCAATCGCAGGCGCATCGGAAAGTGCGCAGCTCGGCCCCGCGCGCAAAAGACTGTGCAGCTTGGATACAGTGGCTCAATTCACGACCAGCGGAGTCCAAAACGCACAAGTGCAGCAAAAGATTACTGCATTCTACACAAAGTGCTAAGTGGCGGAAATACACTTGCAAATGAGCAGAGTGACAAACAAATGGGTTGAAATATCATTTGAACACTCGATTTTCCTTTAGTTTGTGATAACATGCTGCAACATGCATATTTCAGTTGAGTGAACTTTCACTTTAACAAACTTTTTCCTGAGGTCCCTTGAAGTTTGTTCAAGTGAAGTTTCACTGTATTTGGATATAATATGACTTCACGATCTGACACGGTAAAGGAGGTATACACGGTCTTTTTACCAAATCCGAGCATGTGTGACAAGTGCTGATTGATCAATATATATCCATTGTGATGCAACTGCAACGCTACGAGTTTTATGTAGGGGCTATGACGAAACAGCATTTTTGAGGGAGGGAGTTTGAGTGTAGATTGGTACGCACTGTTTATCGCATCAATGAGGTGCTCTGCCGATTCGTAGAGGCCCTCGAGGATCTCAATACGGTCCTGTGTCATGAAGTGTTTAACTCTTGTCAGCTCTATCTCAACCTCTTTATCGAACGTCAATTCCTCTACAGGACGGCCTTCCATAGACTGACCTATACCAAATATTTGCTTTGAAAAGCCAAGTTTTTTGGCTAAGAGAGACATGTGCAAAGCGTTGTTTCTCTGGAAGGTTATGGAATAAAACATTTCTTTCTGATCGAGGCTCGCTTTGGGACCGAACAATTCTCTCAACCCACTTCTCAACAACGAGAGGACGTCTTGTTTTGCAGGAATTCGAATGATTTTGCTGGATTCCACTTAACCAGCGTCCGTTAGTCTGACCAAATAGATCTCGTTAGATGACCTCGTCACATTCTTGATGCTAAATGGAAAATTTAATTCCTCTAGGGCGACCTCACATGGTTCATTTAAAAGGATAGGTTGGGACAGCTGTACCTTAAACTTACTTAAAGCATTATCGTGAAATATTTCACTGGAGGCATTGGAGAAAAGGTTCACCTAAAATTGATCGCTCATTCCAAAGACCGATCGTGCACTCGGTCAACACCAGACTGACCGGACCGATAGCGAGGCCCGATCTTTTCTATCGGACAAAATGAAAGACAAATAAATTAAGATGATAATTTATTTCCACGAGTCCACACTATCCGCAGTGACCAGCCTGTATTGAAGAATATCCGTGGCCAGCCGAAGCACGTGGGTTGCTTCGATGTGATACTTGCACCGCACTGACCGCTTGATGGTATGCACCGTGTCCGAGAGGAACACGGTGCGTACCATACCACCGTGTCCGAGAGGAAGCGGAAACCGCGTCCGTGGTTTCCGCTTCGGTCACTCTGGACATCACCTTGCTCACCCATCCCGACAAGAATGTGAAAGGACCCTCGTGCGATGGCCACTCCTTGTCCTTTCCCTCGTAGTGCTCGTACACGCGGGACACTACACGAAACACAACTGGGTCCACTTCGTAGGGAGGGAACTTTCCAAACACAATCAGGTCGATGAGCAGTTCCAGTGCAGTCACAAAGAAGTCGTTGTTTTTCTTACGGTCTCCAGTGCAGACTTCTATCTCGCTCCAGCGAGTGTGTTTTCCCGTGCAACTAGTCAGACGTCCGTTCGCAAACATCTCGACAGTTCGATCTTCACCACACGAATGTCATAGAGAGTTCGTTGCCTGGGTCATACGACACCTTACGAACATGTCAACAGATTAAAGGTCACCGATAACTTGCAGGGTTGGCAGGTAGTTTCTATCTGAAACCGTCAAAAGCCAGATGGCGTAGCCCAAAAGTAGCCAAATGCAAGATATTTATGTAGCCCAAAAGTAGCCCTATTCTGCAGAGCCCAAAATATTGTGCGTTTGAACGTGCGAGCTCAACTCGAAGGCACTGCGTCTGCATATGTAGGGTTTAGGAGTAGCTTTCAAGATCTACGGCATCATCAAATGTATTGAATGTATTGAACGTTTTATTTCAAAAACAGAAGTACAAAAATTTTCCCCACGCGTTTTTGCAGTCACATTGTTATGAAGCAGACGCTTGTGCCCGCCTTTCCCGCCTCATACATGATTTCCGTGTTAAAACGGGCAAAAGCTTCTTCAGTAGGGTTGATGTCCTTATATACCTCATTCTCCCAAGGAAAGCAAACTTTACATGCAGGACGTTTTGAAGAGTTGGAAGGGACATGTTTTACCTTAGGACTGACTTTGTGAGGGACACGTGACTGTATACTCTCTCCACGGTGGCATTCGACATGGGCAGTATCGAGAGCGCGATGGCAAGCTCGGATAGCAACGGAAACAGGGTTGCTCCTGCGCATTGATCTTGGCCTTGTTCGGAATATTCATTTTTCCAAATTTGTTCTTTTGCTATGGTTCATAGTGCTTTAAGAAACTTTCATGTTTTGCGGAAAAGCCTACAGCACGCGTTATCAGGCGGCATCAAATTATGCAGGATGTCTTGAGTTGCCTTTAGTATCATTTTTCCTCGGACGATGTGCTTCCTTTTAGGAGGATGGTGGGAAACTCGAGGAAATAAGAGATGCCAGTAGGAAGCAGAAGGAACTTGGGAGCATAAAATGAGCCACAATTACTACTAAAGCGGTGTCGTCGGAGCTGAATCTAGGTCACGGTAGCTCACTTGAGCTAATAGGTTCTGGCATCATGCCCACGAATCTTCACGCAGAAAAGTCCAGAATGTGAGAATCCGGAAAGGGTGGACTGTCGCTTTGTGTTTACGCTGAAGTGTCTTTTGTACAACTCTAAACCAAAAAAAAGAAAGAAAGTGCCGCGTTAGGATTTGAAATAGCCCCAAAATAGCCACATAGCCAACCGCCAGATTTCGACGCCAAGTGCATGACAAAGTAGCCCAACTTGGCTATTAATAGCCCAACCTTGCAACCCTGCCGATAAGATAAGCCGCGCGACTCGCGATATCTTGTGGGAATATCACCAACCACATTGCACATGGCGCCATCCAGCGGCGTGTCCTCCCACTTTCCCACAAGTCAACGATGTAGGCGGGGAGTACGCTGATTGGTGTGGCGACGGCGACCTCAAGCGCCACCTTGTGGAAGCATCACCAACTATAAACTGAACTTGACGGAGCGTAACAGAGCGGCGAACCCTAGCACTACCCACGATTGCACACAAAGTCTAAGGATGGTATATTCACTTCCCTTTCTGGCGCAGAGGTACCGCGTCGGGCTACTGAATGAAAGGTCGCTGGTTCGAAAGTATTTTAAAAGCTGAAAGTATTTTAAGAGCCCTTTTCGGAGTATTTAAAATTCGGAGTTGTCACGTGGTTGTCACGTGACAACTGCGTGGCACTGATCGTCTATCGGCCGATGGTCAACAACTATCACCGGTGCAGATCGATCATCGGTCGATAATAAATTTATCGATCAATTATCGAAAATCCAAATTTTTTTCAGATATCAGAAACATCCGTTTCTGATATCTGTTTCAGATATCAGAAACGTTTATGATGTCCGAAACATCCGTTTCAGATATCAGAAACATTTGTTTCTGAAACGGATGTTTCAGAAACGGATATCAGAAACGTTTATGATATGTTTCAGAAACAGATATCAGAAACGCTTATGATATCTGAAACATCCGTTTCTGATATCTGAATAGGTTAGGATAGGATAGGATTGGCTAATTGGCCGGTCGCGACTCCTACGTCAGACCCAGCGGCGGACGCACAGTCAGCCATTTAGATATCCGAAAGACACCCACATATCAATTCCATAGATAGTATCGATGTCAGAAACCGGACACCCCGATATCGGGAACGTATCGATATCGAAAACACATGTTTTCGTATTGATTGATTACTGGGCTGATTGTGTACACTTTTACTACTACTCTGGCCAATGCCCATGCCCTGTCGTTGGTCCCTGCGATGGAAGAGAGGGAAGAGGTCCCGCCCTGCGGCTCTGTAATTGGTCGGCGGGCCAGCAACCTTATTTATTTCCTGTTCCATCGTGTATCATAATAATAATAAACAAAAGACACGTCACTCCCAGGATTCAAACCCTGGCTATTCGTTAGGCCACGCGCGCACTGCCCCCTTGGACAGCTGCGCGCGCGGCAATATTAATTAGCGGTTGAAGAAACGTGCTGCTGTCTGGTGTTATTTCATGTAGTCGACAATTGCAATTGACCCTTTGGGAATCGACTGTTCACTCGATATATTTTCTTGTTAAAAGTAGCCTCCATGTAACCCCGCCCCCACTTTTCTTTCTGCGGCTTTCTGAAGTTTTGTAGTTTTTTATGCAGCTCTAACCCTACGTCACTCTGGCCACCCGTGCTTTATCACATTTTTTTTCGCATTTCATAAAAGGTAGAATAAATCGGCGTGTTTCGCGGAACATCGGCAGAATTGTTCATGCGCAATTACACGTCCCACAGAAGATTTTGATGACGAACTAGTCTTCTGAAAGGGTATATCCAGAACAATTATTAACGCTTGCTATGACTAGGTCCTTTGTTATATATGGGTAATTGAATTTTAAATTAGTATATTTAAATTTATTTAGTTATTTCTGGGCACCGTCCGAAATCACAAAATGGGCTCACTTTAAAATATAAAACGCACGAGCAGCATTTACAACCTTTCAAAAACACTCAGTTTCTACTCGTTTTCAGTTTTTGGTGTCTCGGTTGAGCCGCAGAGGTCCTGCTCCCCGCGGGCAAAGCGCGCAATAACACGGGCCATCACACATTGGTCGCGTGATATGTTCAGAGAGGCTAGCCGTCGGGACCGATACCTACCTTTAGGACCGTCGTACTCGTCGATGGTCAACTTGTAACTCTCCTTTGCGCAGGCGACGTGAAATTTGTTATAGCGCTCAACTATCGTATCCCGTCGTCCGTCAGATATTTTCAGTTCGATTCTGAGAGCTTGTTGGTTGTTCGGAAAACTCGTAAGTGCATGAAGGTTTTCGAGTCCTGCAACGGAAGGTATAAGATGCTTTTAGAAATAAATCATGCACCCCCTTTCCAAAGGTAAGGCTACTCATAAACCCTCCTTGACGTAGGGCCTCACTCATAACACGAGCTGCAGGAATGAGCAAGGCGCGGCCTAAAAGCATAGATCAAACCAAGCTAACGATAGGGAATTCAAGACAAGAAATACCTAGAAGAGTAACGATTCACATTTATCATTTCGCAACACTATATGGGTGATTTCATCTAAACTCAGGCACAAATTTTCGGTCGAATTTTTAATTTTTGTAACAAAAAAGTATGCTCTTCGGCAATTCCTATAATAAAAAAAGACTCAAAGGGCGAGTTTGTCGGGTTTCTTGTTCTCAAGTCATGTACCTTTGCAGCGGCCAAGGTGGAAACTGACGTTTCTGCAGCTTATCGGGGGTGCCATAATTCACTCCATTCAATTTTCCTACTTTTTATGCTACATAAATACAACTTTTTGGGAAGACTCTAGACATGTGCTTTTTTTACGCTAATTAAGCGTCTAGGTCATAAGATCCTTAATGTTCTTCTTTTTTCTTTTTTTTTTTAATTGTCAAACCGCTTCTCTGCGACGATAGTAATACGAAGTTCAGGAAGCTGTGCTGTGTGACCCAATCACATATTCTTATGATCTTTACATCACCATAAAGCTCTAATTATGCTCCTTCTTTGAGTATAATTTGAATATTTCGCGATAAGTATATAATGCGCAACATGGTGCCTGAATAACTAATATTTCGAAAACCTAGCTAGTTTGGCGTCGATTTTCTAAAAAAACACGTTTTATTTATTTTATTTTTTATTCACAGTTGGGTAATATAGCCTAGCAAGAACTACCAACAGAAATTGTAATGTATTGTTTGTATGGCCGCTATTAAGACTCGAATCTCGTGTTACGAGCGTTTTAAATGGGACTTCGCACAGGCGCTCTTTACAGCAGAATTTTGACAATTTTGACCTATGTAAGGTTTTCTATTTACCGTTAGCAGTTATCTCAATATCCAACCATAAACATTAATAAAATTTGGAGTAGTGCACTAAAAAAAAGTTTAAAAGTCCGTATCCGCCAGTGCGGGCACAGCGCTTACTTCTCCGAATCAGGGGAATGCAGATTGTTAGAGAATTCCTCTGGGGTCTTTTTCTTTCTGCTCTGAGTTTGGAATAGTTAACTTGATATATAATTGTCATATTTTCTTATGTAAAACAGATATTTAGGGCATATACATATGCACGATTTAGTATCTGACGCTTAGGAAGTACGGTTTATTTTGTGCACATACGGACTCTTTCGTAAAATAACGAGCATCTCGTAGCGTGTAAGGCTTCAAATGCGTTAGTCATCTGTTTAGGTTTCATTTATATTTGCAGTGATTCATGCCAGGTTACTTAGACTTTTCCCTCTTGACTTAAGTTTGGTGGGGGGTCTAGATGTTACGTATCTTCTCCGTCAATACATTAGGTGAAGCTCACACGCCTTGCAAATCACCGCAGTGCCAAGTAAGTAAATATTCTTGCTTCACTGGCTTTTACGCTCAAATATTGAGGTACGTACTGACATTAAATAGAAAACCTTATATAGGTCAAAAATCTGCTCAACTGAGCATCTATGCGAAATCCCATTCAAAACGCTAGGAGCACGAGATTCGAGTCCTAATAGCGGCCATGAAAATAATAAATTACAATTTCTCTTGGTAATTCCTGACAAACAACTATATCACCTAACTGTGAATAAAAAATGAAAGAAATGAAAGTTTCTTTTTTATAATATCGAATTCAAACTTGCAAGTTTTTCTCAATATTCGTTTTTCAGGCAAATGTTCTGCGTTCTATGTTTAGCGCAAAACATTCAAAATATACTAAAAAAAAGCTTAATTGGAGCTTTACGGTGATGTAAATAGCATAAAATAAATTGATTAGGTCACAAAGCACAGCTTGCTGAACTTCGTCAAATATCGTTGCAGAGAGGCGGTTAAACCATTAAAAACAAAAATTAAAGATATTATGACCTAGACACTTTCTTAGCATAATTCGCCTTTTGCATTTTCTTTTATTATAGGAATTTACAGATAGCTACTAAAAATTTCAAAGGAGTTAATTATGAGTTAGCTTAGTTTTGTGAGCCACTTTTATTACTGGGCGACAAGGGAATGAAAACCAAAATGTGAGCTTTTAAGCCCCCATACAAATAAAATATTACATTTTCTGCTTATTTTACTTTATAAAGTAGTGCGATATATGTAGCCAGAGAAAAACAATTAGCCAAATAACAAGTTGGCTTTTGAGAAAATTGACCTCCAATTTTTGAGATAGTCCTTGTTTACGAGAACATACTTGCCTTTCTTTTTTTCACACAATTTAAAATATATTATCATTAGAAGGAGTGTACTCTAAGCTTTCCGAAAATACTAAATATGGCAAGACACCTCATATAGATCACCGGAAGCGCTGGCAAACTTTGACAAATATAGTCCAAAAACGTAATATTGGCAAATTTCCTAAAGCATATTTTATATAAATAATCATGTTAAAATTGTTCATAAAAAAATAAGTGTGTTCACAGGTATCTAATAAAGAAATAAAAGACGCCAATTTTTAATTAGTATATTTTTGCGAGTAACTTGATTTACTGACAAAACAGTCAAACAAAATCAGACTTCAAGCTTTTATGGCTGTCATGCAAACAAAATATTACATTTTCTATTTATATTACCTTACAAAGCACTGCAATGGCTAGCTGGAGAAAAAAATGAGCCAAACAAAAGTTTTTTTTTGGGGGAAAATCGACATCTAATTTGTAAGATATTTTGAAATAATCATTGTTTTACGTGTGTATACTGCCCTTTCTCTTTCACACACAACATTCAATTTGTTATCCATAGAAAAAGTGAACTTTCAGCTTTATTAATACAAATATGTTACGATATCTCAAATAGGTCACATGGAAGAGCTGGTCGTATTTTGTAAATAATGTCAAAGGGACACAATTTGATAATATTTACAACAAAAGTGAAGATAGATAATCACAATAAAATTATTGTCCATAAATAATCGATATTCTGGGAGTGGTCGAAAAAAGTTACATTGCACCACTAAAAGAAGGCAAAAAGTTCAAAGGAGTGAAACATGACACCTCCGACAGGCGAAAGCAAGGTCAGTTTCCGCCTTGGCTGCATAAAATGTTCATAACTCGAGAACAGAAAATTGCCCGAACTTGCGGTTAGCACTCCCTGTCACAGAAAGGTTTTCCCCGAAATATATATTTTTTTCGTAAAAATTAAAAATTCTACTTTAAATCCGTGCCTGAGTTGAGATGAAAACACCCATATAGTCTTATTCTTTGATAGCAAAGGGTGATGCATAATATTATTATAATTGTTTATATTCATGAGCAAGCTGAAATGCTGGCAAGAGAAAATTGTTTGTTCGAGCTTGTTTTCTATGGCTAATCAAAGCTAATCGCAAAGCAAATAAACGCATATAGGCTACGTCACCTGAAGGTACCTTTATTGTCTGGTTTTGTTTTAAATGTGGAGCGAATTAATATAACTACTACTGGTGTTTTCTGTTCAGCGCAAGAAACTTTTTTTTTGGCTCGGGGGAGATTTTAAAAGGAGGTTTAAGGTCACTGACAGATTTGGCATGGCGCACGGTACATGCAGCCCACTAAAGTTTGCGGGAAAGATTACCAAATGACGTGACGTTGCCGCGTGACGTGACGCCAAGGTGTCACGTGATATCTGCGGCTCCAACTGACTATAGGCCTTTCCATCGCTTATCACCCGGGCGAAAAATACTGAGTCACTGGGCTGTGGACGCATGCGCAGCGTCTGATATACGGCGCAACAGAGCTACAGGGCATGCTCAGAAGGCGTTCCACAGCCCAGCAGACAAAGATGGCAGCGCTCAGCCGGCGATTTTCACAAAGGTCTATAGGTGGCGCCACTCGTTTATCAAAATGGCGGCGAGGATTGGAGATAGTGAGGGTGGGAAATACGCCTTGGTGTAGCAGTGGATGGGCTTTTCTCGTGGTGTGCTGGCTTTACTGAGCGACACGAATTATTCCCGCTCTTACCTGGTGGCTGGAGTATAGTACACAGGCAGGTCGAAGTTTTCTCCCGGAAGAAACAAATATGTTTAGCGCTATATTGACTCCGTGATAGTGTTACAGCGCAGCTCTTAGGCGCCCGTTTCCGGCTTGAGCAGCGTCGCCGTCGCCGTCGTCGTCGGCGTAACTGCGCTGTGCATTTTTTGGTAGATTTCCCCGCTAGACTTAGCAGGAAAATTTTTCCGCTAGATTTAGCGGGGAAATTTTACCACTAGATTTAGCGGGGACATTTTTCCGCTAGATTTAGCAAAAAAATTTCCGCTAGATTTAGCGCAAAAATTTCCCCGCTAAATCTTGCGGAACAATTTCCCCGCTAAATCTAGCGGACACATTTCCCCGCTGCACCTAGCAGAAAAATTTTCCCGCTAAATCTAGCGGAAAGTTTCCCCACTAAATCTACGCCCCTGGGGGGTCACGTGACCCCCGAGGTCACGTAACCCCGTGGTCACGTGACACCCCCAAGTCACGTGACCCCCACGTGACCTTGGGGAGGGGTCATGTGACCCCACCAAGGTGACGTAACCGCACCCCCCGTCACGTGACCCCCCCCCCCCCCCCCCCGAGAATACGTGAGGCTCAGTACCCTTCCTTCCTCCTCCTTAAGAGCTGCGCTCTAATTTGGCGTTGCAGGGAGTAGTAAACTGCTTTCATTTTTTCTTTAAAGTCAGGAGCAAAACAGAGACCAAATTTATAAAGCCGTCAGGCTCGTTGAGGTTATGCGTGATTCAAAACCGGAGAAAAACAGACGACAAGGGAACAAACACACACGTCTCTAAGCTCATCTCTTTGCTTCACTCATAAAGATTGAGACCCGTGTGTTCGTCCCCTTGTCGACCGTTGGTTTTCGGTTTAGAATCGTGTGTACCGAAACTAACTTCTATTTTCGAGTCAGCGCCTCGGTATAGACGTTAATGTCGGTTTCACTCCTACCGCCAAATCTGTCTCACAACGTAATTAGTGAGTTAAACAAAAAATGTCAGGCACTTAAAGATGTGTTTTTGACAGCCACGTCCCTTTAAATGGGTTAAAAGTGAAGAATATTTTTTTTTTTTAAATCGAATGCAATCGTATGTTACAGTACACACATCGAGTTTCGCATTTTTTAGAACTCAATCCCTACCTCAGAACCCGAATTAACGTTACGTTATCTGAATTATGACACTGGAAATCTATCTGCTTTCTATCTGGATTTTAGGATTTCAGAAATTATTAATTTTGTATCACGCTGCTGACTCTCGATCACGTATTTTTGTGGTCGTTTTTCGGGCACAACTACAACGCCGCTGACGCCGCTTGTTTTTCACGTATTGTATCTAAAGAGGTTGCCCCAGAGGCATAGGACCACTTGTAGAACGACTGCAAGGACGACGCCAAGATAATGGGGCTAGTATGGTAGCCCATTGAGCGGCGCGCGCCGTTCCATCGTATATTTATCGGTTTATACGACACTTTTTCGCTCAATGGGACAAGTAAGGCTTTCGCCTCAAGACATGTTTTACGCATGCCGTTATTAAACATCATAAAGATGTCGTTTACGAAGCTCCTAAATTTCATAATTTTCGATGTCACAAATAAATCGAAGTGAGGGGGTGAGAAGAGGGAGAGTAGAACGCCAAAACTAAAAACACGACGAAGATACTTAAGACTGCTTACGCGTAGGAATGCGAAAGCGCTCCGACACACAGCGCATTCCTAAAAGCAGCGCGCCACGTCTTCCTTCTTCACACGGCGCTCTAGCGGTGACATCACGCACCCCCCATTGCGCCGGCGCGGCGAGCCGCGCCGGCTCCACGGCTTCCGTAAAGACGCATCTGCCGTTGCCATGCCTTTCTTTGTGTTTTATCTCTAAGGCACGTCCACTTTGAGCTTGAGCGGCGCGTGCCTGACGGCGTATCGGTGTGACATCTTTCGGGCACAACGCCCGAAGTAAAGCTTTCGCCTTAAAGGACACATGCAAAAGAAGAAAAAAAAACGCTTTTTTTTTTTTTTTTTTAAGAGGCTAGATGGGAAAAGAATATTATAAAACGAATTTACAACGAAGATGCAAAATATTTAGAGCTATATTTACGGCGCAAAACAAATTTAAGTTGGCGCCCCCGGAGCCGCCGCTGGTCACGTGGTACGCCAGCGCGCCGCCACGCTGCGTCGCCGCCACCGCAAAGTCATGCCGCCGCCGCACGCTGAGCGTTCTGCGACGCCACTTCGACGCGTTTCTCCACGCCGCCGTCGCCGTCGCCGCCGCCGCACAAGTTCGTCTGCTTCGGGGCGCCGCCGCCCTCATCTGACCGGCGGACAGGTATATCACGTCTGCTTGCGCTTTTTAGGAGTTTCGTTTGGGCTCTGAAGTTACCTATTAATCTTAGTATTTTGTTATACTTCAAACAAAGATGAATAACTTACTTTTAGAGGCCACAGGAAGCTCCCGAAAGAGCGCAAGCACCATGTGATAAATAAGGGCCAGTCACGTAATAAATAAGGGTCACTTTGCCACGGCGCCCGCGGGCGCCATCTACAAATTCGTATAGCGCCGTAAATATAACTCTAATTTTTTTTTCTTCGTTGTAAAATCGTTTTATGACATCCTTTTTTCATCGAAGCTGTTCAAAGAAAATGCTTTTTCCTTTGCATGTGTCCTTCAAAAAAAAACGCGCGCGCGCGCGCGTGAAAAATATCGTTTCACGTTGTTGTATATTTTTGGTGTCTATAACTATATTCCGTTTTACGACAATTTGGCAACCTGAGGAGGCTAGGGCCCCGACACCCAAAAAGAGCGTCGGAGCGAGGTCCGTGAGACGACGTCACGGGATCATTTGTTTCACTACGCCAAATGCGAGGCACGACGCCCGGAGGCTGTCGTCTGCAAGCCAAGAGTCGTCTGCTCCGAAACCAACCAACTTCGCATGAACGTCCACTGCAACACCATTTCCGTCTGCTAAAATAGCGAGCATTTAGTGAAATGAACAATTCATGAGACAGCTCTAAGCTCAATTTAGCCATGAATCTGTGACGGGTGCGATGGTTTTGAGCGGAAAAGGACGACTACAGGGATACGATCGCCAGCGATCGCCAACGGCCACGGCGCTACAAAAAGAAAAAATTCGGGAGCGGACGTGGATGTGCCGTCACTTTTTTTTGCTTAAATATTTTTGTGACTCGCAAATTTGAGATAATTTATTTTTTATTCTTCATATCTTCTCGTTAGTATACCTATACAGGATCCTGTATAGGTATACAGGATCCATACCCACCTCAAGGATCCTGCATAGGAATACAGGGCCCATAACAGCGATGACTGTTATGGGCTCTACCCACTAGTGGAAATGACATCCGTTATTGATACAGTTGTACTAGTAGTCGGTGCTGATGTTGGAGTTGATGGTGTAGGACGTCCGGTCGTCGATGCTGCCAAATGCTTGAAAAAGATCGCCCGCCACAGCGTTAATAACCCGCTCTATACTTTTTTTTAGTACCCGATGCCCTCTCAAAACTAAATGAGTTGGAGCATCATATGCATAAAAGTAAAATATAGTAGAGCGATTTTGTAGAGACCAGGATTGTGCCTCTAATGGCTGTTATAGGAGCTACAATTTATTGCCTGTTTGACTTCTCTTGTGAAGCCATACAGGATTTAGCTACCTATATCGGATTCCTATATGGAAGCGTATAGGGGAAACATTTTTTGTAAGTCTTCCTATATAAAAAGCAAATGGGGAGTTGCTTCCTGTAGGACGTCCGGTTTAAAAGTTTACAGGAAATGCCTTCTTGTGTGACTTCCCACGAAAATGCATACACAAAATGGCTTCCTGTGTGCCATGATACAAAAAGGTATACAGGAAATGCCTTTTTGTAAGACTTTCTGAATGAATTGATATAAACTTTTCCAGTGCGGTTGGGTTCGTGTTTCGCTGCTTTCCAGTTTTTGTTGTCGCACAGCTCCTCGTACGTAATTTTAGGACAAGAGAAAGACTCGTGCAATTGACCTTCGTCTTTCGGAAGCGTACAATGAAAGAACAGTCGCTACATTGGGGCTCACTCACTCGAGTTTTTGCGGTTCACTATGCGTACCTGCGAAGTCAAAAGCCGTGGATTTGCTATCAGATCGAGTTCAGTTTTGGGCTCCTGTTCAAAGAGGGATGGTGCTTGTTATAGAGAAATGAGTACAATTTTATAGCGCTGATCAGAGCCACCGTAGAGACCTCCGTGTTTCTTTATCCATGCCCTCTACCGCGAACCAACGTTACATGTAGCAAATCTAGTAACGTTGCCGGGAACTGTCGGGAATAGACGGGTATGTTTTTTGCAACTCCCACAGGAAGTGTCGGATGTCCGAGGCGCCGATGACTGTGACCCTGCGACCGGACCGAAAAATCGATCCGGAAGCGACTGCCCCGTCCCTCGTGCGACAAAAAGCTATCGCGCGACCGTTGTAATTTGCAAGAGCGCCATTTGAAAGCAGTTGTTTTGTGCTCCAGATATAAGGGGCTGCCTTTTCTGAGATGCAAATACGTAAGGATTGATATATTTGTACTTGCCTATCCAGAAACTTTCCCCGGGAGTTCCAAATCCACGCTCATATTCTGTAAAGTTTCTTTCAAAAAAATTGTCACCCTGTTCGTTTTCGCTCCGACGTTGAATCACCTGGAAGTCGATAGATGAGTCAGCCGAAGGGAATCAGAATGTACCCGCATTTGTTCCGCCGGGCTGGGGTAACAGCTATTCTCCGGCTCGCTATACTTCGTTTCAGCTTCGGTCCGAGCGCGGCCGATGTTATCAGCCGAAGGGTCAATCAAAGAGCGCCAAAAGCGCAGCGTCATGGCGTGCTCTCTACGCTTGATAGGACTAGCCTGCGGAGGAGCGCGCACAGAGAGATGGCGAATACCGGCTGGTCCTATAAACTGCAGAGAGGACGCCATGACGGTCTGCCTCTTTCGCTGTTTGGTTCACCCTTCGGCTCATGACATCGGCCGCCCTCGGACCGAAGCTGAAACGAAGTATAGAACCGAGCAGCACAGCCAAGGCTACAGAAGAGAGAGTGTATCCCGACCTGTTCAAGAGGAGGGAAAGGAGACACAGCCCTTCTCTAACGTTCCTCCTTTCCCTCCTCTTGAACAGGTTGACATCCCCTCTCTCCCCTCTGGCTTTGACTGTACTGCACGGTTTTATTTAGAGGGAGTATAGACACGTTTCACGGTAATTTGGCAAAAGGCGAAGCCTACGCTCCCAATGATCCAATTAGCCTATTGGGGAGAGACACGTGGCTTTGTTCTATCTCACTAGTTGAGATTTCTCCTCAAAATGAAAAAAAAATAAACTTTTGTGCCTTGTTCATACGCCGCGCAAAGTTCTTACAAGATTTGATCGTCAGTGCAGAAGCGACGCTTTGGTGCTTGAAGCGTGCACGTCTTGATAAAAAAATGTACACATAATCTTAAATGCGCCTCCGTTATCGTAAAGGCCGGTTCTCACATGCAGCGAAGCGCTGATGTAGCGCTCCTCACGTGCCGTCAGCTACTTATCGTCTGCCATGAGCAACAGTTTTGACGGTGCGATACAAACCTGGTGAACGCTCCCATCAGCACGCGCTTAGCGCGAGGTAAGCGCTATGCTTGTAGCGCTCCGCTGGATGTGGGAACAGGCCTTAATTCTCCACAGAAAGGGGCCAATGAAAACTACTCCGGGAAAAGCCGGATTTCTTTTTTTTTCTTTTTTTTTACAACAGGGTGTTTCTACATCAGATCGTACAATGATGGTCCGGGTCATATTCGTTATGTTTACATAAAAATATATATATGCGAAAGCCATGTTCCTGGGAGGCGCATTCAGATATGTGAAGACGGCGTAGCTAATTTTCTTCCTGAGATATAAAAAGCTCGAGGCGTGACGAAGGTTTCGCTATGGTCCATTGCGCAGCCTTCAATTTCACAACGAACCATGCACGTAGTAAAAAGTTTTTTAATGTATTTTATGAAAGGTTTACGACGTGTACATTGAACATTAAAAGTTAAAATAAAAGAGTTCCACACAAGAAAAGTTACGAAACACGTCAAATAAAAAACGTTTTAGAGAAACACTCACAAATTGCTTACCAACGAACTACTGCGAGTAAAACGACGCAAAAAATATCGAAAAGAACACATTGAAATGCATTTACGATTATATAAGAAAACTATGCTTAGCGTTCACTTAGCTTTTGTTGTTAATGCTAACACTGTTAATTTCGCTAAACGTGTCAAACTTCCACTTCAATATTACAAACCTCAAATTTGTACTTTCTTAAACTCAGTTTACAATGACTTGAACAAACAAGTGATGGCAAAACCCTTTAAGGGAAAAACGACAACAAACCTTCACTCAAATTGAGCTAGCTGTTGTCTTTAAAGAGGCTTTGTCGCAAGACGTCGGCTTCAATGAGGGATTTGCTAGAACAGACAGAGGCTGTACAGCGGTGTTGCTCTATCGTACGCCGTAAAAAGTTGTGGCGACCCTAGTTTAACTTCATATTTTTGTTTCCTTGCGTTGCCTTCAAAAACCTCCTTCACCCCTCGCCCCCTTTTTCAATACACATCAAATTGAGTGTTTTTTGTTTGTTTTTTACGGAGCGCCGTAAAAGGCTGCGCTGCCTTATCTCTATAACGCGAAATATATGCCTATTCTCCTATTGGCTGAGCAAAACGGCTCCTAGACAGCCATTGGTGGCCGCTTCACGAGAGCGCGCGCTCTGGGCCGCTGCTCTCGTGCCAGGCGTTGCAGGAGGGGGGTGGGTGGCCCGCGGCCCCTTCTGCTCTTCTCGGCGCCAAGGAACATGACGGCGCCTGATGCATCTATATCGTCGGCGGCCGCCAAATCGGCACTAGCGAAACGCAGCCGTCCACGCCAGTACACCGCAGACGAACTGAGGGAGCGGAAGATGACATCGATGGAGTCGCATTCACAACTCATAAGAAGTGCTTAGGTGTCCTCAAATTTTTTTCTTCTTCTCTCGCTTCCTTCTCCCGGGTTTACTTCTTCATTCAGAGGTGTGTTTTTTTTCTTTTTTCCGATGGAGTTTTGGTTCAACGCTCTAAGATAAAGGGTGTAGCCCTTACACCCCTTGTCACATATACGACACCCACAATCTTCAGTTCGCCGTACAGCGCACTGAGATCAAGCTGACCGCCCCAACGTTTATGAAAGGCTTGATGACGGTGATATATAAGATATTAAACAGCTAAAATTAGCATAAAAAATCACATAAAGAAAACACTGAGGTTTTACAGAACGGCCAAGAAAACCCCTATAACTTTGTTTACATACAGTCACACTTACGTAAGCTATTTTGATAAGTAGTACAACTCAGCCATCAAGCCGCTCGTGAATGTTAGTAGCGTCGGCTGAACTTCAGCGCGCTGTACGCCCAACTGAAGTATAGGGGTGTCGTATATGTGACAAGGGGTGTAAGAGCTACACCCTTTTTTTAGTGCGAAGGAAGATAAGGGCTGACGCATTGAGGGTGGCATCGGGGGCATCATTAAATGTCGGTTGCTAGTTGAAAGAGCCCTTCTACACTGAGCTATAGTTCACTGTTACTGCACTGTCTTCGTGCCTACATGTTTTATTGTTTCTTGTTTTTCCAATCATCTTCACCAACCCGCTCAAAGTTTCTTTCCGTTCTCCTGTGGTTCGAAGGTTTCCGCGTCGGATTCACACACTTTCAAAGCTTCGGTTTGATCATGTTCGAACATCACAACCAGTCGGCATCGCTGATGTTGGCCGCCGGCAGTCAACTTCTGGCGAGAAGAGGCGTAAACACGCGCTTCAATTCGTTCTTTACGAAAACAGAAAAAAAAGGGTTGGCTTTCTATGTCGAATAAGATGGCACTAAAGACGCCCTGTTTAGTGAATTTTGGGAGGGGAAACGTTCTTGGCACATTTACTCACATGCAAGCTTTAAACTCGGCAGATAATTGCAAAAACTGCTGATTCGTTGCTATGATTGCTTGGTGGAATCGAGATATTCTAGGAGATTGCTTTTTTTGAATTTTTCGAAGATGAACGAAATAAAAGTGACACGCTCCATATCCTTGCAAAAACAACATTTTAGTCGCGACGTATGAACAGTCTTTGATTAGTCTGCCGGAGCATGGCAAAATTGTTGCACTCCGTAGATCAGAAATGTTTACGGTGCGGTACGATTGTCTACGTGGTGTTTTAAAGTGGACCATGCAGTACATAGCGATACATGGCCTCGTGCAGGTATGATGATAATCTAGATTGAACAGGCTGAGGTGGAGGCTAAATCCAGGATCTTCGGGCTTGTGCAGATCGAGCCTCGAATCCACGTGCTGTGGTGCATTAACACAATCGGCTACTGACACCCCTTTAAAATTGTTGCGTTACGCCTTTTCGACGACCTTGCCTCTTCAACAAAATAAAGAGGGCAAAGTTATCTATAAAAATGCTTTTTGTATTCGCTGCGTTATGAGGAGACACTTACTGTCCATCCGCCGCCATCGGACGTCATGTCACATGTTACATTTACTGGATCGTTGCGAATATAAATTTCACATTCACCGCTCTCGCTGCGGTCCCTCCTTTTTTTCTGGGAACAGTTTCTCGTCCGATTTCCAGCTGAAAAATAAAGGTGCGTGAAGCAGACATTACTTATCAAGGTTCAAAGAAGAGGGACTTCTCAAACATCCGCCGGCGGTTCGGCCAGCGGTGCGCAACATCGATTGTTAATTTGTGACACACGGTCAGAGATGCAAAGTAAACGACCCAAGAGAACTTTGCTAGATATGCAAACATAAAAAACAGTCTTGTATATTGTTTCTCTCTGCGTTTGATTGAATGAGCGGCTGAGCGCTCGCAGAGAGACGGCGGACGCCGTGACGTTGCGCTTTCGGCACTACTTGACTGGGTCCTCGGCTCGTACCGTCGGGCACGCTCAAACTTCACGTTTCTTTTTTTCTTTTTGTACAAGGTTTTGGGAGAAAGTACAGAAGGCAGTTTCACTCAGCCTGTTTGAGTTTCTTATCTCTATATGTTATTACCTCTCGATTAGTTTGGGCTACTTAGAGAACAAGAAGTGGGCCACAAAACATGAGCGCATCATAACTTAATTCGATGGGGCAAAACAGCTCAGCGTCCGGTGGCGACACAGTGTGTTGAAAACAAGCGACGAGTGTCATCACCTGTAAGCATTTTGTGATTGGCAGTCGGCAAGAGCAGTCAGAACATATTTTATGCAGACTAAATAACGTATATGACTTCATAAACCATCCTTAATCTTTGAAAAAAGCGTTTTTATTGAGCGAGAAATATGAAAAATAGAAAAAAATATCTTTAAAATGCGTGAGAGCTGCGGGCGTCCCATCGCTTTATCGGGAATCGGCGTGTCGGGCTCATAGGAGCGTGTGCGCGACGCTTATTTTTGTGATTTGAATCTGCCCTGTGTCGTGTGCCGCTCTCGCCGTTCAGTGTGGTGCCTTCGTAATTGTGTGTTGGTGTGCACAACACTCGTGTGCTCAATTAGGCAAGTCTATAAGTACGCGGGCGGCTCTACTCGCTACCTTGAGAAACTTCGTAGACTTAATAAGATGGACTATCTTCACGGGGGGCCAGAAAGAGCTTGAAGCGCCATGACGAACCAAAGTTACAGTTAAATAGAATTCAGGACGACTTCGTGTATGAGCTATCTGTGATCACGTCCTCACCGGCAGCTGTATACCCGCTGGAAACAACGAATGCCAAATGTAGAAGCGGTGCGCAATGAAGACGAGTTCGAAGCCAGAATGTTCATTCGGAGTGCGCTGCCGTTTGAAACTCGTAAACAGCGGAAATTAGGGATCATCGGCTTCTTCCCTGGGAGTTATAAGTAAGGGAACGTGGAAGGCTGCTGTGAAACGCGAGCGCATCAAATCCGTCGAAGCCGGCCGGCAAAAGCTTACACGACACTTTTTTTTATACAATGGATTTTGTTTTTTTTGAGCCGTTGCTTTGGTTACATGACGCTGCATTCTTTGACGGTGCGCGGCGAGGTGGACGACGACCAACGTTCTTTGCCGGTGCGAGTTGCGTTTCTCAACGCCGAAGAATAAACGGCCCAGGTCCATTAATAAAGCCGATCGCGTTCAAAGGCTCAACTTACGACGATGCAAGGGGCTCTATAGCGACAAGGCCAACTATGCCAGCACGTTCTCGGCGCGACAGCCTTGAGCCCAACCCGCAGCCGATTGGCCAGCCGTTTCGCTCCAACTCCCCCAATCATTGATATTTTCTGGCCGTGGTGGCTGGAATGTCTGACTTGGTGTGCGGTGGAAGAGAAAGGGAATCAAAATGCATGTGTATATTGTACAGTCGGCTGGATTTCGGAAAAGGGGTCTGAAACTCAATAAACCTCCCCGCTGGATGTGCCCCCCCCTCCCCCCTCCTTATCTCCTGAATTGTTTATTTACTTATTTATTTATTTATTACATGTACCCCACAGCGCCCGTGAAGGCATTATAGTGGAGGAGGGGCAAAAAGAAGAAAAACAAAGGGCGTCACAGAACATTAAGTAAAAGCACTCGCAGCCGACGCCTCTAAGGGCATCTTGGAGAAACGTTTTTAATCGTACTCGAGCCTTCGCTGGCAGGTGTGAAACGATTCCCGAGGAGGAGCGGATGAGCACGACCGACCCCGACGAGCCCTGACTTTAAAATACAAAAGATCGGAGGATTGAAAAGTTCGAGGCGTGTCTAGTTACTCTCTAACAAATCCATTAATCAAGGAGGACGCGAAGATCCACCAATCAGTCCGCTTTTTTTTTGTATTGTTGCTTTACTTAAAAAAACGTTTTTAGCAGGCAAGGCTAACGTTGTTCACTCGGTGGCGTCACTAAGGGCGGGGTCGCGATGGGTCACCGCACCGAGTGCCACTGTCCCTAGAGACGCCCACTGTATGCGCTCATTCACTTTTGGAAGGGAAGCACAATTACATTGGATACACAAAAAAACAATGGCGAGCTTGAAATATTCTGAAAAAGGATAGTGGACGTTATTGGCGGCGAAGTGTTTTGGTGGCGCCCTCCTATGGTTCCCTCTCGTGACGTCATTACCTTGCGAACAACAAGTTCGATGGTGTTTGTAATGAGCATGGCGGAAGCTTGAAATGATTGCGCTTTGAAACCAACACTGCCGATACCGTCAAAATTGAAGTTGGTAGGCTACTCTCATTTTTGTCGATGAGAAAACCTTTGCCGATGTCATAGTCAGCATTCGGCCAATCGCTGCAGGTCGACCACAGTGACACGTTCGATGGCGCACGTCGCCAATACAGTATGCACACCACGGCACAATGCGCGTAGCGCTAAAAAGCAATTCCCGGTTTTTTCTCCATTTCTCTTAAAACCTAAGAAAAGTAATACAAGACTACTATGATGATGGGAAGTGCTCACTTCGGAATTTAACTTAGCTCGTAAAACTTCGAGCTCGGCAATAACCTTTCGAAATAAAACTAAAAGCAAATTAATTGTAGATATTGCTTTTGCACGAACAGTAGGGAGTTTTGGTGGACCCTTTCCGCTGTCCCGCAAGGTTCTCCGCAACCCGCTACGAGATCCGAGATTTTCCATGCAAGGCGCAGTAGTAGCGTCTTCGTTCGGAAGGGCTTAGCGGCAGGAGGAAAAAGGCCTACGAAAACTCCATAGTGTCGCCTAGTGTACATTGTACCGGGCGTGTCACTGCCAAGGACCTAATGATTCCCCCTGAACATTGTTCGGTCTACGTGGATCGATGAAAAGGTGGTCTCACGTTTGTTTGTATTGCAGGGGTCAAATATCGTGTAGGTTTTTGTCGACGTGGACTCTCTTTCGGTAATTTCCGGAACATTCCGAATATTGCCTTCCATAAAGACGTTCCCGGCCACAACAGGTATGAAGAGGAATGCGACGAACATGTTGAGTTCTTTGTCGATGGTACGAGGGTTCTCGTAAGTCGTAACCACTGCTGCTCTCCCTGTATCGTTCGCTCTATATAGCATGAGGACATCACGTGGATAATTCGAATCAGCACCTGCATCAAAAAAAAAATATATTTTTGTAGGCTCGGGGAAGAGGTTGGCTGGTGAGATTTTGTCTTTAAGAAAGCAATGACACTTTTGCGTCATTGCCTTTTAGATATACACTTCTGTGGATTTTTTGTTTATTTATTCTTAACCTTTTCCGCACAGGCAATTGACCCCACTTAAAAGTCAAAGACATCGAGTGGCAATCTAAGCAGCTCCAATACTACCGATCTAAAGGTTGCATTCACCCCTGGCGTTCGAATCGCAACCGCGAAGCGGATCCGCTCGTTTTTATCATGGCACGAGCGTGAAATTGTAATGCATCCTTAAGCAACCGCGGTGGCAGCCGCTTTGCGAACGCGGTTCAACAGCCAGTGTGAATACGGTGTAATGGTCGTGATAAGGAAGCAATCTCGCCTGTGTCACGGACCCTCGACCTCATGAATTCGAAGGCGGCGTCAACGACCACCGTGCTTGAATAAGGAGTATTCACTGGCGGCCATAGCTGTGTGCGCGACTGCTGAGCGCGTGCTGACGCCGAGCTTCCACAGTTCTTTCGCCGCGTGCATTCCGCATCATCAAGATTGCCGGTCTTAACAGCCTATTCATGGGAGTTCGCTCTGAGCATGCGCTCTAAAGAGCACCCACAAATATGGCGTCCTGTGAATACTCCCTATAGACCAATCTCACAAAGTGTTCAGCGCGTTCAGCCGCCCTAACCTTTCTTTACAGGAGGCCTGACGGCCGTGCATGCGAGGGCTCGTACCGTCTCGTGCACCACACGCGAAGAGCTCCATCGGAGTTTCAGCACGTGCAGAAAGACTAAAGTTCCCTCGATGCATTGCGGCAGCGATGGCGCAGTCATTGTGCCCGGTGAAATTGGTCTATTAATTCCCCACTTTCAGTTCTTCGCTTTTGGAATACGTCCGCTTTTTCCGCTGTGAAGAAGCTGCGTAGATGCCGCCATGAGAGCGTCTGGTTTGACCACTACCACCTAAAAGACAGGGCCTGCCCGTGACGTCATCGTGAGAAGATCCTCGACCCGCCCCAAGCCGCAAACAGGCTAAAGCTAAACGAGAATTCGCCGCAATGCGACAGACGCGTCCTTCTTGCGGTGGAATCTTTTAGGTAGACTTGGTTTTACTTTGAACAGGGTAGACGGACTGGTTATTGAAAAGGGTCTTTTGAATTCTAAACAAAGGCAAACTGGTCAGATTGCGTTTACGAAACAAACGGCCGGTGCGTTGGCAACAGCGGAAGCTCTGACGTAGCGTCGTGTAAAGAGAGCCAAGAGAGCTCTCGTCTGCTCCGCTCCAGCACTTCGTTTGTCTGCCTAAAGCCGCGGTCTCACTGCCACCACATCATAGAAAAAGCGGTCCGCAGACGCTGTCTGAAGCGTGAGTCTTCATTGTATTACGGTCCTGTCATTTATTGGACACAAAAAAAATGCCTGCCGACGTGCTCGAAGCCAAAACAGTGACGTCTCGTTGATATGAAAAGCTCCGTTAGCCCCAAAACAGTCATCCATAACGTGAGGTTTCCCAAATAACGAGACAAAAATGCATGCTTTTTTTTTTCCAGTTTGTCCCTGAAAATAGTTTCGATATAGCGGGGTGTTCGTGTTAACGGGGTATAGATTAATATGTATGAAGCACACATGCTTCGAGCATTCTTGAGGCGTGTTCACAAGCAATTGAGTTATTATGTCCGCAGCAAATAACGTCTTTTGTATAATGTATGAGCAGTGTGGATTAGCCGCGATTACCCGCTCTATTGGCCGGTTCAGCAGTGTGTATCCTTCCCTCACAGCTGAGGATTTCGTCTAGCAAGCTGCAATGCTGCGAGTTAGCTCCTGCAGCCAAATAAATTTCACGAGAACTCATGGTGAACAAGTGCTTTTGTTGTTAAGTCTGATTCCGAATCGCTGTCTGAATTTTTTTTTATTTATTTGAAAGTTTTCGTGGCTCCACTCAAGGACCCTTAGTAGGAGTGGGTACACCATACGACAAAAAAAAGTAGAGTCATAAATAGAGACAGGAAAAGAATTAACTGCAGTAATTAAAATGTCCGCAGCAGTAATGAAATTTTTAGCAGGTGTTAAGGTGACAGTATCGTTTGGGAGCTCATTCCAATCCTGAATTGCGGGAGTAAAGGAAGAACATCTAAAACAATCATTTATAAACCTGTATTGTTTTAACGCTCTAGTATAGTTTAGGCGTCGGGACCCTGTCGATAATGGTTGTAACTAGCGAGATATTTCGATTTGAATAGTGCCGTTAAGAATATTTTCGCCCTTGTTTCCAGCGGCTGAAGTTGCGCCCTGAACAGCAGATCTCTAGATTAGGCAGCATTAAACGATGATTTTTAGTTTTATTGATCAAGTTTATGTTTTATTTGTGACATTGCGGTGGAGGTGCGGAGCAACGAAATCAATGCCCACGACGCGTGACACCTGTGAACACGATAACTCCGAAAAGGACGAACGTGAAGGTGGCTTCCTCGAAAACAACCCGGACTATGGATTCGGCTAAGCCCCTAGTTACGACCTCGACTATAACATGATGACGACATCGACGACGACACTGATGACGAAACGGATTATGAACCGAGAGACAAACCCTGGCTACGACGTCAACAACCAACCGACTACGGCCTCGACGACAAACACTGTCTTCGACCTTGACGACGAGACTTACGACGGCACCTACCATGACACAGGCGACGACTCGAACGACGAAATCGATGACGATCCCGACTACGACTTTGACGGACACCCTGACGACGACTTTGACAGCGACGCAAGGACGACCCGGACGATGACTTCAACGACAACCTCGACTCCAACCTCGACGACGACTTTGATATCGAACCCTATGACGACACCGACGAAAAGTGTGATGTCGATCACGTTGACGAACAGGACGACGACGCTCGGTTTGTCACTTAACGAGCGGAGGAAGTCCTCCATCTCGGCCGCATTTTTGATTCAAGCCGAACAACTTGCTGACGATCGCCGGTACAATCTTTGTTGCCACGACGTCCAGTTCCAGTCCGGCAACCAAGTGTGCATCTGAACACCAATTCATCGTCGAAGCGAGTAACTTATTAAAGGGGTGCTTCGGCCTCAAGGTTATTCGCTATCTGAGGGACCTAACTGCAAGCCCTTGCACTACGGAACATGAACGTTGTGACCCCACACTCTACAACCAGAAGGCGATTCACGTCGTCCGACTTGAACTGAACTATGCTCGATAGGACTCTAAAAATTTGTGTTTTAGGTGGTTCTGTAGTTTTGCTCTTCTCTTGTTTTAAATTGTCAATTTCATTTCGTGTTGCATCGGGACGATCCGTCTTTTCCAAGACGGGAGTAATGCCGCGCGCGAATAGGTACATTAGCAGCGTGCTCGACTCCCACGCTGCTGGCTAGGGCTTAAACCCCGCTAGCGCTTGTGCTTTTTTTTTAATTGTTTGCATGACTGGAATTTTCCTGTTGACTCAAAAATCTTGTTTGTTTGACCTCAGAAACTTCTAGATACCCGCGTGCTTTCAAAAGAAGCTTCGCATGCCTACTTGAAACAATAGTTCTTCCGTTAAAGTATGTTCGTTCTTTGTTAGTCTGTGTTTCTAGGCTTAAATTCGCCGCATTATACGTTTTTTTATGTTTTATTAGTCAAGTTTATGCTTTTATTTGTGACAAGCTTACCTTCTGGATGTCAGACACAAGCATGCATGAACCCACTGAAAAAATAGTCCAAGTGCAGGCGTGCTGGTGTACGCTGAACACAATGGTAGACCTGAGATTGGGGTAGGAAAACGGAAAATGCGTAGGAAGACCGAAAAAAAAAAAACGGGCGATGTGTCAAGACGTTGCCAGCTCTTCTGTCCTCCTTTGCGTTTTCCGTTTTCCTACCCTGGTTTCAGGTTTACCATCATGTTCGAACCCAGGTTTACCATCATGTTGGACGCACTGAGTTTGGTAATTTAGGTGCTCTTTGTCCGCTCGCTTTTCGATCCATTCTGGACACTGTTTTTTAATCAGTGGTTTTATTTGAAAAATACTATAATCCAATTTTTTCTGCTATAACTTGTCGTGATTAGGACATGTAGATAGATACCTTGGTCAAAGATCCGGTGGCCTCGCGGGATGTGATCTCGGTGCAAGACATGGGACTCGAGGCGCGTGAAACCGAACAGGACAGTGCAGCCATGGCGGCGTAAGCCGCCGAACACCAGGCTCCAGAACTGAACAGTCGTAACTATGACTTGGCCCCTTTCTCCGGACAAGCGGTGAGCGCGAAGTTTACATTTGGCGTCATAACGTGAGGCTCGCCACTTGTCTGAGGTTTGCTTGTTCGAGGGCTATGCTGTTGAGCTAAACCTGGCGGCCGTTCATGGGGAAGACATCTTGCGAACAGGAGATCGGCCATACCTGAGCTTTTGGGTCTGGTTCAAGCGCCGCGGAAGCTAGTCTCTGCGACCTGAAAGCTGTGAGGAGCGCTCTCTTCCTGGAGCTAATAATCTTCCGGTACTCGAACGGGCAGGCCTCGGAGACATTCATACCATCGAAGAGAGTGAGCGCCACCGCTTCCTTTCCTTCGTTGTCCAAGCTCTTCAGTGGCGTCGGAAAGAGTAGGCTACTCCCATTGCAAATATGCTGTCTGACACGATCGTCAAGAACCTCATGTTGCAAGACAAGATAATATCAAGCTTGTGGACTCTGAAAACGGAGAGAGGTTTTATGTCACTTGCGTTCATGAAAAAGGTATCGCCGTGACGCTTTGTCCAGATAAAAGACGAAACCATGGAGACGCACCATCAGCTGATAATTCTCAGTCTTTTTCTGGTTCTTTAATTATTTTGATCCGCTGAAAGGTTTTTAAAGTTTAGGTTAGCTGGGGAGAATCCGGGTTTTGAAGAGTGCAACTAACGGAAGGAGGGAATTCATTCATGATTTTTGCAATGCATCAAGCTAAAACAATCATCCTAACAACAAACAAATCCCTATAGGTAGTGCCAGCAGCCTGTGCTACGGCCCTGCACAAAGACCTCTTGAACTGAGGAAGAACGACGCCACAGCAGCACGCCATAGGCAGCCCATTCAAGAAAAATGCTGAGGTGGTCGCAAACGCCGAAAAGTCTCGATAATGCCAAGAGAAGCTGGAGGACATAAAGACGAAGATGGTCACGTGCAGCGGTGCAGGGTGGCAATATGGGAGGGTGTTTCATACATGCTTGTAATCATGGCAGTGACAAAAACTTGTGCTGATTCTTTCATTTTCAGCAAGACCCTAAATAGCAACAGAACTGGGTAAAAACATCAGATATAGGTCTGCTACAGAGTTCATTTCATCATGTACTGAAGAATCATATGTGCAGTCATAACTTCTTTAAACGTGTGCTGGCCGGCGCTTCGACGTTGACACACACCGCGTCGTCGTCTTCTTATCATTACGTTTCACCCTTCTCGCTACTACAAACAAACGTTCGCATGCTCGGGCACCTCGAAGGTTGATCAATGCTGTACACGGGCACTGTTCGCTTTCAAAATCCCACGGAAACTTGAACCCGATAATGGAGATTTAGTCGTTCGTCACAAATGATTTCAACATAACTGCCAGCTTCACCAGAAAGAACCACTGAATTCCCGGAGCCATTTCGTCGTCTGTTAGCAAGGCAAAACCGGTTGAGATGACAGGAAGTCTTCATATTAAATGTTGAGAAGATATAATGACTACAAACGGACGCGATCATCACGTCAACAAAACTTCACACATGGTATCCAGAACGCTTTCTCACGCCGAGATGTCCCTTCTGCGACGCACCATGGGCCGACGTGCATCACCTAGTATGGGTATGAAAGCAGATACCAGGCCTTAAACCAACTGAAGAACGTTTAGAGAGGAGTGGGATGCAGGACTGCGAAGCGAGGATGCCGACAAGGAACACATGCTTGTACGAAGAACTGTCGTAGTCACCACTGCAATTCGAGCCCTGGAATAAGGGCAGCCACCTATATTCTCTACTACTTTACTTCCATATCCCCCCTTTTCTATTCGATATATCGTTCAACAAAGTTTTCAACAACAACAACATCTCTAAAATCGGGACAACTATGGCCGCAATCATGTTAATATATACGTGCAGACCCGCCACTATATGGGGAAGGAATGGAGAAAAGGAAATTTAAAACCGGTTTTCTTCCCTACAGAAGGCAGTTCTGTAGGTCCGCCTTTAAGAGTGAGCTCTGCTTTAGTATGTACCAACTCAACTCTGCAAAGTTACTCCGCGGTGTAGAGCGTCGAGCGCACTTTTGGTCTGGGGCTGTGGGCGGAAATCACCATGCCGGACGGGTATTTCTGTGTTGTTTTGGAGGCAACCATACTAAAATTAGCATTCTCGTCAAAATACCTCAAATGCGCCTGTACCAGAAGAGCCGGGAAAAGTTTAGAGATAATTTCCCACGTGTTTTCTGTATGCTAGGTTCGCTCGAGAATGTAGATAGGTGCTGTGAAAAGGAAATCCAGACACCGTCGGAACGCGATTGCTTGCGCGCAAAGCACTTAAGAGTGAAATTCACGGATACTTCTGGTTGTCAGATACATTTGTTTTGTTCCAGCAAAAGACCGAAAAAACGTCAAATCGTCCGGAACATTCCAAGACCCCGTTCAGTGCGACTTCACGGTGAAACGGCCGTGGTATCGTTTAAACGGTCGTATTCTCTTTCAAACTCCTTCAAACTGTCGTCTGCTCATTCAAACGACAGCCGCCAGTAGACCAAATGTAACAATAAGAAGTGCATGGCTCAAAATACGTTTAAACTTGAAGGTTGTTTGGTGTAAATAGGCTCGGTGTAAACAGTAGATCTAAAAAAAAATGTTGATCATTTTTACCACTGGCAATCACCGACTCGTACTGCATGTTTCACATGCCCCGATTCTGCTTGCGATTTTCAACATTGACGTCTAGCATCTCAGCTACCTTACACACTGGTGCAACCCAAGTGACGTCGGGACTGAAAATTGCGAGCAGAATATCATCATGCAAATAACGCTTTAAGGTACATTCTGCGGCGTTCACCCCGAATGAATCGACGTACGTCACATTATTTACACAAAGATTTGCGATGTAACGAGCCTCGTTAATTTCGTTGAGGCTACTAGAGTGGTAAGACATTGCCAGGAAGACGTAGAATCAACACTTCCAACGCAAAAGAGAGCACGAAAATTCAAACCGACATCGACGAAATCAGATTCTGATGGTTTGTTGATGCGGGTTGTGGGCGCTTCTTGCCGACATCCCATCCCCCATGCGAGGCGCCAGTGCCGTACCGCTTGGGGCGCTCTGCTTTGTTTGTGAACGTGAGCTGGTGTATGAGGTGTGCATAGGCACTCAAACGTGGCATCCGGTTAATGCCCCCTGTTGAACCTCGTCCTTTCAAAAAAAGCTCGAACATTCCCCTGAAAATAAAATTTTCTTCACGTCTAATTTTCGCTTTATTTTTATAAGCGCACTCGCACTCTCTTTAAAGCTTTTTTTCGTATAAAAGGTAGTGACGGGAGAGCATTTACGTAGAAGGAAGGGGCACCTGTTCATTTTTCAGCTCATTAAGCAGACACTATGGCTCAAAATTTTCAGTTTTCGCTCCTCCTTTTACTTTCCCTGGTGAGTGTAAAACTGCGGAAATTTAGATGCCAGTTGCTCAAATAATTATGGATATACTAGAATCACTAGTTATGATTCGCTTTGGCAAAACGACACTTCAGGCATCTTGGGCATTAAATCCTTGTTGCCACTTAACTGTGGCTCTATACAAAATCTCAGAAAAGCCTTTTCGTTCGCGAGAACATACTATAGCGATGGCTTTATGTGTTCGCGTAAATATTTAAAGAAGAAAGAAGTAACATTTATTTCTGCAAATTCGCTAAATTGAGAAATATTGTTACATCCGTGTGTTCCACACGATTGTGACGATGTCATTCAACTCGCGTGTCTTGCTTGTATAAGGGTAAGTTAACACAATGTTCTCTGCCAAACTTGAAATGCACGCGATCTTCCAGTCATGTATCGAATATTAATTTGAGCGTTTTTTTTCTTCTTTACAGTATTCCGTACACCAAAGTAAGTACGCTCCTTCAAGGCACTTTACAAATATTTTATCGTTTGTTACTGTTATGTCATTTGTTTCTGTTTGACTCAGTCAATACCACTTAGAATACAAGGCCTGGACCCTTCTCCCCAGACGTCATCAGAAGTGGCCCTACGCAGCTCCGCCTAGCTTGCGTCAGCGTCACCGTCAGCGCGTCTCACTGCATCTCCCAACGAGCGCGACGCTGGAACGCGGCGACGTCAAGATGGAGGCGTCTGCCACTTTGCTGTGACTCTCGTAAAGCTTCAGCGTCTTTGCCGCTTAGGGTGGATTGGCGTTCCACTCGTGATGACGTCATGAGCAGGCCTTGTCTTTTAGGTGGCCTTGGCTCAATCGACTACCTGTTGAGAGGGCGAATTTTCGTTTCTAAGCACGGTGTCACTGGGCTAGGGAGAAATACAGCGCTAGATATTAACGGAGATGGAGGGCTAACGATGTTGCAGTTCAGGGCCTCACCTCCGAGCGCGAGGGAACGGGGACCATTTATTCTAACCTGCTTAACATATGAGACCTCAATGAAACTTGGATCGCCAAGCATGCAGCTCTTATTACTGCTGCAGGTTTCAGGGCAAGTGCATGCATATCGTGAAAAGGCCAATCTTTTTTCAGAGTCGGGCGGAAACATTTTCACTTCCGAAAGAAACTACGAATGTGAGAAACGTTTTATGCGCGAAAAGCTGTAAATGAGGATGCATTCGAGCTGCACTTGTACATCTGTTCGAAGTCCGGGGCTCCGTTTGCTCTTTGATGAACAGACCCTTTTTAATTCCGAGCTGCCCGACTTTCTTCACCACGCTCGACCTTTTTCATTAAAGGAGAGGAAAAGAAAACATCCAGGTACATAAAAACAGTGTCGAACATAGATACCTTGTCACAATATTAACATTGCTGGAGTACAATCATTTCGACGCCATTTTCTCATTTTCTTTAGAATAACGGGGACGGAGTAGGTGCTTATCGTTTTGAGGCCTTTATATTTCTTGATCCGGCCCTGGAAAAATGTCTTGTGTTAGGCGCGACACTCAAAAAGGGACTGGAAGGAACCTAGTGGCGACTCAACGAATTGTGGGAGACAGGTTCTCAATCGCGCCAGCTCAAGAGGCGAGAAAAGACAATGCTATGTCTTAGATCCGTGTGATGTTACTGCTTATACACGTGGCAATCTCAAATTTTCTCCTTTTTTTACGCGGAAGTTACACTGCTCATGCATCGTACAAAAATTACAAGAGGTCTCTTAAGCTTCGCCTTAAAGAGTGGAATGCGATGGCTAAATATAAACCCACGCTCGTTCTCAAGCCGTTTATTCGTTTCTGCGTGGCCCAGAGAATGAAGAAGACGCCGTTTCCAACGGCTGAATTTTTATGTTTTCCGCCCAAGAAAACAAATCGTCCTCCGGCCTAAGTACACTGCTGCTGCTGCTACCGTTTCCCCGATAGATGACTACCGAGTGCTGATGCCACGTCCACCTACTGGTAACCTCGTTCCTAATTCAGTATTCCTGCATGGGGATCTCGCTGTGCGACCCTACCGAGCTCCGTACTTCTGAGACGCTCTCAGTGGCATAATGGACCCAGAGGACATTATCGCCATAAGACAATGCCAAATATCGCATGTTTAGATGGTCGTTTCTGCGACTTCTCTCGCGAAAAGCATGCTCGACGACTGCGAAGAGCTAAAGGTGAAAAGACGAAAATGCCTCGTCATGAACCGAGATTTGAAAAAAAGAGAAACCAACACTTGTGTGGCTACACCCGCACATGAAAAACCAGGAAGTTGTTGAAGCGCTGGAACCCTTCGGTACCGTGAGCTCTATCGTACAAGAGAAGTGGAAATGCGAAGGAATGAAAGGCATCACTACCTTCAACAGAGAGGTGCAACTGACATCGAGAGACGACACAAGCGTGGGCAAAATTCCGCACCTACTGACTATTTATGGGTGCCAGGTCTTACTGATCCCCGCCGACCTCCTTTGTGTCTTCGATGCAATCGCGTTGGCCACATCCGCCTCCATTGTAGGACTCCGAGGTTCACGAAGTGGTAAAGGTACGATCACAAACTTGATGATCGCGTCCTTACCTACGCCGACAGGCTTAGGATCGGAACAGCAGACGACTCAACCACAAAACACCTGATGGATGCAAGCGAGGTTGTTGAATCGAGTGGAAACATCCCCATGATGACTGAGCCTCCAGGTTCAACGCCTCAGCCACCCCCGACCGAACCCCCTCTGCCTTCCCTCTCCTGATGTGAGTGCATATCAACCCGCTAGTACCCCTACCATCTAAGAAACAATGCTGACAACTTCTCATACGCCAGAACACGGACGCACTTTTACAGAAATTCAGTAAAACACAGCAACCAACGAGATTGAGGAGCAAGGTGACCCAGCACAAGGAATCGAAGATGCAGATGACTCCATTCTTGCAACTTAAGGCTCTGTTCTACTCCGACGTAACGCGTGCGCGCGTGCGAGCGCGTCACAGCAGCGTCACGTCGGGGAAAACCCGACGCTCTATACTCCGGCGTCACAGCGTAACCGACGCGACCGGCGGCGTTCGACGCAGCTTGACCGCCTCGACGCTAAAATGGAGCATGCCGTATTCCGCGCCGGCCGCGCCGGCCGCGCCAGCGACGCCGGACCAGGATGCATCACGCGCTGGCTCGTGGCAGCCCTTGCGCGGGAAGCGCGGCGAATAAGACAGGAGCACCACTCTGTGTTGCGTTATGTTTGAAGACTCGCACTCGGTCGTCGAGAAGCTCATCGAGGGAATTCGTCCTCACCCGTGTGTCTACCACACTAGGAAGCTTGAGTACCGTAGACCGCGCGCTTGTCAAAGATGTACCGTGTGTATATTGACCGCCTACGCTTGCGGCGCAGGCGGTGCACCAGCAGTGCAAGCGCGAGTTTTCGTCGTGCAAGGTACGTCCACGCCATCGCTCGAACTTAGCGCTCAAGAAGCGCGAGCATTTTCGTCTGCTATTTGAAACGAAAAGGAACCGGAAGTGGCGCACTCTCGCAGGAAACGTGCCCTCGTAGTTAGACTCTGCGCATGCGCCACGCCGGCGGCCCACCGACGCACAGCCGCAGGAGCGCCAGATCCGCCGGAGTGTAAAGAGGGCGAATTTTTGACGTGCGCGGCGTGACTGACGTGACGTAGCCGACTTCGGCCAGCGTTCGCCTGCGCGCGCGTTACGTCGGAGTATAACAGAGCCTTTAGGCACTTACAAATGCAACATTGCGTGATGGCTTCTTAACTAGATCAAAACTGTCCGACAGAAAACAGGCTGGAAGACGGCACAAGCCGTATTTGAAACCATCTTCTGGCACTAAATTTCTAGAAGACAGGCCACTGAGTAACGCTCAACCATAAACGATCGCATATAAGGCGCCCCTCAGCTTTATGTAGCTACCTCAAAACGTGAGAGCTTAACAAAAGCAGTGCCACCTTCTTCAGCTTATATCCCTACGGCAGGTATATGTATTGGCTGTAGAAGTAACAAACTTGTCTGGCGAGGAAGAAACCGAAGTCGCGTTCAAATGTTTTATTAATGATTTCGATGTCTGTGTCACCCATGCAACGGAGACGTCGGCCGGTTGCTTTTTGTAACTGAAAAGGACAAAGCGTTTGACTGCTAATGCTCTCATCACCGATCGGGATGGGCGCGTTATTGCATTTAATCTTACTAATGGCAACGACGAAGGGCGCACGATGTGTGTGTGTACGGTCCTTACGCTGTGAATGCACGTAATGACTTCTTTTTACTCATAAAACCATATGTTAGAATTTATAGAAAATTACTTCTGCTGGAGATTTCAACTGTGTGTTAAATATGAAAGACCGTTCCCATTTTATGGTCAGATTTGACTCTACTGCAGCCGTTGCAGTCCTTTATTACCGCAAAGAACTTAGATGACACTGGAGAACAGAAGCAGAGTACATTAAACACATTTTGAACGCTATTCTTACGCACGACTGGATCGAATATACGTCTCTGGAAAACTTTACAAGGTTATTTCAGATTACAGGTTTAAACCTGCATTTTTTTTCAGACCACTGTCTTGTGTAAGTTGCCACTGGCGAAAAGAAAACGCATTTATTACGTCCTGAATGGAGCCTATGAAAACAGAACATAACCCATCTAGCTGACGAACTATTGGCCGATCGTATCCCCCACAGTGGTTTACACGAACAACAGATACGAGACATGTTCAAAAAGAGGTTAAAGATTGGGCAATCGAACGCGCGGGCCCTACGTTTGGAAAAAGGCAAGAACTGAAGAATCGCTTGAATACGTTATCAGCGCTTTGCGAAAGTTGAAAGTAACAATCCCGGTGAATACACAAAAAAAAAATAAACATGGCTAAAACACAACTCCAGCGATACGATGCCGAGAAATATCGAGGCGCAGTGATTTGATCGCGATATCAAACATTTCTACTTTGAAAGACACCCAAGCTGAGATTCTTGAAAGATGAGCGAAGGCATTCTTTAACAAAAAAAGTAGTTGAAATTGAATATTATGGTAGTAGCTCAACAGATACGCCAAATATTGCAGGAGCCTTTGTAAATTGTTATACCAATATTTTAGAGAAAAGCGTCCCAATTTAAAAACAAAAATTCAGACATGAAACACCTTGTAAACCTTTTGCCTTTCTTATGAGATTACGAAAAAAAAAAATAGTCGAGGGCCCTCTGACATTGCAGGAAAGTCAAAATGTCGTTAAAGCTCTTCCTTCAAACAAGACACTTGAACCTAATGGCCTCAGCGCTACATTCTATAAACTATTTTCTGCTATGTTGAGTCTATTACTACCTACTTGATGTCCTAAAAGCCGCAACAAGAAACACTACCGCCAACTTTTTATTCTGGTCAGACTGTACTAATTCCTATAACAGAAGACACAAAAGCTTTAATAAAAGTTGAAGCTTATCGTCCTATATCACTTTGTAATGCGGACTATATACGCAGAAGTCTTAAAACGAACGCTTACACCTCGTAATGCATGATCTAATCGGAGAACTCCAAACTTGTAGTACACAAAAACGAAACATTCATACGAGCGTACACGTAGCAACATCTGTGATAAACTGTATCCGGTGAGCAAGATAAAGTGGCAATATTTTTAGTTGATTTGTCCCAAGCGTGCGATTGAATAACTCCTTCTTTCTTACTCAAAAAAATTTTTCATACAAACGCTGGAACATCGCTATTCGAGCGCATTCAGCTCTGTTACAAGAAGAGCAGCACAAGGCTGATTTTAAACAACTCCCTTTCTGTATCTGCTCTTATCAAATCTTCAATAAGGCAAAGGTGCCCAATATCAACACCTATTTTTTGGTTATTGCCTTGAACCTCCCTGCCTTCGAAGGGTTCCAAGAGCTAAAGTTATTGGCATATGCTTGTGACGTGGTTCTGTTCTGTTCGAATATGAAAAGTGCGGAAAACGTCTTTCAAATAACAGGAGTATTGCAACCTAACTGGAGCGAGGATGAACACAGGAAAATCTAATGGCGTCTGGATAGGTGCGTAGTTTGCTGAGTTCTTGTGTACAAATAAAAACACATTTTGACTTGACTTGACTTCACTATCATGGAATTGCTTTCCCTTCAAATATATTGCCGTTCCTCTAGGTCAAGGACCTGTCGACCTGCCCGAGTCTTGTCGCGGTCTTTCCAGTGACGCCCTTCCCGCTACCCGCATCCATATCGCCTGCTGCTACCGACGCAAAAATAAGCTCGTGTTAACAAACGCCGCCGCGACGCGCAACAAACGCACACATGAAGATAGCAGAAAAGACGAGAGCAAACAGTTTTTTCTTACATTTTAAATTTTCATACTTATATTCCGTCCCTCGAAACTGCGACCAACAACCAAATCCGGCCCCTTAGCCAAAACGTTTGGAGACCCCTCCTCCACATCAGACAAGATCCAACAATCTATATTTGAATTCCGTTGTAACTGAGATTAAGCAAAAAGAATTTGCATGGAGCGCACTGGAGCTTTCAATCTTCGCAAATGCAGCAGTGTACAACATTTTTTTTTAAATATATGAGATAATGTATGCCTTAAAAGTATGACATTGTGGCTATCCATAGGCCTTCCACAGAACATTTGCGACCTGTATCTGGAGCTCTTCTAGGAAACCGATAAAACGCGATAACTTATTCATTTCATTGAAAGCTGGTGGCTTAGGTCTGGCGCATTTATTAGTCTACCAACTCGTCTAGCGACTATTTTTTAGGAATTTATCCCATCCTTATCTGCTTAGGATCGTTCCAAAAAAAAAAAAGAAAAGATGAAACCCGTTTAGAACTTTTTGTAACGCCGAATTAGAGCGCAGCTCTTGAGGAGGAGGAGGGAAGGGTACTGAGGGTCACGTGTTCTCGGAGGGGGGGGGGGGGGGCGGGTCACCTGGCCTCACGGTTACGCCGACGGCGACGCCGACGCCGCTCAAGCCAGAAACGGGCGCCTTAAGCGCGATCCAAACCAACGCTTCTTTTTGCGCCTGTAGGTCGTGCGGCTGCGGATGTGAAGTATTTTCGTGACGTCGCGCCGCTTCTTCGCTCCTTCCGGGCGCGCAGAAGAAAGTTGGATAATTTCAACTTCTCAACGCGCACGAAAACGCGCGGTGACGTAGTAGGGCGCTCCCGTGTCCCGGCCAATCGTTGGAGGTCAAGCTAGTTCCGGCTCCGCGTTTCTCGCCGCTGCCCTCTCCTCCACCCCTTTTATACTCTTCCAACATGACAACGCGATCTCTCTCTTTCTCTTTCTCTCGCCGCCTGGCCGGCCAGTCTGTCGCTGTTGCACTTTGCTTGTGCGCTCGTGGCTGCGTGCGCGCGTGCGCGCTCGCCCGAAGTTTTGCCCGTCCAAACCAAAGCGCACGGTTCTGACTCAGAAAGCGCGCCCGGAAACAGCAAAAACGCCACGAAATGCGTCACATCCGCAGCCGCACGACCTACAGGCGCAAAAAGAAGCGTTGGTTTGGATCGCGCTTTCGAGCTCTGCTCAAAAAAAACTGTCACATCACTTGCCCTCCTTGGGCCTTTGAACAACAAATTCTACCAGAGGAAAACTATAAGGCTTCTGGAAAGAGGTAGTCGATACATTTATGTTTATAAAAGTCCGCTTCGTATTAGAATACCTATTTGAAGTGCCAAGAAAACGGCTATCACAACTCTTGATTAAAAGTCGCTTTCCTATTCCGCTATCGTAGGACACCGTTGATTGATTATGAAGGACAATACATTTTAACACGAGTAAAACGAATGTGCATATCTCGAAGTGCTAAACAATTTTCTTTAAGTTACAGACATCAAAGATTCCGGTAAAATCGTGGCTACAAGAACGTGGGTTTTTTGTACCGTGGTCAATTGACTGTCCATTATGGCACCAATCGGAAACAATGGAACTCTGCTTCATCTAATCTGCAGATGCTGTTTTCTTTTGGGGTGTCTTTCAACGAGCTCTAAAAAAATACTTTACCAACCGTAGTATTCGTTTTTTACACGTACCTAGTGAGACAAACATTCCCTATGATACATTTATGCTGGTAGGTCTCTAGGGCATCTGGAGATGCCCTAGAGACCTACCAGTATAAAAGAACGCCGACACACCATGTACCACTATATCAATTTTTCTAGAAGGAATTTTGAAAATAAGAAGCGTTCACGCAGCTCACCCACCAAAACCTGAATGGTTTCCTCTATTTGATGCGTGTTTAAGATTTCTTGACTTTTCAGGTAACAGCCTGCTTAGAAACGTTGCATTTGTTTATGTCTAAGACGCCCGGTTTAGGCAGACATTCCTCTCAACTTTTCACCTCATATCTAACACTCTGTACATAATCATCTTTTCACCTTTTAATCTTGTAACCTGAATGTTTAACCTTAGTTCGCCTGTGATAACGACAAAAGAAAAGTGTCTGCGTGGCCTAGTGGAAAGCGAGTCTGGCTCGCATCGAAAGGGTCATGGGTTCAGTCCCAATCCGCCTGAAATACTTTGAATTATTTTTTCTTTAAGGCAAATAGATTATTTATTGGCCAGTCAGGTTTTTTCCCGTCCCACCAACGCCGACGCCGGTTTTTCTGCGACACAAGCTCCTACACGCGATCGCGTTAAAACAAAAGACACGATGCTTTCTCTAGACCTGTTTACAGAATTATTTGCCAACACACCTGAAGCAGGTTGGGTGTATGTTTTCCTCACACGTATGTGTGTTTTGAAGACGTCTGCAGAGAGTGTTTTTATACTATCAATGTGAGAGCACCATCGTGTCAGGAACACACACCTCCAAGAGTGTCCGCACTTTGTTTTCATGTTTAAACAGTACGACCGTGGCTTTAGGAGTAATGGCGGCTCCTTTCAACTTCGAACCCTGATCTACCTATCATACCCCTTTTTTTTCTCGAATATAGTACTTTCCGTGTATTTACCTTTTTTACAATCTTTGGGCGGTATGTCTAATTGTTTAATATATATATTTAAACACACTTTCTTCTTCTAGGCAGCGGCAACCTACTTGACCTCGATGACGTTATGTACGAAATCCTCTTGCGAAATTGCTCTTACGACGAAAGGCTGGTAACTTTTGACGTCACTGGAGATAACAAAACCCGAGGTCCCCATGAAAACTTCGAAAAGTATGTTATGCTACTCTTTGTCCCGAAAATATAAATAAAAAAGAAAACTAAAGGCGTTATAAATTGAAACTACTGGTGTAATAAGTTTCAATGCCAAAGCACCGATCGGTATCTATGACTACTAAAAATGTGTTTCGAATATTCTTGTACGCGTGTTTTTTTGTACCGTGTCATCTGCTTATCCGTGCACGTACTGCCAAAAAGCAATAAGTGAATTAGGCAAAAAAAAAGTCATTAATTCATTGCATCTGTAAGTAGACATGTTGTCACTTTATTAAGGTGCATTACAGTGAAAACGCTCACCGCTGGCGACATCGTTGATGTTAGAAAAGGTACGCAAGAGACACGGCTTGGCTACCCCGCGAAAAAGCACAACTGCTCAGAATTCTTAAGATTCGCGTCGTTTGCTCGCCATTTTTTTGTTCATAAACCGGCAATTTTTTTTGTACAAAATTCTACATTTTTAACAATTCAGTATTACAAAACACGAGATCAAACCCTAAATTTAAAATATGGCTCTGCACTCAACAAAAATCTAGTCATAAAATAATTCTTAGGCATTCTTTGGCTGGTCTATATTTGGCGCCCTAAACGCTATCTTAAGAACCCCCTAAAAGACTTATTTCTGAGAAACCTATAAGGGGTTCTTAAGCTCCATTTTTGATACGAAAGAGTTTTTCGTCGCTCAGTCGCCTTTCCGGCGCCCCAGGATACGATAGTGATTGAGGCGAAACTTTCACCACGAGCTGAAAGAGTTCAGGGGGCGTCGAAAGGACCTTTCTAGAACGGAAGTGTTTTTTTTTAGAATGTATTGCGTGGGTTACCTAAGGACGCTCTCGGCTCATTTCGACGGTCCTTGCAATATGTGCATCCAAAAGATATCCTAGAAATTATTACGATAATTTACAGACAAAAACCGAGGTCACAGGTCATATAAGAGACAGTCTGCAAAACCCGAGTCACAGCAATAACCGTAGTTCGAATTCCGCGTACCAAGTTTTATCCTCGAACTCATCGCCATGCGGCGTTCGAATCACGAATCTTGCGATGACTCGCGTTTGAATCTGTATGCAGACTGCCTTTTGTGTGATGCATAAGCAGTGTGCCCACGGCTGAAAGAATAACTCTGGTCGAAAACGAAAGCAAAATAAATGACTGGTATCGCTTGAGTAGCAAGGAATATGATTACAGCCGAAATATTACCTTAAGGTGAAGCCGCGCACCCTACGAAACCCTATTCTAGAGATGCGACCAGCTGGTCTTTAGCGGGCGGCAAGCGCGTTAGCTTTTAGTCAAAGAACACCGGGGCAGCACATTTGTGACGTCATGTTGCAGTAGAGCTGCGTTCGCTTGGTTGTGCCAGTTGTACCGCGCACCGCAGTACCCTTTTGACGTGACGTCGCGGCCGGATGGATGGATAGACGTTAATGGCTATACCCTTTGTAACGGGCGGTAGCATGCGCCACCTAGTGTGAGTATAAATAGGCAACGATATGATTCCTCCAGCCCTTCTAAGCCAATCTTTTTCTCCTAACTACCACCAGGCAGTGTGGAATATCACCAGGATTACCTTCGGGGAATAGGGCGAAAAACGAAAAACATCACCCCCGCCTCCTTCCCTTGGTGAAGGCGTTGCCACTTTTCCTCTGATCAAACCTTGTTGGCATTACCCCAGCACCAGACCCACTGGAGGACAGGGTTGAGACTTTGGGCCGGAGCCACACGGGACGGGGAACAAATTTTCCTGTCTCGCCTGTCCCCAGCAGTGGTAGTTAGATCTGCATCATTCAATTTTCCCTAGATAATTTCCACCATTATTCTAATCGCCTCTCTGTGACTGTAATCCTCTTCTCTTCCGTCCTTCCATCGTCACCAGCAAACCCCAGGGCCCCGTCCAGATCCGTTAGGCCTTGAAGGAGGGCAGGGCCTAGCCCCGTGCACTTCAAAAGTGTCTCGCTCTCATTATGGCAGGCATCATATAATGTGTCTGTCTCCTGAAATTTGGCCCTATACGTTATTGTCATCAAAAATCCGGTTCTCGCCTGAAACATTAAAGAACATCCCTGTGAATTGTCAAACACATTTTCCTTCCTTTTCTCCTGTTTTTGTGTCCTATATAATGTTAGAGCTGATCTTCTGTGCATTCTTACGTCTCACATTTTTCTTTCTGTCCTTTACCTCTTTATTTCCTTTGAAGAAGCCTGCTCATAAGTGTGTAGGTATCTCAATAAAAGCTTTCGGGTTCGGATTTCGGGTACGGCAAAACTGATCATCAAACGTATGGCTGATTATCAGTGTTGCCATCCCTCTAGCAGATAGTTTCGGTTTTGCCGTAGACGCCCGAAACCAAACTTTGAGCCGAAATACTTATAAAACTACACACATTATCGAGAAAAAAAATATGAACGGTTATATTTGAGGGACATTGCTTTAGCTGAAAACTGTCGCAATCCCATATTCAAAAATACTCGCCTGAGTCTCCCAGTCGCCTTTTAATGCACGCAAGCCACGGCGAATCCCGCGGTTCTCATTATCCCGCGTCAGCCAATGCGATCGCGACATCCCACCAAAAGCAATCCCGAAGGACCAATCAGAACATCAGAAGTCAGTCTTTAAGCTGTCAGCGACCATGTGGGCGAAACCGAGGGAGAGGAAAATCCTAGAGTACGCGAGGACGTCAGAACACCGAGCTAAAACTTTTTCTAAGTACACAATAACAAAAAAACGTTTTCAAAAAGGGTTTTTGACACTCCAAGAACTCTTTTAGTTCGTAAAGACCGGTTTTGGGTCGAGCACTATCGCCCCCTGGCACACTAGAAAGGCAACTTGGCGATGAAGGAGTCTTTCGTATCAGAAAAGGAGCTTTAGAAAAAAACACATAGGTTTTGAAAGAAAACCCCTCAGGGGGTGCTTAAATTAACTTTTTATGGTGCAAAATATGGACAAGCCGAAGGAACCCTAGAAGTGTTTTTGTAGCGTGAGCTACACTGGCTGAGGTTGAGCAGTTTCGCGTGGCTCGCATAATGAGCTGTGCTCCGTGCTGCGGAAGCGCGAGGAGCAGTGACGTCACACGGTGCACAGCTGGCGCGCCGGAGACGCCGCCGCCGCCGCCGCGCGCGCCTCGTCGGTCTGCACATTCCAGAGGAGTGACGTCATAGCCGCGGCAGACGCGTAGGCGCCGCCGCGTGCCCAGCTGTGCCCCTCCGTTGCGCAGTACCCAAGTCTGACCCTGCACCGGAGCGGCTTGATAGCGCCTCTCATTTTGTGCGCATAAGCTCACGCTACGTGTATCCTGGCATAGCCGAGCTAAGCCACCGCAATATTTTTACGACCAGATGTCTCTTAAAGTGGACGCTAGGCCTGATGCTTTTGTCTCCACCGTAATCGTCGGACGCGTTCGAACTGGAACGCCGGACGCTGACGTTCCGCTTTTTAACGCGTTCTACGAGTGCCGTAGAGACGAAGGCGGCTAGCTTCGAGGCTACCCACTAGTCTTTCCAATCAGAGCTCTCGCCGTTCTGATGTCCCCCCCCCCCCCCCCCTCCCCTCCCCTCTCGCGCTTTCGTCTCCTATTCTTCCCGTTTTTATCCGTGTATGGACCCTGGCATGGCTCATCACCCGTGCGAAAAATGCCGAGTCACTGAGCTCTGCAGGCATGACGTAGCGTCTGATCGACCACACAGCAGAGCAACAGCGCATACTCAGAAGGCGTTCCACAGCAGAGCAGACAAAGATGGCCGCGCGCAGGAGGCGACTTTGGAAGAGGCCTATAGTTACCTTGAAGCGGAAATCTTTTTTTTTTTTTTTAAGTCAATTCAAGATGCACGATGACGCGACTGCAGCCAACGCTAAGGATCCGAGAGGGCCAATCAAGGATCGGCAAAAAGTGCATCGTCACGGTGCAGCTGCAGCGTCTTTTGCGGGTTTGCGGATGTGGTCCGCCAGCGAACTCCCGTTCAGGCTCACCGAGAAGCAGTTCGCGGTTTCTCGGCGATCACGCGAGAGTCCTTTGCGACTTCTGTTTGGCGACTTTTGTTAAAAATTTGAAAGCTCGCTTAATCTACGATTCAAAGCAATTCAAAACAATTTTTCTTCTGTCTCTGCGCAAGCATTCCGAGCGCAGGCAGAAAAAGGCCACGTGGATCGGTGGCCGAGTGGGCTGAAGCGCACACCCAGCTCGACGCGCGTGAAGCGAAAGCTCGCGCTGCCGAACCCAGGGATCCTGGGTTCGAGCCCCACCCCTGCCCGTTTCGATCTGGATGAGCATCGTACCGGCGTGCGGTCGTGTATCACTACTGCGTGGTGCACGTTAAAGACCCCAGGCTAGCGGTTGTACCGCACTGGCTAAATTGCTCATCTACAGTGTAAACCAGTGTCGCCCCTACTGGCAGACCAACCTTACGCTGTATAAATCACTCAAACGTCCAATTTGACTTTTTTTTACTTTTGACCCGCGAATCGTGCACGCCGGCGGTTTTCCCCGAGCTCGGCCACGAGAAAAGCCCCTCTCGGCACTCCTTTCTCCTCCTTTTTTGGGTAGAGGGGGGTGCACCCGTTCCTAATTACCTTAAAAAAAGAAGTATCCAGATAAATGTTTTTTTTCGGTAACGAAGTAACGACGTAGTTCAAAAAAGAATAAACGTTCAACTTGTTTTCGTTACTTTGCTTTGGAGTAACTCGTAACGGTATCTAATTGCTTCTGAAAGGGAGCGCGCACCACACGAGTACCTACGCAGTTCTCGCCCCAGCCCGCGCCTGTGATTAGCGCAGCGAGAAAACCCTAGACAGGTTTTGACAGAGATCTGCACAAGGCATGTCTTCTGCATAGCCAAAGTGATCCCTGCACGGATGCGTTTTAAGGTGAGCAATTATTAACGGCGACAAGTATTGGAAGCGGCTGCAGCTTCACAAAAACGACAAATTTTGAGTAACGAGGAAATGTAGCATTAGTTTGAAGTCAAGGTAAGGCGTTTCTTTTGAATCGCAGCATCGAGTAACGTACTTAGTTACTGTTTTAGTAAGTAACGAGTAACGGTAATCAGTTACTTGACTTCACTAACGTGTACATATATGAACAACGGTCTGTGTTTCGTGAGAAGTGCTGAGAAAAGAGCCTTCACAAACCTCATGGCTTTTGCTTTCTTAACTTGGTATTATTAAATTTTCCACCTTTCGTGTTGTCTTTGTTTGCTGCTGCTCTTTCTTCTGTGTGTTGTAAAGGTGTGTCGGATTTCTGGACTCTATTTCCCTTTAGTATTTTGTATTTTTTCTTTTTTTTTTATGGTGAGGGTGCACAAAAAATGCAAAGTATTTCTGGAACGCTATAAAAAAAGTTGTGATAGATATACAGCGTAGGCGAAATGTATTGAACGTGTTTAAACTGACTGTATAATTAGGTTTCTTAACTTATCGCGCTGAGATTTAGTTCAGAGGTGCCTGAAGTTGGTGGAAGCTTTCGCTAAAATTATAGTAAGATTGGCTTACCTGAGTAAAGCAAGAAAAATCACAAACTGTGTTTTCCTTATAGTTAGCATGTGCACTAAATATATTAAGTGTTACTGCGGCGCTTATTTGGGCTACATGAAGTGAAGAATAGGTAAGCCAATTTTATTGTCTTTCCAATTCACAATTTGTTTTCAATCCTAGTAAACACCAGAATAGCCCACAACGTTTTTTTGATGATTTTGAGATACAAGGGGTCAGCGATAATAATTCCACTGACAAAACCAGTTTTCATTTTCTTTCGTTTGACTTCGGAGGTTTCATGTATTCATACTCTCAAATTATAAATGCACCAGCTGCGAGCACCAGTGTAGAAACTCCTAAAGTAACTGGATCGTGGGCAAGTAATGCCAAGCTCCCCATGTGGTCGTCAGGCGTGCCCACAGAATGATCTGTGGGTTCGCCTCAAAATTGCTCGAAGAATGTCTGTTTCGTACATATGTGAACATATCTGCCAACAGTTTGTTTAAGGACCGTGTCACAGTACCGCCTTACAAAAAAAAGAGGCCTTAGATAGTGCCTGGCGACGGTCTTCTGTACGCGGTGTGAGCGCAGCATAACGTTACAGTTTCTCGATGCAGGTACCCACCAGTCAAGTTCGAAGTCGGCCCGGTGGTCTACCACGCCGCCAAAGTAAAGTCTCTAAAGTTGTCTGCTGTATACGTACAGATATTTCACAACAACCAGTCTGACGAGGAGGGTAAGGCGTACATATCGGAGCAGATAGACCACGAAGACGAGTACTCGTGGTCCGTCACCAGGGGAGCAGATTTCACCGCTAAAGCCAAGTTCAGTATAAACGTGCCACTAATTTATCAGTTCTCTACTGAATTTTCGACAGCAGTGAAGACAAGCTCTGGATCCACCAAGGTCGAAACACGCACTACGCGACAGCTGATTAAACAAGATATAAAGATACCCCCTCTAGCCACTCTCGAAGCCAAGTGGTACGTCAACGAAGCACAAGTGGTGCGTACGAGTCGGCATTTTTTCTTGCGTCAATGTTTAGTTTGAAAGTTACTCAAAGATCTCACACCGTTTTCCTGAGCCACTTTTCTGCGGAATGACGGTGATAAAGTCAGCCCAAAGATATATAAGATCACAATAAAAATATTATTATAATTACTTGCACGTCGAGACCCCACACTGAAGCCACCTTCAGCAAATATTCTCGAATTTTATGGTAAATGACCGGCAAAACCTTTTTCCCCTATCAAGCACTATTATAAAAAAAACACCGACAGTCAGAGCCGCAATGTTTAGTCTGCATACAAAAAGTTTAAAGGGTATGTCCGGTGAAATCTGTAAGTTACTAAGTTTTTCTGCTGGTCGCGTAGAGAGGGCCTAAGTATAGTCAGATGTTATATTTATTTTATTAAAAGACCCCAAGTAGTCGCTAAATCGATTATGAACATCGATACGAAATTTCAAGCCAAATTTCGCAAGTATGCATGGCTTGTCGTGTCGTGACTTCACATCAGGCATGGATACGTCAGATTCACGGCTTTGGATTAATATGGTTGAGTCTCGGTTTTGGATCAATATGGTTGATGGCACGTACAAATATCATCGTCAGAGAACTGAGCTTCCCTCAATACCCTATTGGAAAAACGTACAAGAAACAAACCTGCTGCTTGTACAGTTCGGGTATGACACCACCATACTTTCTTGTTATTATTTATGCAGCTAGTTTGGTTCGGCTTTCTGCATAACTGGAGATACCGGCACCGCTATGGCTCCGGGTCTGTCTATACTGGCAGCCAGTTTGCTTGCCGATATGATTCGGTGTGCTGGTATGATTTTGCTGCCGATGACGTAGGCGACCGCCATCTTTCCAATAAAAAACGCTTATACCACACCACCACCGTTATATCCAAATCATACATGCAGAAAGACGACCGCCATCTTCCAACATAACGTCCATCGTTTACCACCGGTATCGTTACATACACCATACATGTCGAAAAAGAACATAAGCCGCGTTTACACGAATGCGACTTAGTCGTATTGAATTTAGTTGCCGCATTCCATATGCGGTCATGTAAACGGCATAATGCGCAAACCGCATCGCATTAAAGTCGCTAGACAGAGGTGGATCGAGATGTCGAGTGCGCATTCATTCAGCCCATGTAAACGGAGATCGGATCGCATTTTGGAACGGGGAGGATTATCGGAAGGCGCTCGCTGCGGGAGCGAGTGAACAGCTGAGAACATGGAGGCGGGCAATCTCGTCGGCGGCGCGGAGAGCGGTCCCGCAATTTTTTTCCCGAGAACAAACGCAAGCTTTTATTGTGATCATAACTAAGCAGAATATAGCGGAGCTGCTCGGTGTGGGCGGCCCCGTCCAAACCTTTGCGAAGTACGACTTGCGTGTCCGAAGGGGTCACAAAGACATCGGTGCAAGCACGAACGACACCGAGAGCCCCGAGCACTGTTGAGTACTGCATGGTAGCGCAGAACGAGCAGCTCCTACCTCGGTGCCGTTCCCGGCTGCGCAAGAGCCTCTCGGACTCGGGGTACGGTCGCGATCGGCGAGTTCTGGCGCGGCGAAACGCGGAGGCTTCCTCAAAGCGTGCGCACACATGTCGCCTCTCGTTCAGAGTGAACCGGCGGCCCGGCCTGGAGTCCTAAACGCCTTGGTTTCGATGCTTCTTCCGTCTCGCAACTCCTTCTACAGCACCGAAGACAGCGGGCACCATCTTTACGGTCACTAAATGCGTCGAAAGGCCTACACGTGCGATGCACCGGAAAACGTGGTGCGGCTGGTGCCGGAACGGAATGCGTAACTTCGAGCTTTGAGTCAGCGTGCACGGCAACAAACCGATCGTGACACCAAGCCGCGGATACCGCATCGCCGGTCGACAGCGGCAAACGGCCCGTTGCTCGTATCGTGGGCCGTGACTCGTACTCGGCCAACTCGGCGTCTTTTCGTGGCCCCTCGCGTCGTCGCTACCAGCCGCAAACCCGGCGTCGGAGAAAAGCGAAACCGAAACCGAAACGTAAAGCTTCCGCCCAGTGGCTTCCGCTGTCGCGCCTTTTCTGACTTCCCGGCTTCCACGCTTCCGGTCGTCGCGGAGATGGCGACGTCGCGACGTAGTGGTTTTGGCGGTTTTGGCATCGCTGGCTCGTTCTGCGTTTTGGGGGACAGATGTTTTACGGTCCGTTTCTACTGCGTCTCTGGCTCTCAACTCGACGGCGCCTCTCATAGTTCAACCAGGCGTGGTCAACCTGTGTCAGGCCGGCTCGACTCGTCCGACCGCCGGACCGCAGGCGACTTCCCAGTTCGGCCGTGAGGCCTAGGATCCGAAGACGTCTGTCTCCGTGAAGCGGTAAGCGAATCTCGTCCCGTTTTCGTTCTACTTTTAAATTACGTTAGGTGCGCTACAGTGTAAGCCATGCGTGCCAAGTGTTCGTAACAATTTTGAACTAGAATAATTGTGCTTCATTGCGGTTTGTCATTTACGGAAAATATAAATCGAGCAATGAACGAGGAGCCATGCTTGAAAACGATGCATGTACGATGTTAACTTCTACCTCGGCGGCTTTAAAAACAAAGTCAAGACTGGTTACGGTTGGATGCGAGGCTGGTCCCAATGCAATGGTAAGCACTTAGAGCGCCTTTCTGAACGGCATGTTAGCAATATAGCGATCAACGAGACGAGCGACGGCGAGAAGCTACGAGTGCCGGCGCCGAGCGCCGAAGATTTCTCACTCTCGCTGCTTGCGCCGCTCAATTCTTGGGCTTCTAGAAAACGTCGCTCATCGCCTCGGTCGCTCGCACCAATCGCTTTCATAATGTGTGTCTCGTCGCGCGGCTGACTGCCGTGTTTATTCAAATATAAGTCGACCTTTTCTTTTTTTTTTCTTCTTCTTCTTTTTTTCTTCTTCTCGGAAATTGTGAATAAAGAATTTCGACACCTACATTCGCGACCAAATTTTGCGACCCTACCGGAGGCATGAAGCTATCGAGTCACCGAGCCGGCGTTGCCGTAGAGCCGCGCCGCTTCTTGTTTCAAAAAGCCTTTGATTGCCGAAATGGCTCGCCGCCCGCGGTGGCCGGTCGGGCGACGGATTTCGACATCGCGCCTCTAGCGTTCCCCTTGCTGGGCAACGGGTAAGGAGAGGAACGCGATGCGCCATGCACTTTACCCTCCATCCTCGCAAACGCGCACAAAAAAAAAAAAAAAATGTTATTTTTGTTAGTTGCTTGAGGCGGCTCGGCTCGCGTGTTGCTCATGGCGACACGGCGGCTTTGCTTGCGTTTTTGTAGTTTGTCTTCCGTCGCTTCGCACCTTCTTTCGTTTCCTGTCGTCATTTTACAACGGTGTCAGTGAAGTATTGCTGCGAATTTGCGAGGATGTCTACCCAGCTGACGAAGCTTGGGACGATGATAACATGTCCAGAAGTTCTGACGGTGATGAAGTTTTTGGCATCGCCCCGTGATTTAGCTGAGAGTGATGTAAATAAAGGTTTTTTTCTTTCTTTTGCCCAAAATTTCCCCTGTTCTTAAAAAAAAAAAAAAAAAAATCGACCTATTATATATATATATATTTTTTTTTTTTTTTGTTCTTGGTGGATCCAATAAATAGGGTTCGACCTATTTTCGAGTAAATACGGTAACTTTAATTTTTATTTTGGGTTACGTCGGACGCAACTCGAATGCTTGACAGTTACGTTGGGCGTAACTTTAATTTTTATTTCGGGTTCCGTCGGACGTAACGTTAGACACTCCGTTACACTTAAGGAAAATAGGGGCTGCTGGTTCATCATATAAAGTTATAAACCAACCATTTGTGTTTAATTAAAATGCATCACTGACCTCAAAAAAAAAAAAATACTGCTATTCTAGAGTTTATGCTATAGGAATGTAGCACTTCAGATAAATTTGTTTATTTTTACTTTTAGTCCCTGCCCCACCAGATAAAACATCTGGCCTAAAGCAGTGTTCCGGATCTCCTTCCAAGACATCAGGCGGGTCGTCATTCAATCCAGGAGTCGGCGGCGTCTCATGGGCGTGTTGCTGGTGCTTACTGGATGGTGCTACCGAGGGAAAAGTGGTCATGCTTGGGAAAGGCAAGTATGGCCGCCGTAAGTATACATATTGTTTTTACCTTTGCTCGAATCCGTTTCGAAGAAATGCACAGTTTGCATGTGTGCATCTCTCAATGTTTCCACAGTCGGCTGTTTTTTTTGGAGTGCTCCAACTGTGTCAGCGCTAGTTTCTCTAAATCATGCAAATGGGATGCAACAATAAACCACATATGCTCTCGCAACAAACAGCGCTGTGCCGAAGCACTGTGGAATCTACTCTAGCTTTATGATGCAGCACAAAATAGTTGATGCCAATTATAGCTACTTTTGTGACTCCGTTTTACCAAAAGCTCTGCCGAAACAAACTTGCCGCCTTATAGGTAGTGCAAAAGAACCTCGCGTGCCTAACCTGGAGAAGGGCATTTTTTTTTTTCATAGGTCAATTTTTCCTTAAACCAATACCTTCAGCCTCCTTGAAATGTTAACATTATGTGACACACGGAAGAACAGTAAACTCTTTAATGTTGGCAAACCTTTAATTTTCGCGGCCTTTGATTTTGCAGAATTCAGTGGCTGTGATGTCCTCTGTGACCGATTCGAGAAGAAATAGGGGCCACGAAGATAAGGGGGTTTTACTGTACATCGGAGGAAAGAGGAAGTCACTTATGTTTGTATGCAGGAGTAAAACCAACAACAACAATCATGGTGTCGACACTTTGTAAGCCTATCTGTGTCTATTGAATGATATCAATTTTGTTTTAGTTCGTTAAACATTGTTGCCTGTACATTGTGGGATGTCGTCTTCAACACGAGCAGTGGTTTTCTTCTCAAGCAGGCAGCATGGACGCGTGCCGCAGCACAACATAGTTCATTTGCAGGTGGTACCGCAGGTTGAAGGATGGTTGGCACAATATGGGGGAATCACAATTCAATGTTCTACCTCGGGCGTAGACAAGATTTGCTTATTCTAAATCATTTTGTCTAAAAATCTCGGATTTGCGATGAATGTACCCGCATGGTTGGAAGGGCCAGACAAGCCTTGTGAGCGCTTCATTTTCTAGCGTCTCAGTCTTGAACTCACTCACGCACCACATGTGTAGATGTTCCGATAGGTGGGAGCACTTATATGGAAAATGGTGAATGGCAACTGTTATCTTTATCAGACTTCTGTATTATGGTCAAAGTTGGACTGCATATTTGCAATACTTTTTCTCACTTAAAAATATGTCATACTAAAATATGTAGAATAGCCGATGACAAAAAGAGAATGGCTGGGCGTCCTCCAGCACGTGCTTGTGCTTTTCACCCCACTTTGGACAGATGTGCTTACTCCAGGCTCATGAGGCGCTGAAACGTCATCGAAGGTAGCAGACGGGCTGGTGGTGGAACAACGGAGACTTCTCCCTGCCTTTCTCATGCTATCAGTGAGCGTGTACCTCTATACTCTAACTTGGCTTAACCTGCACAGAGCTGAGGAGAATAGGCTTGGCGAGTGCCCTTACTGCATATGCATTTGTACAGCTGAGGCACTTTCTGAATCAAGAATATTGTGTACCTTAGCTTCAAACACACATCATTTTGGGGGTGCAAAAGGAATTCTAAGGCATATTTTTGTTTGTATTGTCCTATTACGCATCGCAGGCACGTAGCCAGGGGGAGGCCCATGGGGCCAGGGCCCCCCCTTCCCCCTCCCCCTCCAAAATCTTCCATTTTGCATGTGTCCTCCTCTCCCCCTTCTCCTCATACAGCATTTTGTCATGAGTGGGCCCCCTCTGAAACAAAATCCTGGCTACGTGCCTGACGCATGGACTCCTTCAACTTAATGCGGAGTCGACCCACCCTGTTGAAAAATTTAATGCCTGCCAGGTAATTGTTTTGCATTTAGTTAATATATCAGTATTCAGTTGGGTATCCCAAGTCATTAGTCGTTGAGATGCAGTCTCTCTGTAAGTCAGTCATGTTTAACATTCATAAAACTGCTTGTCAAATAATGGCACTGTCGAGGACATGTACTCGGCTCGAGCAATCGCTGTGCACAAGCTGGTCGTGTGGATACAGGCAGCAAACATCCCGGTTGAAACGTCCTTCCTCGCAATGTAGCTCAAGACTAGGTCAGGGCCCCACTCACAAACGTCTATACTTTGCATCTCTTTAAGCTGGACCACTTTTGACACTACAAGCCATTGCAGCGAAAACAGTGTGACACATGATTGTAAGCTCGACGTACCATGGCATCCAACTAGAAGGTCACATGGCTTGCAGCTTCTGCCGTGGTTAACTTTAAACTGAGATAGTTTGGAATAATGCTCTCGGTTTTTAGTGTTGCCCGGCACAATTAACAATTTGGTGATATAGTGCTGCATTGAGAAATCTGCATTCGTGACTGTATCACCTTATGAATGCATACTAGCTATTAAACTCTCCATTCTGCAGAGAAATGAAATGCACTTTGCTTCCAATTGCAGCTACTTCTGGAACTTCATGGTATGAAGCACCTTATGGCTGCAAGCTCTGACCGATCTTGTTCTCTGGTCTGCGCAGGCCCATTGCAGGGAGTCACTCCGAGAGCCTCACCAGAGGTTCCTGCCCGTGGTCGTTCTAAATTTTTTTGTTGTAGGTATGCATCCTTTCTGTCTTTCCCTTAATTGTACTCGGGCGCTTTCTTTTCATTGTCGCAGATTTGCCTCAAAATTAATTCAGCATACAAATGGATGCTGTACAACTGTATCCCGCATATTTTGTTCAAGATAACTTTTCTTTGCGAAAGTTAGATTTTTTTATGAAGGTTAGTCTTTTTTGTTTTTATTTACAAATTTATTTGAGTTTCCATGGGCAACATTAAAACGTTATGCCATGGGCAAGGACAAGTTCACTGCTCTAACTTGTTCTCAACTGATTGCAAGAAATTTTGTTGATGTCGTGAAACCTCTTTCCAGCACTTGCTTGGCAGCATGAAAACAAATTATAGATGGGACATACTCTTTTTTAGACTGCTTGCTCATTCTGCAGGTCTGCCTTCTATAGATGTCGTGCCACTGGAGAGCAGGTGAATTCGATTGTTGGTTTTGCCATTGCTTTTTTTTTAGCCGTTGTCTTAATAGTTCTTTTAAATTTAAAAATTTTCCTAAAAAGCAAGTTGGCAAGAATATCTACGGTAGTTTGACTAGTTAGCTGAAAATAGTGATCTAGTACCCTTTAGTCAGTAAAATAGATAGTGTGTGCCGCTGTTAGTGTCAAGTAGAGATGCACGCTTTTTAGGCATTTTGCGCAGGGTGGTACCAATTTTTATTGGTTAGCCTCTTGGTGCGCCAACTAAACTCTTTCTATCCAGATACCTGCCCTTTGCTTTTATTTGGCAGGCTCTGGCAATAAAATAATATAGTGTTATTCCTCGGTGGCTTAATAACCTAAAGAAAGAAGTTTCTCCATGTTTAAACGCAAACTTTTATAAAGGCAAAAATGAAATAAGCCAGTAGCAGACGGCACATAGCCTCAACAGTGCTCCGCGCCAGCAGCGTTGCGTCAAAATAGCGGTCTTCTCCTTTTTGCTGCCTTCTCTCTCCCTCCTTCGGCGCTCTCCTCCCTTTCCTCCTCTCCGGCACCTTTGTCACCACACCCACTGGCTAAACTCTCCCACTATACAGCTCTGCATTGCAGTAGTAGTTTTTTTTTATAGTCTTTAGAGTTAAATGTGAATATTTGACAGAAATCTCCCAGGTTGGGGTGAAAGAGGGTTAAATGAATGCATTTGATCATTCGCCTTAATTCGGTACCCATCATTTCAAGGCCTGTGTGGCCTTGTCCTGGGGTGTGCCTATGACTGTGGCTGTGAAGGAGCAGTTTTTTAATAGGTACAAGTACAAAGTATAAAAGCAAAAGGATCTATGTGCTGATCACGAAAGAATATGCTAGCCATTCTAATGTAGCTCTGCCAAGTACTTGATTGTGATTTGTTTTTATTTCCAGCTACTTGGTTGCCTCAAGATCTGGAGATCCTAGTGGCCACAAGCTTGGACTCAATCTTCTTCTGTGGTCCGGCCAGGACCATGGGGGAGGTAATCCCAGCAACAAGAGCATCACAGTATCTCCCTGCCTGTGACTTTCGATTAGCATCACGACAAGGGAGTCCTTATGCCACCAAGTGTTAGGTATGCTACTCGAAATAAGCATTCTTACCTATTCTTGAAGTGAAACAGCAAAAGCACTACTAAGCCTAAAATGCAAAAAAGCATTCAAATCTCGGGTTGGATGGAGTTCCAATTACAAAAAGGCGTCTGCAGACATGATTCACATGTGAACTTAAAGCCCACGGGTTTAGGTTCGACGGAGTCACAGAAATAACTTCCCGCAGATGGCTTCGCTAGTGCTATACCCAAACAAATTCTTAAAATAATCATTGTGTTACGTTGGTGTCATCAATCTTATGTACCTAGCCCACCCAGCAAAATAATCATTGTGTTACGTTGGTGTCATCAATCTTATGTACTATCGGGGAAAAATGAAATGCGAACAGAGGAGCGCGTGGCTCGCGGTACAGGCTGCGCCGCCTGGCAGTGAGCCTAGGAGCGAGGGTGCGTGGCCTACTCTGGCGTGTTCACGCCCCTCCCTTTGCGATCCCCAAGATTCAGCAGTGCGCCTCTTAGTCCGCTGAAAACTATCACCGCTATCTTTGCTGGCTCAGCGCGTGCGGTGCAAAGAAGCTCGCAGAACTCGCCGAGCAGGCAAAGATAGCGGTGACAGCTTTCAGCGCACTGAGAGGCGCACTGCCGAAGCTGGGGGAGCGCCAATCGAGGGGCGTGAACACATCAAAGTAGGCCACGCACCCTCGCCCCTAGGTTCACTTCCAGGCGGCGCAGCCTGTACCGCGAGCCACGCGCTCCTCTGTTCGCATTTCATTTTTCCCCGATAGTACCTAGCCCACCCAGCAGCCGGGAGATGTGAAATATAAAAAAATGGGAACTTGCACATTGTCAGCTCTGCAAAGATAATATATTGAACCGAGCATAGCACGTTCAACTTAAGAAAGCAATTCAGTGCAGGCCTAGTTTTAAGGTTCACATATTTGTTATTGCCCTTCATAATGAAGGAAAAACTGCTTAAGTTGTGGCCCACTACAGGCTTTCTATTAGTGTTAAAAAGTGTTATGGCAGTTTGAACAGCTCGCTCCAAATATTTTCTTGAAATGCATAGGTTTATGGAAATTATTATGTGGATGTTTGCAGACAGTCATGGTGAGACCAATCTTTAGTGCCAAGTGTTCCACTTATTCAGAGTTGGTTGAGACTGTAAATATTGTAGGTCGCAAATTAAATTTTTATGGTATGCAATGGGCACAATCATCCGTAATGACTAGCTCTACCTAGGGGAACTTTATACGTTTACTACGGCAAGATGGTTTCGCAAAACTAAGTATTTAGTTTATTCAACTCCTGCACTAACCTTCTCTCTAGAAACTTTTTATATTCTTTACGATGCTGAGTTAGGATTCTGGAAGTAGTTTTTCTAGAACTACGCTAGACATTTCCAGTTCATCATTTTTCTCGCCAAGCATTCGAGAGAGCCAAACCCTGTAATATATGGATGGAACTCGCAGAATGATGCCACTGGCAGTTTGAAACATTCGGCACTGTAACAGTAACAATGACATGTCACTTGCCTATGTAGTGCTCATTTTCGCAGATCAAACTGCTTTTTCTGTCTGCACTCATTTTCAGTGGACTCATTCAGCGAACTCGCACCCGAGACTGCAGCGCTGGGTTCTGCGAAATAATTGGAATGAATATAGATGCAGCAGGTTTCTTTGAGTGTGCGTCTAACACGTATTCTTCATATTGAATCTGCTACTGTATTTATGACCATGTCCTTAATTGTATCCACATTCCAGCTTATTTTTATTTTGACATTTGAGTTTTCTTCAGTACTTTTCTCAACATCTGTGCTTGTTGAGCCGTACTCAAGACCATACATCTTGTCTTTCCCTATTACATTAATATATAAAACTGTTGATGCCGAGTACGTACCGAATCTGTCGTGCAAGTTAAATAAGAACCAATAGAAAGCTCTACAAAGGAAATTTTGTTAAAGGAGGCTGTATAATCATTAGAATAGCACATGCCATGCTGAAACAAAAAAAAAAATACAAATTCTTGTTAGGTTGGCAAGGATGACACTGCTGTGCTGTTTCTGATGTGTCACAAAAAAAATCAGTGCCATACAGTGTTCCTTATGGAAATACAAACTGTCGAATTCGAAGCCTAGAAGTTTTATTCAAGAATGTTCCTCAATACAAATGTATACAAATGTATTTAGAGATCTGAGCCACCGGCTCATACATGACTATGTGGCGAACATTCATTTTCATGTGCATTATAGTTTACAAGGTCTAGTCTGCATTGATTTATTGCATTCATGCTGAAACTGGGAGGGGTTCTCTGGGTATGAACAAAGATATAAACATTTCTTGAAATCAAAACATTTGAGAACGGACAAAAGAAAGGATCTGAGAACCTGATCTTAGATTCTCTTTTCTTTTTCTTCTCTAATTTTCTCTTTATTTCACCTGATGCATTTAGTTTTTTTAGCGCAGCTCTTAGCGCCCGTTTCCGCGTTTTGCGGCGTCGCTGTCGGCGTAACCGCCCAACTAAACTTGGCAGGAAATTGAATTAATGTTGCGGTCATGTGACGTTAATATTTCCGCTAAGTCTAGCTGAGAAACTGAATTTTTTATGGATGACATGACACGGTCATGCGACGTCATTTTCCCCGCTACTTTTAGCAGAAAAACTGCATTTGTGTTGAGGACAAGGTCTAGTCTGCATATATTTTTGCATTCATGCTGAAACTGGGAGGGGTTTCCGCGCTAAATTTAGTGGAAAACTTAACCCGCTAAATTCAGGGAAATTTCCCGCTAAATCGGAGGGGGCCGAAGAGTAGTAGGGGAGGGGGAGGAGGGGCATACCCTCCCATACTCCTCTTCAAGATCTGTGCTCTAATTTCACATTACAGAGTATTCTAAACGTCTCATATTTCATCTCATGTTTATTCAACTTTTATATTGCAGGTGCGCTTGCAGCACAAATCTGGGTTGTGCTGATCCTCTACGCACAAGTTAGGAACTCCTGAATGGCAAGAGTGGGAGTTTGGTCTGACAGCTCAAGGGACACCATTGTTCAGTATTGAATTTTTAATTATCTTCTTTTGAGCAAAGTTAAGCTTTGCTGCTTGCAGTTCTTCTAAAAATAAATACCTGCAACCAAATTTACCAGGTCACAACATTTTGCCTCTGCTCTTAGTGCTCCTGGTAAGCCTTGGATAAGAGCTTACTGGTGTGCAAACATCATGTTTGTTTGAAACCACTCACTGATGTAGAGACTCGCTGACCTCCAGCATTCCAATGAAACGCTGGATGTCCACAAGTCTTTCTTGAACAATGCAAGCGGGAAAGGAACCATACAATTGTATCGTATTGGGGGACATTCTAGAGAGTGTTTTTTTGTATGTTTTACAGACTTTAAAAAAGCCATGAAAGCTACATTTACGCGGTCTGTGCACGTGAGTTGCATGGCCAGGGCGGCATAGTATAAAAGACTAATTTGTAATGTTCAGTCGGGTTATTACAGAGATGTGCCAGACTTCTTTCAGAAAACTAGATGGAGGTTCATTCTAGCGTAGTTTTATCCCGCAAACCTAAATATCCCATTCGTTTTCCACAAAGATATAACTAAACGTGAGAAAACACAAAAAAAAACCTCCTACCAATAGTGACATCGTAAGAAGACCTTTCGGCCGCGAAGCGTTTGTCGCTTAAGGGCCGCGCGTCCAATCGCAAGTTTTCTAGGTATATTCTCTCGCATTGGCACCAGTCGGGACACATTTTTTTGCCCTTTTAAAAAATAGCACGTGCGTGCATAGCTTTGATAGGTGCTGAAGATGCGTGAGCAAAGATTCCGAAAGCTGCTTTTGTGACGTTGCTCTCCAGGGAAGTGCTTTCACAGCGCTTTAAAAATGACTCTATGCAGCCTCGATTCATAAAATTACCAAATAATTTTGATATTTGAGATTCTGGAGGTCATATGAAGAAGATTTAAAAGTGTTTTCTCAAATACAAAACCGCTTCAGCCTCTCTCTAAGTATAGTATGTTCCTGAAATTTTTAATCAGTGAAAATAGATTCATGGTTCCAATTAGAAACTTGCTAAGCGTCATCAAAACACACTAAATCAACTTTCAATGTGAAGATTTAAGACAAGAGAAGCATTTTATGGCGTTCTAAAAAAATGGTTAATTTGGACGCGTTTCCAGACTTCGGTTTCTTACCAGAGCGCATCTTTGCACCTGCGGTCCTGCTGCCCGGTGGCCGCAGTGCGAAGCCGACCCCTCGCCTCCCTCGTAGGATGGAGGGAAGCAAGGCGCACATGTGTTGCGCGTCTAAGCCCCTGGGGAACAGGAGTGTGGGCGCAGACATATGAGCTCTGATAAGAAACTGAAACCTAGAAACTCGTCCAAATAAAGCGTTTTTACAGAATGCGTAAAATGCTACCCCTGCATTATATCCTTCTAGAAAGAGTTGATTTTGTGGTTTTCAATGACTCAGCAAGTTTCTAATTGAAACCATATTTTCATTTTCACTAATTAAAAAGTTAATTGACAAATTGTATTTAATTATCTGAGTGATTGTTACGATTAGGTCCCTATACTATGTACACCTGGCCGTATAACTCGCCTGCACAAACCGCATTAATTTAGCTTTCACGACCTTTCTAAACATATACGTAAAGCTTAAAACTAAATCGCCCTGTACAACAGTGACAAGGCGAAACCAGCATGGTGGAGCCATACGGCTCCACCATGCTGGTATCGCCTTTTCGCTGGTATAGGATGTCCCATATTACGTTATGCATGTATGGTTCCGTCCGCCTCCATGGTTCCGCCATAATCCACTACGCTGGTATAGGATGTCCCATAATACGACACGCTTGTATGGTTCCGCCTACCTGTTTCATTCCGCCTTAATCCACTATACTGGAGCCGAGGTTTCGCTTGTATAGGATGTCCCATATTACGGTTATGCTTGTATGAGCCTTTTCCATCATCTTTCCATCATCGAAATTTTCCAATAGGGTACCGTAAATCTTGTCTTTTTCAGTACGAAGTTATTTTACCGAGACCGCAGTCCACAGCTGTCCTGGGTTACTTTGTATGATGTTACGTCAGAGCTTGCGCTGTGGCCTACAAAAAACGCTGTGTGATTTGCGGGTTCAATCTAATCAGTTGGGAACTGTTTCAAATTGAGGTACTTGTGGGGCAAAATATAAAAGAATTGGGATACTGTGACCATGATGTATCTAAAAGCAATGACAATATAATTTAATTGTTTTTGAAAGACAAAAGTTTACCGGACAATCTCTCTAAGTATATTTTTATGAAGACAGTTGAATCTTTCTGGTTATCTAAAATCAAGCATCGCGTAGCTCTCAATGTAAAACAAAACAGCGCAAGTTTAAAACCAGCTTCATACAAAATAGTGGGCTGAATGCGCACGCGCAGTAAGAAGGCTCGTAACTATGATGATACAAAAAACAGTCTGCATACAAAGTCGAACGCCAGTGACCGCGAGATCCGTGCTTCGAATGCCGTATGGCAATAAGTTCAAGGAGAAACTTGGGAACGCGGCATTTGAAGCACTGAAATTGCGATGCCTCGTGTTTGCAGAACGTCCTTTGTATGATGTATAAGCAGTGTGATCTCTGCTTTAGCCTCTAGGAAGAAACATACAAATTCAAGAACTTCACAAAAAACATTATTGCGACAGGTAATTTGTATTACTAGTTTAGATGTGCATATTCATGTGTTGAATCAATTGTGAGGCAAATCAGCGACAACGAATATTTCGCTGTACTTCGCTGACGATTTAATCAAAACCTTGGTCACACTATATATTTATGTTTTCATTACGTTGTATATTTACAGATGGTGCCGTGGATAGCCGACATCTTGTTGGAGGAATACGTTGCAGGATTGTTTGAAACGCCCGATAAGAATCTAACATAGAGGTACCTTAACGTGAAAGATATGACACACGAACATCTAACAAAGCACAACAGAGGCGTCATTTATCAGGCGTTGGGGCTGTTCCAAGCAAACGTAGCTCAGAGCTACCACCTTTCCACCACCCAGAAAAAATTAGCGCAGAGGACCGCGAGCCTGGCCAGATATACTTTTGAGCAAGAAACCTCATGAGTGGATGAAAACAAGTTTTTGAAATAATAATAAAAGTACTAGCGAGAGCGGTTCTAATCTTTAGTTTTTTGCAGTAAACGTTAAAAAATCCAAGAACATTTCGTTGACCCGTTGTAAACGGCCTTTTGTTTCTTGAGGCGAATTAAAATGTTCAAACCGTTACATCTTACACTAAAATAGTGATGACAAGGAATTCCCGCTTTACTCACTGACAATCTACGAAACGGAATGAGTCTTAAGTTGTCTTAAGTGACTATAGTTTCGTCATAATATAAAGTAAGCACTGCGAAGCACAAAGCGAAATAGAAATCAGAATAATAAAAAAGGACAAAGTTTCATTATGTATTTTTAAATTATTCTTCGACAAAAACATCGATTGAAGAGGTGGCAATAAGATGGTCCTAAACATTGGACACTAGACCGAAACTGGAATTGATTATAGTCGCGGAAACTCAAGAAACGTAGACGGAGCCTATTATACAATATCGCTATAAAGTTTCATAAAAGCTTGGATCTTATTATTACGAGCATGAAGGTAAAATCGCTACTTTTTTTTTTAAATTTTAAACTCGGACTCGCAGGGTCAAGCTCTGACCATAAACGTGGGTGGAACTATGATGTATTCATAATGAAGGAAGTAAAGGGGAGGGGACCGTATACAGGGTGTTATGGTAAGCTAGCAATTTCGCTCCCACAAAAAGTACGCATCGAACAATAACATTTTAATGTATTATTGTTTTATGGAAATGGGCAATAGCGTTTTATATTGTTAAGAAGAAAAAGAAGGGACGTTTTCGTGGTGAGACAAGAGAAGAAGAAGAGGCAGAGGCAACAAGCTTTGAATGATTGTAACCGTCATTTTGAGTCTTCACCTAATGTAAATAAATCATTGTATATATCTATCTTCGTCGTAACATTTTGGTGGAGGTGCGATCCGTCCATCTACCTCTCCGTCCCCATCAACCTGGAACTCCGGAGCCGACAGCTTCCCGTCTCATCTATGATAATGGCCTCCGGCAGCACGGCATCCGGCAGTACCCCACCGCAGGGCACACCGTCGCAACCCACGTCCCCTCTTATCATCGCCCACACTCGTGACCCTGGAAACTTCACCGGATCCGGGGATCAAGATGTAGAACAATGGATCCACCTATACGAAAGAATAAGCGTCCATAACAGGTGGGACCCAACTATCATGCTTGCAAACGTCATTTTCTATCTACAAGACACAGCCCGAACCTGGTTCCTCACCCACGAGGAAACTATTACGTCTTGGGACATGTGTAAGGAACAGCTGCAACATCTCTTTGGCGATCCTACTGCTCGAAGGCTCTCCGCGAAGCGCAAGCTTGCTTCACGTGTCCAAACGCCAACGGAATCCTATATTACGTACATTCAAGATATTCTTTCCCTTTGTCAGAAGGCTGATCCTGTCATGACTAACGCTGACAAAGTAACTCACATTCTTAAGGGTATTGCCGACAATGCATTCCAGTTGATTGTATTTAAAGATTGTGCCACAGTGGATGCTGTTATACAAGAGTGCAGGCGCTTCGAAGAGGCTAAAAAACGCCGGATCACAGCCAACTTCACACGCCTGCCCAACACGACACCAACATCCACCTGTGAGGATCCGCCTATATCCGAGAGCCAAATCATTCGGATAGTACGCCGTGAATTGGAAGCTATGCTGCCAACAGAGACCTCTGCTCTCCCTGCTGATTCAAGTAGTGCAGCAGTTCCAGTATCTGCCGTTCAAGCGCTGGTTCAACAAGAAATCCAGCGGCTCGTCCCTCCGGAACGACCAGACAGCCGACGTCTGCCTCCTCGTCCTCTCAACCACTTGCCATCCACCAATTCTATGAGTCCACAAAGGGATCCTAACGCATGGAGGACGTCAGATGACCGACCCGTCTGTTTTCACTGTCATGGAATCGGGCATATTGCTCGCTATTGTCGCCGCCGATTCAACGATGGACCGCGCATTTTCTCATCGACTGCCTACCGTCGTTCTTTTCAACGTCACTCCAGCCCATCAGCCAACCTCTACCCTCATCAAGATCACGAGCCCAGGTTGCCCACACGATACAGCCGTTCCCCCTCCCCCTATCTTCGCCGCTCACCCTCGCCCATGCCCCGTCGCTCAACATCCCCACCCACGACCACCGCATTTCGGGAAACTAAACCGTGCAGCCTCGCGAAGTGGGGCTGCATCAAAATTTGTGCCCATTAATCCTCTACAGGACGCTATAAGCAACACACAAAACGAACTTTTAGTTTCAGTCGACCACGTTCCTATATTGACGCTTGTAGATACCGGTGCCGCCATCTCCATTATGAGAGAAGATCTTAGACGCCAGCTTCACAAGGTTTTGACGCCCCCGGATCCTAAGCTCCTCCGGGGTGCAGACGGCCGCGCTATCTCACCTCTTGGAATGTGCAGCGCTCAAATTACCATAAACAGTGAAACCACTCGCGTTCTCTTCACCGTGATTTCCAATCGCCCCCATGCTATGATTCTAGGATGGGATTTTTTGTCGACGCACGCCGCCCTCATTGATTGCGCCACAGGAACCATTGCCCTCGACATTCCTACCTCAGCCCACACGTCTGAATCAATCGTTTCAAGATTATGCACCACTGGAAGTCATCGGATCCCGCCGCTTGCCGCCATTACCGTCGAACTTCACTCAAATCACTTTGTTGCCAATGGAGACTACGTTCTAACGCCTAACAAGGACATATTTCTCGCGAAACAGCTTGCCCTCCCGCACTGCATTGTTCCAATTGCCAATGGCCGCACCCGCGTATGGATAGCTAACTTTAGTTCCAGTACACAAGTATTGCCAAAAGGTGCTTCCTTAGCAACAAGCTCATCGCTAGACACGGCCGCAGTCTCCACTATTGCAGCAGACCTTTCACCCCCTTCTAATTCAACCCGCCCAGCTCCCCTAGACCCTTTCAACATACTCACCATGGTAGACTCCACGCTGGACCCTTCCGAACAACAGCGCCTTCAAGCTCTTCTATGGGAGTTCCATGACATCTTTGATTTTGACAACCGACCCCTTGGACAAACGACCCTTGCTACACACCGCATCAACACCGGCCACGCAACTCCCGTTCACCACAGACCTTACCGAATGTCAGCCAGCGAACGCCGAGTCATTCAACAAGAAGTTGTCACCATGCTTTCGAACGACATTGTTCGACCTTCCTCTAGCCCCGGGTCATCGCCCGTTGTATTGATTAAGAAAAAAGATGGATCATGGAGGTTCTGCGTCGACTACCGTCGCTTGAACAAAATCACAAAAAAGGACGCTTACCCACTCCCACGTATTGATGACACGCTGGATTGTTTGCACGGTGCCGAGTACTTTTCCACTATCGACCTACGCTCGGGGTATTGGCAAATTACAGTTGACGATTCAGATCGAGAAAAAACAGCATTTATTAAACCAGATGGCCTCTACGAATTTAAAGTTATGCCATTCGGCCTTTGCAATGCTCCCGCGACATTCGAGAGGATGATGGACCGCCTGCTTAAAGGTCTAAAATGGACGACCTGCCTATGTTACCTCGACGATGTAATTATTTTTTCAAGCACATTTTCCTCGCACCTGACGCGCCTGGCCCAAGCACTCCAACTTTTCCGTAACGCCGGCCTTCAATTAAACTCGTCCAAGTGCCACTTCGGCAGTCGTCAAATAAAAATTTTGGGTCATTTGGTGGATAAAACCGGCGTTCAACCAGACCCTGACAAAGTAGCAGCTGTACAGGACTTTCCAAGACCGAGGTGCACTAAGGATGTCCGTAGCTTTCTCGGATTGTCTTCATACTTCCGCCGTTTTATACACCATTTCGCACATACTGCTCGCCCACTTAACAACCTTCTGAAAAAAGGCACACCTTTTTTATGGCAATCGGACGAAGAACGAGCGTTTACATGCTTAAAGACCGCTCTAACAACCAGCCCCATTCTAGGTCATTTTGATGACTCCGCCCCGACTGAGCTACGCACAGATGCCAGTGGCCATGGGATTGGTGCTATTTTGGCTCAAATTCAATGTGGACACAACCGAGTAATTGCTTACGCTAGCCGCACGCTTTCTTCAGCCGAAAAAAATTACACGATCACCGAGCGGGAGTGTCTCGGTTGTGTGGGCAATAACAAAATTTCGGCCATACCTGTTTGGCCGCCAGTTTTCTGTAATCACTGACCATCACGCCCTGTGCTGGCTATCGTCTGTGAAAGATCCTGTCGGCCGCCTTGGACGATGGGCTCTTCGACTCCAAGAGTACGATTTCACCATAATCTATAAATCAGGGAAGCTCCATCAAGACGCCGACTGCCTATCCCGTTACCCCGTGGACTCTACTAGCCACATCAATGGAGACTCTGATATTCCCGTTCTTCCTATCTCGAACCTTCTGAACATTGCCCAGGAACAGAACCTTGATCCACTGCTGCACTCTATCATTTCAGATCTGAGAGATAACACCAATACGCCTTCTTCAAGTCTCTACTCTCTCCAAAATGGCGTTCTCTATCGACAAAATTTTCGACCCGACGGTTGTTCTTGGCTTCTGGTCATACCCAAGCACTTACAAACGTCTATTCTCGCCGAGCTGCATGACGCACCATCATCCGGTCACCTGGGTGTGGTCAGAACCTACGCCCGAGCGAAGCAACGATTTTACTGGACAAATATGTACAGAACAGTGAAGCGATACGTCACATCGTGTGACTCCTGCCAGCGCCGAAAAACACCCGCCTCCCGTCCTCCAGGATTTCTACAACCTCTGAATCCTCCTGAGCAGCCTTTTCACCGCATAGGAGTTGACCTTCTTGGTCCCTTCCCTACCTCCTCAATTGGTAATCGCTGGATAGCGGTCGCGATCGATCACACCACACGCTACGCAATCACAAGGCCCCTCCTGACCGGAACGGCAGTTGACGTCGCCCAATTCCTGCTCGAAGACATCATCCTCACGGAGCACCTCGTGAACTTTTGTCCGACCGTGGACGGCCCTTCATATCTCGCGTCGTAAGTGAAATCTTGAACCTCTGCTTCATTCTTCACAAAAAAACGACAGCCTACCATCCACAGACGAACGGCCTCGTAGAACGCCTTAATCGGACCCTTGCCGACATGCTCGCAATGTACGTTACCCACGAGCACAAAAATTGGGACGTTGCACTCCCTTACGTAACTTTCGCATATAGTTCCTCTCCTCATAACACAACCGGCTACTCTCCCTTCTATCTTCTTTTCGGTCATGAACCCCTCCTCATGTTGGACTCACTGCTTCCGCTACGCCCTGAAGCCTCACTTTCCGACTATGCATCGGACGCCATAGGCCGTGCTGAAGAGGCACGACCACTTGCACGCCTGCGAACTCTTGATTCTCAGGAACGGCAATGCGCCCGTTATGACAGCACTCACACTTTCGTCGCCTATTCACCAGGTGACCTGGTGAATAGGCGACGAACCTGGCTCTGGACCCCCCAGCGACAAGTCGGCCTTGCTCAGAAGCTACTACCTCGATATCGCGGTCCTTATAGGATCCTCAACCGAACAAGTGACGTCAATTATACAGTCGAACCCGTCGAACCTCCCCAAAATAACCGCCATCGTCATGTACAAACAGTTCACGTCCTCCGGCTCAAACCATACATCCCCCATTCAAACGGCGGGACGCCGTTTCCACCCGAGGGGAAGTGATGTTAAGAAGAAAAAGAAGGAACGTTTTCGTGGTGAGACAAGAGAAGAAGAAGAGGCAGAGGCAACGAGCTTTGAATGATTGTAACCGTCATTTTGAGTCTTCACCTAATGTAAATTAAATCATTGTATATATCTATATTCGTCGTAACAATATAATTAGGAGAAAAATATTTTGAGTTTGCGAACTTCGAGGTATGTTTCCAACATGTACCAAGCATTCAGGCTATCGTAAAAAAACAAATAAACCAGCACTCTTGTAAAGAAATGCCGTGCACCCGCAGATATACAGAGTTTTAAACATTTACTCGGTTTGGAAGCCTTTCATACTCAGTTTTGGTTTCCCTATCAAACGCATCTCCGCCCTATTGAAAATAAATCTAAAGAGCCCATCGGCATTGAAGGATTATGGGACCTCGCAGGCCTTTAAAACCCTTCAGAAACATCCTACAGAGAGTACCTTCAGGGATGCCCCACAGAAAAACCCTTCAGCCCATCAACCCGTCAGACCCTACAGCCCAAACCCCTTAGCCCATAAACCCTTTAGACGCACAAATGACTGTGAAATATAGATAAAAATGCAGTTCAAAACAGTATTGAAAATTAATTGCGGACATCTAGTTTTACCTGCATATTATAACTCAAATAGACGATGAAAACCAACGTTTGTTCAAACAAGGGTGCAAGCAGATGTAGACAAAAGAGACCATATTAAATAAGGACAATTGACTTCTTGATCACAAAGAAAAATATCGTTCAGAGTACTCACAATGCCGCTGAGTAAATTCCTGATGTGCGGTAATAAACCGATAATCTGCTCGGCTAATAAAACCGAGCAGGTGCACCTCACGGACACATACACAGTCTCAATAAGCACGTTTAGCGAAAACCACGAACTCGCAAGCAGCACCCGCCACCGTTGAGAAATCCTAAGCACAGTCGCAATTTCGTTCATGATGCCGTCGCGGCGGCGTCTTCGGCGCATTTTTCACTCGCTGGATGCTTCTGAAGCCGGACGGACGAAGAGGCACAAGGAACAACCCCGGACAGCGGCGGTCATCCACCATCTCAGGACCCACAGCGCCATGATCCCGGTGCGCAGGAACTACATGCGGTGGGACACTGACCCCGACAGCCGGGCTTGCGGCTAGGCTGACACCGGCCACCATCTCCTTGAATGCGCTGAACACGAAGGCGCTCGAGCGGTGCTGAAGGCGGCCAACGCCGAACTGGGGTTCACCTGCGGAACCAAGGAAGAAATTGCACGGATCAAAACAGACCAAAGGGGCGAGCCCTCAATGCCATGCTCACCTTCCTGAAGGAAACCGGTCCGCTCCAGACATCCGCGAAGGCGGCGGTGGTAACAAGCAAACGGCCCCCGAGTGGAGAAAAAATGGCTACGCCGGCCATTTTCTCTCCGCTGACAGGTTGATGGCAGGACTGGGCGGCGATTAATCATTTTAACCCGATTAATCGCCACCCTTTCTACGAATAATTAATCGATTAATCGGTTGTGTTGACTTCTATAATATATTGAGAAGAATGCAACCACTTGGCTTGCCTTTGAAGACTTATTTTACAGTCTGGTACACGCCGCAAAGGACGTTTACAATTGATGATACATATATTCCAACCTAGAGCCACTAAATGAGCTGAGCTTAGAGTATCGGCACTCCGTTCCCCGGCATTGTTGTGGGCGCCGCCATTTAGGCTCGTGCCGATCGTCATGATACAAAAGTGCGACATCCTCAGCATTAGATTCGGTGTTAGGAAGGTCACGCAATTTTGATTCGCTCTGTCACGAACTGTTTAAACATTTGTGGATGTCGGAAAAGGCGTTTCCTGTGATTTCAGATAAAGCTTCAGATAACTGGCAACCATGATATTAAGACACAATATGGCCAAGTGTCGTTACTTTTAGTTTGGGCAGGACGACCTGTCCAAACTTTCTGTCTGGGCAGGTCTTCCAAGATAGAGCCGTGAGTGCGTCTAATCGACCTCCTTTTGGGTACCGATTAGAAAACTGATTAACCGGCTAAAAAAATTGATCGCGATTAAAGCCTTAATCGATTAATCGGAAGGTTCATCGATCAATTGCCCAGCCTTAGCTGATAGGCTTCCACACACCACTCCCTCCCGCCGACCGCTGGAGAAGGGCCTGGCTGCCCTGCACCCTCTCCCCATCGCCGGGCGGAGAGACGCGCAGTGTGAGTTGCTGTTGCTGTTCGTGTTTTTGACGACGAAAAAGAGAGGACGTCTAACTCTGGTGAAAAGCAAAATGGTTCTGTTTATTTACTCCTTTTTGGCGGCCGTCTCCCGTGGAGAAACCAGTTCCCGGAACGGAAAAGCCCTCACCATCTCCCCCGCGTAACTGTTCCTGGGCAACGCGCTGCACTCGGCTTGCTCTTTTCTTTTTAATATTATCACGAATTACAAGTGATGAGGCGTCAAATAACTGAGTGAACTAAACATTTAATCGGGCGAACTTGCGCCCAAAATAAAGAAGGAAACAAAAGATAACAGTAGAGCGTCGCGGGCGTCGAAGTCGGCGAAAGAGCAGAGTCGAACGCTGGGGCGAAACTGCCTCGACAAGGTTGCGGGTGGCTTCTTATCTAGAGTGAGTCACTATCTCGAAGATTCGGCGGAAAAGGTTCGAGCGTAGCGCGCTCGGGGCGAGAATGAACACGCACTTTCTAGAACAACAAAATCAGGGATGAACGACAGAAGGTATGTCCGCAGCAAGAATAAACAAGAATCTTCTACAACTCCGTGACCCTGCGCGCGGCATCACCCCCCCCCCCCCCCCTTAAAAGCGCATCATCCGCAAAAAAGGACAGTAGAATCGCGAGCCACAGTTCACAGTTTTACGAGAGTCCGAAGTTCTATCGGTCATAATATGCTTGAGGCGCACGACGTGAGCTACTTTGGGTCGCGGTTGACGTCGTCTTGATGGTCGAGTTCCGTCGGGAAGCACCTCGTAGTTTAAGTCACCGAGACGGCGAAGAACCTTGTAGAGTCCAAAGTAGCGCTTGAGAAGCTTCTCGCTGAGACCGCGGCGCCGTATTGGTGTCCACACCCATACCCTGTCTCCGGGCTGGAAGTGGACGTCCCGACGGCGAAGGTTGTAGCGGCCAGTGTCGACACGTTGTTGGACTTGAATACGAAGTCTGGCGAGCTGACGGACTTCTGCCCGTTGAGAAATCACTTAGGCGTCGTCGCTTCCGTCGACAGCCAGTTCGTGGGGCAACATCGCGTCCAGTATCGTCAATACTTTGCGACCATGAACCAGTTGAAACGGTGTCACTCCGGTGGTCTCTTGCGCGGCCGTGCTGTAGGCAAATGTGACGTACGGCAATACCTCAACCCATGTCTTCTGCTCCACGTCGACGTACATGGAGATCATGTCGGCGATGGTCTTGTTGAGTCGCTCCGTCAGCCCGTTGGTCTGCGGGTGGTACGCCGTGGTGCGACGATGGCTGGTGCGGCTGAGACGAAGGACTTCTTGCGTCAGTTGGGCCATGAATGATGATCCACGGTCTGAGATCAGGACTTCGGGAGCGCCGTGCCGCAGGACGATGGACTCAATAAAAAACTTGGTGACTCCCACAGCAGTCCCTGAAGGAAGGGCTTTCGTTTCGGCGTACCGTGTGAGATAATCTGTAGCGACGATAATCCATTGGTTGCCTTGCGTCGATGGTGGGAAAGGACCAAGTAGATCCATTCCAATCTGCTGAAACGGTGCGGTCGGGAGAGCAATTGGCTGCAGGAGACCTGCCGGCTTCGTCGGCGGTTTCTTGCGTCGCTGGCACTCGTGACACGATCGTGTGTAGAGGTGAACGGTCTTCTGCAGCTTGGGCCAGTAATACCTTTCACGAATTCGGGCCAGCGTACGGCTGTAACCAAGGTGTCCGGACGTCGGGTCGCCGTGGCAGGCTTGGAACATCTCCGCTCTAAGGTCGGTAGGGATTACCAGCAGCCATGACGAGCTGTTGTCTCCGAAGTTCTCCTTGTAAAGCACACCTTCTCGGAGGACGAAGGTCGGCGGGGCTCTCGAGACGACACGGGGGACAGTCCCCCCTCGTCCTTCGAGGTGCTCGATTAGAGCGCGCAACTCAGGATTGTCTCTTTGACGTCGTGCCATGTCGGTATTGACTGCGCCTAGGAAGCACTCGTCGTCATCGTCGTCGCTGCTGCCGGAAGGCGTTTCGACGGGGGCTCTGGACAGGCAGTCGGCGTCGCTGTGCTTGCGGCCTGACTTGTAGACCACAGTCATGTCGAACTCCTGTAGTCGGAGACTCCATCGAGCGAGGCGTCCTGACGGGTCCTTGAGGTTCGCAAGCCAGCAGAGCGGGTGATGGTCGGTAGCAACACGGAACGGGCTCCCGTACAAGTACGGACGAAACTTCGTGATTGCGCAGACGACCGCAAGGCATTCTTTCTGAGTCGTGGAGTAATTTTTCTCCGCCTTGGACAGTGTCCGACTCGCGTAGGCGATAACTTGCTCGGTGCCTTCCTGTACATGATCCAGTACCGCGCCAAGCCCAGCGTTACTTGCGTCCGTGTGAATTTCGGTTTCCGCATCCTGATCGAAATGTCCAAGAACAGGAGGAGTCTGCAGTCGTCGCTTCAGCTCGTCGAATGCCTGCTGCTGCCCTTCGGCCCATTCGAACTTCTCGGCGTCCTTTGTGAGGTTTGTTAGCGGTGCGGAAATCCTTGCGAAATCTCGAACGAAGCGCCGATAGTAGGCACATAGTCCAAGGAACCTTCGGACGGCCTTCTTGTCTCTCGGCGCTGGAAATGCTGCGACGGCGCGAATCTTCTCTGGGTCGGGGCGAGCGCCTTCGTTACTAACCACGTGACCGAGGAACTTCAGTTTGTCATAGGCGAACCGACACTTTGACGGCTTCAGGGTGAGTCCGGCGGTCCGTATGGCTTGGAGAGCAACTCGAAGTCGTCGCAAGTGCTCGTCAAAGTCGCCGGAAAACACTACGAGGTCGTCGAGGTAGACGACACAGCTCTGCCACTTCAGTCCTGCCAGTACGGTGTCCATTACACGCTGGAAAGTTGCTGACGCCGTGCACAGTCCGAAGGGCATCACCTTGAACTCGTACAGTCAATCCGGCGTGACGAAGGCTGTCGTTTCTCGGTCCCTTTCGTCGACCTTGATCTGCCAGTAACCGCTCTTTAGGACCATCGATGAAAAGTATCGGGAGTGGCGCAGCCGGTCTAAAGTGTCGTCGATGCGGGGGAGTGGATAGACGTCTTTCTTCGTTACCGCGTTCAGCTGTCGGTAGTCCACGCAGAACCTAAGCGTTCCGTCCTTCTGCTTAACCAGTACGACTGGAGAGGCCCACGGACTGCTTGATGGATGGATTATGTCGTCGTTCAGCATCTCTTGAACTTGCTCCTGGATCACCTCCCTTTCTTTAACAGAGACTCTGTACGGTGATCGCTGCACAGGGCGCGCGTCGTCCTCGGTAAGGATGCGGTGCTTCGCAACGGCTGTTTGGCGCACCTTCGAGGACGTCGCAAAGCAGTCACGGTATTCGGTAAGGAGGTTAATCAGCTGCCGTCGTTTCGGGTCCGAAGCTGAGGGTCGACGTCGAGCGGCGCTGGCGACGTACCGTCTTGCTGAGGTGGCGAGGATTCGTCAGTAATGGCGGCGATTTCGGCGGAGTTTCGGAGTTCCTCGACGTGGCCAACGGCTGCACCTTTTTGAGGTGTTGCGATTCATTCCGGAAGTTCGTCACAAGGACCACAGTGCGGCCATCCTGAAGTTCAGCTGCTCCTCGTGCGACGCCTATTCCTCTTCCTAGAAGCAACTGGAGGTTGCCTTCCTGAACAACTTCGCCGCGGGTAGCTGCATCTGTCACGACGGGTACGACAACACTTGATCGCGGCGGCAAGTTCACGTGGTCGGCAGCGACCACGTGAACGCTGTATGGGGTTTCTCTGAAGGCAGAACAGGCTTCCGCAGCGTTAATCTGTTCTCACCAAGGTCGATGACGGCGCCGTATGCACACAGGAAGTCCATGCCGAGAATGACGTCTCTGAAACAGTCTTGTAGAACGACGAACTTCACAGGGCACGTCTCACCGTGGATCTCGACGCGAACAGTGCATCTCCCGACTGGTGTAATGAGATGTCCTTCGGCGGTTCGTATTGGAGGTCCATCCCACGGCGTCATAACTTTTCGAAGGCGGCGGGAGAGCCTCCCACTTAAAACGGAATAGTCTGCTCCGGTGTCGACGAGTGCCTTCGCGTCGTGGCCGTCGATGGTAACGTCGAGGTTATTCGACACCGTCACAGAAGCGTCGTTTCGGGGCGTTGCGGCGTTTGAGTGGGAAAGCTCCGACGATCTTGGAGGATCTTGGCATCGCTCGTCATCGGCAACGCCACCTCCCGGCATTGCCGCGCCTAGTTTTCCCGACGGAAAGCGATGGGTGACAGGCTGTCACCCATCGCTTCGCTAATAGGGCGTGCCGGCGGTCAATGCTACCCCGTGGCCAAAGCGCGCAAGTAATGCACGCTTCCGGGCATTTTCGCTTGACGTAGGTGAATCCAATTTTCAAATCTTATCCTTGCAGAGTCCTTGGAACAGCGCAGAACACCATTTCTACGCCTCGCGCCGCACTTCCTTCGCTCACTCTTTCGAGGGAATCGAAGGGTGACTTGCGCCCTTGGCCACTTAAAGCAGGACCGTTGGAGCAAATATGCGCTTTTGGAGGGTAGACGGCCGGTCTAGCCATGGACGACCGTCTGCTTGGCAGGCGGAGCGAAAGCTCTTAGCGGGCCCGGGGAAAGTCGAGGCTTCCAGAACGACAGAGACAGCTGACCCTTTCGCCCCACACTCCGAAGACCCTGTCGAAAAGCCAAACAACTTCTTTTCATCAAAGCACATCTTTCGCACCAAATATACGAACGAGCCGACCCCTCATTCCTGCTCCAAGTGCGCTATATACCCCTCAATTTCTCACATTTGCTGGTCTTGCAATCAGACATGTAAAAAAAAATCACTAAAACAAGTAACTACGTCCTCTTACTCGTTAGTCGTTTAAAAAGTAGTAACTAGGTAGACTACTCGTTACTCGCATTAAAAACGAATGCGTTCCATCTTAATATGAAACGACACTAAATGTGTCGTTTCACTGTAGGAGTAGCCGCTTTCCGATGTTTACATACTGAATCGCCACATTGCGCAATCTGTTGGTTGGAAGAATCAACTGGGAATTAGCGTTGCCGTGGTTGTAAGCGCTTGTTATGCATGTGCGTAAAACACAGACATTAAGAAAAAAACATTATCTACTCACTTTGATGTGCTAGCTGGTTGCTGAAATTATCCTTTTTTTAATGTTTTAGCCCAGAAAGACCCGTAGTTGAAACGTTCATGCTTAGGTACTAACCAAATTCGGTAATTTGTGTCGTACGCGTTCCCCTCCAAAAGTAACTGAATACCGTTAATCGTTACTCTCTCAAAAAGTGACTAAACAACGGAATACTGGTACTTTCGCTCAAAAAGTAACTAAGTGGTTACTTAGTTATCTATAAAAGTAATAGCATACAAGTAAGACGTAAGCTTGCAAACGCTTTATGTACACGTTTGCCTGTAAAGCACCCACCCTTCCTCCCATTTCCCCCACACCCTTTCGTTTGAGGAATGGCTGGCTCACCCTCAGGCAACGACGCACCCACCGCGCTTCAAGCCCTCGCTGAATCCACCCGCGAGACTTGAGCGGGACGGGCCGTCCGAACCGGGACGTAGTTCTTAAGCACAATGAACATTTGCTCTTAGAGTCACGCGGTAGTGTTAAAGAGCTCGTGTCTCAGAAAAGCCGGTATCGGTGGCGTTTTGACGGGAAAATCCTGATTGGTCAATAGGGTCATGACGTCATAGGTACATGACCTCGCCTGGCAACTTCAGACAACCCACAACGCTTATGCGAAACTAGACGTCACGCGTTGAATGAAAGAAATTAAAACGGTATGTAAGGCGAATTAAAGGTTGTTACTTGTTTCGAATGATTTTACTTTTTAAATTTATTAATTTGCATTGAAGAAAACAAATTGAAAAATTTTTGGCGGGATTCGAACCCACGACCCTTCGGTTGCAAGCCAATTATGCAACTGACTATGCCACACAAAGACGCTCTTTTTTTTTTTTTTTTTGATTGCAGATTAGTTACGGGCAGAGACACTTGTACGGCTTGGGACGAGCGGAATTTTATATGTTTAGCTATCGAGTTCCACTTTTAAAGGCGAAGGTTAAGCGTTCTCTAAGCTTGGATACTCTTGATTATTTCAGTAAGGCTTTTAAGTTAAAGGAGATGTTCTTCCACGTAGGTCGTCCGGAGGAAAAGGTTTACGTTGGATTTTGGAAAAAAGTGAACAGATGAGACAGGAACCTTATAATTTTCAAAATGCATAAATTCAATAGTAGAAGCGTACGAATAAAGAACGGATGATCGGGAGAATACACGAACACTTCGGCAGCTCGATTCGGGGCCTTAGCTGCCGTCAGAGGGCGGCTGGTATCTATCTGGCGGTAACGAATCAAATACCCCTTTCTCTGTCTCGTTGGCCCTCTTATGAGCTTCCGTCTGTGCCTCTGTCACGCTTCCCCGTGAGGGTGGACGTTCTCATACGGCACTGGAGCCCTGGCACACAACTGTGCCGGGCGTAGGAGACACAGACGGCTCTGACCTTCGGACACTACAAATCACCCCTGGGGTACGACGTTGGTGACCGCGAAAGCGAGAGCGCGAGATCTAATTGGCCTCTCGCGAAGCGAGCTAAGACAGCGTTCGATTAGAGATGTACACGTTACTGGATTGAAGTAACTAAATACCGTTACTCGTTACTCACTCGAAAAAATAACTAAGTACGTTGCTCGTTGGTGGGATTCAAGAGGAATGCGTGACGTGAGTTTGAAGGTAACCCGTAATTCTCTCGTTACTTTGAACGCGTTAGTTTTATGACGCAATAGTGGGAGTGACATAAACGACTAATTCGAGAAATTGCACGCTCAGGCAACAACAACAAAAAAGACGTGATCGAGAGGATGGACAGACGCCACAGTAGATGTATTGAAGCCCACCTAGGCTGTTAAACAAAGCGTAGAATATGCTATGCTGTCGAGAAATATGGCTTCCATCAATCTACAAACTTATTTCCAAGCTTGAAGTCAGAAATGCTTGCCAAATAAACCTTTTTTTTTTTTTGTAATGCTAAGGTGAAGTATGGTCGCTTTACAGAAACTGAGAGTTTACCATATGGATCGTTTTTGTCTCATTCTTCTACAACAAGACATCATAGCGTTCGTTTACACGGATGACATATACTTCTTACCGGCCGATGTCGATAATAAGACACTTCATTAAAAATGACAGAAGTACATCAACAACGCTCGTCTGTACAAGGCTCAAAAGCAGGTTTCCTTTATACTAAAGTTGAGGCTTGGGCGAGTTAGTACATACTTCGGAAATTAAAAACAGCGCGGAAAGACGAGGACCAGACAAAGAAGTGACACGGACGTAGCGCTACGTCCGTGTCACTTCTTTGTCTGGTCCTCGTCTTTCCGCGCTGTTTTTAATTTCCTTTATAGTCATCATTTCATGTCATTGTGCAAACAAGTTAGATCTTATTAACGACCTTCTAGTTCGGCCTGAAGGCTGTCTTTTTGGTAAATATTGGCGCACACTAAAAACTGACGAATACGAAACTGCGACCACATAAATCACTCAAAACATTATCGGATAACTATCAGAATGTAAGAGCTAGGTCTCCGTACAAAAGCCGAAAAGTGTGTCGAACGTGCTGTGCTTTCAGAGGCTGGGGTGTCTGGGAAACCTGGCTCACGTGCGATACCTCATCATGCGAATACTTTTCTGACAACTACTGCTCGTAGAGACCGCAGAAATACCGTGGGGGTGTACTGATTGCCATACCCAAAAATATTACGGCACTTCGACATTTGGATCTTGAAAGTTACGAAGAATGCGTATGGCTTGAGGTAAAAACGGGAGGGCCAAACAATCTTCTAACTGGAAATTAATATTTACCACCGTCTCTCCCTTTTTCAAGCATTTGGACAAGTTTTGGATGCCTTATCGGAAAAACTTGACCCTACTAACTTTAATATCGTTCTTCTCGGCGATTTCAGCGTGCCTGAAAACTGGCGTAGCAGCGATTCCTTAGCCGTCAGCTCTCAAAAGGCAATCAGCTTTAATTTTTTCTTAATTACGATGATCTATATCACGTCTAAATGTCTGCATTCATGTCTAAATAAATGCGGTAATGCTTTAAACGTTTTTTTTTTTTTTTTTTTTTGAAATCTCGAAACTTATAATGTCGCTGGTGTCAGCAGTCCATTCGTTCCAGTTGATGTGTGGCATGTCCCATTTTCTATTAACCTTAAAGTGCAAGTTGTACCTGTCAACAGCATAAGCATATGTAGGCTCGATTATGCCAATGTGTCTTATCTCGACCTGTACCGTTTTTATGCAATGCACGCTTGGGATGACGTGCTTCGCTTAGGTTCCTTCGACGAAGCCGTCGCTGCTTTAACTCAGGTAGTAACTCAGATAAAACATTTATCAAAACCACGTTGAAGGCAACGTTTCTAAGCGTCCCCGGGGTTTTTGGCGTCTAGTTAAAACGCGCACGTCCAATAGGCATGTACTCACGTCACTAAAGATAGATGGAAAATATTCTACCGACCCTAAAACTGTGTGCAATCTCTTCGCAGATCCTTTTTTTTTGTTTTTTTTTTTTTTGCACCTACTTATTGTTTACTGTTGGTAGCTCAGACGTCTTACATGCTGTTCAAGACCACGTTCCACCTCGTCTTCTGAGTCTTGACGACTTTATAGGGTCGATTCGTCAGCTACCATCTAAAAAGTCATACGGCCTTGATGGCATACTACACTTTATTGTTAAAGAGTGCGTCGACATTCTAGCTCCGGTACTTCAACACATATTTAATTTGTCACTGAAGCAATCAGTTTCCCGCTTTTTTAAACCTAGTAACAGAACAAATGTTCCGAACTATAGACCCATATCTTTGATTACTGTTTTTTTTTTTTTTTTTTTTTTCGAAGGTGCTCGAAAATATTATCCAAAAAGATTTGGCACATTATTTCAAGCGCGTAATACCTGATACGCAACACGGTTTCATGAGTGGTCGTTCTGTTGAGACGAATATTGTGTTTCCTAATTGAAGTTGCCCCCACTGTTTTTTCGCGAGAAAAACCGGATGCTGTGTATTTCGACTGTAGTAAGGCATTCGATCATGTAAATCATAAGCTATTGTTACATAAACGGTCTGTGTGCGGGCTAAGTGATGATTACTGTTTTTGGTTCAGCAGTTATCTTTCTGGAAGAGCGAATAGGGTCAGGTATGCTCACGCAAAATCACGCTTCTTTTCTGTACCATCTGGAGTACCCCAGGGGTCCAACCTTAGACCTCTTCGTTTTCATGTTATTGTTAAGGACATCCAAGACGTCGTTCATCATTCACGTCTCTTGCCGTTTGCAGACGATCTCGAAATCTACAAAAACATATTGACATTAAGTGAACAACTTCAAGAAGATGTTAACGCCATGTGTCAGTAGTGTCTAGACAATGGTCTTACACTCAACTTTGATAAAATCAATGTTATATCCTTTACGCCTACCACTGATCCTACTTAATTTGTGTACCACTCAGAAATAGCGGCCATTAACCATGTAGTGTGTGTAAAAGACCTTGGAGTTTTTCTTGACTCCGAACTTACTTTCATCAACCCGCATGTTTCGCATGTTGTGAGCTCTTGTTTTAGACTTTTCAGTGTAAACTCAGTATTTATCAAAAGTTGTCCGAGTGTATATCTTTCATTTATGCTTTACCAGAGCATATATCTCCCAAAACATGATTTTGTCCAAGGATCTGGAACAGTCTTAGTATGACTGCTTTAAGAAATCTGGAACCTATACATAAAAGGATTGCTGGATTTTGTCATTGTAGTTGTTCATACGACTCATAAGTAAACCTTGAAGTACTAAAATCATTGCAGACATCTGAACTTGCAACAAGACGGTGTTCGCGAGACCTTATGTTTTTGTTTAAATGTATATACTGTTACTTCGATATTAGCTTATTAGTCTCATCTGTGCATTAGCATATACCTGGAAGAAATGTTCGAAATCACCGCACGGTCCACGCTGACCCCACAAAATTTATGTCACGATCGGGTCACATTCAAAGCTATTTAAACCATCTAGACTCATCTAATAAAGGCACTTTCAATACAGATTTGTGCCGATTTAAAAAGTGCTTGCGCCATGTATGTGGTTGATGTATATACATTGTCACTGCTGAGTATTTTGTTTTATTTTGTTGGAATTTATTACCTTTCTTATGTTTTTATTATATTTATTCTTGTTTACTAGTAACGAGTGCATCAGTGCTTAGGCTTCGGCTGTTACTGGTCACAATAAATAAAAATATTATTACTAATATAAATATATATATTGTTGTTATTTGAAGCTGCAAAGGTCAGAAGGTGTCACTGTAGGAAAGCGGTAAAGGTTCAGATTCGAAAGCGATTGCGTTTTTCGCTGGGGTGTTTGTTGAACGTTGTGTTTGCTCGTCTTTGTGCATTCATTTTGCGCTCTATATGTTTTAAGTTGGCACGAACCAACTAGCTCAAACCAAAATTAATAACAGTGTCACTGTGAGTAGCAGCTATCGCCATAACGCACGACAAAGCTGCGATTTGGTGAGACTAATGCACAACCGGTCATGACCTGATATACTACGGGGGTCTGAGGGTCGCCTATTTTAGTCCTGTCGCGTGCTCCTTAACCTTGAGCTGTGTCAGGCTCTGCGGCTTTATCTATGTGCATGCAGCTTCTTCTTCGTTCCGCACGGGCCATCAGAAAGTAAATGTGTATTGAGCCAATATTTTCGGTGAGAATTGTTGGTCATATAGGGCATTTATGGCACATCAATTAGTTATAAGTTACGTAACCTTGTGCGAGGTCGTTTCTAAAATGTATTAAATCGAAATTTAAGTGTTGTACGCAACCCCTGGTGCGTATTTTTGGTAGCTTGCTTTTTGATGTTAGGTCAGTTGCACGGCCAGGCAGGCAGTTTCGCAGGCGCAAACTGCCGCCGGTTGCAAAGGGCATAGGAGCTAGCAAATCATTCATCCGGTATCTGGCAACCTCGACCCGTTCCATGCTCGTCAAGCGTGCTCGTACCGGCTCGTACCTCGAGCTCGGACCTCGGTTGTGCTTGGCGACGTGAGACAACAGCAGAGCCGTTTATACCGAGAGAGCTTGGGCAATGGGCGGAGCTTGTTTCCCGCTAAAACCATCGAATTTCGCGGAGCACAAAAATGTCATTACTTTTTTGTATTGTTTATTCCTGAGGAATCGCAGAGAGTTCCTATGAATCATAGCCACAAAATAGCGGATGGAAGTAGTCATCCCCTGCTGTCAGACTACGCTGCTGTGGTTTCCAGGTTTTCAGAACCTCCTTGAAAGGGGCACTGACACGTCAAAAACATGCACATTTTTTTATTATACGAAACGATTGAAAACGATGCCTGGACATTATCCTCGCAATTCGGAACTTGGGAATTCAGTATTTGTGATGTAAAAAAAAAAAAAAAACAATTTCCAAATACCGAATTTAAAGTTCCCGCGCGATCCGCGCCCGTGCAGTGATGTCAAATATTGAGCGGCCCTGCGAGTCGACGTTAGGGAGATTTTGTAGATCGTTTTCGCTGTCCCCCAACACCCTCCGCAACCCGCTACGAGACCCCAAACCCTGCAGTCAAGGCCATCGGCGCACAGGCGCAGCAGAGGCTTCTTCGTTGTGGAGGGCTTAGCGGAGGGGAAAACGCGGTCTAAAGGGGTGTCCAAACAGGACACTACAAAACACGCGACTCGGACAAATCGTGAAAATTGAAGCGGACGCTTCTATTTTTACGGTCTGTCGGAGTCGTGAAAATGTTTGCAGGAGTCGAGAAATTTTTTACGATCACGACTGCTCTCCTCTTCAGATTGACGTCACACGCCACCTGCGTCTGTCTCACCTCGCCAACGCCCTCGCGTACCGCCGTCGCCTCGGCTCGAAGGCCAAGGAGATCCGGCTTTGGGTGGATTTGGGACATTCCTGCGTCGAAGGGTGCGTTTCGCCCGCCTCGGATCTGCTTTCTTTGTCGAGATTCACTTTCGTCGTGATGGCGTCCGATGCGGTTCCGTATTGTGAGCGGAGGCCTTGACCGACAGCCAACAGAGCGTGTGAGTGGCTCTCCGGACCCACGTGATAAGCAGAGCAAGGCCGCCGTGGAGGAAGCGAGGGGGAGATTTGACGGAGGGAAGTTTCCCCCCGGGAAGAATTGACTGAGGGAAATATCCCTCCGACGGCCGGAAGCGGATCGCGGCAGAGCGCGGCACGATTTGCCGGAGTCGCGGGTTTCGTAGTGTCCTGTTTGGACACCCCTTAAGAAAACTCCCGTTTTTTACACCTCCGCTCCAAACCGCCGTTGCCACCACGACCCGAAGCGAGGAGGTGAAGAGCGGGAGAGAAGGGCGCCGACGCACCGGGAAAAGGGCTGTCTCAACGGTTCGCCATCAGAGGGCAAGGCAGCACTCATGTGTGCACTATGTCTAATCCTCTGATCTTCTTCACGCAGCTCCTAATCGCTCAGGCTGCTTTGGCCTGTCCGTTGTCGCGCCAGCATGACCCAGCGGACCGCTCCGTCACTGTGCCACTATCAAGTTTGAAGACTACTCAAGGACACGTAGGCGGCATCACCTTCCTCGCCGACAACGAGGACGACGGCAGAAACAAGCGCCTCGTCTTTGACGAAAGCACAAGATCGGCATCGACATCAACCGTGGCCTACGAAGCTACAAAAGGGCTGTCTGAACGGTTCGCCATCAGAGGGCAAGGCAGCACTCATGTGTGCACTATGTCTAATCCTCTGATCTTCTTCACGCAGGTGAGTAATTGTCACTCATTGCATTGTAAACGATCAAGCAATACTTTCCTTTTCCTGCTGCCTTGCCCCCGGATGTGCTTAACCTTATTTATTGAGTACATTTGTGTCACTCGTGATTTATTGTTAAGCGGTGACATTGAATCGAATCCGGGACCTGATGACTGCCAAGGGGGTGGTAACCCTACAATGGAAGAGATGGTGAAGGCGATTCTGGACACACAAAACGCGATTATGAGAGATCTAAGTCAAATAAAAAATAGCCAAAAGCAATTTGAACACAAATTTGAAGGTCTAACAAAAAAAGTAAATCAAATTGAAGCAACAGTTCAAGAAATGAAAGAACAAAAAGTTCAAATCATAAGCATTGAAAAACATGTTAAGGCAATCGATGATGACTTAAAGGAATGCCAAAAAAAAATCGTCGACTTAGAAGATCGGAACCGCCGTAACAACCTCATAGTTTTCGGTCTTCCAGAGGCTCAAGGGGAAACAAATGACTCATTGCGGTCGAAAGTACTTGGTGATGTGTTTGAAGAAAAACTTGGAATTCATGTTAATACAGTCGAGCGTGTACATCGCGTGGGGCGAAAAACAAACAAAAACCGCCCAGTTGTAGTTAAATTTCTTGACTACGCAGAAAAGGAAAACGTGCTAAAAAAGCGAAGGTGTTTGAAAGGGACTAAAATAACGTTAGAACACGATTATTCTTGGCAGACTATTCAAAAGCGCAAACAGTTGTGGGAAACCAGTAAACCCAATCGCGATAACGGGGAAACTGTCTTCTTGATTCACGATAAAATTAAGATAGGAGGCCAAGTTTTCGAATGGGATGATAATGTGGGGCAAATATGCAAAGAAAGAAATCGACCAACTCGACAAAAAAGTGTAAAATGACGTCAAGCACACTCCGGGAAACCCCATCGAAAGACATTTCGACTTCTTTCCTTCAATGCGCAAAGTATTGTGAATAAAGTGGATGATTTGGAAACAATCTTGCTAACTCATGACCCCCACGTGATCGTCATCACGGAAACATGGCTTCACAGTGGTATTGGTGATAATGAAGTTATTCCGCCTTGTTACAGAATGATTAGGAAAGACAGAGGGTTAAGGGGCGGCGGCGTGGCTATTATCGCAAAAAGTTCGGTGGGCCTGGTACCTTTAGATTGCGTTGTCAACGGGGAGGTGTTATGGTGTAAGGTTAAAGTTCACGGCAACGTGTTTGCTGTTGGTGCTGTATATAGGCCACCAAACACCGCCCCGAGGTTTTTAGAAGAATTGTATGATTAAATGGCGTTGCACTTCAATGGCAAAACTAAAATTATTTTGACTGGAGACTTCAATCTTGCTGATATTGATTGGGCAAAGCAAAAACCAGGTAAAAATGAAATCGCGTCCTCCGAGCTTTTGTTAGATATGGCACTCAGTTTTAATCTTCAACAGTTAGTGGACAGCCCGACAAGAGTAACAGATACGAGCCAATCGATTCTGGACTTACTTTTTGTTAGCAACGTAGTGGAAGCGGATAAAGCACATGTGCTCGACGGAGTGTCAGATCATAAAATGGTGTTTCTTGACTTAGAGCTACATAAAACAGCTGCCGATAATGCTCGTCACGAACGTACTGTCAGAGATTTTCAAAATGCTGATGATGTGTCCATCCTCGATTATTTAGATGAACATTTTGACCATTTTAGTCAGTTAAGTGATGTTACCGAATTATGGAAAACATTTAAGAGTATTGTTTCCTACTGTACATATCACTTTGTTCCGACAAGGGGCGTGAGAGCACAACGACATCACCCATGGGTAACAAGAGAAATTTTGCAAATAAAGCGAAAGATCAAGCGCAAAAGGAAAGCAAAACAAAATTCCTCAGACATTGCAAATTTGGGGCGACAATTGAAGAATCTTATTTCCCAAGCTAGGGAAAATTACTGTGGCAATGTGCTCTCTCGTTTCTTGCTGGAATCTCCGCAAAAATTCTGGCGGTTTTTCTCGTCGAAAAAAGAAGTAATAACAGAAGTGATGGTAAGCGATGAGGTTGTATCATGTCCCATTAAAGTGGCAGAGGAATTTAACACGTATTTTCAGTCAGTCTTTACAGTCTCGAGTGACCCGCCGGTAGACCACGTCAGCAGCTCTGATGAACCTTGTATGTCAGATTTGGTTGTCTCGGAAAGTGGTATACTTAATTTGCTTTTGAATATTGATGTAAAAAAGGCGTCGGGGCCAGACGACATTTCAAATGCATTTCTGAAAAGATATGCTGAGTGGGTGTCCCGATATCTTTTCATAATATTTCAAGCCTCTCTCCAACAATCCAAATTGCCAGCAGACTGGTTGTGTTGTAAAATTATACCCATTCACAAATCTGGAAACAAAATGACAGTCCAAAATTACCGTCCTATATCATTAACGTCGACTTGCTGCAAACTGCTGGAACACATTATTTCAAATCATGTCACTCAGTACTTAGAAGAAAACAACTTAATATACAAACATCAGCACGGTTTTAGACGGGGTCTATCGACGGTCACACAATTAATTGAGTGTGCGCATGAGTTCTCATCTGTTGTAAATGAGCGGGGTCAGGTTGACGTCGTGTTCATGGATTTTTCAAAAGCGTTCGACCGCGTGCCTCATAACAAATTAATTGAAAAGCTTCACCTTGTGGGTCTAAACAGCAATATAGTGTCGTGGGTCCGGTCTTACCTAACTAACAGAACACAGTATGTCTACTGCAATGATGCATGCTCTACCCGCCTTGCAGTGTTTTCAGGTGTGCCACAAGGGTCGGTATTAGGTCCACTTTTGTTTTTACTGTATATAAATGATATTGCAGATGATATGCCGCCAGCTGTCCAGGTAAAGCTATTTGCGGATGACTGCATGTTGTTTTCAAAAGTGCGTACAGTCGAAGACCAAGACTTGCTTAATGCCTCTCTAGAAAAACTTTACTTGTGGTGTGAAAGGTGGGGTATGGTAATTAACTTTGATAAAACAGTATTCTGCAGCATTACAAACAAACGAAACATTTTAGAATATTCCTATAACATAGGTGGCGTGCAACTGCGAAAGGTGGACGAATTTAAATATTTAGGTGTTATTTTTAGTTCTACCATGCGATGGAACAGTCATGTAGATTACGTTTGTTCAAAGGCCTATAAAAAGTTATTATTCCTCAGAAGACAACTTAGGCATGCCAATAGTGATGTTCGACAACTTGCGTACATGTGTTATGTTCGCCCATTGTTAGAATATGCATGCACTGTATGGGACCCGTATAGAAAATGCCACGAATCACAAATTGCAAGAATACAAAATCTGGCTCTTCGATTTATCTTCTCCAGATATAAACGTACAGAATCTGTTTCTTCAATGAGACAAGAGGCGCAGCTTGACTCGCTCGCACAGCGACGGAAAATATCAAGGTTAAAAGAACTCTTTTCCATAACGACTGGAATGACAAAGCTAGATCCGCAGCTTTACTTGCGGCCTTCAACGTCTCGTTCCCAAAGGACTAGCAACGTCAGGGCGATTGCTCCGTATCAATACAAAAATGATGTATTTAAGTATTCTTTCTTTTGTAGGACAATAGTAGAGTGGAACGCTCTGCCAAACGAAGTCGTCAGCTGCTCTAATCTCAAGTCATTTGAATTATCATTGCGCGAATTTTTAACTGAATAATGTATGTGTGCGGAATACATCTTCAGATGTGCAGGGTGTGACGCACCACTGCATGTGCATAAGTGCTCACTTGAGTGTGAATGCATTTTGCTTGGCTTGTACAACTTATTTTTCTCTCCTGTGTTGACCGTAAGGTTCACAGTATTGTAAATAAATAAAAAAATAAATAAATAAATAAATCTGTTTGCCCCGTGCGTGCCGTGCCGCCTGCCTATCGCTGCTAGCAGACGGCGCTCCGAGAGCGAACACAAGCGTCGCTGCGGTCGCCGCGCCCTGATTGGGTGAGGTGTACCGTGACGTCAGGGGGAGTACTCCGCTCCGCGACCTCGCGTCGGCTCGCTTCCCAACACCGGTTTCCCGGTTTGGCGTTGTGTCCCGGAAGCTCTTCGAGGAGCTGGACTTCGTGTACCCGGTGTACAAGACGTTGAGTTAGGGCGATATTGACGTGCTTTCGTACATTTTATAAGCCTGCTTGCCCTTTTTACCTTTAAAATTGGGTTACAAATCCCGAAAGTATCGGAGGAGGCAATTCCGCCGATAAACCTCCCCGTCCGTCCACACGACACAAGGCAATCTTGCGAAGGGTCGGTGAAGCGGTGGCGCAAGTGTTTCATATGCTGCAATTCTGTTCCTTGCCTGTTCATGATTTAGGACAATATTACATCCCTTTTCAAGACATTTGAAGTGGCATTTATATCAAGGGCCTTTGGGGGGTCGGCAAATTAGCTCGTGACCCCGACTCTGCGCTTCCACTCTGCATGCGCTGGTTCGCAGATGTTTTAAAGACCCTGCATCTGATTATCTTTGAAGTGCTCGTGGAACCAGGCTGTTTTACGTAAATGTAGCTTCTTCGTGAATTAATTATATAGTTTATACACGTATGCAGGCATATTTCTTAAAGATGCAACATTAATGAAAATTAGTTTTTTTTATGGTAGCAGCAAAAACGGCCGAATTGCCCCCAGTTGCCTGTATGATATCTACTGAACTGCCCAAAATATGCACAGCAATGGTGCCGTAATTTGGAATGTTTATACTTTTCCCTGACATTCTTTATTCCAGCCTTGGGTATTAAAAAAAATACACCGTTTAGTCTGAATTGTCATTTCCATTTAAAAGAGACTGCTGCAGGTCCCCAAAAGCTTCCTCGGCCTCCAAACTCCCTTCAGCTGGACTCTCTGACAACAGAGGAAAACAGGAGTATAAGCAAGCATTCGAACGTCTGTCCAGCGGTAGATGCAGCACTAGTAGCAGAAAATGTGGAACCTGTGAAGGGCGACAGTCTGCGGGAGAAAAGCTTCTGGTATTTTAGCTTCAGGGCAGTTCGATTTAAGTATCAATGTTAGGGCTTAAGGGACTAATAACGAGCTAGACATCTTCGCTAAACAAGTCCACAAATACCACCCGTGTAGTCCTTTGAAATACAATCCGAATCCAGCAAAGGTTAAATGCCAGCAATGTATATAATAAACGTTCCTTGTTTTTTTACTTTGCTCCTGCACTTGGGCTGTCTTACTTGTGATTCTCTCCCCATGGCCCAGACTGTATTTAGCATGTTGCTCGAGGAGCATGCAGCTTTTCTGCTTCAGCGATCTTGTTTAAAAGCAGAGATACAAAAAAAAAATAGTATACATAACCTGCCAATTCATTCAGACAATCAACAGCATTTATTGTGCGAGATGTAAATCTATAATGATATTCCTGCAATTGTGGCCATATTTTTTTATTTTCATATACCAGCTGCGATTCATCCGTTGCCTGCCCTCTCAAGCATGCTTAAAATGTTGGTTGAAGTTTTACCTGTGGCTACAGGTCATACCTTAATAAAGGCACACATAAAAATTTACACTTCCTACAAAAAACACGCCAAAAAAATGAAATAGAAGCGAGCGCGCCGACAGCTAGCGTCGTCACAGCATCCACAGGCAGAGCGGGGCGAGTCGGGGAAAAATTCTCTCCTCGCCATGACGTCACCCCGGTTCGCCGTAAGGGGGCGCCACGCGAACTTCTCGGGGCTAATAGTTCTGCGTGAAAGGCTGCCCCGGCGGAGTCACAACCGAAGCTACAGTCTGCAATACACAGACACCAAACCCAGTTGTTTTGACCTTTTGACGATTTCATTTTCCAAGTCTGAGAGGTCGTCGGTACCTAAAAAAGACCACTTCGTCCGATTCCCCGACTATCCGATCATCCTCTGCTGTATGCGTCGAGCACCGCCATGTTTTCCGAGGGTAAATATAAATCCAGGAGGCCACATCACACCGGACTCCGATCTTTTATATTTAAAAAAGAAGGGCCGAAATACGTTCGCAATTCCTTTAGAAAAACAGGTTTTACGATTGCCGTTATTAAATGTTATAGAAATGTCGTCTACAAAGCTTCTAAATTTCATATATTTGACGTCACAAATCAAAAGAAGCGAAGAGGGGAGGGGCGGGCGAGAAAAGCGCCAAAAATAAAGAGGCGCGCGCGCGCCTGGGGAAGTGTTATTTTTTTTTTTTTTTTTGCGATGCGGTAATTTTTGCGTATCTAGGACTACAACTTGCATCGTTTTAGACAATAAAAAAATACGACCTTTGCGGGGTGTCAGTGCCTCTTTTTAGGAAGGCCAAACTCTCTTAGTATTAACGGCTGTGGCAGCGGCGGCAGCGAAATACCATCTGATGAGGCGCGCAAGCGTTTGCAGAACGTGCTGCCGTGCACCTGCGACCCGTCCGCATCGTCGTCGTGGCCATCGTCGTCGCAGCGCAAGTTCAGAACGATGCTTGAGGGCAACTTCCTGTGGCATTTCAGGAGAAGCGAACACCGCCCGTGCAAAGCTCTGATCGGTGCTCAAGGTCCGGAAGCGCACGGGTACCCATAGATGTGGTTTCGCTGCCTGCGAGGAATGCGCGCAGATGTACGTTCAACGTTCGTTCTACACAATCAGAATGGTTGTTCTTTAACGACAACAAATGGGAGCCAGTTCTGAACATGCGCTGCAAACGACGTCCATGAATATGGCGCCCCGTAATAGCATTACGTCAGCTCCTCCACGGCTACTCCCAGAAGGCCTCGCTCACACCGTCTGCTTCCGGCTGACGGTTCGCCCGATCGGCGCGAGCAAAGAACTTCGTTCAAAGAAATACAATAATCCGATCATTATCCATCTGTATGAATCGCATATTTGTATACCTACTAATTCGTGAAGCTCGCTCGGGAATTATTTTTGAAACTTCACATTTCGGTTCAGTGTGAGCAACGGAGCAACTAACCACTTAAGGGAAGAGAAGTTCCTTGTGTCGGTGCTTTCATGTGCACGCAACGTGTGTTGCTGCTTCATGCCAGATCTGCATTTAGGCGGATTTCGATCGAATTGCAGATAGTTTGCAAAGAAATAGAAGGGAAGGTGTCTTATTGGACTGGCCTCGAGGCATTTCGCTGTGCCGTTCAACAGGCTTGCTTCACGAAATTATGAAAAACCAACGACTTGTCCTGGTAATACCGTAAATTCCTTATTGTTCTGAGATTAAAGGCCCGTTCACATTGTGCCATTTCTTACGTTAAGTCGCGTTACGAACTCTAAAGGCTTATTCACACTGCCCTATTTTTTTACATTAAGTTACTAAATATTACGTTGAAGTCACCGGAACCTCTGTGCTTCATATTAAGCGAGGCTACCAGTTCAAGGCATGACACGCAACATTCGAGACTCGAATGTTCCGGCGACTTATATGCAGACATGTACAAGTTACTCAAAAAAAGTAATTGAGTTAAGTTACTGAGTATTGACCTCAAAAGTACTTTTGAGTAGAGTAGAAATTACTGAAATAAAAAGTAATTGAGCAAATTACTAATTACCGTAAAAAAGTAGTGAATTACTTTAAAGTGACTTCTGAAGTTCATTTTTATATGTCTTTTTATGGTAAAAATAAAGTATATAACTTTTGATCCGTAAGCCAAATTGTGGTACCCGAACATGTATCGGCTTGTTTTTTTCCCAAAAATGCTTTTATTTATTTATTTATTCTTATTTTAGTGACCCACCAACAGCTTAACACCTCCTTAGTGGTGCACTTACCAATGAGTCAATTAGTAGTAAAATGTTAAACAGGATAAAAGCAAAACGTTAGGAAAAAACAATAACCTCAACACTCGAAATTTACGCTCTTCATCAAAATATCAAGACTAGCATTCCCACAAATATGCTCTAAATTGTTATAACTCAGTTGTAGGCGTGTCATGGGTGCAGCATGGTAGAAATCGGTATGGTAAAACGAAGTATAAGGTTTACAAGACTTACGAGGAACGTGCAATTAGATGAGACTGAGTAGCTCTGGGGAATCAATTATACCATTTACAATCTTAGCTGGTTCTGCTTCTGCGTGCCTAATTGTTTTGTACTTTCTTGTTTGTTTGGTCAGTGATGTACTGCAAATATGTCATTTCTACTTTGAGGCTTAGCACCGCCTGAGCTTGATTGTTTTTATAGTGTTTGCTTGTTTACAGTGTTGCGTAAAGGACACATAAAAAGTACATTAAGTAAAGTACAAAGTAAATGAGAGGTTATGTACTTCAAGCAAAGCAGTAGGTACATCAGGTGAAATGTACTCGAAGTAGCTTACTATAAATACAATATACTTCAAGGTAACGTACAAGCACTTTTAACACAATCTTTCATGGTGCCCTTTCATTCCCTATACAGTGTTTTTTTAACTGGTATGCATTGCTGCAGGGGTAATCGGAGGTGCATCAGTTTTTTACGGAAATGGCAGCAAATATTGTATAAAGTGAAGTCGCCGCAGAGTAGTTGTTCTACTCTAGCTGACGAGCTATTTGGCACAATCAAGTTATAATGCACTTATATGTGTCGGTCTTATAGCCGCCATAACTTCACTCGGAGAAATGACCAGGGGCCCTAAACTCGTCGAACACAAAGTTGGAGCCCATAGTTAGCGGAGCGCGCCGATTGGACGCCGCCGAAAAAAGCGCCAAGTCATCGTCGGGATCGTCCAATCGTTGCTTTCCGTGAACTTCGGCCCAAACTTTGTGTTCGACGAGCTTAGCACCCCAGGTGACATCTGGTCATATCTCAGACGACGATACGGCATTTTTTTGTTTTTTTTTTGTTTTCAAATTGAGGGAATGTACATTGCAGTCGGGAGTTTACTCGCAAAATCAAGTACATGCGCAGAGAATGTACTTAAGTAAAGTCCAAGTTTTCTAAACAGTAGTACTTCAAGTACCATGTACTTAGAGTACATCCCAACACTGCTTGTTTATTATTTTTATATAAAAACGCCGGGGGAATTACTAAGGTTTCTCGAACGACCTTCGAATCTTTTAAGATCTGCATATTTTGAGCTTTGGGAAAGAATGCAAGGCAAAAAGGTCCCCTTTGCGTTGACCTTTAGCACTCGATTCTTCGAGTACAGCACAAACTACGGGAGCACCAGATGAGCTTCAGAGCAGGTGCTGAATTTTGTTGCCTGCTTTGATTGAGGATGCAGTGTGTGCACCTCCTGTTGTGGGCGAGAGTTTCTACGTTCGGTAGAAGCGGAGACCAGCCCTTTCCTCAAATGGGTCAAGTCTCCTTGAGCGTCGGGACACCAAGAAACGCCAGTCTTCGACGCTAATCTCGCAGTCACTCGGCCTCTCTTGCGTCGTGTCTTGTTTCCTCCCCACGCCTCGTAGCAGTGTTGTTGCTGTGGGGGGCTCTGAAAATTTTGGGGGGTTTCGGACTCTCCAAACCATTTTCTCCCCCCCCCCCCCCTCTTTGCAAATATCAGCTGATCTTCCAATATCTTATCTCTTTTGTACAAGAATGTTTGCTGATAGGCAAAACAAACAGGAACTTTCGAAAGTAATTTGTAACTTGAGTGGAAGTTACTTAGAAAAAGTAATTAAAGTAAAATAATAATTACCAAAATACAAATGTAATTGAAAATTACTAAACTACTAAGAAAAGTAGTTAAACTACAGTAAGTTCAGTAGAGTACTTGAACTACGCACAAGTCTGCTTACATGCAACGTAACTTAACGTAAGAAAATGGGGCAGTGTGAAGGGAGTTTTAGTATATCGTTTTCCAAGGCCCGCTATGGCTACGGGCGCGCGCTTCGGAGCATGCATCGAAGTGGCAGAGCGAGCCGCTACAAATAACGTGGCCTGAAAACGCGATCTACTAAAACTCTCTAATGAGCCTTTACGAGAACCTACGACCACCTGTGACCATGGCAACCAGCGACGCAACATGAGTCGTAACGTAATGCAAGGGGTTGGGCTTGGCTCAACTTTTCTTCAGAATTCTTACGACCGCCTACGTTCAACCAATCGGGACTCGCGGAAGTGAAGCTCCCGCGCATGCGCGCTACGCTCGGGAGCCCGGCGACCCGGCGCTGCTCTCCAAAATAAGGTAAGGCAAACATGGCGGCGCTCTGTATCACTCGCTTCAGAGGAAATGTGTCATAGCACTGCACTATTAGGCACGTTAAGCGGCAACGGTGCAGCATGCTTTCGCTTTGCCTTACCTCGCTTAAATCACAACGCATGAGCGGTGATCTCACCTCGTTTTTTAGATCGTCTTCTGAGTCTGGCTGTTCCTAAGCCTAGAGGGACGCAGTAATCGTTGATATGGCTACGTCTCGCAAATTTTAGTAAGTTACGACGGGTTGGAGCTGAGCTAGTCGGTTCATATCTTTGGATGGTACCAGCTAAACAAATACGAAAATATACGTTCTACCGCTGAACTATCAACTGTATTGAAGACCTTCTTCTTCCTCCTCTACTATCCGTATTTACAACCTAGATGGAAGCCTTCTTCTAGCTCGACCGAGCCAAAACAATCCTAACGTATCGTGCTGGCTCAATTGGCAGGACGCAGAAGCAGCCGGAGCCAAAGGTAGGGAAGCTAAACCAAGTTTCGCTAAATAATTCGAACATCAAGAACACTTGTCGTCCTGTCCTTTTCTATTCCTTCGACTTATATGTTCACTTCTGCCCCAGTATTAAGAGCATACTGGGTGTGTAGTTACACGCGCATGTTACAATAGACCCTTTCCGGAATTCAGTCTGGCCACTTTGATGACTATCATCATCTGAAAAATGGCATAAGTGCTATACTAATGGCGGCCTTCTGTTTCATTGATGAAAGAAGAAGTTGAAGATGCTCCTAAGCAGATGATTCGAGGCCTATATATTCTAGACGTTAACGCGACGTGAAGCAGGGGTGTATGTTGCGCTTTTTGCACTGCCAGGAGACTTGGAAGAACGAAGTGACGTCAACGACTAGAGCAAACGCAGATTGGATGTTGACAGAAGAAAACAAAATCAACATCCAATCTGCATTTGCTGCGTTGTTGACGTCACTTCCTTCTCCCTAGTCTCCTGAGAGTGTAAAAAGCGCAACATAGCCCCCCAGGAGTTGGATGCAACAGCTGCGTAAGCGTTCATTTCTAACTCGAGCCAGATCAATCTGTTAGTAGCACACACTCGGCTTCAAAGCCCCTTGATGTATAGAAGTTCATCAATGCGTCTATGTGCGTCGGCACTTCGCTCTGACTGGCTGCCTCTTTTTCGTCACTGACACTGAAAGAGATTGAAAATAAGCTATACAGTGAAACGCACATTCTCGTTTACCATTGACTCGCAAAAGCGACGGTGCCCCACGAAGTACTGCAGACCAGAGGTTCATTGCCGCCATTAGTACGGCAAAAGTTAAACTGTCATTTGAGTCACCAGATGGTATTGAATTCCGGAAAGGGTCTATAGCACATGTACAAGCTGCAGCTAAAACTGTGGGTATGCCCCCTTTTCAGTCATGTTGCGAGCCTGTTAGCCTTTCTTCGAGAGCGCAATCGCATTTTTTGCAATCGAAGCGGGGCCAGCGGTGTACCAGAGGGCACCCCGGACGGCAGCCATGTTGGATGATACGCTATTCGATGACCGTGATCGTTACAAAAGGGTATTCATATTGGTTCTTTCTTACGGACGGTAGGGTACAGCGTGAACGCCCAGATCGTAAGCGGCCGTAACGTAAGTTGTCAGAAGAGTTCGTAACGTAACTTAACGTTAGAAATTGTAAAATATGAACGGGTCTTAAGGAGTCTTCACGGCATAAAATGAAATTTTCAACGTTTTTAGTTGAATCTGTCGCACTTTTAAAACTCTTCGGAGATGAATTCATAAAATCTTCATTCAAAACTGTGGAATTCGATCTCCGTCCGTAAGATTCGAAGCGTTCAATTTTCAAATCAGAAATATTCTAACTTTTACAACTTTAAGCTCAGATCAAAAAAATATAAATACTCTAAGTTTTTCAAACTTTATTCTTCAAAGATTTTTAGATATTTTAATATGTGTATATAAAACCCTTTCTTGGACGAAATAGTAATCTTCGAGCCCAGGCTTTAAAAAAAAAAACTTCGTATGTTCAAGCGCTTCACCTCGGCGAGGTTCGATGCTCGAGAACTGTTCGAAATCGAGGTCCACAATTTTCGCAATAAGTCAAACTCAAACTTAGAAAAGTTTAAGGCGTTTCCCTATGAACTCGGTTATTTTGAAACCCATGAGCCGCGAAAAGGTCTACAAAACATGGAGCGAGTACATCCGTGACTCAACTACCTGGGTACGCTTGCGTTAGAGACAGAAATTCTAAATTCAGGCAAACGAAAGGTCAAACAAAGCGCCGTTACAAATAAGATTACACAAGCGGCAAAGGAGCTCACAGATGTCGTGAAAATCTAGCAGAAGAGCAAAGCCCTCAAGATAAAGTCGTACGTCAATGTTTGATTCCCAAACTCCACTATATTGGGAACCATTAACAATAAAACACATGTTGCGTCGCTACCCTTTCCCCCCTTCCTGTTCCCGCTCTTCACAATGCTACAAGAGGATTTAAATGCAAGTACCGTAAAACAGAATGGAGGCTGAACTTTTCTTTGACATTTCATGCATTCAGAATGAATCAGCTGGGATTGAAATAATCAGAAAACAAAACGAAACAAAAGACGTATTTTGGAAAGAATGGGTGTTCTTAATGACTAAGGTCGATGGCGGAGCTTGAACCCTGCAATTCTTATATCCGACTTCCATGTCAAGTTACTACACGTACTTTATTTCCATTGACGCCAATGCAGAGAAATCAAGTTTCTTGTTTTGTTTCGTTTTTAAGCTCCCAATCCGCTTTGTGGACCTCCGCTGAATTTGTCGCGACCCCTTCGGGGTCGCGACTCACTGCTAAGGAAGCACTGCCGCACGTAGCTGCCCCTAGCAAGCTAACTAGAGCCGCAGTCCCCCCACTGGTATACACAGAATAGAGAAGACACCGTGTGTGCTGTAGACATGGAGGTAGGAAGCGTCTGGAGGCGACATGACGCCACCAAAGGGAAGTCCAGAAGTGTGGAGGGACACATCCCCAACAATGGCCAACACCAAGAGACGCTATTGGACGAAAAGGAGAGCTCTCCTTTCAACCGAAATCGTCATCGTTGGGGATGTGTCCCTCCACTTTCTGGCTTCACCTCTGGCGGCGTCATGTCGCTTCCTGAAGCTTCCTTCCTCCATGGCCCTAGGCATGATGATCAAATTATCTGCGAACATGCCTCAGGAATGTTGGAAGTGACTTCACTTTATACATACTTTATATATAAAGCGAACATCTCATATTTCATCATCAAGTGAGTTCATATTAAAAATACGTAAAAACAAAAGTGACGCAAGATTAGATATTAAAGGGGAAAAATATGGCCAAGTTGCTGAGGACAGGTGGCTCTGTTCAGATGAGGTCTTACACGGGAGTCCTGATGAATCTTTTTGTTTTAGTTTGTTCTGTTATTTGTTACTCCTCAATATGTGTAAAAAATGTAATAAAAAAAATTTGAGTGCGCCAGAACTGCATATTTGATTGTTGAAGTTTTCGTTTCTGTCATGTTTTGTGGTACCTACTACGGAAAACACAAATATAAGAAATTTCAAATACTCCGCACTTATAATAGCTTATGGGATCTATGGATTGATATTTGTACAGTATCGTGGAGGTTATAAATATGTTATCAAAAATGCGCAAACATGACTCCTTTCACGTTTTGTCATTAAATTTCTGAGCCGTTATCTACAGAAATAGAATAGGTACAATATTAAATTTTTTCATTTATTGTTATTAAAACGTTCTTTGGAATGATATATAAATAATGGCGTTATGTAAATTATTGAAATTGTTTATGTCGCTCCAAACTTGTTCTAAATTACAAAGGTAAGATATTTCAAGGGAGAAATAAAGACAAAACAATACCTTTGATTTTATTGAAATTTATGGTTACAGTTTTTCAACATACTCTTGCATCTATAGATGAACGACATGTCGCATCTTTTTGTTTCCTTCAGAGTTACAGCGCTGCAAAATGTGCCTTCCACAACGGGAATTTTTGCCCAATATGATGGAGGAGATAATCATTTGATTCCGTGTATTTGAGGACTGCTTACACTTTTTATGCTCTATTCGGGTATTGGGCTCAAATTAAAATATTCTATTAATTGAAACGATACCCGCGTTGATCGTTCTTTTTATTACTCTAACGAAAAATCCTGTTTTGCCCTTTAAAATGGCCGTTTTTGGGAGCTTTAGTGTAACTTTTTTCACAAAAGAGGGACGAAAAGTTGTAATCTTTACTACTGCATTTTTCTTAGAGAAAGTTGCGGAAAAGTAAGTACAGTGGCGCAAATTATATGCGAACGTTTATACCTATATTCGCGATGAAGTGGGAATGTTTGAGCCACCAAGCTTGACACGCAGCTATTCATGACGGTTGTACGTCCGGCTGACCAAAGTAAACCTGCGATTTCGTTTGTACATTCAGCAAGATGTCCATTAAGATTAAACATATCTGTAACTATTTATTCTACTAAAATAAAGAAGAAAAAAACATTAAATTAAAGAAGTAAAAAAGAAATAGCGAGTAAAGATATCGCGCTCGCAATAGTTCCCCGCGTTGGCAGGTGGGCGTCTTGAGAAGTCCGTCTTTTGTCCCTCTTCAAACTAGACTGACGAATTCCGTGAACCACTCAGCTGTGCTGCAATGATTCCAACGAGTGCGAGGAAACCGGTCAACTTCGAATGTGGTTACAAATAGGGAACGCCCACAAACTGCAGGATTTTGCCCGATCCTCTTGTGAGAATTGACATCCAGATCTACACACTGCGAACATTGCTTTGCTATCTTCGTTTGGCGTTTACTAAGATAGCACAAAATAGTATGCGGACGCTGAAAGTCACTGCAATGGCTGAAGACGTTCCGGCAAGACGCAACTACACAGACTGGCAACCACTTCGTTTTATATGACCGAAGAGCGCGTATTGTCTTGCCTAACGATCACAATACTCCGCAACTTCCCGAAAGCATGAGAGGAGAGAAAAAGACGGAACTACAAAACGTTATTAGCTTTTCTATGGAGCAACGTATAGAGTAACTTTAAGTACGTGGCAATCACTCCCTCCGAAAAAGAAAAAAAAAGTGCGCCAGGAGGAAACAGGCGATAACTGCGCGTGCTTTGCGGTCGATGCCCCCTCTTTAGGTTCACGAGGGTTGTGGGGTTTGCTTTCTGATTTCTGGTTTCTGATTTTGCGCTGATTAGGTCAGTGCCGCTAGTATTGCTCGCGTCGCTTTTTGTGTTTCGGCGTTTCGATGCTGACGCCGGCGTTGGCTCCTGGCGACGATAGTATATTGGCAAAAGTGTTGGTCAACGCCGGTGCCGCCAGCGGATCAAAGCGATAACATCTGCCTTTGAAAACTACGTGCACGTAGATACAGGGTTACAATGGATGCCTTCAAACCTCGTGACTTTAAAATTGGTTTCATGTGTGGTCGTATGGGTCTTCAGCCTCAACGGTTTTGCTTTGCTTTCCAACTTGTCACTTAAACGATTCAAGGCGAGAAAAGAACTTCCGCATCGGTAGAACGCCATTTTTTGAATACACCGACAACGTCATTATCGACCGCTGCGCCTGGGCAAATTCAAGCTTAGTTTTGTCTGTTGTTTCAAGAGGAGCTCGTTGCAATGGAGCTTAAACTAAGACGATCAGAGAGCCGTAGTTGAACCTGCTCAAACAAAAACTCTCGAATTCTCCTCCCAGAACGCTGCGGCCGTGAGACAGCGACAATCAGTTCGTGCACTTCCTATTTGCCAAATTCAAGTTGACCGACGATCTCACACTCGTTGAAATTATTGCAATACATGTGAGTGCTTAAAGAAATTCGTCAGTCTGGTTTAAAAAAGGTCAAGAAACGGACTCCTCAATACACCCTCCCGGCAACGCGGGCAACTAGTGTGCTCTTTATTATTATTATTTTTTTTACTATTTTTTCAGTTCATGTTCTTCATTTTACTCCAATAAATAATCCCAAATACTTTTAATCTTAATGGAAGTCTTGTTGAAAGTGCCAGTGCAGTCGCGGGTTTACCTTGATCAGCGGGACCTACAAGCGCCATGAATAGCAGTGTAACCAGCTTGATTGCTTGAAGATTACCCCTTTATTGCAAATATAGGTATAATTTAAATATTGGCGTATGCTTTTTGCTACTCTACCTGGTTTTTTACTACTTTCTGTAAGAAAAAGTATCGTAGTAGCGATTGCAATGTTTCATTCCGCTTTTATGGAAATAGTTCAGTTAAAGGAGGGAAAACGGGATTATGTGTTCTCTCCATTATATGGAAGATCAACAAGGGTATTATAATAATTAGTAGACTACTTGAACGTGAGCCCAATACCCGAATGCAGCACAAATCTATATATATGGTCATAAAATATACGGAATCAAAAGTTAATCCAGTCCGTGGCACTGGGCGAAGGTGCCAACATGGGAGATAAGACTTCGAAGGAAAGAAATTGATAAACATGTTCTTCATCTATAAACACAATAATATGTTGAATAACTATCACTGTAAATTTCAGGAAAACAAAAGGTATTGTTTTGTTTTTAATTCACCGTTGGCATTTCTTCACTTTGTAATTTATAACAAGATTGAAGCGACACAAAAATTCTCAATCTTTGAGATAAATCAAAGATTTATATATCAATTGAAAGGACGTTTTAATACCAATATATGACATAAATGTTAATATTGTAGCTATTCACTTTTTTTTCAATAACGGCTCAGAAATCTAGTGACAACGCGTCAAAGGAGCCACTTTTGCGGATTTTGGATGCGAAATATATCACCTCTACAATGCTGTAAATATATCACTAAATCAACCTATAATCTATTATATGCGCAAATTATCTGCGGTTTCTGATATTTGTAGTTTGCGCTGTAGGTGTCACCAACCATGACATGAACGACAAGTTTAGAAATCAAATATACCTTTTTGGCACACTCAAGTATTTTTTTCTCTTTAAAATGTTTTCGCAAAATCTTTTTTTTACGTTTCCTACACATTTTGAGGAGTCACATATAAAAAAAAGTTAACAAAGGTATAAAATACGCCCGGACACGCGTAAATGATCTTATGGGAATAGAGCCCAGGTACTTCATACATACATGTATACCAGTTTCTACCACACCAACTGCCAGACACGGCTCTTGCTTCTTGGTATTGCCCCCTTCCAAAAGTATGATTATAGCACCCTTTTTTATTACTTGGAAGTATTTTATATCATCTGAATGTTAATAGGTTTAATTTTATTTGTGGTCGTGTTTTCGATATATATATATGCTAACAAATGATTACAAAAACTTATCTAGATGTTCTGTTGAATTTAAGCGGCCCTTTAAACGTTGGTAATTTTCCTACTTGGGTGACACAAAAATCATCCTCTTTAATTAAAATTATTTGACCGGTATAAGCTTAGACAGCAGCAAATCTGGCATGGTTGCGTTTGGTTTAAGCTTACATTCAAAAAAGTACATGCACGCAAAAAAAATTAAACAGTCGAAATATTTAATACACATATTAAGGAAAGAAACTCCTGTGCATTTTGTGGAAAAACATTGCTGAGGTTTCTTAGTATAGCACTCACTACTATCAACTACGAAGAATGTCTCTGATTCTTAAAATAGCCTAAGTTCGTATTTTTCGTTGTCTAAAACGATGCAAGTTGCAGTCATAGACACGCAAGAAAACACCACAACGCGAAAAAACATTTCCCCACGCGCGCGCGCGCGTCTTTTTATTTTTGGTGTTTTAGAGCAAAACTCTTAGGCTCCTGTTTCCGTGTTTCACGGCGTTGGCGTTGTCACCGTCGGCGTCGGCGCGTAACCACGCTAAGTTTAGCGGGAAAAGTGACGACACGTGACGTCAACAGCAATTCAATTCCCCGCTGAATCCCCGCTAAACTTAGTACGGAATTGAATTGGTGGTGAAATCACGTGACGTCAATCTCTCGCTAAATTTAGCGCGGTTACGCCGACACCGACACCGACGCCAACGCCAACGCCGCGAAACACGAAAACGGGCGCCAAAGAGCTGCACTCTAAAGGCTTTAAAGACGAGTCGGGAACGCATTTAGCAGCTGGTTTGAAGAAATATTTAACGAGGAGGGGTTTATGACAGTTAACAAACACAGCACTAACTCATGATGGGGGGATCGGTGGCCGAGTGGTCTAGCGCACACCAGCTCGGAGCACGTGGAGCGAAAGCTCGCGCTGCAGAACCCAAGGATCCTGGGTTCGAGCCCCACCCCTGCCCGTTTCGATCTGGATGAGTATCGTGCCGGCGTGCGGTCGTGTATCACTACTGCGTGATGCACGTTAAAGACCCCAGGCTAGCGGCTGTACCGCACTGGCTAAATTTCTCATCTACAGCTGGGAGACTCGTCGCCCCTGTGAGGCAGACCAAGTTCTAGGCTGTATAAACACACACACAACCCAATTTTTTTTTAACTCATGCAATTCTCTTTACAGCAAGGCGGAAAAGCAAAGTTTCGATTCATTGTGGCTGACACGAAAGAATCTTGTATTCAGTGGTTGGTGGGGGGGGGGGGGGGGAAACAGACCCCCCCCCCCCCTCCCAGGGCCGGGGTGACATGCTGTTGGTATCCCTTGGGCGCCGCCGTGCAGTGTTTGCTCTGCCCAGTGGCGGCTGTTTCAGGGAGAGGGGGGGGGGGGGGGGCAAAACACATGCCTTGCCCCCTCATTCTGAGAACTGGGGGGTGCAAGCGCTCCCCTTGCCCCCCCCCCCCCCCTCCCGGTTGGTACAACCATGCCTGTATCGAGACTTCTTCAGGAGATACGTCGTGTGCAGCAACAGGCCCGACTGCGGAGCCTTTAGGCTCACCTGGAAATTGCCCCAAAACACGATATTAATAAAAAAAGGAGACGAATACTCAGCCTCCAAATGAAAATTTTGCATATATCCGTTCAATGAGATAACCAAAAGCCTTGCAGCAAAATTATTTTTATAATTTGGTTGGTAAATTTTGAAGAAGAGTGGAGGACAAAATCTCAAGGTTAATCCAGACGTTTTATTCCGTGTCACATAAAGGTGTGCAACTACTTGAACCTCCTTACACTACACGAGAATACATAGATTGAGCTATCTCATTCCGTCTATATACTAATGTTCCGCAAGCGATAAACATATTTAGGAACACAAGCTATCGATCTACAAATTCAATTTAGCTTTTTCGGCATTTTATTTGTGAACAGACTGCACAGTTTACCCAGTTAGCATTTGCCTGTTTAGTAAATAAGTAAGTTAATTGTTTTTAAAAAAAATATTCGTTTAAGAACACAAGTTTAATAATCTTCGGACAAATTGACATAGGAGAGGAGAAATCTAAGCAGATTTATCTTTTTGCAAAAATAAAATATCTACGTCTTTTGATACTCAACAATGACCCCACAATTTCACCGCGTTTTGATATTCGCGCTCATTGTTGCATCAGACTATGGCGTTTTCATTTTTATTTAAAGATACTTTCATGCCCTCGTAGGTTCATTACAGAAGGCAAAAATGCAAAAATGCGTGAAAAATTAAGCATCAGTCTTTCCATTACAAAACAAATCCGTCGCGTGGTTACGCATTCATTCAAAAAGAAAACTCTGCAAATCGTACAAAATAAATGGTAGCAGTTAACAAAGAAAGGAAGCCGAATTTACACCGTTCTATGCGAGAAAGTTCCACTCTTCTATCGTTTTAGGAAAAAGTGAACAATGAATACATTAGTTAGGCTTTGAAATTGTTGGATCACTTTTCCGTGGCTATTTCTTAAAGAACGAGTTAATCGAGGTTCTAAATACCGGGTACAATCAATGTTTAAAAAAAAACGTGGTACAGCATGAAAATGTTTTTTTTAATCTAGCACTCTTACGCCGATCAGGAAGCAATGCAGGTTTTTTCTTCTTAATGTGGGTCCTATATTACACTTTAGCATTGTTGTACCAATCGAATGACAGTTTTATATACCCAGAGCTTAGCACTCGCTGATGCGTGTTTAAAATATATTTTTAAATATACCAGCGTACGTTTTGCAGAACAGCAGATGTCGACATCCTTACCGCATTTTAGATTATTTTCAATCGTTGCACCTAGACATTTGCTCGAGGTCACTTCTTTCAAGGGAAAACCATTCACTCTGTATATATAAGGTAACTTATTTTTCGTTTTTGTAAGTTGAAATAGTAAGGTCTTACCAGTATTGACCATCATTGCCCATTCTCGGCACCAAGACCCAATTTGTTGTAGCGCAATTTGCAGCTTATTTTTTTCTTCCCTGATTTTAACATCCGCCTAAATAACACAACCATCTGAAAATGACCGCACTGCTATAAAACAGTCAATGATTCGAGAAATGTCATTTATATACATTAAGAATAGGACCGGGCCCAACACGGAGCCCTGTGGGACACCCGAAGTTGCTGGCAGAATATTAGACGCAGAGTTGTTTATTTCGACAAATTCTGTTCTTTCCTCCAGATAGGCTGTAATCCAGTCAACCAATTGTGAATTGGTTGACTGGTCAACAGTCAACAATTGTGAACTGACCCCAACATTTTTAATTTGATGTATGAGACTATTGTCCGAAGCTCGGTCGAAAGGTTTTGACATATGAAGAGTGCGTCTGTCTGTCCCCCCTTATCGACAGATTTGCAAACGCCATGAACGCATGCACTTAGCTGAGTTACTGTAGAACGTTTTTGTCGAAAACCATGCTGGTTTTTGTAGAGAAGGTTACTTTTCTCCAAATAGTCGTATGCATATAATGATTTCAACAGCACTTGCTCTATTATTTTACAAGTGCTTGTCAGAGATATAGACGCTTTGCACAGGCGCCAAACTACAGCCGCCATTGCTGACCTTCTCTTGTCTTACCGAGATGCCGGGCAACTGAAACGGTAGTTGACGATCCTCTACAAAGGCCGATGCTTTAGAAAAGGACCCAGTTGAATCTAATGTGGCAATAACCTCACTGTTAGAAAATTCCATCAATTTACGTGGAAAAACCGAATAGAACATGTCCCGTTTTCTGGAAATGCATACAATGTGCTGTTTGCTTTCAAAAACGGGAACTGTGCCATATGCATTGAAATGTGCTATTTAGGCAATAAGTATGAGCTTATCCGTATAAATAAAAAAAAGCCTCACAAGACTACAGTTTATAGTCGGTTCAACTGGTATAAGCGGATTTAACGCGCCCAAAAGTGCCGGATATCCAGCAATTTTTATGGAACTCTATCAGACCGCGGAAGTACAGTGCCCGTGAGCCGTGTTACGCCACGCGCAGGAAGACAACTTTCACCCGCGCATGCGCAAGCCGCTGCCGGCCGGTGTGGGCCCGCGAGCTGCGGAGTGCTGCTGCCCGTTCGGAAGGCGAGTTCGACGTTGTTATCGCGTCGTCAGAGGCGTTCAGCGGTGCGTAGACGGCTTTTTTTCCAAGGTACGTATACGTTAAGTTGTTCCTAACGCAGTGTTATTTTACTATCTCTAAGGGTGTCGCATATTCCAAGTTCGGGATGCTCAGCGTGCAGCGTCTCGTCTTCCCAGCTGCATAAAGCTAGGCCTTTTATAGTTCCTGATTCGGGGCGGCATACTGCCCGACCCTACTTAGTATTGATGGTGTGCTGCGCTGCGTAGTTACGCGGAAAAAAACTGGAGAAATGAAGTTAATGCAGAAGGACACACAAAAATATGCATGAATTGGCGCAGACTAACAACTGTTTAATTTCTTTCTCTTTTTTTCTCCCCCGACCCGTATTTCCAAAATTGCGGCTAAGAAAACGAATGGTTGATGTCTTAAATTTGTTGGCTTCTGAACTTGATGGTGTTTGCTGTAGCTGCCCCTTTGATATACGAACTGGATGGTGTGTTTTTTGTAGCGTTTACCTGGGGCCTGATGTTTGCTCCGACAAGTTTGGTATCTTATTGAGTAGATCTATTTCTTCTTGTCGCAAAGCTAGTGATAGCTCACTGACGCACGCTCCGTGTCTACCCGAGGCCATGTGAAAAGCCTCGATTATTTCACGCTTTGTTCTGCCCTTTGATCTGGCCAAGATGGAAGTAGTGTCAAGGAGAGCTTTGCAGTTGCATTTTGAACAATGCGCTGCAAGGTTGCCAGGTGCTTGCAGTTGTCCGCATGCATGGTTGTGCTCCCTTAGTCTCTCGTTAAGGCATCTCCCAGTCTGCCCGACGGAGGATCTTCCACACGACAGTGGTATTTTGTATACCACACCTTCGACACATTCAACAAATTTGCTCCTGTGTTTCATTTGACACAGTGCCTTGCTGTTAGTCTCGTCCACTTCATTGTTGACCCTCCTGCATAATCCTTTGAGCCTGAAAGGGGCAGATAGTGACACTCTGACTTCGTACCTTGCGGCGATGTTTTTTATCCTGTGTGAAAAATTGTGTATATATGGCAGTACCACCATTGGTCTTTTGTCCAAGATCTTCTCCTTGGTTTTGCACTTTCCTGTGAGTGTGGAAAGAAATTTTTCTGCGACAGCTACCAGTATGGGGTCAGGATAAAAGCTTGCGTGTAGTCTGCTTGTCTGCCTCTGTAAACTTTCTGAGACTTTGTGGTGACACGATTTTTGAATTGCTCGCCACATGCATCCTGAGGCAACACTCCTCTTTACTAACTTTGTGTGTCCAGAGTCATACGGCAGAATTCGTTTTTTTTCTTCTAGTTTTGTACATCCAGCATGTGTGTCTGTAATCAAAAGTCATGTGGATGTCCAAGAACTGAAGGCTGCTTTTCTCAGGTAACTAAAAAGTAAAATCCAGTCCTCTGTGCGCTTCTCGAAACTTCTCCATGATCTTTGAACGTACCTTGTCTGTTAGTTCGTGTATTGGAAAACACATCAAAAAATCGTCTACATATCTAAAGCACTTGCTGACTCCATTGTTCTGGAAAAACCCCTGTAGTTTACTATTTCCTTTTGCCATGTACAGGTGGTACTGCCATATATACACAATTTTTCACACAGGATAAAAAACATCGCCGCAAGGTACGAAGTCAGAGTGTCACTATCTGCCCTTTTCAGGCTCAAAGGATTATGCAGGAAGGTCAACAATGAAGTGGACGAGACTAACAGCAAGGCACTGTGTCAAGTGAAACACAGGAGCAAATTTGTTGAATGTGTCGAAGGTGTGGTATCCAAAATACCACTGTCGTGTGGAAGATCCTACGTCGGGCAGACTGGAAGATGCTTTAACGAGAGACTAAGGGAGCACAACCATACATGCGGACAACTGCAAGCACCTGGCAACCTTGCAGCGCATTGTTCAAAATGCAACTGCAAAGCTCTCCTTGACACTACTTCCATCTTGGCCAGATCAAAGGACAGAACAAAGCGTGAAATAATCGAGGCTTTTCACATGGCCTCGGGTAGACACGGAGCGTGCGTCAGTGAGCCATCACTAGCTTTCCGACAAGAAGAAGTAGATCTACTCAATAAGATACCAAACTTGTCGGAGCAAACATCAGGCCCCAGGTAAACGCTACAAAAAACACACCATCCAGTTCGTATATCGAAGAGACAGCTACAGCAAACACCATCAAGTTCAGAAGCCAACAAATTCAAGACATCAACCATTCGTTTTCTTAGCCGAAATTTTGGAAATACGGGTCGGGGGAGAAAAAAGAGAAAGAAATTAAACAGTTGTTAGTCTGCGCCGATCCATGCATGTTTTTGTCTGTCCTTCTGCATTAACTTCATTTCTCCAGTTTTTTTCCGCGTAACTACGCAGCGCAGCATACCATCAATGTCAAACCAACTAGCCCAACTCCAAGCATTCATTATTCCTACTTAGTAGTTGGGCACTAGGAGGGCACAGTTTTCGCAGTACTCCCGCATTATAATGCCAAGCCGCTGTCAACATGCGTGCTTCAGCGCGTCGAATTAAACTTGTTTCGCCGCCAAGTTCAACCTCACATGGTTCAAAGTTTAGCGCTTGATCGGGGAGGGGGATGGGGCAATTGGAGGATGAGGGAAGATTGGATTAGAAGGCGTGAACATTGGTCAGTTGTGTTTTAAGGAACGAAGTATTTTCATAAGGTCGAAAGCGTAATATATTCTCAATACAGCGTTTGAGAAACGGAGCTTGTTTTTAACTTTCTTTTTTAAATCCGTCTGAAAGCATAATGGAGCACTGCGTTCCTCTGCTACTCGACCGAGTGAGCGATCTTGGCAGCTTGCTAAATATGCGGTGAAATAAGGGTGGCACCTGCCTGATGCAGAGAAATAGTGCAGGCTTTTGCATCTTATGAATAGTAACGCATTATCGTGCGATATTTTGAGTCGCCCAGTAAACTCATCCGCGCTGAGCCAGTAATCAATCATCGTCGTGGTAATACTCGTGTGCGTGCCGCGGATGCTCCGGGCGTTTTGCGTACTAAATTAATGCCATTTTTTCAGGACTGATATTTCCTAAATAACTTGAGCTTCTGATAAACGAATTTACTTCGAAATTACCCCGGTCGAGTTGAAACCTTTATTGTAATAGGTGGTATTCACTGGACGCTACATCGGAGCTCTCTGAACGCTGCGCATGCTCAGAGTGAACTCCCGCTTATGGCCTGAGGACACCCTTTTTATGTAGAGTAATGCTACATGCACGACGTCGTGCAGCTCAACCGGAAGTGGCTGTACGCACGACGCGCGTTGATGTTCTTTGATTGGACGACCCGAATCCTGGCCATAGTGGCAGAGCTTCGCTCTGCCAATAAAAATTACTGTAGAGCCCCTCAAACAAATATTTTCGCCCCATCATGACCTAACCAACCTCGCAATTCACGAGCTTGCTCGTGAATATGCGACCAGAGTCGCGCATTATGCATGCAGCCTCACACATTCAGGAGCATGCTCGTGAATTGTAATTGGGTTTTAAATGTCAAGTTCACTTTTTTTTTTTTTTTTGAGGATGGGATTTGACTTGTTTTTATCGCTTATCAAGTTCATTCACCTCAACGGAGTGCGATTTCTCCTTGTGAATTAAAGGAAAATACTGTATATATCACCGGAATAAAGCGATAAAACTCGTGGATATATATGTTAACCGGAAGAAACTGAGAATCTCCTCCCCAGATAAAAACTGAAAAGGTGTGCCATGTTTGAAAACAATTATAACTCCCGAAGTCCTAGGTATTAATGCTCTCAAACACAGTTAAAATCATAAACGTTCGGTTCAGCGTTCCTTTATGACTAAAAAAATCGACTTTTTTTCAGGCAGAAGCATCTTCGACTGCCACTGGATGGCACCAGGTGCTTCGAAGGAGTCAGCTTCCTCTCTGCCATGGAGCTGATGTACGCCACATACCTAAAGTACCCTGCTGAGCTGCTAGCAGCGTTGAAGTTCGTTTAGAGGTAACTATAGATGTGCCTTTCAGTTATGAAAATGTGCGCTGTGAATTTGCTTTGGAAAAATGTACCGTATGGACAGTTCTAATTCCTTCAGGTGGTAGAATTGTCTAGTGGATATTGCATTTCATGAAGAAATAAATTGGCGATTTTTTTTGTCTGGGAAGCAGCGATAACTGCTAAATACTTTTTAACAGCGTTAATGACATAATAGGCCGTTACCAATAAATTATGTAGCTAATCTGTTATCGTGTCCTTGCCAACATCCTAAGCAGTTTGGCATACTTTTGAATGATGGTGTGCTCTTCAACGTATTTCCGGCAAAGCCAATTTGGCTCAAAATTAGAAATTTCGAAGACTGTAATCGACTTATTTTTCGCAAGAACCTAATTTTCGCAAATCGCCTACAGTTTGAAAAAAAAAAGGTCCCGCGAACAATTCTGGTAAAATATAAACACATTGGAAACTATATTGAGATCCCACCGCATCGTGAAAATTAGAACCCGCAAATTATTCCAAAACTTCGACTTTGACCTCAATCGGGAAATATTGAGCCCTCGAAACATATTTCGTTTACATTATATAATATGGTACAAGTCAAAAAAGTTCAAATTCTGTTTTCATTTGGCAATGTGCAATGTTTTCGAAACTTATAGGAACACACCAACTGTTCATTACCTCATAAAAGTGCTAACTTGTGGTGGCCGAACGACGACTATAACATGTTGCTTAATGCAACAATTTTGTGCGCTACGTCATGGATTGATGTAATCTCCAGAGGTAATACAGTAGCGTGTTCCTTTGGTGAGTACTGTACATACACAGGGCGTTTTTTTATTTTTTTATTCTTACAGATTTGTTTAAAGAAAGCCATGAAAGCTACACTTATTCGGTTTCTGCGAGTGAGTTATACGCCAATGGGGACATTATGTGGGTGGCTAATCTTTGCGATTAGTCGACTAATTAATTAAAATTTGTTAAATAACTTTTTAATTAGTGAAAATAGGCATATGGCTTCAATTAGAAACTTGCTGAGCGTTATCGAAAACCACTAAATCAGTCATTTTTAGAAAGACTTTCAGCGCGTGAGAAGCGTAGTAGTGCATTTAAGTTACAACTCGTGGAGCACATACAAAGCTAGCTGTCGCGGTAAGGCGCCTGTGCGATTTTTCTGTCTCTTATTTAGCCCCAGCCTTGTACCTGCTCCACGAGTAGTACCTTCAGCGCACTGTTGCTCTTTTCACGCGCTCAAAGTCTTTCTAAAAATTACTGATTTAGGGGTTTTGGATGACGCTCAGCAAATTTCTAATTGGAACCATCTGACTATTTTCAGTAATTAAAAAGTTAATTAACGAATTTTAATTAATTAGCCGACTTATCGCGAAGATTAGCCACCCCCGAATCCCCCCTGGGCGTATAACTCACTCGCACAAATCGGATAAGTGTAGCTTTCATGGCTTTTTTTTTTTTAAACAAAACTGTAAGAAAAAAACAACAACAACGCTCGGTGTAGCAGACGCATAACGATTCCTCAAACGTATTGCAGAATTCCCATGTAGATATTAAGGGTTTCATTCAGCTTGGTCACACTTTTGCTGAGGCATTGTCAATTACATTAAACAAAGTGTCTAACTTTCGGCAGCAATTCGGAAAGAAATATGTTCTGTAGAGCAGCATATTAGCGTTAGCATTTGTTTGTTTGGCACGTTCAACAGCAACCTGGAACATGTGGTACCATGTTTTTGTTGAAACTTCGAACTAAGAAATGCAAAGGCCTGATGTTAACGTGCTGCTTTCTGGACACCCTTATTCACAATTCGCTTGAAAATATTCGTTGCTCACATTAATTGGATGTGCTGCAGTAACTGCGTGACCTGCTTGGGAGGACCGTTTCTCTGTAAGTCATATTATTGTGTTGCAATATAATGAAAGAATCAGTATGAATCTGGTATTCAGATACATTGTCATATAGAACCAATACTAGAACTTGTGCATCCTACGGAGCATGCAACTTATATTTTAATCCGCCTTAGTATCGATCGGCTTCAAATACATGAGCCCTTGTTCTGCAGGGGCACACGAATATACCTGTGACCGGGCTATGCTTATCAGTTAGAATAAGTAATATGAACCAAAAGACGTGAATGTTCAGCATTCTAATAAAGGCGGTATCTCAAAACGTCCCATTCGCATTGGAACCTTGTACATTTCGTCCTATTCTCATTTGGTCCTTCTCGTTTGAACCTTCTCATAAGATCCGAATCGTGTTTTTTGCAACTGGGCCCATTCTCATTTTGCCCGTTCGCCCTACGACCGAATGCCATTACTTCGGCATGCTTCTAACGTTGTTATGCCTTCGCGGCTTTGTTGATGAGCCTTACCTTGCTTGGGCCCCCAACATACCATTAGGTATATGTTATGTGTAGAGGTGCGCACTGAGAATCGTGCAATGACGCGTCCTTCCCTTCCTCTAAGCAAACGAAAAAAAAAAAAGCGATGAACATTTAATTTGGAAACTTTGTTTGAACAGAAATAGCATACATATTAGCAGTGGTTCTCAACCATTGATGTTTCGCGGACCCCTTGTAGAAAGGCGGAGATGATGGAGGAACCCGCTCGGGGTGAGGGGAACAGAAAGGTATAGGCTATCATGATAATGATTTAATAAATGGATATAACTAATTGCTAGTGTGAAGTAGACTTATCTCATTGACACACGCACGAGAGTACTCACCCAAAAATTGGAACGTTTCTTAACGACGTGAAGAAAGACAACTAATATTGTCGTGCTTGACTGATAAGACATGGCTTCGCGGACCCCTAAGATGCCTTCGCGACCCCCATTTGAGAAACACTGCAATATGGAAGTGGTGGCATTGTCCCAGGTCGAGAGACCCCAAAAAACGTGACATTTCGGAATATGATCTAACTGCGATAAATACTTGGTCTGTTTTATTGTCAGCTAGTAGCTTTTCACGACGATCTCGACGCACTGCTAAAATCCTTGGCAGAGAGAGTATGCCTGTAGCGTGGCACACACACACACGCACGCACAGAATATATCAATGTACTTATTAATATAACCCCCCCCCCAAAAAAAAAAAAAAAAAAAAAAAAACGATTTTCGTATAGAACGAGTCAAGTGCGACGGGTCAAAGCGAGATATTCTTGAGAATGGCTGTTTTGAAAAGGACCAGGTGAAAAGGGCGAAACGAGAACGGACTCAAATGAGGAGGGTTGAAATGCGAAGGATGAAACGGGAAAGGACCAAATGCGCCAGGTCCAAGAGAGATCTTTTTGAGAATGTCTGTTTTGAGAAGGGCCAAGTGAGAAGGGCGAAACGAGAGCGGGCTCTAGTGATAACCTCCCTTTAATAATAACCAGAATATTCTGCTTAAGCACTTCAGGCAAGTTTTTTTGTAATATTGCATTTACTGGTACTGTGAATTCCTTTTTTTAACCGAAGTATCGTTGGGTACAACTTTACTAGACAGGCGAGCTGGTTAATATGACATTCTACAAACCGAGATGGAGGCTTCGAAGACATACGTTTCAATTGAGACGGATGTGTTCGTCCTTCTTTGTAGCCTCCGTCTCGGGTTGTAGAATGTTTTAGCGTTGTGTGCTGACACAAGATCCGAAATGTGTCCAGTTATTACTGAGAACTTATGCCAGTAAGCTAAATCGTTTTTTTTGTTTTTGTTTGTGTACAATCACAATTCGTCTTGATGCAAGGATCAGACTTGGAGGCTCATGGTGTGTGCACAAACTGTCCAAATTAAGGGCGTGTCTCGGCTTGAAAGTATACTATAGACGAGGTTTAGAATTTGTCCGGATAGGATTACTAACTGATTGAGAAGTTAAAGAAGAAGCCAGGAACTCCTTAGCTTCTGTTATACATCCTCCTCTAAGAAATCCCACCCATTATTTATGTTATCTTTTTTTTCAGGCGACTTGTGGCAATGAACCCGCAGGAGGGGTCCCGGCAGTCGTCAAGAAAAGTTGCCCTGGTGCATCTGAAGGCGCAGGGAGCCCTCCAAGAGTTCTCGAAGTTCCAAAAGAAGTGGAAAGAAACTTCGGTGCTTGTTTAGATTAATCTTTCTTTTCTATTGTTAATATTACAATTTGTTGTATAGGCCAAGATGGTTCTTTTCGAAATGTAGCATGTCAGCATAATTTTTGGTCAGATTTTTTTAGGAGACTGCTCACCTTGATATTTTTTTTTATGGCTGAGCTGCCCCCCAAAATATTTGCGGCATGAACTGTGTTTTTTTTTTATTGTGTATCTGCTCTAGTCATTTAAAAGAAAAATAAATGTAAATATTTTTGAAGCAGCAAACTGTTTAGTCTTCTTTTCAATGGGTCCGTTGCTATGGGTTGGAACCAAAAGCACCAAGCGTGAACTTAGTTTGATAACGATTTTTTTACAAATGTTTATCTGCCTTTATCCCCGTCACTACATGTACAATGCTCTCTAAACTTGACGCAGCATGTGAACACTTTCTCATGGCATTCCTGGCTGTTCTATTGAGTATATATGTCACAGATTCATTGTTCTGTTTTCAGGATAGTGCTCGCATTAGATACGACAGTTCAAATTTTCCATACATACAAGTTTGGGGAACATTTGCGCATTGCAGGTAATTTTATGTTGCAAAGACGTGCATCAAGTTGCGCCTGCAAACTGCCAGGACATCCCTGTTTTGCATGTCGCATATCAACTTTTTCAAGGAGGAGCTTGGCATGTGACATACAAAGCCCGGATGTACTCATGAATAGCGGCAGTAACATAAAATGGGGCGAGTACTATCACGAACAAGACTGAACTTTTCCCGTACGTACAAGAATGTAACCTGTGTCGTTTTGGACGCATTGGAACATGTAATGTACTTCGTAAAAATGGTACATGTTCTGGCATGGCTTGCAACACAACATGTGCTGCTGTGTGCCACGATGGTACATTTCCTGTAGCATACAGTACTTGTTCCGTGATGATGATGTATGGAACTTGTTGTGGCTGCCCATACAGCAACAACATGTCCCGTACTGAAGTATGGAACATGTTCAGTCGTCCGGTATTACAGTACATGTTGTGGCAACAAGGTTAGCATGTATGTGTCCCATATTTTGACAGGAGTTTTTCTAACAGTGCTGGCCTGCTATGGTAATGATCAAGTGAAATAAACGAAATAAGAGAAACAAAAACTGAAGGTCAGTTATGGTGGCGTCCATGCACAGCTGCTGCAAAGCGTCTATAGGTATGTAGTTTATAGGGAACGATTTATTTCCAGCTTTAAAAACAGGCGCGACCTTAGCGCAGCGCCAATTGAAAGGAACCTCGCTTTGTGATAAGGAGGCCCGAAATATTAACGTTAAACATTTCGTGACCCCCTCGGCGTACCGTTTTAGAAATGAGTTGGGTATTTTATCGGGCCCTCCAGACCTCTTAACTTTGACATCTAATAAAGAAGAAAAAGCACTTGCTTCAGAAATTGAAATGTCTGCCGTGATACATTCGTGTTGTCTAGCACCAATGCTTGCCTTGTCATCAACAAAATCACTGATCGCACTATCAGAAAACACAGACTGGAAAAATTGTTGAACACGTTAGCTACACTCTCTGGGTTATCAACAGCTTGACCATCAACCTCAAGTCTAGGAAAGGTTGTTATCACAGGGGACCGATAGTGTCAAAACCGTTTCTAGTCTGATTTCATAAAATGTTCGTAGTTACAGAAAATAAATGGCTTTTCGAAGCGCCTAAGCGGTCCTTCAACAGTCCAGAAAGACCCGAAACTTCTTTATATACTGGTTTCTTCTTGTGCTTCCGCTTAACCTGCCGTTCTAAATGCAGGATGTCCTTTGTAATTTATGGGTTGCGTTTCCTTCTCACTCGTTTCAGGGGAACGTATTGCTGAATACAATGGTTTACTATTCGTTTAATATCCTCCCACATTTCCTTCACCGGCCTAGGACTCGGACAAAGCTACCTCAAAGCGGGCTAAAATATCAACGTCAGTTGGACGCTTAAGGCCACGGTCCCACTGAATGTGGCAGTTTAGGTACTTTTCGGCAGGCCATTACTCATCTCCTCTTAAATACTGTTTTTTGGGATTAATGTCATTTGAAAGGCAATGCAATCCTCTTTCATTTGATATTATGTATGTGTTGGTTTTTACTGTTCATGCGCATTTGTAGCGTTGCGAATATGATGGCGCGGACCCTCACTTGCTCCGCTAGTTCATGTTTTATGAACGATCCATTAAAGATAGCACGGTTCCAATATAGCAGTTTTGTTAAGATGATGTCGGAGCAGAATCTAACGATCCACTTTTTTATATTTGCACTACTTTGTTTTTTTCATCCCTCCAAATATTGCCCTAAAATTGACATTTTTCCGCACAAATATGTTTTTAATGACAAGAGCTAGGGCAATGAAATTAGCTACAGATGTAGTGCTTATAATTGGTAATATGCACAAAAAAATTTAATGTTGTGTAAATTTTTTTGTTTAGGTATTTTTTATCAAACGTAGCACTTTTTTGTGCTTCGTGTCATGGTAGTTCAAATGCCGCTGAAGAAATAATTAAACTATGATAAAATCTTTTATAACATTTAGAGCTACAATGGTTGCCCAAGAGGTGGACGATGGCTTTTTTTCATTTTCAAAGTCATAACGCTCCAGGAGCCCTTCAAACTTACCTGTTTTTGACGCATATCTGTTTTGGACATCAAACATATTTATTGGCATTTAATAACATTTATAGTTTGGAATAGATATACATTGCGATGTATTAAATTTTCACAATGATAATGCTTTGGTTTCTTAATAGGTGTAGAGCTTAGCTAATTTTAAAAACAATTAAAAACTGTTTGGGTGTTTTGTTGCGCTACCTGGCGGATGGCAGACAAACTGCTGATTTCTAATGTTCAAAAAATTTCCGAGGGCGGCGTTGGCGTCTGTATCATCATCAATCTCCGTGTCTTTTTACCCTCACATTTAAAAAATATATTGGAAGATTTACTATCGATAACTGAATGGTTTAAGTACTGGGTTAGGCTAATAAATCTAAGACCTATATATACACAAGCGTAGCGTGATAAAATGTGTTCATTATTCGATATAATTGAAATCAATAAACAATGAAGACGAAGAGGAAAAGAATACACCCGAGTTCACTTTATGCCTAGAGTCACTAAATGAGCTTTAAAGTATCGGCACTCCTAGAGTCACTAAATGAGCTACGCTTGCTCGGCATTCGGTTCGGTGTTAGAAAGGTTACGTAACATTGCTTTGCTCTGCCGCGAACTGTTTGAACATTTGTGGAGGGCGGAAAAGCGCTTCCTGCGATTTCAGATAAAGCTTCAGATAACTGGCAACCATGATTTTAAGACACAATATGGCCAAGTGACGTTACTCTGAAGCGTAGCTTATTTAGTGGCACTAGGCACTCCGTTCCCCAAAATTGTGTTGGGCGCCGCCATTTTGGGTCTTGCTCAGAGCAAACGCAACTGCCGATCATCGTGATCTAAAAGTACGACTTCCTCAGCATTAGATGCGGTGCTAGGAAGCTGATGCAATATCGCAATGCTCTGTCGCGGGTTGTTTAAACATTTGTGAGGGAGGGAAAAGCGTTTCCTGTGATTTTAGATAAAGCTTCATATAACTGGCAACCATGATTTTAAGCCACAATATGACCAAGTGTCGTTACTCTGAACCGTAGCTAATTTACTGGCACAAGCGGGAACAATGAAGAAGAGGCAGGTGTCAAAAGGTAGTGGCTTGTGGAATCCACGGGGCTTACGATATGGCCCCTCCAGGTATTACTGGGTGGAGCACTTCATGTGCCCTTTGCTTAGGGTGGAGCACGACATCTGGCCATTTTGTCCCCCTCTTTTATTTTTATTTTTTGTTCAGATGCGCGTGAAAGAGCGTGTCCCTGCACGCGCTCGTGGCGCTGATTGTGCTATGGCGACATTTTGTTTTCGTCGATTTCTTTGTATTTTCCCCGTGAGCGCGTGCTGTCGGCATCGGGTACTACAGAGGGTGGCATCACCCTAAACAGAAGGACATTGAGGCACCCTAGGTATTACAAGCCTCTTGAACAAGAGCATGAATAGTGTTATTAAATAAGCTACGCCTCAGAGTAGCCACGCTTGGCCTTAGTATGGCTTAAAATTATGGTTGCCAGTTATTTGAAGCTTTATCTGAAATCACAAGAAACGCTTTTCCGTCCCCCACTTTAAACAGTTTGCGACAAAGCAAAGCAACATTACATGAGCTTCCTAACACCAAATCTAATGCTGACGATGTCGCACTTTTGAATCATGACGATCGGCAGTTGCGCCTGCTCTGCACAAGCACCAAAATGGCGGCGTTCACAATACTGTCGGGGAAGAGAGTGCCGATACTCTAAGCGCAGCTCATTTATTGGCTCTAGTTGCCGCGAAACTCCTTTTCCCTAACTGAAACTGAAAGTAAATATAAATAATACACCATTATTATAGCTTATTTAGTTATAACCAAATACACATAATGAGAGGAGGAAGCGGGCGGGTAGGAGAAACGCGGGTTTTATACGCGACCGTTCTAACCGTCTCAAAAGATAGAACGCACGAGCTTGCGCTGGTTTAGAAAAAAAGGCATCCAAAGAAAAGAGGCGGCACACTGTGTTCTTTGTTATTATGCGTCTAATTGCAAATTGTTGTGTGTATGTTTATTCAGCCGGAAGTTAGTCTGCCTTAGTGGGCGTCTGGTGTCTCAGCTGTAGATGAGCAATTTAGCCAGTGTGGTAAAACCGAAAACCTGGTGTCTTCAACGTGCGCCACGCAGTAGTGATGCACGACCGCACGCCGGTACGATGCTCTTCCAGATCGAAACGGGCAGGGGCGGGGTGGGTTCTGCAGCGCGAGCTTTCGCTCCCAGTGCTCCGAGCTAAAGCCCCTCGATGTGTTTGCGCTTGTCTTGCAAGTAGCGTCAAATGCGCGAGTGCACGAGGCCCATGTCTCGAGCGACCCTTGGAAGCAAATGGCGGCGCAGCACTGAAATGAGCGGGCCTTGGAAGCGAATGGCGGCGGAGCACCCGCTCATGGCACGTGTCTCGAGCGCTTCCACAACAATGGTTGGCGGTACTTGTGAAAAACGCTTTTATCAAGGGACTTTACTCCGAGCTGGTGTGCGCTAGACCGTGCACTCGGCTACCAACCCCCCCTTGTGCGTCTAATTTATATACAGGTATAAGTATTTGAAGATCGACAATGGACGTCGATCGTCTCGAGGTAATGTAACGTAGTAACATTATATAAATTATAAACTGGTTGAAGGACTGAACGACTTAATTTTTCAATTCTTGGATTGTAATGTGGCGGTAGCCTATTGTACTTACTGTTGATGAAGAGCAATATGAGGTGACGAGGTAATGATTAGATAATGAGGCTCTATAAGGACGACGACATTAATGGGTGTTGAACCACAACGTACAGTGCCGGACTTGTTTCAAGTATCGTGTACCCAAAGACTTTCTTCACCCGTAACAGTATATGGTAGAATCAATGAGGATGTTGCTTTACAACTGTACGTGGAACAGGAAAACTGCACTGTGCAGAAGCGCGGCTTATTCGTTAATATGAGGGACAGATTTCTAGCAGCATTCCCTGATTGACTACTTGGAACAAATGGCCTCGTTGACGTAAAGTGTCCCCGTTCCAAAAGATTCTTGAAGCATACTTAAACCGCAAAGGAGTATGAGGCGAAAAATAAGAAAAAGGAGTCTGGTGTGAAAGGTCCAGATCACCACCGTAGATTCTACTATCAAATACAAGAGCAGTTACACAATACACAAAGAAAGGTTTGTGATTTAGTTATATTTACACTTAAGGGCATTGATATCCAACCTATTCAGAGAGATGACACCTCCTGGTCAACCAACATAGAGCATTTTCTACTCAAGTTTTAAATGGAAGGCCAGACTTCCGCTGAAATTCCTCACGTAGGCGAGTTGTCCGACCGAATAAACTGCCATTACTCCCGATGTTGGTATCTCTCGATCTTTGTTCGTAAGCGATAGTATCATGAGATCGATGGGTGTGGCTATTCTTCCGCCGAATATTGCTTCGGCGGGTTTTTTTTTGTGTAACGGTACGTTTACACCTGAAGAGAAATCCGCTGCCGCGGGAGCGGATCCGCTCCCGGCGGCGGCGGCGACGAGCGGGTTGTGTTTACATTTATTTCCTTCGGGCGGTGGCGGCAGCGCCGGCTGCGGTAGCGGTTCCCGTAACGTCTCGTCAGATATGACGAGGAGGCGCGAGAGTTCCCACCTCGGCTGTCTCTACCGGGCCTACCGGTCGTTGCAGCTCCCGGAAGAACGCCTACTCATGACGTAGGCAGCGTCGCGCTGCGCAAGAATGTCACATCCGGTCAGCGAAACGCCTTGTTCGGCGGCAGAAATAGATCCCGGACCTACACGCCTCGCCGCCGCGTTTTCCGCCCAACGTTTCGCCCCAGCGGCAAAAGCTGGGCGGATTCGCTGGCGGATCCGCAAGTGTGAACGTACCATAAGATGAGACCGACGCGTGCTGCCGGAACAAGAACCTGGCGATTCTTCACTGAACTGCTTCTTCCGTAAGCTTCAAAAGGGATTTTTTTTTTCGTTTCGCACACCATCTGTTTTGCTTGCCCGTTAGTTGCAGGATGGTATGGTGCACTAATGTGATGCCTGATGCCGTTCTTTTTTTTCTTCAAAAACTTGTTTATTAGAGCGCAGCTCTTAGGGGCCCGTTTCCAGCCTGAGCGGCGTCGGCGTCGCCGTTGGCGTCGCCGTTGGCGTCGCCGTCGGCGTCGCCGTCGCCGTTGGCGTCGCCGTCAGCGTCGCCGTCGGCGTAACCGCGCCCCTCCCTCTCCTCCTCCTCCCCTCCTCCTCCTCCCCTCCGCTTCCTCCCCCTCCTCCTCCTCCCCCTCCTTCTCCTCCTCCTCCCCTCATTGTGTAGTATGGTCCGGGCGGGTCACGTGACCTCGGAGGGAGGGGGTTACATGACCCGTTTCCAGCCTGTGCGGCGTCGGCGTCGGCGTCGCCCCTCCCCCTCCTCCTCCTCCCCCTCCGCTCCTCCTCCTCCCCCCTCCTCCCCCGCCAAGGTCACGTGACCCCGGGGGGTGACTCCCCTCCCCCCACTGAAGTCACGTGACGGCCCGCCCTAGTTCATGTGATCCCATCCCCTCGAGGTCACGTGACCCCCCGGACCTCTGCCCTCCTCCTCCTCCCCTCATTGCCTAGTATGGTCCGGGGGGGTCACGTGACCTCGGGGGGAGGGGTAAAGGAGAGGGAGGGGGAGCAGGAGGGGAGGAGGACTAGCAGGCATGATCACGAGGGAGGAGGAGGAATATACCCTCCAATCCTCCTCAAGAGCTGCGCTCCAATTCGGCGTTACAGGAAGTTGTAAACGGCTTTCACTTTTTTTATTGGAAGCAAGATTTGGCGCGTTATCAGAGAAAAGTATTTTCGGTAGGGCAAAAGTAGGTAAAAGAGACCGTAGAACGTCAATGACGTGTTTGGACGTCGTGGCAGACATCGTGTAAACTTCCAGCCACTTACAGTACGCATCGTACATGACTCCGCAGATGTGGATACGTTTCGCCATTCACCGACTGAATAGTGGATCGTTTTCAGTTACTGTTCGAGTCTTTCCACAAAGTTAGCCCAGGTGCCAGGACTTTTGTCGAAAGCGGTAAGTGTTCGAAACGTCGACAACGTCGGTAGCCACGTGTTGTGCTTGAAACTGGACACTTACCAATCGCTGAGAAGAAACTTGCTTGTTCGTCTGCCATGAGTCGTCCAATATCCGGTCATCACCACAACACCATCTCTCGACAAAACTGGTCTTCATTGTCCGCATGTCCATGGTTAGCAATCACGTCAACTTATAAATTCCCGAACGCTCATAACTTGCCGTCGCTAAACGCCGTTCATTCATAGCGTCTTCATTGCAAATAAACGTCTTCCTATTTCTTCTGATGGTTTCCCTAAGCTGTACTTACAACATAATGTGTGTCGGTACTTCCGAAAATATTGCAACGGCGTTTGTTTTCCGGGAACTATAATGTAACAACCTTTACAACATCTTCCGGACCCCGTGAAACACAATATTTCGTGACGTTATTTTAGTCGTCATTAAAATGGTGAGGTAAGTACCGTAAATCGCGAAGCAGTTTACTCGACGTCCCCTTCCACTGGTTTAGTCTACTGAGCGTGCATTCGTGCAGAGGAAATTTTCATTGATAGAATATTGACACGTCAATCAACATTTGATTCCCTTGGTAAGATTTATTGCGAAAGCACGTTACAACCGCCAAACGCATCTCCCTATATCAGACAACAATTTATACCCAGCCTGACATTCTCGCATACATCCGTTTGCTGAGCCACGCTACTTGAGCTATACTTCGTTTCAGCTTCGGTCCAGACGCAGCCAAAGCTACAAGCGCGAGCTCCGGGCTTTCAGCATCCCTGCCAAGCACGCGCGCTCGTGCAGTGCAAGCACTGTTCTGGGCCACATGCTCGCGCTTGTAGCATCGGCTGCGTCTGAACCGAAGCTGAAACGAAGTATAGCTGAGCACAGCTGGCAGCGGCGCGAGCAAGGCCACGAGGGGAACGTGATGGTGCTCGAGCCATCCCACTGTGAACCAATGTTTCGGCCACCCCACGGGTGCGTGTCGCCATCTATTGGTTGAACTAACGCCTTGTTCAAGATGGCTGCCGTGGGACCGCAGCCTTAAAGATCCTTACTAACTTCTCCGGGTGTTCCTTCGATGGCTCATCAACGTTTAGATAGCATATCAAAGAGACTAAGTCACGATCTGATAGCCCGTTGCATACAGAAACATAATAGTTCGAAAGCTCTTTAATTACAAATACTAGGTTCACGGTAGTGTCAACTGTTTTGCCATTTCTAGTACTTTGACCGACAACTTGAGTAAAATCAAAATTGAAAGCAAAGTCCACAAGGATTCCAGAGTGTCACACGTCGCTAGTTCCCGGTGATAATAAATCCCAGCGAATCCTTGACAGGTTAAAATCGCCTGCTATTATTACATTTGGTCTGTGTTTTATATTAGTTTCAACGTAATCATAGAGCTTTTTTATGAACGATATGTGTTCACCAAGTAGACGACAAACGGCACCAATAGTAATATATGCTCAGGTATTTCATACAACAAAGGGTTACATTCAATGTGATGTTTAACGAGAATCGCCAAGCCCCCGCCACGTGATCTTCAGTCTTCCCGAAACATTTTATAATCAGGTGGGGCGATCCCGCTCTCCTCTATACTGGTATGTAACAAAGTCTCAGTGACAGCCACAACGTACATACATGCATACACATTATGATATTGTTTATGGATATTAGAGAAGTAATTTTGACTTTAATATTTAATGCCCCTCTGACAAGCCTCAAACCATAGCTCAAACACTGCACCATGCACGCGATGGTCTTAGGCTTGCAGTCTCGCTGCTCGTGAAGTAAGCAGGGTGGATTGCATGCCTGCCAAACATGCGTTCGCGTGCGTGATGGATGGACTTGAAGCTTGTCGGTGTCTGCATGTTGCATCTGTTTGTCGCTCTAGTGCGACTCGGGCATAGCGGCGGTACCAAATCGTCGTTTTAAGCCTATGGCCGGAACACTCAACATGCACTCTGTTCACCTTTAGGAGCGCACTGAACCAAAGATTTTAGTGCCCATTCTAAGTGGCGCACGATCTTTACACGAGCCAGCAGCTGCCAGTGTGCGCGAGCACACACAACGAAATTGACATTATAGTAGCATTCCATTCACGCTTAAGATGACAGTAGAGAGTTTTAGTAGATCGTTCCGATACCTCCGATAGCCCCGATAACGATACTATGCATGCGCAAGGGAGGCGGTGGCGGAGTATCGGGATATCGTTATCGGAGTCATGGGAACGATCTACTAAAACTCTCCAGTTATGGGCTATGGGCAAAGGGGGAATAAAGACAGGCTTTTCACCTCCACAAGTGAAAGCCAAGTGCTTGTTAGACCAATTATTCGCCCACCTTCTTGACCAGATCCCACCGGGGACATAAAAAGCCTGTCTTTATTCTCTCTTCCCCGAAGCTCACGCAGTTTACTTGCATCTTAAAGGGGCGAGAAAAACGACGACGACGACGCTTGCGGAAGGACGATCGTTCTCATTGCTCCCGAGAGATCGTAGTTGTTGTATGTCGGCCAGAAGCGAGGAACAAGCAGGTTTCCAAAGGCGAAAGGACAGGTTTATTCCACCATGCTCATGGATGTGGTGTAACTAAGCAAAAGAAGGCGGTAGCCAGCGGAGCACCGCTTTTTATCTTTAGTGGCGCATGCGCCGTACTACGATATTCTGTTATCGGCGGCGCGCGCCCAGACATGACATTTCCTCCCTCTTTATTTGAACACGCTCAAAAAGGTTAAGATCCGGCTTGAAATCTTTCGGGAGGTTTCCGGGTTCTTGCCGGATACCGTCGGGCAGCAGGCGTTTGTGCTGCTTCGGCTGGGACAGTTCCGCCAGTAGGTGACGAGGACGATGGTTGGGGTGCGTTGTCGCTCGGTTGAACCAACAAGAACTCTGTGCCTTCCTGGTCAGCGTCCTCGTCGGCAAGGCTTGGAGTTCTTAGCAGCTGGTCCTTGTGCCGACGCCAGGCGAAGCTGCCTCTGGAGGTGGTGGCGCGTACTTGGTAGGAAACAGGGCCATGCTGCGCAAGAATCACTCCAGGCACCCACTTGGGTTTGCCACAGTAGTTACGGATGAGCACATGATCACCAACGGCAAAGTCACGATCGTGCCCACGCCGGCTTGCAGTCTGCATGAACTGCTTGCGGGCAACCCTTTCCCCCACAGAAGGCTTTACAACGTCTAGGCGACTGCGCAAACGTCGCCCCAAAAACAAATTGGCGGGTGACTCGTTCGTTGTGGCGTGAGCCGTGTTGCGGTAGCTCTGCAGAAACGTCTGCAACTTCACATGCAAAGGCGCACTCTCCTTGTTTTTACGGAGGGCGTTCTTGAGGGTCTGTACAAAGCGTTCGGCTAAACCATTTGAACTTGGATGGTAGGGAGCTGTCAGGACGTGACGAGAGCCAATTTCCTGTGTGAACTGTTTAAACTCCCGTGACGTGAACTGAGGACCATTGTCTGACACGATAGTTTCAGGGTTGCCAAAACGAGAAAAAAGTTCTCTCAAAGTGTTAATCGTGCTCTCCGTCGTGGTTGAGCGCATCATGAATACTTCTGGCCACTTGGAGTGGGCATCTACCACAACAAGGAACATAGACTGAAGAAAAGGTCCAGCAAAGTCTATGTGAACACGTTGCCACGGCGTTGTGGGCCATGACCACGGATGGAGGGGTGCCTTGGCAGGCGCACTACGTTGCTCTTGACAACTTACGCAGTTTTTTACGCTGCGCTTCAGGTCCGCCTCGATGCCCGGTCACCAAACGTAACTGCGCGCGAGCTGCTTGCTGCGCACAATACCCGGATGGCCCTCGTGAAGTTCATCCAGCAGCAGGGATTGCAGTTTCCCTGGGACGACAACTCGCATTCCGAGCATGATGCAGCCCTGATGAATGGTCAACTCGTTGCGTCTGTCGAAGAAAGGCTTTAGTTTCTCGTCAGAGACAGACGCGGGCCAGCCTGCGCTTGTGAATTCTTTCACTTGGCACAAAACTGGATCTCGCGCTGTTGCACGTGCTATATCACTACTAGATACCGGCAGTGATTGCAGTCGCAAGGAGTAGAATGATTCCTCATTTTCTTTAGTCTCGTTTCCAACGGTCGGTAGTGGAAGACGCGAGCAAAAATCTGCTTCGGCATTCTCGCTTGATCTCTTGAAGATAAGATCGTAGGTGTAGGCCGACAATGCGACTGCCCAACGCTGCAATCGCGCAGCGGCAATGGTTGGAATTCCAGTTTTCGAACCTAAAATGGTCTGGAGTGGTTTGTGGTCCGTGACCAAAGTGAAGAGCCGACCATAAAGATACCAGTGGAATTTCTTAACTCCAAAAATAATGGCTAGTGCCTCTTTTTCGAGCTGACTGTACCCTTTTTCAGCGTTCGATAGCGTACGCGAAGCGTAAGCGATGGGTTTAGCGCTGCCATCTGCGTAAACGTGAAAAATTACAGCACCTACCCCGTACTGAGAGGCGTCACACGCTAGCTTTAGCTGTTTGTCGGGGTCGTAGTGGGCCAAGGTGGGAGGCGACGCCAGCTCGGCCTTGATGGTGTTGAAGGCTTCCTGGCAAAGCTGGTCCCAACACCATGGCTCGTCCTTGCGCAGCAATCTGTAAAACGGTTGGGCTGTCGTTGCAAGATGGGGCACGAACTTGCCGTAGTGATTGACGACACCCAAAAAAGACTGGAGCTGCTGCTTTGTCTTGGGCTCGGGAGCCTGGAGCACCGCCTCCACCTTGTCAGACGACGTCGAGATGCCGTCAGCGCTGATCCTGTGACCTAGATAGCGAAGTTCAGGCTGAAAAAACGAACATTTTTCTTTCTTGACTCGAACTCCTCGTTCAAGCAGACGCTTCAACACTGCTTCAAGGTTGGCCATGTGTTCTTCCGTAGTCTTGCCCGTGACTAAAATGTCATCTAGATAACAACAAACGCCGCTCAAACCTTTCAGCATGGTGTCCATTATTCTTTGAAAAATTCCGGGTGCTGACGAGATTCCAAAAGGAAGTCTGTTTACAATGAACAGCCCCTTGTGCGTGTTCAGCGTGAGGTAGCGTTTTGACGATTCTGACATCACCACCTGCTGATAAGCTCGGTTAAGATCTATCTTCGAAAAGAGTTCGCCTCCTGATAGGGCCGCGAATAGATCATCAACTTTTGGAAGTGGATAACGGTCAATATCAAGACAAGGGTTGACAGTGGTCTTATAATCGCCGCAAAGACGAATGCCCCCGTCCTTTTTGATAACCGGCACGACAGGCGTGGCGTATTCTGCTGTAGTCACCGGAGTGATAATGCCCATCTTTTCCATTTTCGACAACTCCGCCTCAACAGCCGTTTGCAACGCGAACGGAACGTTTCTCGCTTTTAGAAATTTCGGTTTCTCGTTCGGTTTGAAGAAAAGTTCTGCTCGTTTTTCAGTTATAGTTCCGAGCTCATCGTTGAACAGTGGCTCGTACTTTGACAGCAAAGAGTCAAGCTTCTGTTTTATACGTTTAGAAGCAAAAACGTCTGACCTTGAGATGTGATTCAGCTCCCAGATCTTGTTCCAGTCGAGTCGTATCGTTCGAAGCCACTCCCGGCCCAGTAGTGGCGGCCCGGCTCCATCGACGACGTACAGTGGCAGCTGTACTGACGCCTCACCATGTTGCACATTGACTGTCGCAACGCCTTGAAGTCGAACCAGGGCTCCCGTGTAGGTGCGAAGCCTGACTACAGTTGGCGTCAGTTTCACAGACGGAAAAGACTGGTGAAACTGTTTAGCAGACATTACAGTTACCGCTGCTCCTGTGTCTAGTTCCATTTCAACCGCAGATCCGTTGATCACCATCTGCACCGTCACTGGGGTAAGGCTGGGCGAAGACACGCCGTGTACGACGGCTAGTCTTCCTTCAACTTCCAGCGTTTTTACCCTTTTTCCTGGCGGACGTTTCTTGCCCCCTACGTCAGTCCCGCTTCGGCAAACCCTTTGGATGTGACCTTTCTTGCCGCACTTGTGGCATACACTCTGCCGATGAGGGCACTCTTGACTGCGGTGCCGTGACGACCCGCAGCGATAGCAGCTGTCCCTCTGCTTCTCATTCCCTGCTTGCACCTTGTGCACGTCAGTGACGCTTGAGTTGCCGACGCGAGCCTCAGCCGCGCTTTGCTTCGCAGCTTCCATGGCTTGGGCGCGTTCCACCGCTTTCTGGAACGTTAGCTTGCTGTCTTCCGTGAACAGCACGCGCTGTATGTCTTCCCTTAATAATCCGCACACGAAGCGGTCGCGGAGTGACTCGTCCAAAACGCTTCCATAGTCGCACGTTTGCGACAGTTTTCGAAGTTCGGCGACGTACTCGGAAATAGACTCGCCTTCATGTTGCGCTCTCCGGTGAAACTTGGCTCGCTCACCGATGATGGACGGCTTGGGTGACAGGTGGTCGCCGAGGGCGTTCTTGAGGTACTCGAAGCTCTTCGTTGAAGGCAGCTCCGGAGCAGTCAGGGACTTCAGTAGCGCGTAGGTCTTCGGACCGATGATGCTGAGGAAGGCGTGAACTTTGTCGCTCTCTGGAACTCCGTTGACGATCAGGAACGACGTTAACCTTTCGTCGTAAGAAGCCCAGTCGCTGGAAGACTCGTCGAATGGTTCCAGATAACCCATTCGACCGGCGAAGTGCGTCCCGGCTTCTTCGCTCATGATGGCTGTCGATGCTATGTCCGCCCCTGCGGAAACACCTGCTTTTCTCGGCCGACGGTCCTTATCCCATCCTCGTCGCCAGTTGTTGTATGTCGGCCAGAAGCGAGGAACAAGCAGGTTTCCAAAGGCGAAAGGACAGGTTTATTCCACCATGCTCATGGATGTGGTGTAACTGAGCAAAAGAAGGCGGTAGCCAGCGGAGCACCGCTTTTTATCTTTAGTGGCGCATGCGCCGTACTACGATATTCTGTTATCGGCGGCGCGCGCCCAGACATGACAGTAGTATTTTAGATAATCAACAGCCAACGTACCGGCCGGAACTCCTCGGAGCATCTTCCTTCGGTACTCCAAAGATCCGTCTCCACCCTTCGGGGTTCAACGGATATGAGCATCCATGAAGCACCGAAGCCAGCATCCGCCGACGTCGAATCTGGTGAGCCCGCCATTACTGACGACGATGCTTCTATGACGGATGAGCCTGACGATGGAGACAAATGGACGTCTCAAATGGCAAAGAAGAGACGCCATGGCTCTAATTCGAGTCAATCAACCATCATAAGTCAACCACTTTCATATCTCACCGTCATTGTCAAGCCTACTGACCCAACAAAACTCGTAACCAACCTCGACCCCTTGGTTCTGAAAAAGAAACTGGAGGACGTCGCTCCTGACGGCATCATTCAGATCAGACCGAACTATCGTCTCAATCTGCTGGCCCTCGACACACGTAATGTGGAATCCACAAAAGCCCTGCTCCGACTCAAGAGCCTAGGTGCGGTTCAAGTTATGACGTATGAACCGCCTCCACCATCTGCTTACGTTGGAGTCATTCGCGGCGTATCCACTGAAATCACAGACGCTGAACTTTGCGCATCTTTACGAGAAAAAGCGCCTGTAATTCAAGTAAGAAGACTTGGAACTTCGGAGGCAGTAGAGCTCACCTTCTCCTCGGGAGTGACATGCGAGCACGTCTTATAGGCCACACTCGATATGAAGTCTTCCCATACTTGGAAAAGCCACGACAATGCCCGAAGTGTAACCGCTTCGGGCATATTGCAAGTACCTGCTCTAAAGCGCAGCGCTGTGGCCGATGCGGAGGCGAACACGACATCAGCACGTGCGGAGCAGAACAACCTAAGTGCACGAACTGCAGCAAGCGCCATGACGCCACGTCACCAAGGTGTCCAATCTACAAGGTGGAAAAACAAATTGCAAATTACAAAAGCACAAACAATATGGACTACACTTCAGCAAAGTCAGCCATCATCAGCAACCAAGAAACCCGCGGCGCAGGAAGGTACTGGACACCTCGGAGGCGTCCTCAACGCACAAATGAAGACAAAGGGATCACAATTCCATTAAACAGTGAGAATGAATTCCCATCTTTGAAGAAACAGCCAGCCACAACGACGCCAAAGACACCAGTTACTACTGTAGAGCCTTCAGCATCTTCAAGCGCTGAGGAAACTACTATGACCGGTCCTCTGAAAGATAAGCAAAACCCAACTAGGAAGTCCAGCGTACAACCTACCTACAAGAATTCAAGATCTGACGCAGCACCTAAGGCACAAAGCCTCGGGAATGCGCTTTGCACACTTACCACAATGCTGCGCACCTTCCTGGCTTCCCTACATTCTGAATTTGCACAATCATTAATCACAATAATTGACATTGTTGTACCACTCATCAGCTCCTGGTGTCATTAGACTGCATCGGTGAGAAATCAGCCCAAAACAACGGAAAACTACATGTAACAAGAAATAGACTTCCGTGCCCCTCCAAAACGAACCTCATCCCATCAATTATCCAGTGGAATGTTAACGGTCTCCGGAGACGAATAAACGACTTAAGGCAGCACTTACAAAGACACCAGGTCGAAGTGTTAGCGCTACAAGAAACTAACATTAAGCTGGGGGAGATCCGACTATCACCATACGTCATATACAACAGCACGCCCCGAACAACTTCAACATCAGCAGATGCACCCAAGGCGTCCTTGTACATTCACCGGAACTTACCTCAAGTACAAGTGGATCTTTCTGATCTCTGCGACCACAGAGCTGAATACGTGGCTGTGACAATCAACAAAGGTAACTCAAACCTAACCATCGTCACAGCCTACGTACGGCCTAACGTTTCCTGGGACCCTACGATATTAGGTACAATACTCTCTAGGTGTGCACCAGCCACGCTGCTGCTGGGGGATTTTAACGCCCCTAACGAGACCTGGGGAGACAAACAACGTCAGCATGCGGCAGATTACTGGAAGAATATACCACAGCCATTGGTCTCCGCTGCTTGAACGACGGAACCGCTACGTTTGTACGCCCAGGAGTAGAGCGTAGTGTACTTGACCTGAGTTTTGCTACCAACTCGATACGCGCAATATGGTCAGCGGAACCCGATAGCTGGGGCAGTGATCATATTCCTATAAAGATCATTTCCCTATCGAGCGCACCCGTCACACACAAGGCTTGCACGGTGACGAATTGGGACAACTACCGGATGTACTTTGAGCAACTAATGTCTCTTGACAATGCCGATTACATGACAGCAATAGCTCAGGCCTTCTCCAAATCAACCCGAACTGTAACCATTCCAATATATCGACCAAACCCAGACCTGATATACATCAAGCTCCGTGCTTTGCGCCGACAGCTACAGCGACGCGCACTCAAAACATCGCGACAGGAGGACATTCAACACTACCGGCGGGTCGACGCTGCATTCCGTAGACACACCAATCGCTTGCAACGAAGACAGTGGCGACAGCGGTGTGGAACGCTTCATACTCCTGGTGGTGGACGACGAGCGTGGCGGATGGCTCGTGTCCTAGCTGGGCATGCCATTCCCCGCTCACCTGCCCTCGGCATTGCCATCGCCAAGAACATCACCGTGGCTCAAGCGGCAGAGCTGCTCGCCGATGAATTCACTTCTGCTGCTATAACTCTTCCTGGATTTGTCACAGGCAGCACGACCTCCCCCCAGCTCCGGTCACCACCTTCGTCCTCCAGCGACCCCGATTTCACGCTGCGGGAGCTTAAAAATGTTCTTCGCTGCACCTCTCGCAAACGAAGCGCACCAGGCCCTGATGGAATTACTTTTCAAGCACTGCGGAACCTCGACTCTATGGCCCTCCCAGGACTCCTTGCGTACCTAAACAACATCTGGAGAACGTCGGTACTCCCTCCCGCCTGGCTGACATCTGTGGTCGTTCCAATACACAAATCAGGAAAACCCACATGTGAAACGAGCTCATACAGACCAATCTCCCTCACTTGCTGCCTCGAAAAGATTCTGGAGCGAATGATTTTGAGACGCCTTGACTGGCAACTTGAGACCTCTGGTGCCCTACCTCACCAGCTCTGTGGTTTCCGAAGACATCGATCTACAACAGATGCGATTGGCGACCTCGTGTCAGATATGGAGCAAGCTAAGGCGATGCGCCAAGCCACCTCGGCCATCTTTCTTGACATCAAGAAAGCGTTCGACGCTGTTCCTCATACAACCATCATTGCTCAACTTCTTAAGCTTGGAGTATCTGGCCGGGCGCTGGCATTCATACGTGCATTCCTAAGTGGGCGCACAATGCGCGTTCGCCTAAACGGAACGCTCAGTTCTCTACGTAACGTTGCTCAAGGCGTTCCCCAGGGCAGCGTCATAAGCCCATTTCTGTTCAATATAGTCATGGCAGCTCTCCCAGACGTCTTACGACGCATAAAAAGCCATTCGCAGATTATCAACATGGCAATTTACGCTGACGATGTAGCCCTTTGGGCTACAGCTCCTACTAACACATATAGCATTATGCAGAGAACGCTCCAGCAAGGCTTAACAGCAGTAGCAAACGAAATATCAAGACTAGGGCTTACGCTTTCCGCCTCCAAAACCGCAGTCCTTCAATATCATCCGACGGCCAGATCATCTATCAACAGGGTCTATACCACCAACGGGTCGGATGTGGCACGAGTCCGAACATACGCCTATCTGGGGTTCCTCTTAGACGACCGCGTCTCCTGGCGCCCCGCGGTGAAGACAACCATCATAAGGTGTCGCCGGCATCTCAACGCCATCAGAATGATTATGGGCAGTCGGAGGGAACACCCCAGGCCATGATGATGCAGCTCTATAGAGGGCTCATCCTCTCACGTCTACAATACGCCTTGCCGCTGGTCCGCACCAGCAGCACCCAATCCTCGGCTATAGAGACACTTCAACGAGTCGCAATTCGTTTATGCTTGGGCCTACCAAGATACTCCCCAAATACCCCAACGTTAGTGGAAGCCAGGGTCAATCTCGTTGAAAATCACGGCAGGGAGCTGACACTTCGACACATTGCAAGACAGTCATCTTGTCAATCAACAGGTCCACTCCTAAAGCGTTTTCATCAGCGTCCACTCTCGCACCTCGGACAACTGGCAGCGCAATTCAGAGCACTCGTTGGTGACCCAGACATCATCTACATGACTCCACCACCATACGCTCCACCACTAAACATCAATGAGTCTGTTCCCGCTCTCAAAAGTAAACGGAGCACAGCCCAACCTGTAGTCCGGAGCCTTGTTGAAGACCACATGAAAACGTCCTTCGCTGGTTGGCTGCGGGTATACACCGATGGCTCTGTGCTTCATAGCCGATAGTCGTCTACTGCTGCCTAGTGTATCCCAGCGCTCAACATGAGGAAGCTACCTTTTTATACTACGTCGACAACTGCCGAACTTGTGGCACTTTGGCTTGCCCTTGACTCACTTAACAACCTCCCTCAATGTGGCAAAGCGTTAATCCTTACAGACTCTAGGGTGGCGCTGCAACAGCTGGATCGTCTTGAAGACGCACCGCAATACGCTCGATTTGTCGCGCACGTAGCGAGAAGCTTACAAGCAAAGGGCTGGCAATTAACCTTTCAGTGGTTGCCTTCGCACACTGGCATTTCGGGCAATGAGGCCGCTGACCAACTCGCTGCAGCGGCTCATCACCTTGATGTCCCAGTGGTAACAATACCTAAAATACACGAAGCTAAACTACTTATACATCAAGATATAATCGTTCATCACCCGGACCCACGGGTTTCTTGCGGAAAACCTCCTGTACGTGTCCCACCGAAGCTACAACGATCCAGCGCCTCCTTGCTGCATAGCAGTGTTGCGGAGTTGCCACTCCGGAGTTGGAATGATTCCGGAATCATTCCACATTTTCGCGACGCCGGAATGGAATGGGAATGGAATTGGAATGGAATTAGATGCCTTTTGCCCGGAATGGAATGGGAATGGATCGGGCCAAGTTCTTTATATATATATTCTCTCGTTTTTACGTTTAGCTCTACCGAGCCAGTCAGGGAGTCGGTTCTTCAGAAATAAAATGAGCTAGGAGCTGCAAACCCGCGTAAGGCCCTAACAGACTTATATGCAAAAAGATGGAATACAAAAAACAAGCGTCAAAACAAAGAACAAATGGGGGGGGGGGGGGGGGGGGGCGGCGGTGGCGCCTTTCACCAGTGAAGTTCAACACATCCGAATGCGTCTGCACCTGTAATATTGTACCGCTCAAGGGTACGTCATCAGCCGACGTGAACGTGACCCGCTGCTCTGGTGATCCGATAACCAGGAAGGAAGCCAGACATGGCCTCGCTCTGCGGACCCAGACTTCGTATACCTGCGACTCGTCTTGAGCGCGCTCTTTCTTGGAGAGCTCGCACCTGTGCCGGTCATCTCAGGTCGCCATCCACGAGGTCTCTGTTTGAATGATGCTAGGCCAAACTTGAAGACTGCCATTCATGCGTTGGAGGTGGAGAGTCGGCAGGAAGGACCGTCACAACAGGGATACCACCGTATCGATTTTACAACCGTAACAGAAGATAAGACATGTGCTTCAGGTAGTCCACTTTTCTCGAAAATTCCAAATGCAACTGCCTGCATGGTCTTCAGCGAGGTCGCCTACAACAAAAGTACGTATTGTCCTTTCATACAGCAGCGTGGATAAAGTTTCATGTTCAAGGCAACACCTACAGATTCAAGAATATTAGTTCATCCCACCATGACGTAATGTGATCAGTGCTGACAGGGGCACCGTTATTGGACAGGGAAGTTTTGATGGAATTTATTTAGGGGTCAAAGTCTTTTCGCATCACTGGTCAGCCAGACAGGATGCCAGGGAAGGGACCGCGGTCAATCCTTGATGGAACGTTTTTTAAACCCATTGACTTGAGGACTCTTCGTCTGGAACCACTACCTTCAAGACGAAGTGCCAAGCCCGCGAGAAAGTAATTTTGGGATCAAAAAAAAACAAAAAACTTCCACTTCAAACTTCAAGCTTCATCTCACTTGGCGTCTCAAAGAAATTTGAAAAATGTATTGCATTATCAGTATTTATATTTCTGCCCCCCCCCCTAAAATGTATTCTTGTATTTGTATTTCCAAAGACTTTTTGCCTCTATTTAAGATGCATTTCCGATACGTATCGCGATACATTTTACAGATATATTTGAGACTTGAGTATCAGTATCTTAGCAACTATTTTCATCTATCCCAGTATTTGTATTTCCAAATACATTTTTGAATATATCTGCCCAACCCTGCAACGTAATGCAGCTGTGAAGTGTCACTTTTTACGACGAATTAGAGGAATGAAATGGAACGATTCAGCCATTCCAGGAGTGGGAATGGGCCCAGTGTCTCCATTCCTAGGAGTTGAAAGGAATGGAATTATCGAAAGCTCTAATTCCCCGGAATGAATTGGAATGGAATGGGGGTGCCCATTCCGCAACACTGCTGCATAGGCTACGCACCGGATGTGCCTTCACGGCGAAAGCCCTCCACCGCATGAACTCTGCCGTCGACCCCCTCTGCCCAACCTGCAATGTTCCTGAGGACTTCGACCACCTCCTCTGGGACTGCGCGGCGTTAACGAAAGAGAGAAGATCCCTCATCGACGGCCTGCAGTGCGCCGGCGTCGCACATGCCACTACAGAGGAAATTCTTTTTCCTCCGGGTCCGGCCGGGACCGCTTCTAAAACATTCGCACGTCTCCTCACATTTTTAGAAGACACTGAATTATTCGATCGCCTATAAACCACAAGTATCCGACCTTAAGTGCAGAGTGCCAACAAGTGACAGTCATCCACCCCTTCCCTTTGTTTTTATCTCTCTCTCTCTCTCTTTTCTTTTAATCCGTCTCTCCTCTAACCCATTCCTCAACCCTGAACTGACTCGCCCCCATTTTTAGGAGTGGCCAACTGTTCAGGTTTTCCTTTCAATAAAACGCTTACTACTACTACTAAATGGGTGATGCAACGATTTTTGTAGTTTGCGCAAATACCGCTTAGAACGGATCCCTAACGTTATTGACCTGTGAAATGCCCGCTAGTTTTTCACCACACGCAATCGAAGTCGCAGAAAAAAATAAAGAAAAACGAGCAGAGTTCACCCTCTCAACTCGCAGCCAGAACAAGCGGCCACGTGATCTGGAGCCGATTATATGCCGCCAATGTTGATCATAGCCATATGCTGGGGTTGGCAAGGCACAGGACACGCGCTGAATTCCAGACATTGTCATGGTTCGGCTGTTGTCGTCATTGCAGCGATAGGACACAGGACACTACCCGAATGCTTCTCGAGCTATCAATAATCACGAGCCCAAATCGAGTGTCCACGCCATGCTCGGGTTAATCTATGAGCAGTATTCAAATATCGTCACTGGGCGGTACTGCTACCGCCAAGCTACGTCGTCAGGTTTTGCGAAGGAGAGATTGAATGAAACCACTCGGTTTTGTCCTCAAAATTACAGCGCAACAAAGCAGTTTCTTGGTCAGTGGCGTTGCGTGCGAGTATCCTTGACTCCCACTAGTGCCAGTAAGCTCGTGCAAAGTGAAAAACATTCCAATTGAATATCGTTACACCGCCCCTTTAAGCGTGAATGCAGGATATGATGATGTCAATTTCGTTGCGTCTGCTCCCGCACACCGGCGGCTGGTGGCTCGTGGACAGATCGTGCGCCACTTATTGTGGACACTGAAATGTTTGGTTCAGCATCCCTTTGAGCTGCGGGTATGAGTCCGCAGCTTTGAAAAGTTCTTCTGGAGAACGAGCGCACGCGCTCCAAGCCAGTAGCGCGGGATACCTCGCGCTTGCAATTTGGGCTGTAGCCCGCAATCCGCGAGGAGCCGATGCGCTCGCGATTCCAGCAGCTCCTTCGGGAGCGGCGGGTTGGTTGGGTGACCAATTTTCTGCGGGCAATAAGACAAAACAAATTGTTTTCATTCTATAATGCGCGGCCAGTACGTTTGGGTGTTTTTTTTTTCTTTTTAATAATAATTTACTCAGGTCGCTATTTAATAGAAATCAATCATGATGTTCTAGAGGAGGTACGAACTTAAAGCATTAACCGTTTGTTTAGATTAAACTTAAAAGCAAATAGCGTCTATCCCGTCTCTTGTATTCTTCTATAGTTTCCTCAAGTTGTTCGCTGGCTTTAACTATGCAAAATGCTTACAAACTACCTCAGCTTACCGTCCTTCTGCAACCAACCAATGCTAATTCTTGAAAAATAGTCAGATGAATTTAAGAGTATGTGCAAGGCAAGACGACTTTTGATAACCGCAATGTCAATACAAACGTCGTCAGTCGAAATTGTCTTTTTTTACTGAAAGCACGAAAATTATTATCGCTGAACATCGCCAAAAACCACAGAAATGTTAAAAAAAAACGAAGCGACCATATAGCATTTGCATAGAGAGAAAATAAACGAAGTAGTTGATAATTATAATCCCAATCAAAGCAAAGGCCTGACCCATCGGTCGTAATTTTTAAGCAATCTCAGCTTCGCACTTGTACCACGCAAAACGAAATATATTTGATTCCATTTGGCGCAAATAATTTCGACAGGCTTTGACTTGTGAAAGGCAACAAATTCAGTATAAGAGTATAAGGTACACCTCCAGCACGCGCCCTCAGCCACCCTCGGGGATTTAACTGTCTTTACGAGAAATCTTATCAAAGGCAGAGAGCTCGCAGTGGAGGTGCAGCTTCTACTGATTTCTTATCTTGTCACCGACTAACGAGGGGTGGTGTAAAGACACAGAAGCGCTTTAGACGCCGGTGAAAACCTTACCGTTGAGCGTCACCTCGCGTTGAAATAAAAACCTGCGAAACTTCCAATGGAAATCACAACCGAAAACTCCTGGAAGTTTATTTGCCGTCGCATGGCTCCTTTCACTCTAACTAGAAATTCAACAACCACCATTTCTCCAACCTTATTTTCACTGCAGTGCCAACCTTCTGCAAGGCCTAGTCTTTCAAAGTCACCATTTCTCGCACAGAGCCCACCTACTACCAAGATCTTCACCCCTACTACCATGATCTTCACCCCTGGCGTTCAAGACCGAAAGACGATACAGACATACTTCTCAGCAGTATGGTATTTTACGGGCATGGTACTCTCCTCTAACTTGGGTTTGACATTAGTCGGTGTTCTAGTTTTTGGGCACGAAGCATCTGCGTTTTTCCAAAAATTGAGCTATGAGCATGCCACTGAGAGCTATGAGAGGGTGCGTCAAGTAGCTTCCTCCAGCAGCGTCTCGAAAAAGATTACATTACAGAAGAAGGATTTCAAAGAGAAGTATCTTTTAAATAAATGGAGTTACCTCTCAACTCCCGTCCCATCCCCTTGTAATTCGCGTTTGTCCGAAAATTTAGCTTGGAGAACCTGATTTCGCAATTTTAACGATTTGGCTCCTCTTTAATGACGTGACACATGAGTAATTAGGCAATGTAGACGTATGCTCTCTCAGTGGCATGCTATTTAACGTGGGCGGTACTATCTACTAAATCGGGCTTGACAATAGTCGGGGTTTTAGTTTTTGTGCAGGAAGCATGCGAACGGACTTTCGCAATTTTAACTATTTGGCTTCTTTTTATTAACGTCACACGTCAGTAATTAAGCAATATAGACGATTGCTCTCAGCGGCATGCTCTTTTACAGGTACGGTAGTATCCTTCAAATTGAGTTTGACTAGTCGGGGTTTTCGCTTTCGGGCAGGAAGCATTCTTGTTTGTCCGAAATTGAGCTTGGAGAACGTAATTTTGCATTTTTAACGATTTGGCTCCTCTTTAATGACGTGACGCATGAGAAATTGCGCGATATAGACAGTTGCTTTCATCAGTATGACATCGTACAGGGGAGGTACAAACTTCTTACTCGGGTTCGACACTAGTCAGGGTTTTAGCATTTGGGCAGGAAGAATGCTCGTACGTCCAAACAATGAGGTAATACCGGTGAAGGTCTCGAGGTACAAACAATATTACTGGCAATAGTAAATTTTCAATTTGAGTAATACGCCATTCAATCCTCGTGAATATTATGCTTCTATTTGTTGTGGAAAGATATTCAAGATTTTTCAAAATAACTTCTTGATTCAATGAAAAACAATTGGTCTAGGAAGAAAAAGTGCAATTTCCTATGATTTTATTTTGTATTGATTATTTTGTTGTATTGCTGTTGTCTACTGGTTTACCGGGTAATCTTAAGATTTAGACAGCTTTTCAACTGAAATTAATCTTTTACAGCGTTTTACGGAGAGCAGGCGAGAGAGGTTGCAAGGTCCTCAAGGACAAGAAAGCTGGGGATTTTAGTATAATGTCTATGATAATTTCCAGTAACAAGAAAAAAAAGAAAGATATCGATGAAGTTATATGGTTTCAGTGCACTTGACACGAAAACATCCGTGTTTGATCATTATTGAAAACCTCCGCGTTTCTTCAGTATTGAAGACATCGGCGTATAAGTTTAGTATTTCTGTTTCTCCCAAACCTTTGGCGTCTTGAAAACGCCAGTGTTAAATACCAATATCTCGGTGATTCACGAGGTATTAAACTGAGGCCAGGCGTGTAGTGAGTTGAACGGAAGTCTACGACTCTGCACGAAGCATTTGGTGGAAGGGCGGGTCATGGGGTGGCTTTAAATGTTAAAGACCAACAAGCGCTGCGGTAGCGCTGTGGATCTGGTTTCTACGCATGAGCAATGGTCACACCTGGTCATTTACCGCGAGCTTGTTCCTACAAAGCGCATCGACCTATGGGTTCACAGCTGCAGAGTGCGCAATGATATGAGGCTCTATAAAAGCGGTGGGTACACCAACTGACTTCCATTAGCTCTTCAGGATTTCTGCCGTGAGAGTCGAATGCTGAACGATCGCAGTAGATCCATGACTGTCCAGGCACTGCTGCACGGCCTCGTTGTCCTTTCTGTGGCTCTCGTAAGTTGAATCGACTACTTTTAACGAAGTCCATAAAAATAATCTAGGTACTTCAGTTTATGGTAACATGCCAAATACGCAAAACGAGCTACGAAAGTTTTTTGTTCGGTTCGAGATGAGTACATTGGTACATATTGAAATCACTATGTTCAGACCAGGTGTCCAGGGTGGTTCAGGGAGTACTCGGGGGATAGCGTGGTTTCGTCCCAACGGGAAAAAAACGTTCAGCCTTCCCACTCTGGTGAAGAAGGAAGAGCAGCGGAGCTGTACTATGTGCCGCCGTCACTCATCGATGGCGGTAGCTGTCCAGAAGGTTGTGTCCAGATTTATTTGTTTACGGACACGAAACTGGGAAAACTAGCTCTCAAAAGCTCCGCTGTAAAAAAGCCGTAAGGAAATCTGCTGCCTAGCCTTGCCGTCGTATGGCATATCGTCTGTCATATCCTTTACGAAAACGTTACAAAACACTTAAGCACAGCAGATCAATTGTTTTCACAATGAAGCCCAAGATCTTGGCTCAGGACCCTTTCAGCCTGCTTTAAAAATTGTATCCCAGCGCATCTGTCACAATATGACAAGTGCTTTCACATCAAAAGGAATTACATCGCAAGATATATTAAGGCATGCAAAATATACTCAAAATGAAGCATTTCAGATACGTTTGATGAGTTTCTTATTACAGAAGAAGAACTTACTTCCTTGATATACGACGTATATCCATGCGTCGTTCGTCGCAGAAATATTTAAGTACGAACATGTCCTTAACACGTTTAACATGTAATTATGTATTACTGAAATGCCTGAACAACACGTGTTTTTTTTCTAATTTCAGGCTTTTAACGTTAAAGGTGAGTGAGGGTTTTTCTGAAACCTAACAAAACGCTAATAAAAAAACGGACACTTTGGTTTTCTTTCTTTTTTTATGGAAGGATGGCAAAGTAGTCGTGTCGATCCATCCTCGACGTAAATCACGTTTAAAAAAATTTAAAAAAACAAAAACAAAAAAAGGTCGACCTTATTACAGCTTTGAGAGCCTATACAAAAAGGCATAAAAAGATGGTAGCGAAATAATTTATTAAACGCACAGAAAATGTTAAAAAATGGTTGTGTCTGCTGCAAAACCTTTTTCTCAAGCTTTAACAAAATTGGGATCTTATAATACAAAGAGCACTAGTACACTGTAGTGTAACCTAAGCGGCTGGCGTAAAGCCCACGGTGTAGACGGCAATAGGCGTCATATTATGGAGTTTTAGAATAGCGCACGCTAAAGCTTTGCGTACGCAAAGAATAGCGCCGTCGCCACTGCGCATGCTCCGAATGCAAACCAGGTTTTGCGCTTTGAGTGCGCAATTTTAGCGTGCGCTATTTCTCGGAAATAGCGCGCGTACGCAAAGAGTCTTTGCGCTTCTCCAAGGAGGATTCGTGATGAAAAGTTGGCTAAAGCCAAGACGAGCAGAGTTTAAAAAAATGGCGGCTTCCAGGGATTATGACGGCGGCTGCTTTGGCGGCGTCATGAGCGCGACGTCGGCGGCATCCTCGTAACTGCGATTTTCAATACGGGACGAAGTTGTTCTCGGTTTGGCAACGCTCACCGGCAACTTGATACTTGCGACGCGCGAACATTTCTCGGCGGAGGTAGGATGTGCGAAGGTTAGTACACGAGACCTCTCTTGCCGAGGCGACGCAAGCGGACACGACTGGTCAACCGCTCGCGTCGCATTCTCATGTTTAAACAAATCTAAAATAGTACTATGAACCAAAAAACTTGTTTTCTTTCTAAAGTTACAGCATTTCGTGTGTGAAATGAAAATTGTGACTGTTTCCTGGTGCCGTCGCGGGCGCGAGATGCTTGGGCTTTTGCGTCGCGGCGGAGAAACGCTATTCTAAAACTCTCTTGCGTCGCGTGCGCTAATACAAGCGCTAAATTTAGCGCTAGCGTGCGCTAAAATTGCGTACGTTATTCTGAAACTCCCGATTGTTTCTTTACCGATAACGTTTGCGCATGCGCGGAGAGTCGGCGACAATGCTTGCTTCTTTCATCAAAGCATTTTTCTTTTTCACGCGTCTCTGGCTGCAAGTGTCTCTTGGAACGCCGAAGTGAGACCCGGCCTTCTCAGCACTCATGCGTGTAGCGAATGCCACCTAGAAGGCAAGGCCTGGCCGCATGACGTCATCATTGGTGGATGCCCGCCCCGCCCCTAGCGGCAAACACGCAGAAGCTGGACGAGAGCAGCCGGCAGTCGCGTCCGTCTTCGCGTCGGCGCCTGCTAACGTCGGGCTCGTTGTGAAGCGCTGCGAGAGGCGATGGCGGTGACGCTGACGCAAAACAGACGGTGCTATGTGGATCATAGTGCAAGAGTTATTCTAATGTATTCTAGAGGGCTCAACTGGCGCCAGTGTGCTGCGGCAAACTGAGGCAGACAGCAACCGGTCGGAAATTGGCTTCCGGTGATGCATTTCTAGTGGAAAAAGCGAGTGTATTTTCTCCCTGCGCTCGATTATAAGAGCAAATATCACGAACAATTCGTGCATACTAGAGAGATTGGAACATTTCGCGGTCACGCAGACGAAATATTTTGTTACTTATGGCGTTTTTATTGTAAATTCGTGACATGAAAAACGGCGCTAAAAGCACTTTGTACTGGTATTTATATGCACCGTCGGGCATTGTTAGCGCGAACATGACGTGGGCGCTTTTCAGCATGGGGGGATATACGTGCCAAACCAGCGAAGGACATGTGGAAAACCAAGAGAGACGGAAATAACTACGCAGTAACACTGGATCAGTAACTCCTTGTTCGTGCACACGATCAAAATAAATTGAATGCCCCGTAATATAGTCCAATTTGAAATAAATAACTAATGTTTTATTTTTGCTGCTCATGGATATGCACAAAGATGCTTGTTCTGCATTCAAAATCGTCACCCGCATGCTCGAAAGTTTTGAAAATAGGGAGATGCCAAAGAACAGGTGCTCGATAAAAACTGCCCGAAATCGCAAACAATAAAAACATGAGCTTTTATAACCCACACAGATTAATATTTACGTTTCGAATGTCTTTTTAGCCGATCGTCAAGATGCAGGAAGGACTCATTTGCATTTAATGACAGGACGGGCATATAAGCACTATATAAGCACCACCGAAATGCTGGTGAACACTGAACACACACTAAATTTTTCTGGATTGTTATTTTACTTAGAATTGTCGCTCATTTTTCTATACCTGCTATGGAACACAGGTTTGGGCCTGAAATATAGCGAAGTTTAACGTCCTTCAGTGGTAAATAAAAATGCTCTAAAACAATTACACTTTTAAACTATTAATAAAGGTACATAATATTCGCTAAGACTCAGATAACAAAAGTTATCTCTGTTATTTTCCTTTGAAGAGACAAAATGCAGGCGCGTTTTAAAGAATGATTCCTATCTGCTTCAATTTGAAACCCGGAAGTCGAATAGACAGGATCGCCGGTTGAACCTCTAGCCTACTTTATATTAACTCTATGCATGTAGCTTGGTAGGAACATGGGAAGGCGACATACCGGCTCCAGCCAGTTAAACGAGAAACTCCCAAATCAAGCAGGAACTAGAGGCCGCGCTCGGTGGATTTTTTTCTGGTCACCCCAGGGGGTGATCAGAAAAAAATGAATGACGTTTACAACTCCCTGTAACGCCGAATTAGAGCGCAGCTCTTGAGGTGGAGGGAAGGGCACTGAGGGGAGGGTATGCCTAACACCTGCTAGAGAAGAAGGCCGTAGCGCTCTTCTCGGGACGTCGCAAAGGAAGGCCAACGGGGGCGCGCGTCGTAGCGAAGGCAACGCGCGTGGATCAACTGTCATAACGCGCTTTTAGTCACATGCGTTTGTCTTATTAGCTAAAATGAAAGCTGCACATAGCAACGGGTCTAGAAAACATTTTATTACACGGGGAAAATATTACATAACTAAATAATCAGTACGAGATGGCACGAGGTATGCGCAAAAGAATACCCAAGCCTAAGCATACATGTGATTGTTTTAAGTCAAAACGTTGAATCACGCAAGTATTGCTGTAGGGATGCACATTTTATACAGAAATACTTTGACAAAATGGCGAGACACGCAGTAATTGGACACATCAGTACAGATCATAGTTAAAATCAGGTAGACGTAGTTAAGGCGGACAAGGCAAGACAAGTGTTTCTCACGATCATGTAAGAGACTTTATCACGTGCAGTCACTGATTTCTTGCATTATACCCCGGCCACACGGCAAAATTAATGTAATTTTGATCGAGTGACATTATGGGGTCGACAAATCAGCTTGTGACGCTCGTATCATTACTCAAGAGTGCGATCTGGTTAAATCCTAAGTCATTTATTGAAAATGTATAAACTTTTACGTGTGGCAGGGGTACTAAACTTACTATTTACAGTTAACTAATTTACATCTCCCTATGGGTTCGAGCTGCATTAGAACAAAATATAACTTATTTTGTATACAATATTACTACTACCTTAATACAGTTAAAATTCCAGTATAGACTCCAATAAAGGCAATAAAATAACATTAGCATAAATGAACACATAGTCACAAACAACGCACTTTCAATAATCGCACAAACTTCCATTGAAAACTACAATATTAACACGCATATTTACAAATATCGCCGCAACTGCACACGGATAGCGAAAAACAAAATTCAATTCTAGCACGAAAAAAAAAAAAAAAAAGACTGCAGCATTTGTGTCCCACATGACCAAGAAAGCCCTAAATAAATCGTTTTTCACCTTTCGATCGTATCCATACGTCCCACGATAGCTGTCACAAAAACATTTCAACATAAACTCCAAGAAGTCTCTCTCTGTCGAGAGAGTGGTCTCTCGATGATCGACTAGTGTCATCGTTGGTTAGTTGTCACTCATGTCACTCAAGCCGTAGCAGGACTTGTTCTCCGAATCCACGTAAATGCCGTAATATCAAACGAAAAAAAAAAAAAAAGACTGCAGCATTTGTGTCCCACATGACCAAGAAAGCCCTAAATAAATCGTTTTTCACCTTTCGATCGTATCCATACGTCCCACGATAGCTGTCACAAAAACATTTCAACATAAACTCCAAGAAGTCTCTCTCTGTCGAGAGAGTGGTCTCTCGATGATCGACTAGTGTCATCGTTGGTTAGTTGTCACTCATGTCACTCAAGCCGTAGCAGGACTTGTTCTCCGAATCCACGTAAATGCCGTAATATCAAACGAAAAAAAAAAAAAAGACTGCAGCATTTGTGTCCCACATGACCAAGAAAGCCCTAAATAAATCGTTTTTCACCTTTCGATCGTATCCATACGTCCCACGATAGCTGTCACAAAAACATTTCAACATAAACTCCAAGAAGTCTCTTTCTGTCGAGAGAGTGGTCTCTCGATGATCGACTAGTGTCATCGTTGGTTAGTTGTCACTCATGTCACTCAAGCCGTAGCAGGACTTGTTCTCCGAATCCACGTAAATGCCGTAATATCAAACGAAAAAAAAAAAAAAGACTGCAGCATTTGTGTCCCACATGACCAAGAAAGCCCTAAATAAATCGTTTTTCACCTTTCGATCGTATCCATACGTCCCACGATAGCTGTCACAAAAACATTTCAACATAAACTCAAAGAAGTCTCTTTCTGTCGAGAGAGTGGTCTCTCGATGATCGACTAGTGTCATCGTTGGTTAGTTGTCACTCATGTCACTCAAGCCGTAGCAGGACTTGTTCTCCGAATCCACGTAAATGCCGTAATATCAAACGAAAAAAAAAAAAAAAAGACTGCAGCATTTGTGTCCCACATGACCAAGAAAGCCCTAAATAAATCGTTTTTCACCTTTCGATCGTATCCATACGTCCCACGATAGCTGTCACAAAAACATTTCAACATAAACTCCAAGAAGTCTCTTTCTGTCGAGAGAGTGGTCTCTCGATGATCGACTAGTGTCATCGTTGGTTAGTTGTCACTCATGTCACTCAAGCCGTAGCAGGACTTGTTCTCCGAATCCACGTAAATGCCGTAATATCAAACGAAAAAAAAAAAAAAAAGACTGCAGCATTTGTGTCCCACATGACCAAGAAAGCCCTAAATAAATCGTTTTTCACCTTTCGATCGTATCCATACGTCCCACGATAGCTGTCACAAAAACATTTCAACATAAACTCAAAGAAGTCTCTTTCTGTCGAGAGAGTGGTCTCTCGATGATCGACTAGTGTCATCGTTGGTTAGTTGTCACTCATGTCACTCAAGCCGTAGCAGGACTTGTTCTCCGAATCCACGTAAATGCCGTAATATCAAACGAAAAAAAAAAAAAAAAGACTGCAGCATTTGTGTCCCACATGACCAAGAAAGCCCTAAATAAATCGTTTTTCACCTTTCGATCGTATCCATACGTCCCACGATAGCTGTCACAAAAACATTTCAACATAAACTCCAAGAAGTCTCTTTCTGTCGAGAGAGTGGTCTCTCGATGATCGACTAGTGTCATCGTTGGTTAGTTGTCACTCATGTCACTCAAGCCGTAGCAGGACTTGTTCTCCGAATCCACGTAAATGCCGTAATATCAAACGAAAAAAAAAAAAAAAAGACTGCAGCATTTGTGTCCCACATGACCAAGAAAGCCCTAAATAAATCGTTTTTCACCTTTCGATCGTATCCATACGTCCCACGATAGCTGTCACAAAAACATTTCAACATAAACTCCAAGAAGTCTCTCTCTGTCGAGAGAGTGGTCTCTCGATGATCGACTAGTGTCATCGTTGGTTAGTTGTCACTCATGTCACTCAAGCCGTAGCAGGACTTGTTCTCCGAATCCACGTAAATGCCGTAATATCAAACGAAAAAAAAAAAAAAAAGACTGCAGCATTTGTGTCCCACATGACCAAGAAAGCCCTAAATAAATCGTTTTTCACCTTTCGATCGTATCCATACGTCCCACGATAGCTGTCACAAAAACATTTCAACATAAACTCAAAGAAGTCTCTTTCTGTCGAGAGAGTGGTCTCTCGATGATCGACTAGTGTCATCGTTGGTTAGTTGTCACTCATGTCACTCAAGCCGTAGCAGGACTTGTTCTCCGAATCCACGTAAATGCCGTAATATCAAACGAAAAAAAAAAAAAAAAGACTGCAGCATTTGTGTCCCACATGACCAAGAAAGCCCTAAATAAATCGTTTTTCACCTTTCGATCGTATCCATACGTCCCACGATAGCTGTCACAAAAACATTTCAACATAAACTCCAAGAAGTCTCTCTCTGTCGAGAGAGTGGTCTCTCGATGATCGACTAGTGTCATCGTTGGTTAGTTGTCACTCATGTCACTCAAGCCGTAGCAGGACTTGTTCTCCGAATCCACGTAAATGCCGTAATATCAAACGAAAAAAAAAAAAAAAAGACTGCAGCATTTGTGTCCCACATGACCAAGAAAGCCCTAAATAAATCGTTTTTCACCTTTCGATCGTATCCATACGTCCCACGATAGCTGTCACAAAAACATTTCAACATAAACTCCAAGAAGTCTCTCTCTGTCGAGAGAGTGGTCTCTCGATGATCGACTAGTGTCATCGTTGGTTAGTTGTCACTCATGTCACTCAAGCCGTAGCAGGACTTGTTCTCCGAATCCACGTAAATGCCGTAATATCAAACGAAAAAAAAAAAAAAAAAGACTGCAGCATTTGTGTCCCACATGACCAAGAAAGCCCTAAATAAATCGTTTTTCACCTTTCGATCGTATCCATACGTCCCACGATAGCTGTCACAAAAACATTTCAACATAAACTCCAAGAAGTCTCTCTCTGTCGAGAGAGTGGTCTCTCGATGATCGACTAGTGTCATCGTTGGTTAGTTGTCACTCATGTCACTCAAGCCGTAGCAGGACTTGTTCTCCGAATCCACGTAAATGCCGTAATATCAAACGAAAAAAAAAAAAAAAAGACTGCAGCATTTGTGTCCCACATGACCAAGAAAGCCCTAAATAAATCGTTTTTCACCTTTCGATCGTATCCATACGTCCCACGATAGCTGTCACAAAAACATTTCAACATAAACTCCAAGAAGTCTCTCTCTGTCGAGAGAGTGGTCTCTCGATGATCGACTAGTGTCATCGTTGGTTAGTTGTCACTCATGTCACTCAAGCCGTAGCAGGACTTGTTCTCCGAATCCACGTAAATGCCGTAATATCAAACGAAAAAAAAAAAAAAAAAGACTGCAGCATTTGTGTCCCACATGACCAAGAAAGCCCTAAATAAATCGTTTTTCACCTTTCGATCGTATCCATACGTCCCACGATAGCTGTCACAAAAACATTTCAACATAAACTCCAAGAAGTCTCTCTCTGTCGAGAGAGTGGTCTCTCGATGATCGACTAGTGTCATCGTTGGTTAGTTGTCACTCATGTCACTCAAGCCGTAGCAGGACTTGTTCTCCGAATCCACGTAAATGCCGTAATATCAAACGAAAAAAAAAAAAAAAAGACTGCAGCATTTGTGTCCCACATGACCAAGAAAGCCCTAAATAAATCGTTTTTCACCTTTCGATCGTATCCATACGTCCCACGATAGCTGTCACAAAAACATTTCAACATAAACTCCAAGAAGTCTCTCTCTGTCGAGAGAGTGGTCTCTCGATGATCGACTAGTGTCATCGTTGGTTAGTTGTCACTCATGTCACTCAAGCCGTAGCAGGACTTGTTCTCCGAATCCACGTAAATGCCGTAATATCAAACGAAAAAAAAAAAAAAAAAGACTGCAGCATTTGTGTCCCACATGACCAAGAAAGCCCTAAATAAATCGTTTTTCACCTTTCGATCGTATCCATACGTCCCACGATAGCTGTCACAAAAACATTTCAACATAAACTCCAAGAAGTCTCTCTCTGTCGAGAGAGTGGTCTCTCGATGATCGACTAGTGTCATCGTTGGTTAGTTGTCACTCATGTCACTCAAGCCGTAGCAGGACTTGTTCTCCGAATCCACGTAAATGCCGTAATATCAAACGAAAAAAAAAAAAAAAAGACTGCAGCATTTGTGTCCCACATGACCAAGAAAGCCCTAAATAAATCGTTTTTCACCTTTCGATCGTATCCATACGTCCCACGATAGCTGTCACAAAAACATTTCAACATAAACTCCAAGAAGTCTCTCTCTGTCGAGAGAGTGGTCTCTCGATGATCGACTAGTGTCATCGTTGGTTAGTTGTCACTCATGTCACTCAAGCCGTAGCAGGACTTGTTCTCCGAATCCACGTAAATGCCGTAATATCAAACGAAAAAAAAAAAAAAAAAGACTGCAGCATTTGTGTCCCACATGACCAAGAAAGCCCTAAATAAATCGTTTTTCACCTTTCGATCGTATCCATACGTCCCACGATAGCTGTCACAAAAACATTTCAACATAAACTCCAAGAAGTCTCTCTCTGTCGAGAGAGTGGTCTCTCGATGATCGACTAGTGTCATCGTTGGTTAGTTGTCACTCATGTCACTCAAGCCGTAGCAGGACTTGTTCTCCGAATCCACGTAAATGCCGTAATATCAAACGAAAAAAAAAAAAAAAAGACTGCAGCATTTGTGTCCCACATGACCAAGAAAGCCCTAAATAAATCGTTTTTCACCTTTCGATCGTATCCATACGTCCCACGATAGCTGTCACAAAAACATTTCAACATAAACTCCAAGAAGTCTCTCTCTGTCGAGAGAGTGGTCTCTCGATGATCGACTAGTGTCATCGTTGGTTAGTTGTCACTCATGTCACTCAAGCCGTAGCAGGACTTGTTCTCCGAATCCACGTAAATGCCGTAATATCAAACGAAAAAAAAAAAAAAAAAGACTGCAGCATTTGTGTCCCACATGACCAAGAAAGCCCTAAATAAATCGTTTTTCACCTTTCGATCGTATCCATACGTCCCACGATAGCTGTCACAAAAACATTTCAACATAAACTCCAAGAAGTCTCTCTCTGTCGAGAGAGTGGTCTCTCGATGATCGACTAGTGTCATCGTTGGTTAGTTGTCACTCATGTCACTCAAGCCGTAGCAGGACTTGTTCTCCGAATCCACGTAAATGCCGTAATATCAAACGAAAAAAAAAAAAAAAAGACTGCAGCATTTGTGTCCCACATGACCAAGAAAGCCCTAAATAAATCGTTTTTCACCTTTCGATCGTATCCATACGTCCCACGATAGCTGTCACAAAAACATTTCAACATAAACTCCAAGAAGTCTCTCTCTGTCGAGAGAGTGGTCTCTCGATGATCGACTAGTGTCATCGTTGGTTAGTTGTCACTCATGTCACTCAAGCCGTAGCAGGACTTGTTCTCCGAATCCACGTAAATGCCGTAATATCAAACGAAAAAAAAAAAAAAAAAGACTGCAGCATTTGTGTCCCACATGACCAAGAAAGCCCTAAATAAATCGTTTTTCACCTTTCGATCGTATCCATACGTCCCACGATAGCTGTCACAAAAACATTTCAACATAAACTCCAAGAAGTCTCTCTCTGTCGAGAGAGTGGTCTCTCGATGATCGACTAGTGTCATCGTTGGTTAGTTGTCACTCATGTCACTCAAGCCGTAGCAGGACTTGTTCTCCGAATCCACGTAAATGCCCTATTGAAAAAGGCCAATATGAACTCGGCTTATTGGAAATATTGTATTCCAATGAAGATGATGGAAACCAATAAAAACTTATTGTTATCCGATTAACCCAATACGCACGATGGGAATTCATATCGGAGCACAATATCTCGATATAGTATGCGGTTATTGGTATACAACAGGATATTGGAGCACAATATCGCGATATAACTTGCGGTTATTGGTATACAACACGATATCGGAGCACAATACCCCGATATACTACACGGTTATTGGAATAGAATACGACATCGCGTGCATATTGGTGGCCGACATGGACATACTGTACGGCCACACGATATAGAAATATTGGTCGTCGATCATGGGACCAAAGGAAAATACAATATGATATCGCGTGCATATATCTCAGAACGCGGGTACCAAGTTACCAACATGCATTATGTTGGCATATCCACACGGCAATACGCGAAAAATATATTGGGCGTGGATACACACATAACATAAACGTTCTGCGTTGCGAACACATTAACATTGATCGACAGTGCAAGTATGTACAGCTGTTAGTACGGCACACAGTACACACAGCCTCGCGCGCTTGAAACTAGACAACCACCAAACCATTCAGAATAACTAGCCGGAACACCCGCCGCGACCTACCTTTTAATGAGAAAGCCCAATAACGACGTGCTCATTGGAGTGATCGTCTTCCAACAAATGTTTATTGCAGTTGTAATGCAACAAAAGTTGATCGCCAAACGATAAACCCAACGTACCGGGATACAATTCGATGTTGCAACACACCATCGCAATACAACAAGAAACTATCGGTGTTGGGACACGACCACCACATCGAATACGATATCATATCAATACGAAGTTACCGACGGTGAGAAATACAACATCATGACACGATATGTTGGGACCGAAATCAAACGCGATACGTGACAATGTCGGTTCGCACGATAAAATAATGACGGTGAATAGGTTTGACAGGTCACGTGCATGTAGTTGCTTCTTACGCGCACATTTATCGATATTGACCCACCTTTCTGGGTAATCCTACGTGGTACACAAAATCCACGACGACATGCGAGCACATTTCACCCACCACTTTTCGTCGCCTGTTTCGCGAGATTCACACACTGTCCAAAAAATGGCGTGAAAAATACGTGCACTTGCGCCATCAAACGATACGTTACAGCCTCGTTTCTCGAGAAGACAGTTTCCACCGCCAACACGCGCGCGCGCGCGCGCGCAAGCAGTTTGGACTTCGAACTGTTCGAACTTCGAAGGGAGCGAGCCCGGCTGGCCCGGCGCGATGCCGGCGTGCTGGCGAGCCGCCAAGACGAGCAACGAGCATGCTGAGCATGCGCAGTGCGCAGCGAGCGGGCGCGGGCGTCGGTTGCGCCACTGTCACCACCACTGCTGTGTGTTGCGCGACCCGGCCAGCCTGGCCAGCCGGCGTGATTGGCGTTCGTCGCACTCCGTACTCGTGGGCATCGAGCGAAACCTACACACTTTCAATTGCTTCGAAAGGTACGTATACACGACTCTATTACTTGCAGCATTGAGTGCTTTGGCGTACGCGGATCAAAGCAAACACCGAAGGACACAAAGGAGACGTGAAGTTTTTAAATCGAGGCCTCTTTGAACGCCTGTGTCCCCTGTTGAAAGCACCTAGCTGTGCTCTGTTGCAGGCGTCATTTCGACTGCGTGTGCTCCAATGTAACGTCAGTCACTGGTCACAGGTCACACTCGGCTAGCTTTGCCAGTTTGTTATCTGATGTGCGAAATAGACGTAGAAACCAGCGCCGCGTCTCTTTCGGATACTCAGACTCCAGCCCCCTTACTTCCGGCGTGCTTTCTGCCGCGCCCGTTCGGCGCATTGTCTTCGCGGGCGCGTCAGGCTCGTTCGAAGAGGCGTCGTTTGAAGCTGACGAGTCGCCGAAGTGTACCGGAGCTTCTCTTTAGGAAAGTCGCAATCGACGCTCGGCGGCTCGGCTCTGAGCTCGTACTTTTCTCCTCCCGGGTATACCATGAGTGCCGATGAACGAATTTGAAAAAGCGCTAGCGAGTGACTTTGTGACGCCGCCCAACTGTCCTTCTATCAACGGCGCAGAGCAAATGATGTACAGAAAAAAAAAAAAAAAAAACGCGTTTTTTATATTTTGTTGGCCATGTTTCACCTCAACACAAAGTGAATCGCGGCTGTACGTCGGTTGACTCATTACTGTGCCTAGATTGTAACGGAACCTTTTTGGTGTGATCTTATTCTGATATCGTTATATCTCGCCTTTTTATCTTGGCTGCACACCTCTAGACGACATTCTACACATTGCACTCCTTGTCGACATGTCGCTGGTGCTTGAGACTAATTGGAAGTCACTGTTTGCTCACTCCTTGGTGCACACATTTTATGTTCAACATCAGTTATCTGAAGGAGGCTCCATGAAACCCTGGAATTTGTTTAGAGGTACCTCTACATACTGTGTTAGAGTGCTGTTTTGTGCGTTGTAGGTTCGCACAAAACCAAATTGCACCTTGTAATATACCCTTTGACTGTTTACTACAATTAAAGTTGCAATGAAACATTGGCCACGAGAGGTGACTCTGCCAACGTGGCCAACAAATTCCTCACACAATTTTCTCCATGGGTCATTTTGGATGTTGACAAATTTTCTTGTGAATAATGAGTGTTATGCACATATGTTTCTTCTACTTTTCAGACAGGTACTTCAGTTAGATAAACCCCAGCAAAAGCAGTAAGAGAGTCTCGTAGGGTCACACCAAGGATAACGGCATTCCTGCTCGAGTCCCGGGTCTTCTCACCATACTTCACTGAGCATAATGGTACATTCCCTTTCCTTAACTTTGTGGGAGCCAAGGGTGAAAGACGACGCAGAGGGCACGTGACAGGCGGTCGGCGGAGAAAGAAGTCACGAGCTGGCGCGAGACAGTGCGTGCTGAGCGAGGCTGGAGCTGGGCAGGAACATCGGAGCCGGGCTGCCTGGCTTGGAGCGGTCCACCAGCAAGGTTCAAACCGGACCGGTAGAAACGGCGAGTCCTGGCCATCTAGCCTAGGCCACGACGATCCCGGGGTGGTTCCGCAGCGAGACTCAGGCAGTGATAGCCCGGGACAGCCAGCCTACGCAGCGCTGGCATGGGAAGGACGATCCGCAGGCCTGGACACTGACTCCGACTGTGAGCTCTGATCGACGGACGACAACAAGGGTCGGCGTGCCTGGACTGCTGGCTCTGAACGACGGGCAACCGTGAGGTAGTAAACTTATTCGCTGTCTTCTCGGTGCTGTATGTCACTCCCTGGGTGACGGGCGGAGCGCATACCGATTGGGCGGTGATTATTAGTAGCTAAGCGAACTCCATAAAGAAACCAGCATTAAAATGGCACATCCAACGTGGGGTTCGTTTGGTATGCCTCTGCTTCTAGTCGTCCCCAGGGAGTCTCACGGATTCGTTGAGCGGGTTGTTCACTAACGCTAACGATGCCCGTTGAGACAAATATGTTAAAATTTCGGCGACTTGTCTCACGGTAGAGCTCAGCAGGTGTCTCCTCGAATCAAGTACCTAAGGGGCTCGAAGAACGAGGTTGAATACACGCTTTCTCGGGTACCCTAGAATAGTGGTTGGCAGGAGTCGGGGGAGCGCGGTTAAGATGTAAGAAAGTCGTCTCCAGAGGCAGAGGAGAGTCACGGCATGTTCGCTGGAAGGCAGGATAACGAGTGGCAGGAGGGGAAACAGCCAGGACTCATTGCAGATTTAGGATTTAGGCTTGGGGTGATGCGGTAGGCAAGTAAGCACTTGTCGAGTCCTGGAGTGCAGATGGGTTTTTGACAGTGGGTGTTGGAAAGATTGCGGAAATGGCAGTGGACACCGGGAACACCGGCAGACGAGATTGTCAGCGGGTAAACTGGCGGAAATTGCGGTTGGCACCTGGAACGCTGGCAGGCGAGTTAATGAGCACTATGATTTGTAACTGCTGGGCCAAGACGGCTAGTTTCTTCGCGTCAGTCCAACAGTCGACAAAAGGCGGAGGGACGACTCTCCCTTGAGGGGGGTCGTTCCAAGAAAGCTACGAATTGATTTAGATGATTCTTTCTCGACTTCACTCTGGCCGGTCGTGGCACTGACAGCAAGACTTTTTAATAAGTTATGTCGCGTCACGGCCTGGCCGGGGATGCGGCGGTAGACATTTAGGTGGCTTGTAGCTGTCCAGCTTGCCTTGAGGTGTGAACGGTTGAAGCGGGCTTGCTCGCTGAGCGTGAACGGTGGAAGCAAGCCTAAGGCCCACTTCAGACGGGGCAATTTCCCCCAGCAACTTAACGTCGCAACACCAGCAACACAGGCCGCCTGCGTTCAGACGCTGCAACCAAATTGCTACGACTTGCCATCATCATCATGAAATTTGATTTTTCTTGCACTATATAGACGCACAACTACGTGCTAAAAACGTGTTTTTATATCTTTGACTGGCATTAATACTCACTCATGTTTCTGAAAAAGTTTATTTCCAAAAACGATCCATTTGAAACCAAGACCAAGTCTTCAGCTGTCATCCTCACCACCACAGGGGTGTCACGTGAAAATATTGCGTCCCTGATTGGCTGCTGCCGCTTCAGACTTTTCCAGTTTGTTCGAGTTGCGTGTCTGTTTTAAGCCGAACCTGATCTCAGAAATTCGTGCTGATCTGGGAAAACCTAGGGAACTACCCGCCAGCAATCTCAAAATGGCTAGAAAAGTTGCCCCATCTGAAGCAGGTTTTAGGGAACTGAAATCAAGGGCAGTGGAGCTCTGGGTTCAAACCCACCTAGAGACTTTCTTTTCTTTTTGCCTTTTTTTTAGTATACAGTATATATATATATATATTTATATTTATAAATAATACTTTTTTTTAAGTTTTAACGTATAGACACATAATTTACACACTAATTCACATTCAGAAGTGCTTTTATTCACACACTGTGGCTCCCTAGTGCTTGCAATAGCTTCTTGCTAAGCTATTGCAAGCTCTGCAAAGGGAGGGGCATCTTCTCACCCTTTGCAGGCTGTAAAGCTGTGGCTTGCACAGCTCTAGCAGGTCGCACCTCGCACACTGGCTCCATCATCAAGCATAGGGGCTGCATGAGTCGCGTCACACCGTAAGGCTATATGCGGTCGGGTCACAGCACCTGGGACCATTCGTCGCTGCATTCAGCTGTGGTATGGTGGCATGGTCAGGGCATGAAGCAGGGGTACAACTTGGAAATGCTCATCTTCATCACATTTGAAGCACATTTTTTTATTACTTTTGTGTCGAGTTGTCAGCATTTTAAGGGTGAGAAAGCAAGCAGCAGCGAGAGCAAGAAAAAAATTGAAAGCCGCTCTTATTGAGAATTTATTACAAGCACTAGGAAGCCGTGGAGTATTCTTAAAACGCTTCTAAAGCTGAATTAGCGTATAAATTATGTGCTAGTGCCTCAAAAATAAAACAAACAAACAATTTAAGTATAATTAATAAGGATAAAAATATACACCAGGAGGACTCAACCAGAACAACACAGTCTGTAAATTTGAAATTTGACACCATAAACCGCTTGGCCACCACCCAATTTTATTTTTAGGTCGTTTATCGAGGTATATGAATTTCGTTTGCAGCTGTGGGCTGCAAGAGAGATAGCCTTATTTTCATTTACTTTACTATTCCCACCAAATATGGCAAGTGACCAAGAATAGATCCTCATTTGTCGGCCGAGGCACTGTGCTTGCATCAAGGCAAACTAGCCTGGCTTGGTAGGCCTATATTTTGTTTCATCACCCGTTTAGGATTCTGTTGTCGCTCATCCAAAGAAAAAAAAAAACTGACTAAGTCTGACTTATCCTGGTGTGCAGGTACCCTTGGCAGTAAACTCTGCTAAATGGGGCAAAATATATATTATACATTTTTTAGCAAATATGCATTGTTTTAGCAAAATGAGCTACACTATTTGACTAAGGTGAAACAGAACGAGCCTTTCCACCTGGGTCTGTTTCCATCTTTCGCAGTGTCGAAGTATTGATTACCTAGGTTTCTCTTGGTGGGCTTTCTTTCGAGAGCGACCCCGCTGTGTGAAAAATGTGTTGTGAAGAAAAGTTGAAGTGAGCTAAAGCAAAGAAGGGAATGTCCGCACGCTGAACCCGCAGAGAACGCTTGTTTGTCTCGAGTTCAGTCGTTGGACAAAGCGACCCTGGCTCGTGATGTCTTGCATCAGTGCGCTCAGTTTCTTTTTTTCTGTGTTTAGCTCGTACCTCGCCTGCCGGCCTTGCAAGCACGCGGCGCTGGACTCTTTTTTGTCGCATGCTGGGCAGTTACATTTTGCATAGATTTTTGGCAACCAGTTGGGACGGAGCGGAGAGGCATGCTTTCGGTTTCGATTAAACAGCAGTTTTGCTCGCGCGACAAAGCACGTGCAGCTGCAGGCCTGCCGGAGTTGCCCTCACGTGCATGCGAACCAACGATGCAAACATAATTGCACGACAGAGGCACCAGCCGGGACGCTTGCAATTCAGTGTTTTACATTTAATTACTTTTGTCGAAAAAGTAAAACGGTGGCAAGCGGTTTTTCGGAATTGCTTGGCAATGCCTACAGCACTGTACACTTGTGGGATGTTGCAATGTCTCTTTGGAGACATCAAAATTGGACAATCAATACTACCCTAAGCTAAAGCAAAGCTTGCTCCAGCTTTGCAGAATGTTTCGAAAACCAAAAAGAAATGTGTCATGTCATTGGCATTTCAGTTACATCTTGAAAGACTCCCAGGTGGCCAAACTTGACCATAATTGGTTTATTTCGGCGAGCAAGATTCCCTTCGCGTGTCCAGCATTTAAAACAAATATTTTTATTTTTATTACAATATCTGCTTTAAAAGCTACTTTTGCTGCTCCAAAACACTGTTTTGGCTGCTCCGAAAGGTGCTCCAAAACGGCTTAGGCCAATCACATCACTGCTATATGAGTTTCAGCATTTGTCAAGGAGCACAAAAATCAAAGCCCGGGGGTTGGCCATTGCAAAAATGTTGACTCGGAAGCGCATAGGGAGGAAGCTTTACAAAAGTATCCGCCTGCCTCTACAAGAGAAACCGAAACTAAGAATGTGGGTTCCATTTGAAAAAACAAACATTGTCAGCCCGAATTAACTTGGGGGCGGCACGAAGCAAACAAGCCACGTTACTAGTAGGCTTGGTTCAGGCTTTTGTAGGGGTGGTCGATGACTCTGTGTTTTCTAAAAAGTTATCTTTTTCTAAAAGTGTGGTGGTCGAATATTCGGGGATGGGCATTGAGTCGGGATGTTAAGGTAAAAATTTCATCAACATGCCGGAATTCATGTGCCTTGTCCCCCTAGCGAGGGGGACAAGGCCTTCAAAATTTTAGGTTCGCAAAATTGGTGTGTCAGTATTGACGTCTTATTTTACATCAGGCCTCTCATATTAAGACTCACTATAAATGACATGTCTAAAATTCGTTTGGGTGTACTTCCTTCCAGCAAGTATATGGTTCTGTCTCAAAAGGTCTAATCTGATGTTGACTGCACCTCAGGTCTGCACCGACAATTCATCAGGACGAGACCCAACCGGGACATTAGGGGTGAGTGGCTTATGCAAGGAAGGCTACATATACGACAGCTTCTTGCGGACAAGAACCGAAAATAGATAGACGGTGGATGTTTCATTTGCTATGCCTTTTGGCATGCACATTCTGTTTGTTATGATTGAAGATTCCTGCAGAGTTCAATTTCAACTATTGTAAAAAACCGAGCATGCGCTCAGATCGCAGAAGCGCCTACCCCCTCATTCGAAACGATCCGCAAATAAGCAAAGTGCATACCAGACGCCCATACACCTGTTTTGAGCCATGCTCAAAATATTAAAAGAGCACATCAAGCGCCAGGTGCTTTGGCGTCTTTGCCACAGTGGCGCCGGTTGCAGAGCTGACAGGCCCGTGACTGGCACAAGCCATGGCATGGCCTTTGGGAATAAGGGAATCGAGATTAAAGACGTAGCGCAGAAATTGGAGGCGAGTGGTGAAGGTGAGCAGAGTTAACAGAAAACAAGGACGAAGGGAGTTCCGTCGCATGAGGCATCTGTGTCCCGTGTATGTAATTTTGAGTGTGCTGTAGGTGGCTACCCAAAAAAATTGTTACTTGGACGTAACTAACCGCAAACCTCTCGCAGTTTCCACGGCCCACAAGCCAGCCGGCGCCAGTTCGTTCTCGTTCAAAGGTGAGGATTCTAGATTTTCTAGATTGCTCTGAAGCAGCAATACTGAAGCCAGACAAGCGGTACGGCATATTTAATTGACGGAGCCCAGAACGACTGGGGACGCTTTCACTGAAGCTTGTTTTGCTGCAATACACGCTTGTATTGCAGCAAAACAAGCTTCAGTGAAAGCGTCCCCAGTCGTTCTGAGCTCCGTCAATTAAATATGCCGTATCGCTTGTCTGTCTGGCTTCAGTGTTGCTGTAGGCGACAAAACATGTGCCAGTCACAAGAGGCATATTATGTCACGCACATGTAATTTTGATTTTATCCGGCTTAGTGTGCTGTAGGTGGCTGGTCAAAGAAATCGGTACTTGGACGCAACTAATCGCAAATCTTTCTGGCAATTTCCAAGGCCTAAGAGCCAGCAGGTCCCAGTTTGCTTTTCCTCAGGTGAGAGTCCCAGATTGCCGAAGCAGGAATACTGAAGCCAGACGACCGGTACAGCATTTTTAATTGACGAAGCTCAGAACGACTGGGGGCTCCTTCATTGAAGCTTATTTTTCTGTAATACACGCGAGCGCAATTGACGTATGCCTAGTTACGTCGCAAGAGGTTATCTATGTCCCGCGCATGTAATTTTTTTAATCTTTTCGACTTAGTGTACTTGAAGGTGACAGCGCAGGAAAAATCGAACTCACACCAGACACTCAGGAAGACAAGCACACGCGCTGAACTTACAACTCTTGTGTATTCGACTGCTTCATTTTTCTCTTCAGCGCCTGGGTTGACTTTTCAGAATGTGATAAGTAGAAGAAGTAGCACGAAATACAAAGGAAAATTCTAAAGAGAAGGCAAAAGAACAGTAAAAGAGAAGACAAATGAAGAAACGGAAAAAATATCTATACGAAACACATTTACAAATCGTCTCTCTCCCTCATCGCTATCATTTAGATAGAAATTGCAGCTCTTTGATCGACAGCGCTATAGAAGGACTACTTACACACTTGTCCTTCAGCTGTGCTATCCTTTCCGCTTCCATTATTTCTCTAGTCAATGCGTCTCTACTCCTACCTATTACAGAGCAATTTTCAAAATGTGCTATACAGCCACGATCGCGACAATGGATTCCCAAGTGTCCAGCTACGACTCGGTGGGTGTTATAAAGATGCTCTCTTAAACGATCATTCAAACACCTTCCAGTCTAGCCTACATACTCTCTACCACATGAGAGTGGGACAGAATATACGACTCCTTCAGTACAATTTACAAAGCTCTTTTGGTGCTTTTTCGAACAACCAACTTCTTGGTGTGCCGATCCGTTTACCTTCCGGCACAGGCTTAAAAGCTTATTTGGTACTGAAAAAGCAACATTAATGTTAATGCAGTTACCTATCTTTTTTAGACCGTGCGAAACTTTATGTATATATGGAACAACGGCCGTCCTTTTCTTTTCTGTATTGCGTTTAGGTCGTTCACCCCATCTTATTCTCTTTAATAAATCCTCTGCCACGGCTGTAAGTAATGCACTAGGATATCCTGTTGACTTTAACCTGGCGATTTGAGCATCAAAGCTAACCTTAATTGAATGAATACATGACTTATTGCTTTTCAGACCGCGTCAGGATTTTTGCAAGGTGGTTTCCTTGAACTGCTCACCGTATATTTTAAATCTATGTTTGCGTGCTGGGAGGGTAACACCTTTCTCCAAAAAGCAGGGGTATGCATTGGTTCATGCATAGTACCACTTTTGAGTAACCTTTACCTCGTGCATCGGGGCCGGATCCTTTCACGTAGCTTAGATGCTTCTTCTGTTGTGAAGGTGTTTTGCTTTGTAGATGATTTTTTGATTGTGCTAGATTGTGCAGCTAAGGACTTTCAAATATTAGTCTCTAATGTTCTTTCCTGTTGTAAATCCTGTATAGATCCACCAGAAATCACTCATGAGCTCTCCACAGAAGGTTCCTTATGGTTCTTGGACCTCAGATTAATTTTTTCGGAGCATCATGTATGTTGGTCATACAAACCGAGAGGGAAGAAACCACTTAATTTTCAGTCAGCACACTCCAAGCTTGTTAAGCGAGGCATTGTTAAATTATGTCTCACCAGTGTGCTTAATAAGTCTTGTATTCATTCACTTAAGGTTAGCTTTGATGCTCAAATCGCCAGGTTAAAGTCAACAGGATATCCTAGTGCATTACTTACAGCCGTTGCAGAGGATTTATTAAAGAGAATAAGATGGGGTGAACGACCTAAACGCAATACAGAAAAGAAAAGGATGGCCATTGTTCCATATATACATAAAGTTTCGCACGGTCTAAAAAAGATAGGTAACTGCATTAACATTAATGTTGCTTTTTCAGCACCAAATAAGCTTTTAAGCCTGTGCAGGAAGGTAAATGACGGCACACCGGGAAGTTGGTTGTTTGAAAAAGCACCAAAAGAGCTTTGTAAATTGTACTGAAGGAGTCATATATTCTGTCCCACTCTCATGTGGTAGAGAGTATGTAGGCTAGACTGGAAGGTGTTTGAATGATCGTTTAAGAGAGCATTTTTATAACACCCACCGAGTCGTAGCTGGACACTTGGGAATCCATTGTCGCGATTGTGGCTGTATAGCACATTTTGAAAATTGTTCTGTAATAGGTAGGAGTAGAGACGCATTGACTAGAGAAATAATGGAAGCGGAAAGGATAGCACAGCTGAAGGACGAGTCTGTAAGTAGTCCTTCTATAGCGCTGTCGACCAAAGAGCTCCAATTTCTATCTAAATGATAATGATAGCGATGAGGGAGAGGGACAATTTGGAAAAGTGTTTCGTTTAGATATTTTTTCCGTTTCTTCATTTGTCTTCTCTTTTACTGTTCTTTTGCCTTCTCTTTAGAATTTTCCTTTGTATTTCGTGACCTTCTTCTACTTATCACGTTCTAAAAAGTCAACCCAGACGTTGAAGAGAAAAATGAAGCAGTCGAATACACAAGAGTTGTAAGTTCAGCGCGTGTGCTTGTCTTCCTGAGTGTCTGGTGTGAGATTAATTTGGCTGCGCTGTCACCGTCAAGTATGGTTCACTAACTCGCCCAAGCTTCCATCCTATCGACTTAGTGTACTTTACGGGGCTACTCAATGTAATTGCTACTTGAACGCAACTAACCGCAAATCTCTCTCCCAGTTTGTCCCAGTTTCCACGGCCTACAAGCAAGCAAGCACCAGTTCGTTTTTTTTCCTCAAAGGTGAGCATTCCAGATACTTTAATTAGGTGCACGGTGTAAGATAATACTCTTTAGGTGAGGACAGCGCGCTCTTGGCCACGGCCCGATGAAGTTCGCTCTTCACACTCTCTCACTTTGGTTTCAAGCAACGCCAGCAGGTGACTCGTCGACCCGTGGGCACGTTCAAGACGGCTCGTGCCGCCTTATGTACCACACGCGCAGAGCTCCAGCGAGGTTGTCACATGTGCAGAAAGACCATGGTGTACCGGGGTGTCATGACAACAAGATAATGTTTTTTTGCTGTCACACAGTTCCGCCGTTTGGCCGCCGGTGACAGTGTCAGTCGCGGGCACGGTGGCAGCCGAATGATGCAGTCTTTCGGATGCCCGTCGAGCGAACACTATTTGGTTCCTCGCGCCGCGCATTCAGCCCCGGCGTGTCCTCACCTAAAGAGTGTATCTTTCACCGTGGTTAGGTGCAAAGCAGGAACTGTGAAGCCAGACGAGCGGATAGGTGTATTTAATTGGCCGAGCTCAGAATGACCCGTGGCAGTGGAATGGAAGCTTATCTTTCTGCAATCAAACACAGACATAATTTTGAATCTATCCAGCTTAGTGAAGGATTGCTACTTGTTGCAAACTAATCCCAAATTTTTATTTTGCAGCTTCTATATGGCTACAGCTAGCAGGTGCTGTTTTCATTGAAAGGTGAGGATTTCACATTCTGTTTTCAAACAGCAAGTTTTTGAATGAGGGTCCTAAACAATTGACTTTCTTTTGCAGTAAATGCCAGATCCTCCAGTTCAGCAATATGTTAAATATATTTGCTATGAATAAGCCCAGTGTTTTGCTTCTTTATTCATAATTTGACAACAGCAACATTTTTTATTTTATCACTCAGAAATACACACAAGAAGAGACTGCGTTGCGGAGAAATGCTGCGCTGAACGTGATTTTCCAACTCGTGTATAGTTTTATTGGTAGCCGATATAATATATTGGATTCCAATATCCATAATACGCTAAGTACACTGGAATCGTAAACCCTTATTGGATCCCCATAGACACATGGGGATCCAATAAGGGTTTATACGGTATTGGATTCCAATCTTTTCAGCGTATTATGGATATTGGAATCCCATAACAAACCCTTATTGTAATACAATACAATAAATGTAATGTTTTCCAATACACTGTCCATATTGTATTGCAATACAATAAAAAGATATTGTTTACCAATATCCATAATACGCTGTTTATATTGGGGTTTTCCAATAGGGTGCCGTAATATCAAACGAAAAAAAAAAAAAAAGACTGCAGCATTTGTGTCCCACATGACCAAGAAAGCCCTAAATAAATCGTTTTTCACCTTTCGATCGTATCCATACGTCCCACGATAGCTGTCACAAAAACATTTCAACATAAACTCCAAGAAGTCTCTCTCTGTCGAGAGAGTGGTCTCTCGATGATCGACTAGTGTCATCGTTGGTTAGTTGTCACTCATGTCACTCAAGCCGTAGCAGGACTTGTTCTCCGAATCCACGTAAATGCCGTAATATCAAACGAAAAAAAAAAAAAAAAGACTGCAGCATTTGTGTCCCACATGACCAAGAAAGCCCTAAATAAATCGTTTTTCACCTTTCGATCGTATCCATACGTCCCACGATAGCTGTCACAAAAACATTTCAACATAAACTCCAAGAAGTCTCTCTCTGTCGAGAGAGTGGTCTCTCGATGATCGACTAGTGTCATCGTTGGTTAGTTGTCACTCATGTCACTCAAGCCGTAGCAGGACTTGTTCTCCGAATCCACGTAAATGCCGTAATATCAAACGAAAAAAAAAAAAAAAGACTGCAGCATTTGTGTCCCACATGACCAAGAAAGCCCTAAATAAATCGTTTTTCACCTTTCGATCGTATCCATACGTCCCACGATAGCTGTCACAAAAACATTTCAACATAAACTCCAGGAAGTCTCTCTCTGTCGAGAGAGTGGTCTCTCGATGATCGACTAGTGTCATCGTTGGTTAGTTGTCACTCATGTCACTCAAGCCGTAGCAGGACTTGTTCTCCGAATCCACGTAAATGCCGTAATATCAAACGAAAAAAAAAAAAAAAAGACTGCAGCATTTGTGTCCCACATGACCAAGAAAGCCCTAAATAAATCGTTTTTCACCTTTCGATCGTATCCATACGTCCCACGATAGCTGTCACAAAAACATTTCAACATAAACTCCAAGAAGTCTCTCTCTGTCGAGAGAGTGGTCTCTCGATGATCGACTAGTGTCATCGTTGGTTAGTTGTCACTCATGTCACTCAAGCCGTAGCAGGACTTGTTCTCCGAATCCACGTAAATGCCGTAATATCAAACGAAAAAAAAAAAAAAAAAGACTGCAGCATTTGTGTCCCACATGACCAAGAAAGCCCTAAATAAATCGTTTTTCACCTTTCGATCGTATCCATACGTCCCACGATAGCTGTCACAAAAACATTTCAACATAAACTCCAAGAAGTCTCTCTCTGTCGAGAGAGTGGTCTCTCGATGATCGACTAGTGTCATCGTTGGTTAGTTGTCACTCATGTCACTCAAGCCGTAGCAGGACTTGTTCTCCGAATCCACGTAAATGCCGTAATATCAAACGAAAAAAAAAAAAAAAGACTGCAGCATTTGTGTCCCACATGACCAAGAAAGCCCTAAATAAATCGTTTTTCACCTTTCGATCGTATCCATACGTCCCACGATAGCTGTCACAAAAACATTTCAACATAAACTCCAAGAAGTCTCTCTCTGTCGAGAGAGTGGTCTCTCGATGATCGACTAGTGTCATCGTTGGTTAGTTGTCACTCATGTCACTCAAGCCGTAGCAGGACTTGTTCTCCGAATCCACGTAAATGCCGTAATATCAAACGAAAAAAAAAAAAAAAAAGACTGCAGCATTTGTGTCCCACATGACCAAGAAAGCCCTAAATAAATCGTTTTTCACCTTTCGATCGTATCCATACGTCCCACGATAGCTGTCACAAAAACATTTCAACATAAACTCCAAGAAGTCTCTCTCTGTCGAGAGAGTGGTCTCTCGATGATCGACTAGTGTCATCGTTGGTTAGTTGTCACTCATGTCACTCAAGCCGTAGCAGGACTTGTTCTCCGAATCCACGTAAATGCCGTAATATCAAACGAAAAAAAAAAAAAAAAGACTGCAGCATTTGTGTCCCACATGACCAAGAAAGCCCTAAATAAATCGTTTTTCACCTTTCGATCGTATCCATACGTCCCACGATAGCTGTCACAAAAACATTTCAACATAAACTCCAAGAAGTCTCTCTCTGTCGAGAGAGTGGTCTCTCGATGATCGACTAGTGTCATCGTTGGTTAGTTGTCACTCATGTCACTCAAGCCGTAGCAGGACTTGTTCTCCGAATCCACGTAAATGCCGTAATATCAAACGAAAAAAAAAAAAAAAAGACTGCAGCATTTGTGTCCCACATGACCAAGAAAGCCCTAAATAAATCGTTTTTCACCTTTCGATCGTATCCATACGTCCCACGATAGCTGTCACAAAAACATTTCAACATAAACTCCAAGAAGTCTCTCTCTGTCGAGAGAGTGGTCTCTCGATGATCGACTAGTGTCATCGTTGGTTAGTTGTCACTCATGTCACTCAAGCCGTAGCAGGACTTGTTCTCCGAATCCACGTAAATGCCGTAATATCAAACGAAAAAAAAAAAAAAAGACTGCAGCATTTGTGTCCCACATGACCAAGAAAGCCCTAAATAAATCGTTTTTCACCTTTCGATCGTATCCATACGTCCCACGATAGCTGTCACAAAAACATTTCAACATAAACTCCAAGAAGTCTCTCTCTGTCGAGAGAGTGGTCTCTCGATGATCGACTAGTGTCATCGTTGGTTAGTTGTCACTCATGTCACTCAAGCCGTAGCAGGACTTGTTCTCCGAATCCACGTAAATGCCGTAATATCAAACGAAAAAAAAAAAAAAAGACTGCAGCATTTGTGTCCCACATGACCAAGAAAGCCCTAAATAAATCGTTTTTCACCTTTCGATCGTATCCATACGTCCCACGATAGCTGTCACAAAAACATTTCAACATAAACTCCAAGAAGTCTCTCTCTGTCGAGAGAGTGGTCTCTCGATGATCGACTAGTGTCATCGTTGGTTAGTTGTCACTCATGTCACTCAAGCCGTAGCAGGACTTGTTCTCCGAATCCACGTAAATGCCGTAATATCAAACGAAAAAAAAAAAAAAAGACTGCAGCATTTGTGTCCCACATGACCAAGAAAGCCCTAAATAAATCGTTTTTCACCTTTCGATCGTATCCATACGTCCCACGATAGCTGTCACAAAAACATTTCAACATAAACTCCAAGAAGTCTCTCTCTGTCGAGAGAGTGGTCTCTCGATGATCGACTAGTGTCATCGTTGGTTAGTTGTCACTCATGTCACTCAAGCCGTAGCAGGACTTGTTCTCCGAATCCACGTAAATGCCGTAATATCAAACGAAAAAAAAAAAAAAGACTGCAGCATTTGTGTCCCACATGACCAAGAAAGCCCTAAATAAATCGTTTTTCACCTTTCGATCGTATCCATACGTCCCACGATAGCTGTCACAAAAACATTTCAACATAAACTCCAAGAAGTCTCTCTCTGTCGAGAGAGTGGTCTCTCGATGATCGACTAGTGTCATCGTTGGTTAGTTGTCACTCATGTCACTCAAGCCGTAGCAGGACTTGTTCTCCGAATCCACGTAAATGCCGTAATATCAAACGAAAAAAAAAAAAAAAGACTGCAGCATTTGTGTCCCACATGACCAAGAAAGCCCTAAATAAATCGTTTTTCACCTTTCGATCGTATCCATACGTCCCACGATAGCTGTCACAAAAACATTTCAACATAAACTCCAAGAAGTCTCTCTCTGTCGAGAGAGTGGTCTCTCGATGATCGACTAGTGTCATCGTTGGTTAGTTGTCACTCATGTCACTCAAGCCGTAGCAGGACTTGTTCTCCGAATCCACGTAAATGCCGTAATATCAAACGAAAAAAAAAAAAAAAAGACTGCAGCATTTGTGTCCCAGATGACCAAGAAAGCCCTAAATAAATCGTTTTTCACCTTTCGATCGTATCCATACGTCCCACGATAGCTGTCACAAAAACATTTCAACATAAACTCCAAGAAGTCTCTCTCTGTCGAGAGAGTGGTCTCTCGATGATCGACTAGTGTCATCGTTGGTTAGTTGTCACTCATGTCACTCAAGCCGTAGCAGGACTTGTTCTCCGAATCCACGTAAATGCCGTAATATCAAACGAAAAAAAAAAAAAAAAAGACTGCAGCATTTGTGTCCCACATGACCAAGAAAGCCCTAAATAAATCGTTTTTCACCTTTCGATCGTATCCATACGTCCCACGATAGCTGTCACAAAAACATTTCAACATAAACTCCAAGAAGTCTCTCTCTGTCGAGAGAGTGGTCTCTCGATGATCGACTAGTGTCATCGTTGGTTAGTTGTCACTCATGTCACTCAAGCCGTAGCAGGACTTGTTCTCCGAATCCACGTAAATGCCGTAATATCAAACGAAAAAAAAAAAAAAAGACTGCAGCATTTGTGTCCCACATGACCAAGAAAGCCCTAAATAAATCGTTTTTCACCTTTCGATCGTATCCATACGTCCCACGATAGCTGTCACAAAAACATTTCAACATAAACTCCAAGAAGTCTCTCTCTGTCGAGAGAGTGGTCTCTCGATGATCGACTAGTGTCATCGTTGGTTAGTTGTCACTCATGTCACTCAAGCCGTAGCAGGACTTGTTCTCCGAATCCACGTAAATGCCGTAATATCAAACGAAAAAAAAAAAAAGACTGCAGCATTTGTGTCCCACATGACCAAGAAAGCCCTAAATAAATCGTTTTTCACCTTTCGATCGTATCCATACGTCCCACGATAGCTGTCACAAAAACATTTCAACATAAACTCCAAGAAGTCTCTCTCTGTCGAGAGAGTGGTCTCTCGATGATCGACTAGTGTCATCGTTGGTTAGTTGTCACTCATGTCACTCAAGCCGTAGCAGGACTTGTTCTCCGAATCCACGTAAATGCCGTAATATCAAACGAAAAAAAAAAAAAAAAAGACTGCAGCATTTGTGTCCCACATGACCAAGAAAGCCCTAAATAAATCGTTTTTCACCTTTCGATCGTATCCATACGTCCCACGATAGCTGTCACAAAAACATTTCAACATAAACTCCAAGAAGTCTCTCTCTGTCGAGAGAGTGGTCTCTCGATGATCGACTAGTGTCATCGTTGGTTAGTTGTCACTCATGTCACTCAAGCCGTAGCAGGACTTGTTCTCCGAATCCACGTAAATGCCGTAATATCAAACGAAAAAAAAAAAAAAAAGACTGCAGCATTTGTGTCCCAGATGACCAAGAAAGCCCTAAATAAATCGTTTTTCACCTTTCGATCGTATCCATACGTCCCACGATAGCTGTCACAAAAACATTTCAACATAAACTCCAAGAAGTCTCTCTCTGTCGAGAGAGTGGTCTCTCGATGATCGACTAGTGTCATCGTTGGTTAGTTGTCACTCATGTCACTCAAGCCGTAGCAGGACTTGTTCTCCGAATCCACGTAAATGCCGTAATATCAAACGAAAAAAAAAAAAAAGACTGCAGCATTTGTGTCCCAGATGACCAAGAAAGCCCTAAATAAATCGTTTTTCACCTTTCGATCGTATCCATACGTCCCACGATAGCTGTCACAAAAACATTTCAACATAAACTCCAAGAAGTCTCTCTCTGTCGAGAGAGTGGTCTCTCGATGATCGACTAGTGTCATCGTTGGTTAGTTGTCACTCATGTCACTCAAGCCGTAGCAGGACTTGTTCTCCGAATCCACGTAAATGCCGTAATATCAAACGAAAAAAAAAAAAAAAAAGACTGCAGCATTTGTGTCCCACATGACCAAGAAAGCCCTAAATAAATCGTTTTTCACCTTTCGATCGCATCCATACGTCCCACGATAGCTGTCACAAAAACATTTCAACATAAACTCCAAGAAGTCTCTCTCTGTCGAGAGAGTGGTCTCTCGATGATCGACTAGTGTCATCGTTGGTTAGTTGTCACTCATGTCACTCAAGCCGTAGCAGGACTTGTTCTCCGAATCCACGTAAATGCCGTAATATCAAACGAAAAAAAAAAAAAAAAGACTGCAGCATTTGTGTCCCAGATGACCAAGAAAGCCCTAAATAAATCGTTTTTCACCTTTCGATCGTATCCATACGTCCCACGATAGCTGTCACAAAAACATTTCAACATAAACTCCAAGAAGTCTCTCTCTGTCGAGAGAGTGGTCTCTCGATGATCGACTAGTGTCATCGTTGGTTAGTTGTCACTCATGTCACTCAAGCCGTAGCAGGACTTGTTCTCCGAATCCACGTAAATGCCGTAATATCAAACGAAAAAAAAAAAAAAAAGACTGCAGCATTTGTGTCCCAGATGACCAAGAAAGCCCTAAATAAATCGTTTTTCACCTTTCGATCGTATCCATACGTCCCACGATAGCTGTCACAAAAACATTTCAACATAAACTCCAAGAAGTCTCTCTCTGTCGAGAGAGTGGTCTCTCGATGATCGACTAGTGTCATCGTTGGTTAGTTGTCACTCATGTCACTCAAGCCGTAGCAGGACTTGTTCTCCGAATCCACGTAAATGCCGTAATATCAAACGAAAAAAAAAAAAAAAGACTGCAGCATTTGTGTCCCACATGACCAAGAAAGCCCTAAATAAATCGTTTTTCACCTTTCGATCGTATCCATACGTCCCACGATAGCTGTCACAAAAACATTTCAACATAAACTCCAAGAAGTCTCTCTCTGTCGAGAGAGTGGTCTCTCGATGATCGACTAGTGTCATCGTTGGTTAGTTGTCACTCATGTCACTCAAGCCGTAGCAGGACTTGTTCTCCGAATCCACGTAAATGCCGTAATATCAAACGAAAAAAAAAAAAAAAAGACTGCAGCATTTGTGTCCCAGATGACCAAGAAAGCCCTAAATAAATCGTTTTTCACCTTTCGATCGTATCCATACGTCCCACGATAGCTGTCACAAAAACATTTCAACATAAACTCCAAGAAGTCTCTCTCTGTCGAGAGAGTGGTCTCTCGATGATCGACTAGTGTCATCGTTGGTTAGTTGTCACTCATGTCACTCAAGCCGTAGCAGGACTTGTTCTCCGAATCCACGTAAATGCCGTAATATCAAACGAAAAAAAAAAAAAAAAGACTGCAGCATTTGTGTCCCAGATGACCAAGAAAGCCCTAAATAAATCGTTTTTCACCTTTCGATCGTATCCATACGTCCCACGATAGCTGTCACAAAAACATTTCAACATAAACTCCAAGAAGTCTCTCTCTGTCGAGAGAGTGGTCTCTCGATGATCGACTAGTGTCATCGTTGGTTAGTTGTCACTCATGTCACTCAAGCCGTAGCAGGACTTGTTCTCCGAATCCACGTAAATGCCGTAATATCAAACGAAAAAAAAAAAAAAAGACTGCAGCATTTGTGTCCCACATGACCAAGAAAGCCCTAAATAAATCGTTTTTCACCTTTCGATCGTATCCATACGTCCCACGATAGCTGTCACAAAAACATTTCAACATAAACTCCAAGAAGTCTCTCTCTGTCGAGAGAGTGGTCTCTCGATGATCGACTAGTGTCATCGTTGGTTAGTTGTCACTCATGTCACTCAAGCCGTAGCAGGACTTGTTCTCCGAATCCACGTAAATGCCGTAATATCAAACGAAAAAAAAAAAAAAAAGACTGCAGCATTTGTGTCCCAGATGACCAAGAAAGCCCTAAATAAATCGTTTTTCACCTTTCGATCGTATCCATACGTCCCACGATAGCTGTCACAAAAACATTTCAACATAAACTCCAAGAAGTCTCTCTCTGTCGAGAGAGTGGTCTCTCGATGATCGACTAGTGTCATCGTTGGTTAGTTGTCACTCATGTCACTCAAGCCGTAGCAGGACTTGTTCTCCGAATCCACGTAAATGCCGTAATATCAAACGAAAAAAAAAAAAAAAGACTGCAGCATTTGTGTCCCACATGACCAAGAAAGCCCTAAATAAATCGTTTTTCACCTTTCGATCGTATCCATACGTCCCACGATAGCTGTCACAAAAACATTTCAACATAAACTCCAAGAAGTCTCTCTCTGTCGAGAGAGTGGTCTCTCGATGATCGACTAGTGTCATCGTTGGTTAGTTGTCACTCATGTCACTCAAGCCGTAGCAGGACTTGTTCTCCGAATCCACGTAAATGCCGTAATATCAAACGAAAAAAAAAAAAAAAGACTGCAGCATTTGTGTCCCACATGACCAAGAAAGCCCTAAATAAATCGTTTTTCACCTTTCGATCGTATCCATACGTCCCACGATAGCTGTCACAAAAACATTTCAACATAAACTCCAAGAAGTCTCTCTCTGTCGAGAGAGTGGTCTCTCGATGATCGACTAGTGTCATCGTTGGTTAGTTGTCACTCATGTCACTCAAGCCGTAGCAGGACTTGTTCTCCGAATCCACGTAAATGCCGTAATATCAAACGAAAAAAAAAAAAAAGACTGCAGCATTTGTGTCCCACATGACCAAGAAAGCCCTAAATAAATCGTTTTTCACCTTTCGATCGTATCCATACGTCCCACGATAGCTGTCACAAAAACATTTCAACATAAACTCCAAGAAGTCTCTCTCTGTCGAGAGAGTGGTCTCTCGATGATCGACTAGTGTCATCGTTGGTTAGTTGTCACTCATGTCACTCAAGCCGTAGCAGGACTTGTTCTCCGAATCCACGTAAATGCCGTAATATCAAACGAAAAAAAAAAAAAAAAGACTGCAGCATTTGTGTCCCACATGACCAAGAAAGCCCTAAATAAATCGTTTTTCACCTTTCGATCGTATCCATACGTCCCACGATAGCTGTCACAAAAACATTTCAACATAAACTCCAAGAAGTCTCTCTCTGTCGAGAGAGTGGTCTCTCGATGATCGACTAGTGTCATCGTTGGTTAGTTGTCACTCATGTCACTCAAGCCGTAGCAGGACTTGTTCTCCGAATCCACGTAAATGCCGTAATATCAAACGAAAAAAAAAAAAAAAAGACTGCAGCATTTGTGTCCCACATGACCAAGAAAGCCCTAAATAAATCGTTTTTCACCTTTCGATCGTATCCATACGTCCCACGATAGCTGTCACAAAAACATTTCAACATAAACTCCAAGAAGTCTCTCTCTGTCGAGAGAGTGGTCTCTCGATGATCGACTAGTGTCATCGTTGGTTAGTTGTCACTCATGTCACTCAAGCCGTAGCAGGACTTGTTCTCCGAATCCACGTAAATGCCGTAATATCAAACGAAAAAAAAAAAAAAAAAGACTGCAGCATTTGTGTCCCACATGACCAAGAAAGCCCTAAATAAATCGTTTTTCACCTTTCGATCGTATCCATACGTCCCACGATAGCTGTCACAAAAACATTTCAACATAAACTCCAAGAAGTCTCTCTCTGTCGAGAGAGTGGTCTCTCGATGATCGACTAGTGTCATCGTTGGTTAGTTGTCACTCATGTCACTCAAGCCGTAGCAGGACTTGTTCTCCGAATCCACGTAAATGCCGTAATATCAAACGAAAAAAAAAAAAAAAAGACTGCAGCATTTGTGTCCCACATGACCAAGAAAGCCCTAAATAAATCGTTTTTCACCTTTCGATCGTATCCATACGTCCCACGATAGCTGTCACAAAAACATTTCAACATAAACTCCAAGAAGTCTCTCTCTGTCGAGAGAGTGGTCTCTCGATGATCGACTAGTGTCATCGTTGGTTAGTTGTCACTCATGTCACTCAAGCCGTAGCAGGACTTGTTCTCCGAATCCACGTAAATGCCGTAATATCAAACGAAAAAAAAAAAAAAAAAGACTGCAGCATTTGTGTCCCACATGACCAAGAAAGCCCTAAATAAATCGTTTTTCACCTTTCGATCGTATCCATACGTCCCACGATAGCTGTCACAAAAACATTTCAACATAAACTCCAAGAAGTCTCTCTCTGTCGAGAGAGTGGTCTCTCGATGATCGACTAGTGTCATCGTTGGTTAGTTGTCACTCATGTCACTCAAGCCGTAGCAGGACTTGTTCTCCGAATCCACGTAAATGCCGTAATATCAAACGAAAAAAAAAAAAAAAAGACTGCAGCATTTGTGTCCCACATGACCAAGAAAGCCCTAAATAAATCGTTTTTCACCTTTCGATCGTATCCATACGTCCCACGATAGCTGTCACAAAAACATTTCAACATAAACTCCAAGAAGTCTCTCTCTGTCGAGAGAGTGGTCTCTCGATGATCGACTAGTGTCATCGTTGGTTAGTTGTCACTCATGTCACTCAAGCCGTAGCAGGACTTGTTCTCCGAATCCACGTAAATGCCGTAATATCAAACGAAAAAAAAAAAAAAAAGACTGCAGCATTTGTGTCCCACATGACCAAGAAAGCCCTAAATAAATCGTTTTTCACCTTTCGATCGTATCCATACGTCCCACGATAGCTGTCACAAAAACATTTCAACATAAACTCCAAGAAGTCTCTCTCTGTCGAGAGAGTGGTCTCTCGATGATCGACTAGTGTCATCGTTGGTTAGTTGTCACTCATGTCACTCAAGCCGTAGCAGGACTTGTTCTCCGAATCCACGTAAATGCCGTAATATCAAACGAAAAAAAAAAAAAAAAGACTGCAGCATTTGTGTCCCACATGACCAAGAAAGCCCTAAATAAATCGTTTTTCACCTTTCGATCGTATCCATACGTCCCACGATAGCTGTCACAAAAACATTTCAACATAAACTCCAAGAAGTCTCTCTCTGTCGAGAGAGTGGTCTCTCGATGATCGACTAGTGTCATCGTTGGTTAGTTGTCACTCATGTCACTCAAGCCGTAGCAGGACTTGTTCTCCGAATCCACGTAAATGCCGTAATATCAAACGAAAAAAAAAAAAAAAGACTGCAGCATTTGTGTCCCACATGACCAAGAAAGCCCTAAATAAATCGTTTTTCACCTTTCGATCGTATCCATACGTCCCACGATAGCTGTCACAAAAACATTTCAACATAAACTCCAAGAAGTCTCTCTCTGTCGAGAGAGTGGTCTCTCGATGATCGACTAGTGTCATCGTTGGTTAGTTGTCACTCATGTCACTCAAGCCGTAGCAGGACTTGTTCTCCGAATCCACGTAAATGCCGTAATATCAAACGAAAAAAAAAAAAAAAAGACTGCAGCATTTGTGTCCCACATGACCAAGAAAGCCCTAAATAAATCGTTTTTCACCTTTCGATCGTATCCATACGTCCCACGATAGCTGTCACAAAAACATTTCAACATAAACTCCAAGAAGTCTCTCTCTGTCGAGAGAGTGGTCTCTCGATGATCGACTAGTGTCATCGTTGGTTAGTTGTCACTCATGTCACTCAAGCCGTAGCAGGACTTGTTCTCCGAATCCACGTAAATGCCGTAATATCAAACGAAAAAAAAAAAAAAAAAGACTGCAGCATTTGTGTCCCACATGACCAAGAAAGCCCTAAATAAATCGTTTTTCACCTTTCGATCGTATCCATACGTCCCACGATAGCTGTCACAAAAACATTTCAACATAAACTCCAAGAAGTCTCTCTCTGTCGAGAGAGTGGTCTCTCGATGATCGACTAGTGTCATCGTTGGTTAGTTGTCACTCATGTCACTCAAGCCGTAGCAGGACTTGTTCTCCGAATCCACGTAAATGCCGTAATATCAAACGAAAAAAAAAAAAAAAAAGACTGCAGCATTTGTGTCCCACATGACCAAGAAAGCCCTAAATAAATCGTTTTTCACCTTTCGATCGTATCCATACGTCCCACGATAGCTGTCACAAAAACATTTCAACATAAACTCCAAGAAGTCTCTCTCTGTCGAGAGAGTGGTCTCTCGATGATCGACTAGTGTCATCGTTGGTTAGTTGTCACTCATGTCACTCAAGCCGTAGCAGGACTTGTTCTCCGAATCCACGTAAATGCCGTAATATCAAACGAAAAAAAAAAAAAAAAAGACTGCAGCATTTGTGTCCCACATGACCAAGAAAGCCCTAAATAAATCGTTTTTCACCTTTCGATCGTATCCATACGTCCCACGATAGCTGTCACAAAAACATTTCAACATAAACTCCAAGAAGTCTCTCTCTGTCGAGAGAGTGGTCTCTCGATGATCGACTAGTGTCATCGTTGGTTAGTTGTCACTCATGTCACTCAAGCCGTAGCAGGACTTGTTCTCCGAATCCACGTAAATGCCGTAATATCAAACGAAAAAAAAAAAAAAAGACTGCAGCATTTGTGTCCCACATGACCAAGAAAGCCCTAAATAAATCGTTTTTCACCTTTCGATCGTATCCATACGTCCCACGATAGCTGTCACAAAAACATTTCAACATAAACTCCAAGAAGTCTCTCTCTGTCGAGAGAGTGGTCTCTCGATGATCGACTAGTGTCATCGTTGGTTAGTTGTCACTCATGTCACTCAAGCCGTAGCAGGACTTGTTCTCCGAATCCACGTAAATGCCGTAATATCAAACGAAAAAAAAAAAAAAAGACTGCAGCATTTGTGTCCCACATGACCAAGAAAGCCCTAAATAAATCGTTTTTCACCTTTCGATCGTATCCATACGTCCCACGATAGCTGTCACAAAAACATTTCAACATAAACTCCAAGAAGTCTCTCTCTGTCGAGAGAGTGGTCTCTCGATGATCGACTAGTGTCATCGTTGGTTAGTTGTCACTCATGTCACTCAAGCCGTAGCAGGACTTGTTCTCCGAATCCACGTAAATGCCGTAATATCAAACGAAAAAAAAAAAAAAAGACTGCAGCATTTGTGTCCCACATGACCAAGAAAGCCCTAAATAAATCGTTTTTCACCTTTCGATCGTATCCATACGTCCCACGATAGCTGTCACAAAAACATTTCAACATAAACTCCAAGAAGTCTCTCTCTGTCGAGAGAGTGGTCTCTCGATGATCGACTAGTGTCATCGTTGGTTAGTTGTCACTCATGTCACTCAAGCCGTAGCAGGACTTGTTCTCCGAATCCACGTAAATGCCGTAATATCAAACGAAAAAAAAAAAAAAAGACTGCAGCATTTGTGTCCCACATGACCAAGAAAGCCCTAAATAAATCGTTTTTCACCTTTCGATCGTATCCATACGTCCCACGATAGCTGTCACAAAAACATTTCAACATAAACTCCAAGAAGTCTCTCTCTGTCGAGAGAGTGGTCTCTCGATGATCGACTAGTGTCATCGTTGGTTAGTTGTCACTCATGTCACTCAAGCCGTAGCAGGACTTGTTCTCCGAATCCACGTAAATGCCGTAATATCAAACGAAAAAAAAAAAAAAGACTGCAGCATTTGTGTCCCACATGACCAAGAAAGCCCTAAATAAATCGTTTTTCACCTTTCGATCGTATCCATACGTCCCACGATAGCTGTCACAAAAACATTTCAACATAAACTCCAAGAAGTCTCTCTCTGTCGAGAGAGTGGTCTCTCGATGATCGACTAGTGTCATCGTTGGTTAGTTGTCACTCATGTCACTCAAGCCGTAGCAGGACTTGTTCTCCGAATCCACGTAAATGCCGTAATATCAAACGAAAAAAAAAAAAAAAAGACTGCAGCATTTGTGTCCCACATGACCAAGAAAGCCCTAAATAAATCGTTTTTCACCTTTCGATCGTATCCATACGTCCCACGATAGCTGTCACAAAAACATTTCAACATAAACTCCAAGAAGTCTCTCTCTGTCGAGAGAGTGGTCTCTCGATGATCGACTAGTGTCATCGTTGGTTAGTTGTCACTCATGTCACTCAAGCCGTAGCAGGACTTGTTCTCCGAATCCACGTAAATGCCGTAATATCAAACGAAAAAAAAAAAAAAAGACTGCAGCATTTGTGTCCCACATGACCAAGAAAGCCCTAAATAAATCGTTTTTCACCTTTCGATCGTATCCATACGTCCCACGATAGCTGTCACAAAAACATTTCAACATAAACTCCAAGAAGTCTCTCTCTGTCGAGAGAGTGGTCTCTCGATGATCGACTAGTGTCATCGTTGGTTAGTTGTCACTCATGTCACTCAAGCCGTAGCAGGACTTGTTCTCCGAATCCACGTAAATGCCGTAATATCAAACGAAAAAAAAAAAAAAAGACTGCAGCATTTGTGTCCCACATGACCAAGAAAGCCCTAAATAAATCGTTTTTCACCTTTCGATCGTATCCATACGTCCCACGATAGCTGTCACAAAAACATTTCAACATAAACTCCAAGAAGTCTCTCTCTGTCGAGAGAGTGGTCTCTCGATGATCGACTAGTGTCATCGTTGGTTAGTTGTCACTCATGTCACTCAAGCCGTAGCAGGACTTGTTCTCCGAATCCACGTAAATGCCGTAATATCAAACGAAAAAAAAAAAAAAAAAGACTGCAGCATTTGTGTCCCACATGACCAAGAAAGCCCTAAATAAATCGTTTTTCACCTTTCGATCGTATCCATACGTCCCACGATAGCTGTCACAAAAACATTTCAACATAAACTCCAAGAAGTCTCTCTCTGTCGAGAGAGTGGTCTCTCGATGATCGACTAGTGTCATCGTTGGTTAGTTGTCACTCATGTCACTCAAGCCGTAGCAGGACTTGTTCTCCGAATCCACGTAAATGCCGTAATATCAAACGAAAAAAAAAAAAAAAAAGACTGCAGCATTTGTGTCCCACATGACCAAGAAAGCCCTAAATAAATCGTTTTTCACCTTTCGATCGTATCCATACGTCCCACGATAGCTGTCACAAAAACATTTCAACATAAACTCCAAGAAGTCTCTCTCTGTCGAGAGAGTGGTCTCTCGATGATCGACTAGTGTCATCGTTGGTTAGTTGTCACTCATGTCACTCAAGCCGTAGCAGGACTTGTTCTCCGAATCCACGTAAATGCCGTAATATCAAACGAAAAAAAAAAAAAAAGACTGCAGCATTTGTGTCCCACATGACCAAGAAAGCCCTAAATAAATCGTTTTTCACCTTTCGATCGTATCCATACGTCCCACGATAGCTGTCACAAAAACATTTCAACATAAACTCCAAGAAGTCTCTCTCTGTCGAGAGAGTGGTCTCTCGATGATCGACTAGTGTCATCGTTGGTTAGTTGTCACTCATGTCACTCAAGCCGTAGCAGGACTTGTTCTCCGAATCCACGTAAATGCCGTAATATCAAACGAAAAAAAAAAAAAAAAGACTGCAGCATTTGTGTCCCACATGACCAAGAAAGCCCTAAATAAATCGTTTTTCACCTTTCGATCGTATCCATACGTCCCACGATAGCTGTCACAAAAACATTTCAACATAAACTCCAAGAAGTCTCTCTCTGTCGAGAGAGTGGTCTCTCGATGATCGACTAGTGTCATCGTTGGTTAGTTGTCACTCATGTCACTCAAGCCGTAGCAGGACTTGTTCTCCGAATCCACGTAAATGCCGTAATATCAAACGAAAAAAAAAAAAAAAGACTGCAGCATTTGTGTCCCACATGACCAAGAAAGCCCTAAATAAATCGTTTTTCACCTTTCGATCGTATCCATACGTCCCACGATAGCTGTCACAAAAACATTTCAACATAAACTCCAAGAAGTCTCTCTCTGTCGAGAGAGTGGTCTCTCGATGATCGACTAGTGTCATCGTTGGTTAGTTGTCACTCATGTCACTCAAGCCGTAGCAGGACTTGTTCTCCGAATCCACGTAAATGCCGTAATATCAAACGAAAAAAAAAAAAAAAGACTGCAGCATTTGTGTCCCACATGACCAAGAAAGCCCTAAATAAATCGTTTTTCACCTTTCGATCGTATCCATACGTCCCACGATAGCTGTCACAAAAACATTTCAACATAAACTCCAAGAAGTCTCTCTCTGTCGAGAGAGTGGTCTCTCGATGATCGACTAGTGTCATCGTTGGTTAGTTGTCACTCATGTCACTCAAGCCGTAGCAGGACTTGTTCTCCGAATCCACGTAAATGCCGTAATATCAAACGAAAAAAAAAAAAAAAAAGACTGCAGCATTTGTGTCCCACATGACCAAGAAAGCCCTAAATAAATCGTTTTTCACCTTTCGATCGTATCCATACGTCCCACGATAGCTGTCACAAAAACATTTCAACATAAACTCCAAGAAGTCTCTCTCTGTCGAGAGAGTGGTCTCTCGATGATCGACTAGTGTCATCGTTGGTTAGTTGTCACTCATGTCACTCAAGCCGTAGCAGGACTTGTTCTCCGAATCCACGTAAATGCCGTAATATCAAACGAAAAAAAAAAAAAAAAAGACTGCAGCATTTGTGTCCCACATGACCAAGAAAGCCCTAAATAAATCGTTTTTTACCTTTCGATCGTATCCATACGTCCCACGATAGCTGTCACAAAAACATTTCAACATAAACTCCAAGAAGTCTCTCTCTGTCGAGAGAGTGGTCTCTCGATGATCGACTAGTGTCATCGTTGGTTAGTTGTCACTCATGTCACTCAAGCCGTAGCAGGACTTGTTCTCCGAATCCACGTAAATGCCGTAATATCAAACGAAAAAAAAAAAAAAAAGACTGCAGCATTTGTGTCCCACATGACCAAGAAAGCCCTAAATAAATCGTTTTTCACCTTTCGATCGTATCCATACGTCCCACGATAGCTGTCACAAAAACATTTCAACATAAACTCCAAGAAGTCTCTCTCTGTCGAGAGAGTGGTCTCTCGATGATCGACTAGTGTCATCGTTGGTTAGTTGTCACTCATGTCACTCAAGCCGTAGCAGGACTTGTTCTCCGAATCCACGTAAATGCCGTAATATCAAACGAAAAAAAAAAAAAAGACTGCAGCATTTGTGTCCCACATGACCAAGAAAGCCCTAAATAAATCGTTTTTCACCTTTCGATCGTATCCATACGTCCCACGATAGCTGTCACAAAAACATTTCAACATAAACTCCAAGAAGTCTCTCTCTGTCGAGAGAGTGGTCTCTCGATGATCGACTAGTGTCATCGTTGGTTAGTTGTCACTCATGTCACTCAAGCCGTAGCAGGACTTGTTCTCCGAATCCACGTAAATGCCGTAATATCAAACGAAAAAAAAAAAAAAAAAGACTGCAGCATTTGTGTCCCACATGACCAAGAAAGCCCTAAATAAATCGTTTTTCACCTTTCGATCGTATCCATACGTCCCACGATAGCTGTCACAAAAACATTTCAACATAAACTCCAAGAAGTCTCTCTCTGTCGAGAGAGTGGTCTCTCGATGATCGACTAGTGTCATCGTTGGTTAGTTGTCACTCATGTCACTCAAGCCGTAGCAGGACTTGTTCTCCGAATCCACGTAAATGCCGTAATATCAAACGAAAAAAAAAAAAAAAAGACTGCAGCATTTGTGTCCCACATGACCAAGAAAGCCCTAAATAAATCGTTTTTCACCTTTCGATCGTATCCATACGTCCCACGATAGCTGTCACAAAAACATTTCAACATAAACTCCAAGAAGTCTCTCTCTGTCGAGAGAGTGGTCTCTCGATGATCGACTAGTGTCATCGTTGGTTAGTTGTCACTCATGTCACTCAAGCCGTAGCAGGACTTGTTCTCCGAATCCACGTAAATGCCGTAATATCAAACGAAAAAAAAAAAAAGACTGCAGCATTTGTGTCCCACATGACCAAGAAAGCCCTAAATAAATCGTTTTTCACCTTTCGATCGTATCCATACGTCCCACGATAGCTGTCACAAAAACATTTCAACATAAACTCCAAGAAGTCTCTCTCTGTCGAGAGAGTGGTCTCTCGATGATCGACTAGTGTCATCGTTGGTTAGTTGTCACTCATGTCACTCAAGCCGTAGCAGGACTTGTTCTCCGAATCCACGTAAATGCCGTAATATCAAACGAAAAAAAAAAAAAAAAGACTGCAGCATTTGTGTCCCACATGACCAAGAAAGCCCTAAATAAATCGTTTTTCACCTTTCGATCGTATCCATACGTCCCACGATAGCTGTCACAAAAACATTTCAACATAAACTCCAAGAAGTCTCTCTCTGTCGAGAGAGTGGTCTCTCGATGATCGACTAGTGTCATCGTTGGTTAGTTGTCACTCATGTCACTCAAGCCGTAGCAGGACTTGTTCTCCGAATCCACGTAAATGCCGTAATATCAAACGAAAAAAAAAAAAAAAAGACTGCAGCATTTGTGTCCCACATGACCAAGAAAGCCCTAAATAAATCGTTTTTCACCTTTCGATCGTATCCATACGTCCCACGATAGCTGTCACAAAAACATTTCAACATAAACTCCAAGAAGTCTCTCTCTGTCGAGAGAGTGGTCTCTCGATGATCGACTAGTGTCATCGTTGGTTAGTTGTCACTCATGTCACTCAAGCCGTAGCAGGACTTGTTCTCCGAATCCACGTAAATGCCGTAATATCAAACGAAAAAAAAAAAAAAGACTGCAGCATTTGTGTCCCACATGACCAAGAAAGCCCTAAATAAATCGTTTTTCACCTTTCGATCGTATCCATACGTCCCACGATAGCTGTCACAAAAACATTTCAACATAAACTCCAAGAAGTCTCTCTCTGTCGAGAGAGTGGTCTCTCGATGATCGACTAGTGTCATCGTTGGTTAGTTGTCACTCATGTCACTCAAGCCGTAGCAGGACTTGTTCTCCGAATCCACGTAAATGCCGTAATATCAAACGAAAAAAAAAAAAAAAAGACTGCAGCATTTGTGTCCCACATGACCAAGAAAGCCCTAAATAAATCGTTTTTCACCTTTCGATCGTATCCATACGTCCCACGATAGCTGTCACAAAAACATTTCAACATAAACTCCAAGAAGTCTCTCTCTGTCGAGAGAGTGGTCTCTCGATGATCGACTAGTGTCATCGTTGGTTAGTTGTCACTCATGTCACTCAAGCCGTAGCAGGACTTGTTCTCCGAATCCACGTAAATGCCGTAATATCAAACGAAAAAAAAAAAAAAGACTGCAGCATTTGTGTCCCACATGACCAAGAAAGCCCTAAATAAATCGTTTTTCACCTTTCGATCGTATCCATACGTCCCACGATAGCTGTCACAAAAACATTTCAACATAAACTCCAAGAAGTCTCTCTCTGTCGAGAGAGTGGTCTCTCGATGATCGACTAGTGTCATCGTTGGTTAGTTGTCACTCATGTCACTCAAGCCGTAGCAGGACTTGTTCTCCGAATCCACGTAAATGCCGTAATATCAAACGAAAAAAAAAAAAAAAAGACTGCAGCATTTGTGTCCCACATGACCAAGAAAGCCCTAAATAAATCGTTTTTCACCTTTCGATCGTATCCATACGTCCCACGATAGCTGTCACAAAAACATTTCAACATAAACTCCAAGAAGTCTCTCTCTGTCGAGAGAGTGGTCTCTCGATGATCGACTAGTGTCATCGTTGGTTAGTTGTCACTCATGTCACTCAAGCCGTAGCAGGACTTGTTCTCCGAATCCACGTAAATGCCGTAATATCAAACGAAAAAAAAAAAAAAGACTGCAGCATTTGTGTCCCACATGACCAAGAAAGCCCTAAATAAATCGTTTTTCACCTTTCGATCGTATCCATACGTCCCACGATAGCTGTCACAAAAACATTTCAACATAAACTCCAAGAAGTCTCTCTCTGTCGAGAGAGTGGTCTCTCGATGATCGACTAGTGTCATCGTTGGTTAGTTGTCACTCATGTCACTCAAGCCGTAGCAGGACTTGTTCTCCGAATCCACGTAAATGCCGTAATATCAAACGAAAAAAAAAAAAAAGACTGCAGCATTTGTGTCCCACATGACCAAGAAAGCCCTAAATAAATCGTTTTTCACCTTTCGATCGTATCCATACGTCCCACGATAGCTGTCACAAAAACATTTCAACATAAACTCCAAGAAGTCTCTCTCTGTCGAGAGAGTGGTCTCTCGATGATCGACTAGTGTCATCGTTGGTTAGTTGTCACTCATGTCACTCAAGCCGTAGCAGGACTTGTTCTCCGAATCCACGTAAATGCCGTAATATCAAACGAAAAAAAAAAAAAAGACTGCAGCATTTGTGTCCCACATGACCAAGAAAGCCCTAAATAAATCGTTTTTCACCTTTCGATCGTATCCATACGTCCCACGATAGCTGTCACAAAAACATTTCAACATAAACTCCAAGAAGTCTCTCTCTGTCGAGAGAGTGGTCTCTCGATGATCGACTAGTGTCATCGTTGGTTAGTTGTCACTCATGTCACTCAAGCCGTAGCAGGACTTGTTCTCCGAATCCACGTAAATGCCGTAATATCAAACGAAAAAAAAAAAAAAAAAGACTGCAGCATTTGTGTCCCACATGACCAAGAAAGCCCTAAATAAATCGTTTTTCACCTTTCGATCGTATCCATACGTCCCACGATAGCTGTCACAAAAACATTTCAACATAAACTCCAAGAAGTCTCTCTCTGTCGAGAGAGTGGTCTCTCGATGATCGACTAGTGTCATCGTTGGTTAGTTGTCACTCATGTCACTCAAGCCGTAGCAGGACTTGTTCTCCGAATCCACGTAAATGCCGTAATATCAAACGAAAAAAAAAAAAAAAAGACTGCAGCATTTGTGTCCCACATGACCAAGAAAGCCCTAAATAAATCGTTTTTCACCTTTCGATCGTATCCATACGTCCCACGATAGCTGTCACAAAAACATTTCAACATAAACTCCAAGAAGTCTCTCTCTGTCGAGAGAGTGGTCTCTCGATGATCGACTAGTGTCATCGTTGGTTAGTTGTCACTCATGTCACTCAAGCCGTAGCAGGACTTGTTCTCCGAATCCACGTAAATGCCGTAATATCAAACGAAAAAAAAAAAAAAAAAGACTGCAGCATTTGTGTCCCACATGACCAAGAAAGCCCTAAATAAATCGTTTTTCACCTTTCGATCGTATCCATACGTCCCACGATAGCTGTCACAAAAACATTTCAACATAAACTCCAAGAAGTCTCTCTCTGTCGAGAGAGTGGTCTCTCGATGATCGACTAGTGTCATCGTTGGTTAGTTGTCACTCATGTCACTCAAGCCGTAGCAGGACTTGTTCTCCGAATCCACGTAAATGCCGTAATATCAAACGAAAAAAAAAAAAAAAGACTGCAGCATTTGTGTCCCACATGACCAAGAAAGCCCTAAATAAATCGTTTTTCACCTTTCGATCGTATCCATACGTCCCACGATAGCTGTCACAAAAACATTTCAACATAAACTCCAAGAAGTCTCTCTCTGTCGAGAGAGTGGTCTCTCGATGATCGACTAGTGTCATCGTTGGTTAGTTGTCACTCATGTCACTCAAGCCGTAGCAGGACTTGTTCTCCGAATCCACGTAAATGCCGTAATATCAAACGAAAAAAAAAAAAAAAAACTACTCGAGAGTGTGGTGACGACAGCAAAACGACGGGAAAAAGAAAACCAGTCTCAAAAGAACCACACACGAGAGCAGCGGCGACAAAAGGCTTAAAGTTGTCGACCCATCACTTGCTCGAGGCTCCCTGTGGCGATGGCTAGATTTTTTTCGGTTCCCTTCCCTCCTGAAATGTCGCAGCGTTCTTTTTCAGACAGTCCTCAGCTCACACACAACGTAAATTCACCAGAATCGGAGCCGGTATGAGGGAAGATGTCGCATCGGAGCCGGTTCATTCGAAAAGTGAGGGGAGCTGCGGGACTGCACGTAGTCCCAAGGTTACGGCGATACTCATAAATATGCATTTGGTGCATTCAACCTTGGTAGCGCGTTACGTTTATATTATATATACAGATTTGTTTTTTAACCCTGAAAGCTAGATTAATTTGGTCTCCGCAGGTGAGTTATAGGGCCAGGGGAACATAATATAGGAGACTAATCGTAACGATCAGTCAGCTAATCAGAAAAAAATCGTTAATTAACTTTTTAATTAATAAATATAGACGTATGGTTCCAATTAGAAACTTGCTCAGCGTCATCGAAAACCACTTAGTCACTTCAGAAAGACTTTTAGCGCGTGAGAAGCGTAGTAGTGCACTAAAGTTAGCACTCGTGGTGCACGTACAAAGCTAGCGGTTGCGGTAAAGCGCCCGCGCAATTTTTTCGTCTCTTATCTAGCCCCAGCCTTGTACCTGCTCTACGAGCGGTAACTTTAGTGCACTACTACGCTTCTCACGCGTTCAAAGTCTTTCTGAAAATTACTGATTAAGTGGTTTTCGATGACGCTGAGCAAGTTTCCAATTGAAACTATATGTCAATTTTCGTTAATTAAAAAGTTAATTAACGATTTTTACCTAATTAGCCAATTGATCGTTACGATTAACCCCCTATACTATGTCCCCCTGGCCGTATAACTCACCTGCGCAGAACGCATTAACCTAGCTTTCATGGTTTGTTTTTAAAAATTCCGTTAAGCTTAAAAAAACACCCTGTATATAAATTTACAAGGCTGCGCTCTTAAAACGTATATTAATGTTGGATTGTGGCGGCATGTGCCCTTGGCCAAAACAACATTCGCCGAAGCTCCTGCAGGCCTGGGGGTCGACAGGTTGAAGACTAGAAGAAAGAGGGACCCAAGCTCGGTGGATGCGCGAGGATCGAAGGAACAGGCAGAAGGCGCGAGACATCACCTTCGATCCCTGCTGACCGACGGACGTCCACGTTCTTTGTCTAGTTAGATTGGTTTGGTTTTAAGTAAATGTTTTAGTAACGTTCCTGCTTGCCTGGGTTATTACCCGTCGCGCACGCGAGCCCAATAGGAACGCAACGGGATAAACGCTTACGAACACCATCGCGCCGCTCGACAAGAAACATTTTTTTTCACGTATACAGCAGACATTTTCTCACGTAGTTGCGCCGTGGCCTTCCTTCTCCGACATTAGAGAGTTTTAGAATAGGGGCCCCCAAAGCTTGGGGCCCCCCAAGAAATAGGGGCTCACCACTGCGCATGCGCAGAACCCAAAATCTGTTTGGGGCTTTGGGTTGGCGCTTGGGTTCGGGTTGCGTCGGCAAACATGGCGGCGCCCTTTCTGCTCGCTTCGGAGCGAATTCGTCATGGTCGCTGCAGTATTAGCCCATTTAAATGCCAGTGAATAGTGCTACCGGCTTTCGCTTTGCTTGATCTGGGTGAAATCACAAACAATGAGCGGTGGGCTCGCCCCATTTTAAAGATCGTCCCCGATTTTGGCCGTTTCTAAGCCTAAACATACGCGGTAGCCGTTGACATGGCAACGTATTGGTACTCGGTGGCACGACACCAGCATCTTGAAAACAAGTATTTCAAGGCTTCAAAGTCGCTCCAGCTCAGATCTAAATAGTGCAACTGCCCGCAGAGTATGCGCGCTCGCGTTCGTCGCAGTCTCGGCATAGTTGAAGGCCAAAATCTTCGGCTGCATATGGTCAAAGCGCACACCCAGAAATATCGAGAACGAGCCATACCTAAAACAGCGCGCAAGCAAAGGAGGAAGAAAATAGAACACAGGAAAGAGCGCTGACTCCCAACTTATGTATTGTGAAAGAAAGAGAAAGAGGAAGCTTCAGACATGAAGCCCACGCGCACAAACAAGGTATAAAGAAGATAGAATAAAAACATATAAATTACTAAGTTGCAGTAGAAAACGAGAAAACTGACATTATAAGGTCACGAAGAAAAAAAAGATGAGAAAAAAGAAGAAAAAAAAAAAACAACAACAACGTGGGCTTCATATCTGAAGCTTCCTCTTTCTCTTTCTTTCACAATACATAAGTTGGGAGTCAGCGCCCCTTCCTGTGTTTTGTTATCTTCCTCCTGTGCTTGTGCGCTGCTTTAGGTATGTCTTCTATGTACAAGCTAGCTCAACTCTCTATGTTACTACGAGAACAAGCGCCAAATTAGAGCGCTACGGATTGGATTGTTTCGGCTACACCCGAAATGGGATGGCCGAACGAGTCGAGGCCGATCCAAGGCCAAAAGAAAATGGAGCAAGAGAAGGCTCCCGCGCGCGTTCGCTTCTCGATCGACGATTACATTTATGTGCTACGCGAAGTGTATGCCACTAACTTATTCCAGGATTCCAGGAGATGGACTTGAATGGCCGAAAGGGTCCCCGAAGCAATCGGAAGAAATTTCCCCACGCGGGCCAACCGCGACCGGGTCGACCTGCTGCTGGCACAGTTTAATCCGAAGCAGAGATTTCCCGCTTACTTTTCGTAACTTAACGTAAAAAAAAAAGAAAAAGAAAGAAACGGGTCTGTGTGAACGAGCCTTTAGCCGCGGAGTAGCAATACGTCACCATGTCAACAGTTACGACGTATGTTTAGGCTTAGGAGCGGCCAGAATCAGGTACGATCTTTAAAATGGGGCGAGCCCACCGCTTATTCTTTGTGACTGGAGCGAGATTAAGCAAAGCGAAAGCCGGTTGCACTATTCATTGGCAATGAAATTGGCTAATACTGCAGCGACCATGACGAATTTGCACCGAAGCGAGCGAAAAGGGCGCCGCCATGTTTGCCGATATACAACCCGGCCCCAAGTAGTGCCACTAAATAAGCTACGCTTCAGAGTAACGACACTTCGCCATATTGTGTCTTAAAATCATGATTGCCAATTATCTGAAGCTTTATCTGAAATCACAGGAAACGCTTCTCCGCCCTCTACAAATGTTTAAACAGTTCGCGACAGAGCAAAGCAATCTTAGATGACCTTCCTAACACCAACTCTAATGCTGAGGAAGCCTCCCTTATGAATCCGGACGATTGGCAGTTGTGTCTGCTCTGCATACGAGCCAAAATGGCGGCGCCCACAACAATGTCGGGGAACGGAGTGCCGATACTCTAAGCGCAGCTCATTTAGTGGCTCTAGCCCCAAGCAATTGGGGGCCCCACGTTATTTCTCGAATTTCACGTTGGGGGCGCGAGCCAACCCAAAACCCCAAACGGAGTTTGGGTTCTACGCATGCGCAGTGCTGAGCCCCTATTTCTTTGGGGCCCCAAAGCTTTGGGACCCCCGATTATAAAACTCTCTATAACTGTCGTGCTGCTTCAGCTACAGGATGGGCTAACAGCAAGCTACACCTACCAGCGTCGTGCCTGTGACCGGGGAATGGCCCGTCCGGTTCTCAGATAATTCCATTGGCTCTCATGATAGCCTGGTATTTGAGGGCGTGCACTCTCTTGGTGACCAGAGAAGTAAATCTTCTGATTCAGAGACGGTCGGCAGATGGGCCTTGCTGTGTCGTTCCAACTGGTGTTACCCTCCCTATTATTTGAACCGCAAGCCACAATAAAGTATCGTTTCGGCGCAAATGTTTTGCGTTTTAATAATTTTTCACTGTTAAGAAGTTCGTTCGTTGTCCACAATGGCGCTGCATGCGAAAAAGGCGAGCGTGCCGCGTTGCGTCGTCACAAACCCTATTCTATAAGCACGCTGTGTGAGGTGTCGTTGCGTTGGGTACCCCAAAGCTTTGGGTTACCCAAAGCGTTGGGGCCCCCTATTCTAAAACTCTCTATTGTGACGGAACCACTCGGAGCGATACGGCCTTCTTTCTAGGATGTGTTGGTATGCCCCTCCTCCTCCCCCTCATACTGCCTCCTCCTCCTCCCCGCGCGTTGCATTATAAGACATTTCCCATATTGCACCGCGCGGTTACGCCGACGCCGACGCCGCTCAAGCCGGAAACGGGCGCCTAAGAGCTGCGCTCTAAAAAGCTGCTGGTGCCAAATCAGCTGCCCTTTCCGCCCAATAGTGTCTTCTGGTTTTGGTCATCATTGGGGAGTGTCCCCCTAAACCGGAAGTCTCCCGCAGCATCACCTCGTGTCGCCTCCAGAAGCTACGTACCTCCAGTGCGTAGATCTACTGGTGTTTACGTTCGGAGGAAGGAAAGGGGAGGGGTGACAGGGGGGATGAGAGGACGCGAAGGTTTTTTAAGGTGGCATTAGCGTAGCCCGTTCGGTAGCCAGGCACATCGCAACGGGTTTGTGGCCCTCTCGACGAAGCCATTTCGATGCTACTACACCTGCGCGTTGATTAGCCGCAGAGCCAAGTACACACAATATTCGAAACATAAAATGAGGGAAAGCACAACATTACAAAATTGAACTCTTCAGTAGTAAGGGGTTACAAGGAATGGGTTACTCTAAGTGCGTTATTTTTTGGTAACTTTAAATAATAACGCTTTGATTTTTTCGTCCTTAACTCATAACTGCAGTTCAGTTAGATTTTTTTTAGGTAAGGATAAAAGTAGCGGCGATATGTTTTTCGCTACTTTCAGCAGTTTCTCGATTATTAATACATCGTTAGACGAATAGAATCTAATAACCTCTCAGACTTTACAAATGATGTGTTTCAGCATTTTTAGTTCGTCTAGTGCCAACTTGGGATTACGCGGTTTCTCATGAGTTACAAGGCGCCTACGGTCACGCATAAATGTAGTGCGAAAAACTTGGTTATCCCTACACATGCGATGGTTCCTTGTGAGTGAACACTTACATGTTCATCGCTTAAAACACTATCTTTGATGCCGCGTTTTTAATTTTCTTTCATGGGCAACTTTTTTTTTTTTGAACACATCAGCCATGGAACGAAAGAAACGCAGTGACCAGTTTTTTTGTTTTTTTTCATTGATTTTCATTTTATTTCATATCATCTATTGTTGTTGCTCAAAGACATCCTTTGGGACGTATTACATGACGCGCATTGAAAAAATATCACCGTTACGTTTTAAGAAGTACGGTAATTATAATTACCATTTCGTTCAAATAACTGTACCCTTAACTTTGCTATATTTTAAAGCAAAGTGTCGAACCGGAATCGAACCGAACCGAAAACCGGAACCGAACCGGTATTTTTTCCGGAACTGAACCCGAACCCGAACCGTTATGTTGTTATCGCGATGAACCCGAACCGGAACTGAACCGGAAAAAAAATAACGGTTACCGGCTCATGTCAAAACGGTTCGGCCACGCGCTGTTGACAATGAATGTGCTATCAATGCCATTTGTTTTTTAAGTGCCGTCAACTCACACACACCTCGCTTACATATGTTTCTTCTCCGCTCAATCTTAGGAATATAAACGCTGCATCCATGAATCTTGACATAGGAACCAGTATTGCGCTGGTCGCGGCTTGCACGGAAAAAAGAAAATTAAAAAACTGTGCAAAAAAAAAAAAAAATCGCGTCACGGGATTTTATTTTCCTACAATCTCGTAAATCCTAAATGCTGCTGTGTGCTCACTTCATAACACGTTTCTAAAACCTGATGTTGCAATTTTTATTTTTTTATTTTGATGTTATTTTGATGTTATTTTGATTTTGTTATTTTGATTTTGTTATTTTGATTTTGTTATTTTGATGTTGCAATTTGTCATTTATAATTTCAGAACCGGTTCGCGAACCGGTTCGCGGATCGAATTGATCGAACCGGAACTGAACCGGAACAAAATAAATTTACCTGAACCTGAACCGTAACCGAACCCGTATTTTTTCGGTTCGACACACTGTTTTAAAGGAACTGTAACGAATTCCTTTTTCAAAGTGACTTGCCGCGAGTCTTCTGAAAACGGCAAGGGGTCGCACTGTCAGGATGCCGTATGGACTACATCGGACGATCTAAGAGCGCGCCAGATAAATTATGTTTTCCTCTTGTTTCTTCTTCCACCAGCCCACTGTGACAACAGCGTTGCGAACGCTTCATACTCCCTCTGCCAAACTTGGCAGGCTCGGTGTATCGACCTCAGCGCCACTCGCGTTGTCTGTACCCACACGGCCGCGCAAAATCACATTGTCGCGTCGCGCCGGCCTAAACATCCCACGGTGTTCCAGTGCAGAGTAGCACTAGCGAATTCGCGCCACTCCACTAGTGTAGTTGACGCCACCCAGCTGGATAACGCGACAAATTATATTTTAGTTGGAGAGCATTAACTATCACACGGAGCGAAGCCGGCGTTGTCTGTTACCGTCTGTAGCAGCGAAACGGCAGTTAAATTCCCATTGGCCTAAAGCACAGGGACGCAGATGCATCGTCACGGAAGCCATGGAGCCGACGGGGTTCGCCGCGCATGCGCAGTGGGGGGGGGGGGGGGGAGCGTGATGTCACCGTCAGAGCGGCGTATGCGATAGGAAGACGTGGCGCGCTGCTTGTAGGAATGCCGTGCGTGTATGAATGCTTTCGCATTCCTACACGCAAGGAGTCTTAAGTGTGTTCTTTAAATTTCTGCTTCTTTTTAGGATAAGTTCACTCCTAGCATAACATACACAGATAGACGGCGGGAATGCACTGTGCTCGATTGGTTTAGCGGGGGCCAGATAATACGGGCACCAACAAAAACATGACCGCGATAAAGCGTTTCTTTTGGCGCTGTTTGATAAGCCTCTTTAGCTGCCAAATAAGACGCTGTCGCTCTGCTCGCACACTATACAAAGTGTTATGTAGGTTGCAGCTGCCCGTGCCATGACGTGCAACGTGCGCGCGAGACTGTCGCGTGAAGTGCTTGGGGACGAGATCCAACAGTCACGCCTCTGGCGGTATGCTTCAGCTGTGTGGGCAACAAACCGAATTTTCTTGTTTGTTGTTGATTAGAGAAGATGACGATTCGAAGACCGCTCCTCGTGCGTTCGATGCACTGATCACAGCGAAGAGCTCGTGCCCAGACCGTGCTGGCGAGGTTCAATTCCTTTGTTATGCTGTGTTAGTAAACACCGGGCTTTGTGCACAACAACCTCGCCCCCCATTCACACTGGAAGCGGATCCGCGTTCGCGAAGCGGTTGCGAAAGCGGTTGTATAAAGATCCAGTGCAATTGCACGCGCATTTGAGGTCATCGTGTGCGCGTGCAATTGTACTGAATCCTTATACAACCGCGTTCGCAACCGCTTTGCGAACGCGGATCCGCTTCCAGTGTGAATGAGCCCTTATAGTTCAATCTCCTTCCCAATCGCCGACGTGCGCGACCGAAAGCGTCGCTGTGGTCGGCCTTCCACGATTGGCCCAAAAGCTGACTATGACGTCGGGAAGGGTATACCATCAACGGAAATAAGAGGAATGAAAGAACTTTAATTTTGACGGTGTTGGAAGTGTTGCTTTGAGAGCACAATGATTTCAGACTTACACCGTGCCCATTTACAAACACCATCGAACTTGTTCACAAGGTAATGAGGTCCCGAAAGATAACCGAACGAGGGCGCCACCGAAACATCTCGCCGCAAATTCCGAGATGTTTTGGTGGCGCCCTCTTATGGTTTCCCTCCGTGACGTCACGACTGGGATTTGCCTCGCCGTGACGTCACCAGTTATTATTCTGGCTACTTACCATCAGGTGCGACGACGACTTCGATGGTGTGTTTAAAAAGCACAGTAGAAGCTAGGAGCCATCGCAATCCGAAACTAACACCGTCAAAGTTGAAAATCTGACAGTGCTCATATGCCCATGGTTTGGCCAATCATGAAAAGCTGACCACAGCGACGCTTTTGGCCGCGCACATCGCTAATAGAAGGTTGACTTATGCATATGAAAATCTTTGGCATTTTTCTCTTTTTTAGAGCGCAGCTTTTAGGCACCTGTTTCCTCATATAGCGGCGTCGGCGTCGGCGTAACCGCTATATACGGGAACGGGCGCTTAATAGTCCCATAATTCAACACTGTGCGCGTTGCATTATGGGACGTCACAGACCTACGCCCCAATTAAACTTCCCCGCTAATACCGGTGCCACACGGGCAACTCGAATGCCATTTACAACGAATGGCATTCGTGTGATCAACGAATCGGCTTGCGATCTGTCGCGCGTGGAACGCCCCACGCTCGGAGTGTCGCGCGCTAATTGGCCGATCGTTCAAATGTCATTCGTTGTAAATGGCATTCGAGTTGCCCGTGCGGCACGGGTATAAGTTTAGTGAATGAACTGAATTCGCGTGTAGGTTTGAGCGTCCCAAATTGCAACACTCCACGTGTTGCATTATGGGACGTCACAGGCATTTAGACCCATTAAACTTCCCCGCTCAATTTAGCGAAGAAACTGAATTGGTGTGTAGCTCTGTCTCGTCCCAGAATGCGCCACTGCGCTCTTTGCATTATGGGACGTCACATGGCACGGCTTCATGGAATGCGGTTTGACGCGTGGCGCCGCCCCCAAATAGGGCCCCCATCGTTACCCCCCCCCCCCCCTCCTCTATTACCTACCCTCTCGGCGTAAGCAGCGCCGCCAATCAGGGCTCTCTCAATTGTTTTTACCACGGTTCATCGCACAATCAAAATACCCCAAGAGTCGCGCTCTCATTTCGCATTACAGAGAAGTGTAAACTTCTTTTACTTTTAATAAATAGCATTGTTTAGCTACCCCTGCCCCCTCCCGATTTTGTGGATCTTTCTGGCCTCCTAATGCACAGTAGGTCTCCGCAGTAGATCATTTCAGCTAACTGTGCTTGCACAGTCAGCTGAACCTGACGACCTCAACGTCGTCCTAGAGGTCGTCCTAGAGGTTGCCCTAGGCCTCGTCTTGGACGTCGCCCAAGGGACATCAGAACGTCGTCTTCGACGTTCTAATGTCCCTTGGGCATCAGAACGTCGAAGAACGTCGTCTTCGACGTCGTCTTTGAGGTCTTCCTGGAGGTCGCACTAGAGGTTGTCCTTGAGGTCTTCCTGGAGGTCGCCCTAGAGGTTGTCCTTGAGGTCTTCCTGGAGGTCGCCCTAGAGGTTGTCCTTGAGGTCATCCTAGAGGTCGTCTTAAAGGTTGTCTTGATGCCACCCTAGAGGTTGTTCTAGGTGTCGTCATAGACGTCGCCCTCTAGGACGTCGTCCTTGAGGTCGTATTAGACGTCGTTCTTAACGTGGTGCTTAACGTCGTCCTTGGTCTCGTAGCAAAATAGGGAGGAAGACATGACGAATGCTATCGCAATTCATAGACAACTAACACTATAGACCTTTCCAGCGGCAGTCTCGAACGAAGCGATTTACAGCGCGTATCCCTGGTTTTGAGAGTGCACGTCAGTGTTGCCCGACTGCGCTGAGCTGTGGAGTTTCTCGTCAGTGGGCCGTGGCAGCCTGCGTTGGCGCGATTCCGGACGCTGGTGGCGGCTGAATTGCCACGTTTTCTTTTTTATCTTCTGTTCTGTGGCGAGCATAATTTATAGAGGTCTTTAAGAAAGCAGTGCTCTATTTTTTAGAACAAAAACAAAGAAATGAAAGCTGTTTTGGTGAGTCCGTGGGCGACAGAACAAATGCAACTGGAATGTTTGTTTAATTTATGTTCATTGTTTTACGGCACCGTACACTCAACCGTGCCAATCTATAAATGTCAAAATATTTGACCACACAGGATATCCGTACTGCATGGATATTCCCCGCCCACAACATAAAATTTAACGAGTCTCATCACTCGAACAAAAAATATATTGTACGTACCCCACGGTGCCGCGTTATCCGAACAGGATTTGAGAAAGGTCTCAAACAACACAGCATATCCAATATACAGTGTCGACGATAGTCACTTCACGAGAATCAAACGGAATCCGGCGTGTTCTGGGGAACATGTAGAAGAGAGCTCCTTTTTTGCACAGCTCCATAGCAAATGAACGAACGTGCTTATTGTGTCGCCACACCCCGGACCCGACCCTATCAGCTAGTTTTTGCGAAGACCCGGAACACAGCCTAGAACGCTTTTTGGAGATTATCTCGACGGAAATAATCCTCCAAGCACGTCGAACTGCCTGCGTCGCGGGCTGCTTGACATTCGCTCTCTTCGTTCGTTTCCTGCGAACGCCGAGCGGGCTACGAGCCCTGGTATTCTCTGGTTCTCACAGTGGAAGATAACATACAAAGGGTAAGCATCCTAAACAGGCGAATAAAATAAAAACCTCCAAGAAAAGCCGCCGAACTCCGAATGCAAAATGCAGGTGGGGAGTCGCGCTGACCGTGTTTCCACAGCTCAGGCGGGTGCAAGAAATTTCTGGCTGATAGGGGTCGCTCGATTCGCAAAATGGCGGCGGCCAGAGCGCTCTTTCTGCAAAGGTCTATAGTCAGTTACAGGTTAAGAAGGTAGCGGCAAATGCCCCTCAAAGGGAATCAGATATCCCTCCGCCACCTCCGCATCCAATAGCGTCCCACCATTTCCGTGACGTCGTGGCCAACGCGCGAGGAGGGTCTTGCCCTTCTGTACATATTTGCTTTATCTTTCGACTTTGACTTAGCATTGTGGAAGCCACCAGAGGGAGATTAGAGTTCTCCCCCACCGACGGAAACAAATACGACTTTCGGGGATTAGCTTCCCCCCCCCCCCCCCCCCCCCCCCCCCCCGATGGATACAAAGGCTGCTTTCAGGGGCTCGGTTCCCTCTCCGATGAATAGAAAGGTCGCTTTCTTAAAAAGTGGGATCGGAGACAAGTGGGAATCCATTGAAGCGGAACAAGGGGCGTTTCCAGTGAACTCTTCTTTCGACTGCGGAGAGATTTGAAACGGGCGCATCACACTTGTGGGAGGAGTTTCTCCTACCTTCTTGACTTGTAACCGACTATAGTGGTTTCTGCAGCCATTTTTTTTAATGTTTGCTCAACTATCTATCTTGAAGGTTGGGCTTTGTTTACAAAGAAACTGGCATTTTTCCACACTGCGCACGCGCAGGAACCAGATTCGCGGGAGGTGTGTGCGCATTCGCCCCGCCGACAGCAGCGCCACCGCAGCGCCGTGACGTCAGAACCTCTCTTTCGCTTACGCTCTTCCCAGCCACCTGCTAGGCACATCCGGTATGGGCGAAAGAAATAATATTAAAACACCCAACCTTTAATTAGTAAAAGAAAAATATAAGTGAGGCAAAACGAGAGTCGGTGACGGATGCGCTTATATCCTGAATGTGATCTATTGGCGTGGCGACGGCAAAACAATGTTTTTGCCCATACTAGAAGTGACAATATTCAAGATGGCGGCGCCCTTGTGAAAGCGGTCCTGCCACCAATTTTATTCTTTTGTCCTCGTATCTGTTCGCGTTGTTTTTATCATGGGCGTTCCCCAACCTACCGAATTTAGCATTGTTTTTAATGTTCATTTTCTTTTTTTCCTTGTTCTGTTCTGCGATACTAGCCTTGTATATTAAAATGATATGTGTTATTTAGATAAACCTGGACACATTAACGTGCTTGTTGCTTCATTTCCTTCGCTCTCTTTCTATATTTGCAGAAACCGAACCGAAGTTCTTCAGTCTAAAGACTGCAATGGAAAAGTTCGTTGGAGTTTTTGAAAAAACAGTACAACACTAAAGTGAATTGGACTGATATGTGGTCAAACAGCCAAGAAATGAAAGACCTGTTCGGGGAAAAAAAGTAACTAAACCTCAACCGAAAGTCTCACACAATTGAACAAAAAAATATTGCGACATTTTTATCCTAAGTACTTGTTTTGTTGGAAGCCGCCCCACCTTGGTGTTATCAATGAAGGGTTTCAACAAGCCGTGTTTTGCAACAGTAATATTGACACGAGGAGCTTGGGCTGCAGCTTCAAAGCACGCCATTTTTATACCTCACTTAACCCCCCCCCCCCCCCCCAAAAAAAAAAAAAAGACTTAAGAAAACTTCCTAATTTTAAGCTTGATAACTTCCTACGTGAGCGAATTAATCGACAGAAATAAACAAATTAGGAAGGCAGCGCCGAAAGGGAAGCTCCGGCGTAATTGTGATGGTCATTGCTTTTTTGTTTTGTTTATAAAATGTTTACAATTTACTTAATATCCACCGGTGAGTATGTATCCAAAAAATTTAATCAAAACATTAATTTAATTTGATAAAATGAATTTGGAAATTTACGCCCACACCACCGAATCTATTGCTGCCGCTTTACTGGCAACAACGAGCAGGGGCACTCGTGACGTCAGACGTATCCGAGAGCAGACGACGCTCTCTACTTTACGGCGTTAAGCGTTCTGCTGATGGTGAGCGTCTGTGGCTTCGCGAATTGCGTCTGGATTAAGCTGTTTGCGTCATGTGATGGAGGGTGGGAGAAATGGGGGATTGGCGGCGGGGTGCTATGGCACCACGAAGGAAATCATCACAGTGAAATCTTATTGGTATCCGACAAGTCTCTACGACGGAAGTGGATCTGAGCAGTCCGACGCGAACGCTGGCTCTTGGCGTTCGCGTCTTGCTAGGGAACAGTTCGCACCTTGTTAGCAGATTAAACCCTCCACGCCATTTTGTTCGAAGCGGTATCCGAGTCCACACGTCGGCGGATCGTGAATACAGCCCCCAACGGAGCTGACCTCGAAGGAGACGCCGGCGGATCGAATACGGAGTGCAAATCGTCTGGTATCTGGAGCTAAAAATCTTTGGAAATTCGCTAATTGCTTGCTTGATGAATCGTAGTTCATCATTTCCCACGGACGATCGCGACGCCTTCCGACGCTGGGCGAAACAGGCCCAAGCTGCCCATGTGCTGATGATTATACACCTGACGTCAAAAGGCGGTAGACCAGGAAAGTTGGAGGTTAGTTTCGGTTTCGCTTCTAACGCATTTCTACGATTAAAAATTATTTATAAACTTTTGGGAGAAATTTCCTTGCTGCTCTAGGCTCAGTATCTCGCACTCTTTCAGAAAATATGTCTAGTTGAAAACGTTCAAATATACGCCAGAGCTCTCCTTTAAAGATTGACATCTGCAACCCAGATTGCATAGCGCTATAGACTGCTGAAAATATGCATTTAACCATTATAAAAAATTATACATGTCGCTATTCGTGCGGTGGTAAGCACACTATAGTAACGTTGTCCACGCCCTTCTGGTCAGCGAAAATACGAAATATGAACGTTCGTCGATAAACGGTTTATTGATTGCTTCGTTGCTTTTCAAATGTATGTTAGATCACTCTGACGATTTTTTTTTCATGTCTTAGGTTTTATATACAAGTCGAAGGGGGCACGGTAAAAATGGGTGATCCAAAAACAGGTTCCGGTGCCCGCAGCCTTTTGTACGCTAACCTCTATGACAACGAATCGAATGCTACCCAAACATACACCGTCACGCATACTACCATTCGCAAAGAAAGATCATCTGTAAAAGTAAGCAACGGATTCAGTCTGGGCATTGAAACTTCGGGAGGTGTGTCATTAAAAACGGTGTTTGGATTGAGTGGCAGCGTCGGCGTTAAATACAACTTGGACAACACCACGACCGACACTCAGACGAAACTCAAGACGTTTGCGGTGGCCACAGGAGTCAACGTTCCTTCCAACAGGACTGTTCGAGTGGAGTGGTTCGCCACCACCGCTGAAAGCGTACGTAATTCCTTAACCAGGGCGCTGCAGTCAGCTTTGTGTTCACTTCAGCGATTTGCACATTAAAGTGACCATGGGGGCGCTGTTGTTCAACCAATTCTTTGCATCGATATCTATCCATGCACTAAAATATTTTACACCCTTAAGGGGGTAAATCAACGTGTCCCAGGGCTAGCACACTAAAGCCGTGGTCACACCCCTTATGCATCACACAGACGACAGTCTGCATGCAGAATGGAACGCGAGTAGCCGCGAGTTTCGTGCTTCGAATGCTGCATGGCACCGAGTTAAAGGGGAAACAAGCAGAAACAAAAGCAAACGAAACCTTTCGCGCCGCGCGTCTGCGGTCGATGCACTTGGCACTCGGCATCCGACCCACGGATATTGCCGTGACTCGTGTTTGCAGTTTGTCTTTTTCTTTTGTATGATGTATGATGCCCGAGTCCCACTAGAGCAACAAACAAAAACAACCGACGTGGACAAGCCTCTAACCATAGCCTCCTCTATACTGACAAAGCATGGCAGATCGCCACGAGACGCGGCAGCCAAAAGTGAGATGGTATAGAGCGGCCGACAAGAGTCATGTAACGGGCGCCCCGCTGAGGCGAGACGCCGAAGCACTTGCACCGAGTGATGGAATGTTCGCTCGTGCTTACGTGGGGCAGAAGCTGGAGACACTAGAACACAATGAAAGTTCTGTAGCGGATAGAGTAAAACTGGACAAATTTACTGTATGCAGCGAATGGACGCTCGTTCCTGCGGTACATGAGCGTTCAGTAAGTGCAACTTGTGTACACCCGTGAGCGATATGAAGGTGAACAGCCCTCTTCTTGTTTTTGACGCTCCTGCAAGTTTTGGAACAAGCTCTGTTCCAGAAGAGGGCTAGAATGCAAAGTTTAGACCCCAAGCCACGTACCATTTGAGACGTTGAGAGTTAATATTAGCCCCGAGAAGTTCGCGTGGCGCCCCCTTACGGCAAACCGGGGGGACGTCACGGCGAGGAGAGAATTTTTCCCCGACTCGCCCCGCTCGCCTTGTGGAGGCTGTGACGACGCTAGCTGTCGGCGCGCTCGTTCCTACTGTTTTTTTTTTTTTGGCGTGTTTTTCGTAGGAAGTGTAAATTTTTATATGTGCCTTTATTGAGGTATGTCCTGTAGCTACAGGCGAAACTTCAACCAACATTTTAAGAATGGTTGACAGGGCAGGCAACGCATGAATCGCCGCTGGTAATTGAAAATATAGAAATATGGCGACAATTGCAGGAGCATCACTATAGATTTACATCTCGCACAATTAATGCTGCTGATGGTCTGGATGAATTGGCAGGTTATGATATACTTCTTTGAATCTCTGCTTTTAAACAAGATCGCTGAAGCAGAAAAGCTGCATGCTGCTCGAGCAACATGCTAAATACAGTCTGGGCCATGGGGAGAGAATCACAAGTAAGACAGCCCAAGTGCAGGGGCAAAGTAAAAAAAAAAAATGAACATTTATTATATACATTTCTCGCATTTGACCTTTGCTGGATTCGGATAGTATTTCAATAGGCTACACGGGTGGTATCTGTGGACTTGTTTATATCAACCCTCAAGTAATGTATACCAAACTTAAGCGAAGGTGTCTAGCTCGTTATTAGTCCCTTAAGCCCTAAAATTCAGGTTTTACTTAAATCGAATTGTCCTGAAGCTAAAATACCAGAAGCTTTTCTCACGCAGACTGTCGCCCTTCACAGGTTCCACATTTTCTGCTAATAGTGCTGCATGTACAACTGGACAGACGTTCGAATGCTTGCTTCTACTAATGTTTTTCTCTGTTGTCCGAGAGTCCAGCTGTAGGGAGTTTGGAGGCTGAGGACGCTTTTGGAGACCTGCAGCAGTGTCTCTTTTAATTGGAAATGACAATTCAGGCTAAACTGTGTATTTTCCGAATACCCAAGGTAGGAATAAAAATGTGTAGTGCCGTAATTTGGAAAACATTCCAAAATTACGGCACTATTGCTGTTCATATTTTGGGCAGTTCAATACATATCATACAGTCAACTGGGGGCGATTCGGCCGTTTTCACCGCTACCATACAAACTAATTTCCAGTAATTGTGCATCTTCTAAAAAATGTGCCTGCATACGTGTATAAACTATATAATTAATTCGCGAAGAAGCTACATTTATGTAAAACAACCCTGTTCCACGAGCACTTCAAAGATAATCAGACACGGGGCTTCTAAAACATCTGCGAACCAGCGCATAGAGAGTGGCAGCGCAATGTCGGGGTCACGAGCTAATTTGCCGACCACCCAAAGGCCCATGATATAAACGCCACTTCAAATGCCTTGAAAGCAGGATGTAATATCGTCCTAAATCAAGAACGTGCAAGGAACAGAATCCCAGCGTCTGAAACACTTGCGCCACCGCTTCACCGATCCTTCGCAAAATTGCCTTGTGTCGTGTGGACGGACGGGGAGGTTCATCGGCGGTATTGCATCCGCCGATAGCTTTCGGGATTTGTAACCTAATTTGAAAGGTAAAAGGGACAAGCAGGCTTATAAAATTTACGGAAGCAGGTCAATATCGGCCTAACTCAACGTCTTGTACACCGGGTAAACGAAGTCCAGCTCATCGAAGAGCTTGCGGCACACAACGCCAAACCAGGAAACCGGTGCTGGGAAGCGAGTCGATGCGAGATTGCGGAGCGGAGTCCTCACCCTGACGTCACGGTACACCTCACCCAATCAGGGCGCGGCGACCGCAGCGACGCTTGTGTTCGCTCATGGGGCTAATAGCTTTAGGGAGCCGTAAAATAGGCAAGAAACCAGGTAAGGTGTTCACCTTCATATTGCCGGCGGGTGTACTTCGTTCATTGTGGTTGGTTCGAGGTAATGAATTGTGGACATGGTTGAATGATAGAACGGCCATTTCAGATGTGAATCATGTCATTACAGAGAGTGACAGTGTTAGAGGGAGCAGCCGATGAGCCTAACACATCATCGCGTGACAACTTTCCATTTTTTGCTACGTTAATTTCCTTTAGTCTTTTTCGCTCGTATTCTTCAAGCGTGTTTTTTTCGGTGTGAGATAATAACTCGGTGACTTGTAACTAAACTCTGTGACGGCAAGGTCACCGGTGCGTCGTTTCATAGCCTCCTCTATAGTGACAAAGTCTGACAGATCTTCACGTGACGCGGCCGCTGAATGTGAAAAGGTAGAGCGGGCGACAGAACTCATGTAACGGGCGCCCCGCTGCGGCGAGAAACCGAAACGCACTTATCCCGAACGATGGAATGTCCGCTCGCGTTCCTCGCCGCTTCTTTTCTCGTCGGGTTTGAAAGCAATGTTTTGTGTCCTCGCTGCTGCATAAACTGTGCGCTGGACGCCCATGTTCCCCGAGAAATGCTCTGTGCTACCAGATCCTCGTGCTCCAAATCTGCAACCGGGCACTTTATGGCTCCGTTGTCAAACTGCGAGGCTCTGCGAGTAAAGGGGAGGCTATGACCGTATTGACCCTACTGCCGATGCTCCGGTAACGAAACCTATCGCAATCTACACAATACGCCTCACGCGGGCCGCTCTGGTTCCAACACTACCCTGTATTCCAGTACACTGTATCGTTACTGCATGACATACGTTAAAGACAACAGGCTAGCTGTCTCACTGGACTGGCTCTACAGCCTAAACCACTACAGCCTAAACCACTGTTGCAGTACCTCAAAGTCACAACTACCTTACGCTCTGCAAACTGGAACGTCAAATCTGATTTTGCCACTCGGTTGCTTCATTTCATCTTCGCTGCAGTTCCAATGGTTTTTAATTTTTGCTGACTGAAAAAGCGACGAACATGATGTCGCAATCAAGGACTTGTTTAAAGCTTAAATGAACGCGGAGGCTTGCCCTTGTAGTCTATCGGGCGAACGCCTCCGCGTAGCCCGACTAACGTTCGAGTATATCCTGGGATTCGGCATCATTCGACCATCGAAGAGTTCCTGCGGCGTACGCATAGCCATCTGCATGCTAAACGACTGTGCAATTTTATTTGTATGCCATAGCATAACATAAAAACTTGCATTGTTATTCCACTGCATATTTTTAACTATAATTCGAATACCTTCAGTGAAGCAATTAATCGAAACCCAAAAAATAAACTCGAACTTTTATGCACGAAACCTACGTCTATTGCATAGAAAAAATGCTTGCGTACGACTGGCGCACTGTAGATATTGCTTGCACGCGACGCCATCGCTCCGGGCTGGTGGACATTTGTACATGTTATTTCCAAGAAAACATACTTCCTGTCGTTCTAAATGTAGGCCATAAAATGTACGCACTTAGGAGCGAGACCACCACAATGACGGTTGATGTGACGTCAGCGCAAGCCCTAGAAAAAAAAAAAACAGGCTTGTCGAGAGATGCAGACATTTTAAAAGGATGCATTTAATTGCTTACGGAAGCTTTTACCGACTCTCATAACTCCTTCTTGACCTTTTTAGGATATTGATTGGACCTGCGATTTTACCATCAGTGGATACTTTGCCATAGGGCTCAAGGAAAAATTTCAAGACACCTACGTGCTCATCCTTCCAGCGTATTACCTCGGCCTTGCCAACAACGAAATGGAAATAGTAGGCCCTCGGCACGCGCGCTTCGTGGCTAAAGGTGTGTTTAGAAAGGTCTTTGTGCCGGGATCTGACATCTACACGAATGATGTGACGGAAACGCTGAAGAAAAGAGAGGTGATTGTTTCTGGAAGGTCACGGATTGCTGGTGAATTTTAAGGAAGAGTCTGGCGATAACGAACGTTCCTCCTTAGATATATTAAAGGGGAAAAAAATTATGTCGCCTTTTTTTATTATGTAAACGTCAACCGTGTTATGGTTACCGCACAGAGATACCAGTGTTTGGTCGAAAAGACATTTAAACTTTGATTAAAACAAATAAAACGATTTCTAAATTGCACTTGGTTGACGTTCCTCAAGCTACTTAGAATGTCGTTATGCCAATTGTGGTAGCCACTGGCTTCCGAGCAGTGCTAAACCGCGGACGTGACGGCCGGAGTTTTGCGCCTGGGCGTTTCCTTTGTGGTAGGCAAGGTTCGCCACCCTTCTGGCCTATTCTGTCGCACTCCTCCACGTGGCTCTCGTTTCAGGCCCGGGAGCAGTCGGGCGTTCCCTTCACTAAGTTGACGGTCGTCTGCGGAGATCTATGGATTGAGCTCCTGCGATGGGTCAAGTCGTGGCGTGAGCTCGTCCGACCGCCGATGTCTCTGCTTACGGTTCCCCTGCCTCAGGTCGGAGAGCGCGGCGAGCACTTATCCGTGGATTGCTCCGCTGCAGTTTCATTTTGGAGTCCCTTGCTTACTAATAAGCTATGCTGGACACCGAGATCATTGTTGTTGGCACGGAGTTGATGAACCCGGTGTGGCGTCCAATGTGTCTTTCCCAACGGCCGAGGGCTACCCCTGCTGGTAGCCCTCGGCCGCGGTGATGAACCCGGCGTGGCGTCCAATGTGTCCTTCCCAACGGCCGAGGGCTACCCTTGCTGGTAGCCCTCGGCCGCGGTGATGAACCCGGCGTGGCGTCCAATGTGTCCTTCCCAACAGCCGAGGGCTACCCTTGCTGGTAGCCCTCGGCCGCGGTGATGAACCCGGCGTGGCGTCCAATGTGTCTTTCCCGACGGCCGAAAGCTACCCTTGCTGGTAGCCCTCGGCCGCGGTGATGAACCCGGCGTGGCGTCCAACGTGTCTTTCCCAACGGCCGAGGGCTACCCTTGCTGGTAGCCCTCGGCCGCGGTGATGAACCCGGCGTTGCGTCCAATGTGTCCTTCCCAACGTCCGAGGGCTACCCTTGCTGGTAGCCCTCGGCCGCGGTGATGAACCCGGCGTGGCGTCCAATCTGTCCTTCCCAACGGCCGAGGGCTACCCTTGCTGGTAGCCCTCGGCCGCGGTGATGAACCCGGCGTGGCGTTAAATGTGTCCTTCCCAACGGCCGAGGGCTACCCTTGCTGGTAGCCCTCGGTCGCGGTGGTGAACCCGGCGTGGCGTCCAATGTGTCCTTCCCAACGGCCGAGAGCTACCCTTGCTGGTAGCCCTCGGCCGCACGGTGGGACGGGCATGGGGTTCCCTTTGACCACCGGCCCCCGAACGTAAATGTAGGTGATCCACACCCGAAAGAAAGACTTCTTCCAAAAATACCTGGCCGCAACACTTCGCACGTAGCATTATGGGACGTCTGTGGTCACGGAGAGGAGTTGCATGGTTTCAGGTTCTACTGCCCCATTGACGGAGTAATGCATCTCAGCACTGCATACAAATAAAGTCCGCCCTCGCTGGTATTTTAATCTAATGCCCCTGAATAAGAAAGGTACCGACATCTTCTGCCTCCTACTCTGACGCGCTCACCTTTTATTTTTATGTTTTGCTCATTTACACCCGCGCGTAGAGTGCCTTCATACACACGCGCGCTTTTGCTTGAGTGGTGACATCTCAGCCATTTTTCCACCCAATCGCTTTTTTTTTTTTGCATTTTGAAGCGCGCGCAATCCGGTGTCACTCAGCTCGAGCGCGTAGCTTTGGCTAATACATAGACGCCATTTTACCGCCCAAGTCACGCACCGAGTGCGCGAGAGCGTCACGCGCTGGCACATTCAAGGCAACAATGGATGTCTTCACCCTCAGACAGACAGACATGTAGGCACCCTACCCGCGCGTCGACTGTAGCGCCGCCTGAATCGCTCCAAGATAGCAGACGGCCTTCCTATAATTGCTTTATACTTCAGTCAGAGCGTAGTCAAAGGCTGAAAGACACGCAAATACATACGCACAGGTTAAAAGCGCACTGTCACGGTCTACCAGCCGCGAAGGATGTTTTCAAAGAAAGACAATGTAAGCCTTCACGTTGCACAGTCGGCGTTATTTGATTGGCGACATGAGCTCACAGCATGCACTGCACTTCGACAGCATAGGCATTTCTTCTCCCTCCTCGTCCCTCATGCACACACTTATTGTTATATTTTGCTTTCTCGCTCTCGCGCGACGACGGTAGCGCCACCTAGATCGCTCCAAGATAGCAGGCGGCATTCTTTAAAGGATGTCGCTACTTTTGCGTATAAAGGGGCTTTGTGTCTATCAATCGGCTTCGTGAGAGCCCCCTGTTAAAACACGGACCTCCATCGGCAGTAAGAACTTTCTTTGGCTTAGGGGGGAGCAGGATTACGGCCGGCCGCCTCTCAGACCTTCTGGCGGCTTGGCTATCCTTCCAGAGTTCAGCATGACTGTCCCGGTTCAAGGGTCGTTTAAGAAGCCTAGGACATTGAGGATACAGTGGAACATGGTGACCCGCGGAGTATACTTCTTCTTCCATTTTTTATAGTAGTCCGTAGTTACATGTGGATAAACTCTGGCGCGTCGAGAGCCCCCAATAGCGTGCCACAGTATTCTATCCGTTTTGGTTGGCAACACCTACGGTATTATAAATTTGATAAAAGACGACGAAGCTAAGCAAGTCTCGTGTTCTCTTATCCTGTCGTTCCTAATTTCTAATATATTGACACGCTAGTAATGACTTCTACTAGCTAGACAGACGCAAACGCCTATTTGATAGGAAGCGATGCATAAGGCCTGGCGGCTTCCGCCTTAGTCAAGCTCGCTCACCCCTGAGAGACCATACCGACCAACATGTCTTTCCCGAAGGACACACCAAGCGTCGGAGAATAAATACTCTATCAAGCAGAAAATCTTCTGAACAAAACTAGAAACGATGAAAGTGTTGAAAATGGCTCCCCTGTCATTACCGACGAAAATTCTTACTCAGATCCATCGAACTCATTGAGAATAATCATATACGCTCATTCCAAAAGGACACCAAATGAAGACAACTGGACGGGGCAAAAAGATCAAAAACGGCACAAGAGCTCGAGCACCGCTTCCAGCGGTCCTGCATCGATTGAAAGAACACACCATCAACGGTCTCACCATCGCCATAAAGCCACTGAATTCAAACGTTCTCGTCGCAAAATAAACTTCAAAAGCAGCACGAGAAACTTTACGGCGTCGCTCCAGATGGTGCGACTTAAGTAACACAAAATCATCGCCTTAAACTATTCGCCATCAACACTCGTAACATGGAGTCAACATAGGCCCTTCTGGCCGTTATCTGCATCGGTGCGATTCGTGTGCAGGTATACCCGCCTCATTAAAGGGACTGCGCAGTGGGTGTCATACGCGGGGTATGAAAAGATATACCAAATGCCGCCTGCTGAAGGCTATCTGCAGCACAGCGCCACTGAAAAACACTCGCCGACTGGGACAGACTAAGGCCGTAAAACTTGTTTTTTATATATGAACATCTTCGTAATACATTTCCCATGGAGACACTCGATTCAAGGTGGAAACCTTTATTGAAAATCCTTTGCAATGCCACAAACGCTTTTAGTTGGAACATATTAGAGGAGCCTGTACCAAGCCACAGCGGTGTCCGCGCGGCAGCGTACAGTCTATACAACCCTACTGAAAAAAACCATTTGCAATTCAAACGGGTGGCAAACTGGTAATACAAACGGGTGCAAACTTGTCGACCCGTTTGGATCAAACGTGATTATGGGATACGGGTAGCCGTTTGAAACGGTACCCGCTCGAAACGGTACCCATTGGATACAGGTGCCCGTTTGATACGGGTGCTCGTTTGATACAGGTGCCCATTCGACCTTGCACGTGACCACACGTTTGAACGTGCCATTCGAATCGAGAAATTAAGCGCTATTAAATGCAATGCGGACAGCCCAGAAAGTCTGAACTACGGAAGCCACCAACAATCGATATCTCCGAACTGCCCAATAGGCTAGGCGGCGTAAGCTGCCGCCCGTTACAAAGGGTATAGCCATTACCGTCCATCCAACCATCCATCCATCCAAAATACAAGAAAGAAGAATCGATCTACATGCTCAAGAATGAGCCCAAGACTATGTCTCAGCAAGAAAGATGACCGCAACAGAGTCTGCCTTTAGTGAAATCGGTCACAAGTAGGAAATATCGGTGGAAACGCTCCTCGACGAGCTCCAGCTGAAGCCGCACGCCATAGCTCAGTCGTAGTAAACAGTGATGTGGATTCTCGATGTGACACTGCAAAAACGATAGATACCTATACAGGAACAATGGACAGCCTAAACTAATTTCCGGTTCTGATAAATCAAGCCCCGACGGACTCGGACGTCTTTCAGACTAAAAAAACCCTCAAGCGAGGCCTCTCATTCAAAAAAGGCATTAAGGAAAGCCTATCATGCCATTCAAAAATAACACAGCGCAGGTCAAGACACCAGTTAAACAGTCACCGACTTACTCTTTTACTACAGTGGGATCGATCATCTCTTCTCTTGCTGAAAAACTTCTGAGCTTCATTTCGGCATTGCCTGACCCATGGTGCCAGACAGTTACCACGCTTATTATTACCGTGCTCTCGATCGTCTTGTTTTGGTGCTAATGAACCCGACGGGAGGCCTTTAATTCATCACACAGGCATGTAAGTGCTTGATAACAATTGATGAATTGCGTTCCAATGCAACAATGTTGCAATGAAACGCACGCGGCTTGCGTAGTCGACTTTCTTATTTTTGCCATTTTGTTTTTAAGTATGATTTTCCGCTTTTAACAGTTTTTCAATCAAGTGTTAGTCAGCAGAGAGGTTTATCCGGTTACGAAGTAATTTTATACTCGCCAAGAGGAGTAGATATTAGCAGAGTTCTCGCTATTCGCACCGATATTAGGTTTCTTCCGCACATAATCACCTCCTCGAGCTAAAAAATATGCGGTGGCTACAGTAAACAAATATACTTTCAACTTCCCAGTTATTGCTGCCCATATTTCTCTTGGCGTAGCATTCGACCCTCAGCGCCTCGATCAGATGATTCAGAGCACTCCACCACCACATGTTTTAACGGGTGATAACCTCCCGCCATCCATGTTGGGGTTGTCTAAAAGTTAATGCGCACGGTAGTATACCTTTTGCGTACCCCCGAAGAACATGAACTAATCATTCTTAACGATGGAGTACCTGCGTATTTTGTGGGCGCTAGGACATCACGCCATTTTTATATCACTCGTGTATAATAACCCCAGCACTCGCGGAGATATCGAATTGGTGTCTGACATTGAATCTTACAGAGGCGACCATGGTCTCACGTACACAACAATAGCTGGCTTTGATAGTGTAAAAGTACATCAATATCTGAATCGAATCTGTCGGATAGAATTTTAAAGTGACATTCAACTACAATGCAAAGCGACCAGTACCCCAGGGGAACCATAATAGACATAAAAAACGCGGCCACCAAGCGAATTTCTATGTGGCTAAAGCATACAGTGGTTGATGAAGAATACGAAGCCCTTTGAGGCTATCAGACTTAGAGCTGAACGTCGAGCACGAAAAACCGGAAATTCGGATGATATTTGATAATCGAAAAGAACATAGCGGCATGTTAAGAGACATCTTTATAATCTATCAAAGAAACACTGGTGGAAGTTTTGCGGTAGACTTAGAGACCTAGAGAACCAGCAACTCGAATATATAACATATATCAAAGTTGGCGTTCAAGTACACAAGAATCGCGTCCATTTAACTCAATAGCTTTAGTCCAACAGAAGATCCCGATATCGGTCGCTGAAGAGTTTTGTTTCCAAATTACGCAAACTTCAACTGGATGTACGCGACTGTCATCAGTGAGCTGTAATAGCGCTTCTGATACATCTAACAAAGTTAGTATTTGCTTCAACCTAAGAGGCCTGAAGCAAGCACCATTGTCATGGGATATGTCTGCAGCACCCGATAGATAGCATGCGATACAGAGAACTAGCTCATCTTGGAGAAGGATCACTTGCTTGCTTGCTTATTATATATAATATGTCATGAAACCAAGTGCCATTCCAAATGACTGGAAGACTTCTCAGGTGGTATCAATTTTAAAACTGCAAAATCGCTCTATTTATTTGCGTGTAAAAGGTAATGAAAAAAATGGTTATTTCCGCCTAGAGTGGGACCTTGATAGAAAAAGCATTAATCATCAGACAATGGTAGGGTTTACACGAGGCAAAAGCAGCATAGACAATGCAATCGATTTGATTACAACCATTGAACAAGTAAAGAAAAATAATACCTTTCAGTCGCTGTACTCATGGACGTAAAAGGTGCCATCGATGACCTACAGCATTCTGCAATAGTGTGCGGATTATCAAAAATTTGTCTTCCAGGACGCTTGAGCGCATAGGTACCAAATTATCTACATAGAAGTCTAGTCCATGTCTCCACTTAGGAGGACGAGTCTCCACTTCACTCTACCAACCGCGGTGTTCCGAAAGGAGTAGCCCTTACTATGACACTGTTCAATATTTCGTTTCTTTGGAATTTTGAAGAAGCGTCCTAACACTTTGCCCATTTTCCTCTATGCAGATGATTTTTGTATCTGGGAAGTGGAAAATATTTATGCCGAATAAGAGTCAAACCGCAAAAAGCCGTCAATGTAATCACGAACTTCATTCAAAACCGCGGCCTCTGTCACCTGACCGGTCTGCGGCTCTTGGTTTCACAAAAAAAAAAGATACAGGTAAATACCTAATATTGATTGCAGAAAACCCCAATCCGTATGTAAAAAACACACCTTTCTGGGCGCTACTCTGGAACATTCGCGTATGTGGGCACCAAATATTTGTCGACTGAAGAAAAGGCCTCGCTTCGGTAATATCACAAGGATGACAAATTGAACCAGGTTGGTATCCTCTGTCTGGGCCATTCTAAAATTATGAACATCTCTCTTCATAGGACCTCTTCGATATAGCCTTCCAGTAATGAACCATATATCAGTCTCGAACACGTAAGATTTACGGAGTCGACAAACACAAGCTTTACCAGCATGCCTGCAGGATTACCAAGATGCACCTCCAACATTGCAACAGTACCTAAAGCCCGAGTTTTAACGCTTGACATCCTCAGGGCACAAGGGACGATCGATGTACATCGACATGCGACACACGCCATGACCTCAAAATACTAGCTTGAAGAGCTTCGTTCAAACGTGCAAATATATGGGATTTTTTCAGTCAGTAATGTTCACACAGGATTACCTACCGTCGACATTTGGCGCTGCAATGGCCTTACCCACTCCGCCATGGCTCGGTCCCACAAAGTCGCTTATGACTGCCATTCCAGGAATATGTAAAAAATTCACTATTCCCACGCCTGTGCTTGCACAAACGACCTTGCAACATATTCACAATACTTATGGGTCCCACGTCCACATTTACACGGATGAATTCTTAATGCCGTCATTATCATCCTAGGAAGTCTACATTGCATTAAAACCATGTTACAGTTCTTTCAAAGTGGAGTCATGCAACGTCCTCCACAGCAGGGAAACTCACAGAAATTCGGAAAGTGGTTGAGTTTGTACTTGACGAGCGTCCAAGCATTTTGTCTTGTTTCCAAAGTTACATTACAAGCTTTATCGTCGCTAAATAAATGCTGCCAAGATCCACCATTGATTCAATAAGGAACAACATCTTGATATTTTCAATAGTCTTAGGGATTTTACCTTACTTGTTCGTGAATGGATGTCCATCACCTAAATATAGCAAGATTTGTGTTGTGTTGTGTTTCAGCAATCTATGGCTGTTCTAACTATATTACGTGCACGACTTTCAAGACTGAAAAGTTGTTTGTGGGCGCAGAAACTAAAGAAATGTAATTCTTATAATTACTTATAATATTACTACTATTATAACACATACATACAATAAAAATATGTACGCAAAAAGGCCACGCCATCGTCCTGCAGGGGATTCCAGGTCATTTTAAAATAAAAAAAAAACTTTTATCGTAGACATGGTTGCCCGAGATCTCGTCGTCGCTGCGGAACAATCCGACAATTTTTACAGACTCCTCAATAACAACGACCTCCACCTTCAATTTAAAGTCCCTCGAGTACTTCTGTGGAAAACAGTGTCCAATCCACCAAATTCGTCTCGACGTTGCCCATACAAACAAGTATTTGCATCTAATAGCCAAACCGGAATCACCTATGCGCCAAGGTTGTTCATCGGTTCATTCCCTTGAGCACATTCCGCGCACTGTGAAGCTTTAACTCCAAAAGAAAATCTATGCGAACGTTCTTAGCCATTCCTGCCGACAAGTGTTGTACGCGTTCCCGAAAAAATAAGGATATACGTTACTCGCTACTTGCAAAATAAATGAACGCGTTACCGACCTGTGTTACCTCAAAATAAAAGGAACGCGCTACCGTTACGTTACCGATAAAAAGTAACTAACGTTACTTTTGCGTCACTTTTTATTTAAAAAATTGACATGTTTATTTTATTGATTTTTTTATTTTTTTGGCGACAGCGTTTTTGTTTTTATTTTGCGACAAACGGCATGGGCGTTGGAGATTTTCTAAAGTGGGCCTTTTTGCGCGTGGAATAGACAGGCGCAATTTTAAAGGTATGTGGATTGAGTGCAATAATTCATCAGTTATCGCCTATACTTCCTTCCAGCTCAGACGCAGTCGACGCTATGAGCTAATGGGACCAAACAAGTAGCGTCGAAAACGCAAGTCACTAGGTCTTTTATGTTTATGATTGGTTCAGTGATGATGAGTCGGACATTTGTCCGACTGCTACGGTCTGCGTAACGTGCGGCAACACGCATAGCGAAAACCAGGTGGGATGCCCAACTCCAAATGCCCTGTTCTGCCGAGGTTGTAAGAAGGCTCAGCCCATAGGCACAAACTGTGCCTGCCCCACATGGCAAGAAACCAACAAACGAATGAGAGAACAAGTCAAGAGCTATAAGGAACAGCACAAGCTGCAGCAAAGGCAGGAGGTTGCTTCCAGGGAGATCAGAATCCCGGTCCCACCGAGTGCCTCACAACTGGGGTGCTGACAGGCTCCGAAAGGAACTCGACCCGGCAGCACCCCCAGCAGAGCAGAACACCTACGCCTCCCTGAAAGCAGAATTGGGTAGGCTGAAAGCTACGGTTCAAACGCTGCAAGAAGAAAACAGACAACAGCAGTCGGGTGGCGGAGCTCAGAGCAAGATTCGAAGTCAAACCCGACGAGAAGCCCCCGACGTCCTGCTTGTGCAGGAAGTCAACGCACACGACATTAACCTAGGAGGTTTAATTCTCTACTCAAGCCCATCGATCTCAAACAATCGTCCGGGACAGAGCGCCGACCCTCCGGGGAAAGCCTTGGTCTACATCAAAGATGACTGGAATCAGCACCAGGTTGACCTGACAAAGTACTCCGATGACAACCAGGAAATAGTAGCAGTTCGCACCACGGTCTAGCGGCAAGTGAACGTCATCTTCATATCAGTCTACTACCGACCTATAAGAGGCAAGAAACACAACTACGATCACGGATGGATAGGGAGGGCATTTACACAGGAGCAAGGAGCAAAAGCTTTACGGAGGTTACTTTAATCTACAGCACCATCTATGGGATTACGACGCAAACACAAAGGGAGCGGAGCAGCAGCTCGGTGAGATGCAGGCGCACCGGATCCAACTAGTGAACAAATTAGGAGTCAAAACGCGAATGGGGGACGTCAGGCAGAGAGACAGCACCCCTGATCTCACGTGCACTTCGAACCCTTACACTCAACATCAAAAGTGGAAGCGAGCCAGGGACCTCTGGGGCAGCGACCACAGGCCAATCTACTTTGAGTTTTCACCAACTCGGAAGATTAAAGGCAGCAGCAAGAAAAAGGTCCTGAAAAGGTTCACTGGGACAAGTTTCGACAAGCGCTAAAAGCGGAGACAACTTTGCCCGGTCCAGCTTTGAGAGTCTGCTCAACAACGCCTTGAAAGAGGCAACCATCGAGACAAAAGTTGAAGAAAATGCGCCAACTCCCGACCTGCACCTCCTGCGAATATGGGCCAAGCGACTCCAAGCGGTACAGCGCTACCGCAATGGACGAAAGACCCCGCAAAGCCCGGCGAACAATCACGCGAGCCACGGTAGAGGCCAAGCAGAACGCTAAAGGCCTGTTCACACATGTAGCGGAGCGCTGCAAGCGTAGCGCTGACCTCGCGCTAAGCGCGTGCTGACGGGAGCGTCCCCAGCTTTGTGTCGCACCGTCAATACTGTTGTTCATGGCAGACAATAAGTAGCAGACGGCACGTGAGAAGCGCTACATTAGCGCTTCGCTGCATGTGTTAAGGAACTCGGCACCAATAGTTGGATAGACTTTAGCTCCTCGCTAACCGAGAAGACTTCGGTGAAGCGGTTTTGGGCGGTAAGTCGAGCCATGCTCGTGAAGACAAAGAGCAAGAAGGGCACCAGCATACTGGCACTAAAGATGAATAAGTCAGAGGAGCAGCTCGCTGACATGGCGGGAGATCTTTTCTTTCCTCAACCGCCATGCAAGAATGAGTAGGGGCTAGGAAATCCATACTACATAGAGGTCCTAGCACCCGACGAAGGCATGGACCGGCCTTTCGCTCTGGGGGAGCTCGAGTGTTTATTTATTTATTTATTTATTTATTTTTATTATTGGCACGCAGGCAACAGCGCAATTGAACCCTCTTAGTCCTTTTATCTAGCACAGAATTACACGATAACTGGCATACCAAAATCTGTGTATCTGCGCTTGAAATTTTTTAAATGACGCGATTTTAAACAGTTTGTACGCCAACCGAATGCTAGGTACAGCCCACTCGGCGGAGCAGACGACATGCAGTGAGAGGGGGAGGGCATTTTGTTTATCTTTTTACCCTCTTTGCTATGACCCTAATGGAATAATATTGTTTTGGTTTGTGATTCCTTGCGACCAATTTCTGTACTGTGACGAGAAAGTAATGGTGTTACTGTTTTTGCAGTAACTGTAACTGTAACACGTACGTTACTTTTTGAAACCGGTACCTGTAACTGTAAGAGAGTTACTTATTTCCCCTAGGTAACTTAACTGTAACACTGTTACTTTTTACTGGTAACGTGCCCATGACTGGCAGCGAGAACTCATCCGCTCGCTACCACGTGACCACGTGCTGGCGGGCGCCGCGCAAACAATATGATGAAAGGAGGAAAGTCTCATCCGGGTCCGGCCATACCCGCAAATACTTTACTCGGAAGAATACATTCCACTCTGCTCATTTGCATTAGACAGAACGCCTACAGTGCCGAATCCAGCCCTGGCGGAGTGGAGGTCCCCGTCATTCCAAGCGCAAGTACACGTGGATGTTCGCGCCGGCCGCGGCGGTGTCGTCTCCGATTCCACCTAAAGCCCCTCCATGTTTCAAAAGTAGCGCAAGGCGCGTCGATGCACGAGGCTCTAGAAACGTGCGACCCTTGGGAAGATCATGGCGGCACAGCGCAGCAAAGTATTTAGCGCACCACTGAGCTAGAGTTTAGACGCCATGTTATTCTTAGAGGTGGCGCGAGGCACGTGTCTCGCGCATTTCCACAACAACGAATTTGTTATGTAGAACAACCATCATCAATATCATCCTTTACCGCCCGATAGCCGAGAACTCCGCGACGATAGATGGCACTCGTCAAGCCCAGAAAACCTGTCCCAGCCAAGGCTATTGCATTTGAGAGGAGTGGTGAGGTGAGGTGAGGTGAGGTAGACTTTATTGGGTCCAAGACTGTTAGATCCCCGCGTCAACCGAGTCTCTCTTAGGGAGAGACTCTTGACGAAGCGATCCCCTCGGTCGACAGACGGGACGCGATGTTCCCGGCGGCGTCCAAGGCCAGCTGGACAAGAATTTTCTGAGTCGTGGGGTCAGGATCCCGCAGGAAGGATTCCCAGGCGCCTGGTTGCCCGGCTTGCTTGATGAACTCCTTATACTTCGAATGAAGAAGCAGCTCCGGACAACCCCAGAGTATATGGTGGAGTGTGGCGATCTCGCCACAGTTCCTGCAAGACGGGTCGTAGGTATCTGGGCACCACGAATGCAACTGCGCCGGGTTGAGGAAGGTCTCCGTCTGGACTTGACGGAGGATGGTGGCTTCTGCCTTGCTGAGAGTGCTGTGAGCCTCTGGGTAGGCTCGGCGTTCTACTCGGTAGTGGTCTAGCACCCCCTTAAAGGTGTAGAGGTTGTCGTGGTTCCACGTGGCGAAGGTCGAGTGCTCACTTGGTGTGCTAGCCCGGTTGGTAAGAGCGCGGGCTGCACTCTGAGCACTCTCGTTGCTTGGGAGTGGCGCATGGGCTGGAGACCACAGTATGCGGACTGGGTGGTCGATCAGACGATGACCAGTGGTGATCTTGAGGGCTTTGTCAGAGATGTAACCACGCATGTACTGGCGGATGCCCATCTGGGAGTCACTGACGATGACTTTCGTGGTGCTGAGGGTGAGGGCCAAGGCGATGGCTGCCTCCTCTGCCTCTGCACTGTTGCTGGTATACATGCTGCCTGCCGTGAGGATTTGGCCGGAGCGATTCGTAACTGCAAGGGTCATTCGACCCCTGTCAGCTGAGGCCGCGTCGACATAGGTCACCTCGGAGTCGTCGCAGCCTTGCTGTAGAGTGTTCTCCAGAGCCTTAACTCTGGCCATGCGTCTGCCTGCGTCGTGCACTGGATGCATATGTATTCCCCCTAGTAAAGTATTTGATACCCGTCTGGCCCTGTCCCCCTCCCTTTTCCGGCTTCTGGCGGCTGTTCGCGGTAGCAGAGAGAGCTGACGGTTTTGTGGACCTAAGATAGATGGCGCCACTAACACTACGTATATTAAAAGTTTTGTCGATGATACCAGGTTTTTGAAGCATTCATATATGTGTTCGAACGACAAGATTTACAGAAAATTTACCTTTTATTGAGCAGGTATTCACGCAACTTGCTATCTTTCTACAAGATTTCCCAGTGACGTCACGCCGCGTGTTTTTCATGGCCGCCGCTCGCGGCTGCAGGTCAGGGAATATTCTAAGTTTTGCCTCGCTATTTCGCGGCGGAATCGCAACATTTCTAAGGAAGGAGGTGTGTTTTCTGTCATTTGTGACAAGGTGAACAATATCGAAAGCAGAAGATGCCAATTCTTTCAACCTTAAAATCGTTGCACAGCTCTTCTAAGACGGCTTACGTGTAGGAATGCGAAAGTATTTCTACACGTAGCGCATTCCTATAAGCAGCGCGTCACGTCTTTCTTTTTCACGTGGCGCTCCGGCGGTGGCATCACGCTTCCCCACTGCGCCGGCGTGGCGAACCCCGACTGCTTCACGATGGCTTCCGTGACAAAGCATCTGCGTTGCTGTGTATTTCTTCGTATTTTATTTCTGAGGCGCGTGCTTGATGACGTATTTTTATGGCCATCTTTCGGGCACAACGCCGACGCCTTTTCGCGTAATGGAACATATAAGGCTTTCGACCTAAAACTCCCTGGTAGTGAGGCACGGCGGCTGGCTGCAGTGTTTCTTCGCGGTCGGTTCGGGGTCTGCTCCCGGAGTGGCGGGGACGGTGACGTTATCGCGGTGGCGCTGTGCTGAATACTTCATGTCCCCCATTGAGGCACTCTGCATAGTACTCACAATATTCAAAGATCACCCCCCCCCCTTTTCATTCCTTTTATTCTCTCCTATTTTCCTTCTCATCCCATTCGCTAATCCACCAGGTAGTGACTCGCCCCATCCATAAATCTCATTATGCCCACCTTACCCGCCACCCCAGAAATAAACAAAGAAACAAGCAACCCTTTGGGCGCCGCTAATGTATTGGGTGCGGTACTACGATAATAATATTTCCCGCAGGGTGGGGCTTGTATGCTGCTGGATGGGTTCACGTTTTGAAACACCCTGTGCCTGTTTTATGCTACGTGATATGGCTTCCGCCGGTGCGGCGATGCGTGCAACAGCGGCAGCGAACGCGGCGGCAACCAACGCGCCAGGGATCGAAATTGGAGGTGAGTACTAAGACTGCGGCATCAGCTAGCAGGGAATAAATTTGCGGTTCCGTTGAGGGTTGTTTGGGGTTGTAGGTGCAGCACACCGTGAACGTTTGTTTGTTGTTCAGTGTCCACCACAACAAGGAAACGACCACGCGCAAAATAAGAGCCTCGCGGAAGTGATCGTGGACAGCTTCGGCTTGCTATGCATCGACGTTTATGCGCGTAAAAAAGTCAATTGAGGCTCCCGTGTCGACGGCTGCGTCTTTTATCAAAAACTGAATACAGCAACGTCAAAATGGGCACATTGCAAGCGGTTCAGCATTTGGCGGCAATCAAAGTATCAACTTTCAAATTTCAACTTTATTGTTTTCCTCCAGTGGAGAGGGGAAGGAAGAAAAATGAACAGCTCTTCCACCCCGTTAAGATGGAAGTCCAGCAAATCTGGTGCTCTGGTGGGATTTGCTATGACGGGAGGTAGCAGCCGCAACGGCGGTTTCACGTTGGCAATGAGCCCATTCTCGCTTCTGGGTGCGCCGATGCTCCTCGTACTTTCCGCTGCTCCTCTTGGGAACGTACAGCAGGGGTGCGACCCTAATGGAATCTGAGGTCCAACTGATAAGGACAGTGGCGCGATCTTCGGCAGGTGGCCGCCGAAGAGCGCGCGGCATTGCGCAATGTCAGGGGGGAGAGAGACGCCGCACGTGGGGAAGGCGCGCGCGTGCGGCACCAACGTCTGCAGCAGTAACTGTACAAAAGTGTTGGTCTACGCTCGGTTTGACCCCGGAGACGATCTGCCAAAACCTAACAATAAACAACGTCGTTGTAAAAAACAAAACAAAAAAAATAGATTGCAGTTGTTTGATTTTTTCCTCCTTTATAGCGATGTGGAAATCCTTCATTGTGATGTTAAAGAGAAGTTCTTGCGAAATATCACGCATCTAAGGTACGCACTCTACGCGGATGACCTCACCCTATGGAGCCTTAGGGGATCTATGGGCGAGCAACAGGACGCCATGAAAAGCGACATCGAAAAAAACACATCGGAGTCTCAGCGCTAAAAACCTTAAGTTTTTCTTGGTTACTTTTTCTTTTTTGCATTAAAACGGCGCAACACTGTAAACCAAGCATTCCGGATTCGAATATCACCATAGCAGGAAAACCAGTCCCCAGCGTTCCTACCTCCGCATCCCGGGCATCACGATCCCCAAAAACGGATCGGGTCTCCACACCATTGCACAGCTTCAATGGATTCTAACAACTCATGCACCTAATACACCGCGTATCACATCGAAGATTTGGCATGCAAGGATCTAATACCTTACGCATTGTACAAGCCATACTCATTAGCCGGATCGCCTACGGCACACCATATTTGGCCCTCAAAACGACCGAATAATCAAAGCTTAATTTTGTCCTGCGCCAAGCATACAAGACCGCCTTAGGACTTCCTCCCAAGACTTTAACAAAGAATTTGTTGCGACTAGGAATCCACAACACCTGCGAAGAGATACAAGAGGCACATCACATCACCAATTAAGACGCCCTAAACTAACTCACTCCGGAAGAGCTACCCTGAGAAAGTTAGGCTACGCGACGCCCCCCCTGCAAGAACACAAATATTGAGCACCTCTGCACCTAAGAAAATCCATTCGTGTAGCCCAGATCTCGAAGAACATGCATCGGGCTCATAATCAGACCCGACGCATCGCTAGAGCACGAACCATGAGCACCAAATACGGCGATAGCCCAACTGCAAGGTACCCCGACGCGTCCGCATATCCGCATCAGCCATCCCATGCTATATGTGTAATTAATGTAGCAGGGCAAGAAATGACCGCCCTCACAGCCCGCACAACATCTGCAGAAGCTGCCGACAAAATCGCCATTGCCCTGCCTCCGCGACAGGCGACGATAGCATCACACTGCTCACAGACCCCCAGGCAGCCTGCCGCAATTACCTCCGGGGACGTGTCTCCAAAACGGCGCTTCGCAAACTCCCTTTGCTCCCCGAAGTACACCTCGTCTAGGTACCCGGACACGAATCCCTCGAAGGTCATGAAGCGGCACATGCCGCTGCCCGCGCGCATACTCACCGGGCCATTACCCAAGAGGTAACAACCTCGCTTGTTGCTCCCACGACGGACCTGGTCATTACGTATGCCGACATACCAGCACACTACCGTCACAACTGAAGCAAATACCCGGCACCGCACCCAAGACTATCAAGAGATGAAGCCACCACCCTCCGAAGAGCGCAGATCAACATATATCCCCACAGCACCCTTTTTCACGCCACCTATCCCGTCCCGAAGACTGCAGATCAACATATATCCCCACAGCACCCTTCTTCACGCAACCTACCCCGCTCAATACCCCGCCACTTGCAATTTCTGTCCTTCCCACGGCAGCCTCTACCATCAGGTATGGGAATGCCAACAAACCCCGAACCTCACTCCCAAGCTCATACCATCCTACGAGCAGTGGATGGCCTGCCTGACCAGCCCAGACCCTTGGATCCAGCAAGACCTGGTGACGAAGGCCCGGATAGCCAGCCGCAAACAGGGTATCCCGGATTAACGATGCCCTCCACCGGGCGGGTGCCCCAACATCTGCACCTGATGCTCGTTAAATAAAGATCTATTCAATCAATCGATCCGCCCCAACCACAACAGAAAAAAACAAATATATATACAGAATACCGAAAATTGAAAGAACGCTCATACAGAGATTGGAAGCGCACTGGCTAACATGACAAGAGAACTTCGACACAGAGAACTCGCCACAGTATAGCTGTCTGGCGAACATAACACAACATAAAACCGACACAGGGCACACAAAATATCACTTGCACCGAGGGCCATCTCAAGCAAAATTAACCTAGGATAGAAGTAGAACTAGGGAAACAATAGCCGAATATTTTTTTTCTGGACATACTCATAGCATCTATGTCACATCTTTTCATGCTGTTCAAAACATTTGGAAGAAAAAAATTAATCATTTGGAGGACATAATTCGTCCTTGGGCGTGACGTTGACCAAATGTCAACACAACGGCTTGGGTAGGTGGACACCTTCGGTTTCATATCATCAATGGATTAAAAAAAATTATTTTGTTTGGCAGATATTTGGTATGTAAGAAGTTTATAAGTTTACGGTTGTGTGATTTCTACTATACTAAGCGTTTTGATAATGACTGCGTGTTAGTATAACGTTGAACACTAAACATAATACGAATAACCCTTTTATTTCCACCTACGTTGGGCACTCATCTGAAAAATAACAAGCATGCAGTCGCGTTGTGACAGTTAAAATAATTCTCTGCTGTTGTGAAGGAGATCGCAATTTAAGGAAATTGATAAGAAAACCTACGCTCGGTAACGGGAATGAGCCTTCAGGTATTAAACAGCACTTCATAAATCGCAAATCCTGTTCTAAAAATAATATCAAGGGAAACTTTACAAACTGAAACATCGCATCTCGAAGGAAGTTGTACTTACCATGCGATCGTAACCCATGTTGAACGACGGCACCTCATCGAACTCGGAGCGCGCTCCAGTCACGAAATGTTGAGAGCACTCTTGAGAATTTGGTAAAGGGCTGAGGCCTTTTTTGTTTATTAAAGCAACCCACTGCCGTCGGAGGACCTGGTCATGTGGGAAGCAATGAAACTTGAAACCATTCCAGCCGCACTCGACACCGGTAGACAGACGCGCTCTTGTCTGTCTACTTCCTCGTCCTTGTGTTTTTTGGCGCTTTTTGTGTGATCATGAACCAACTGGCCCAAATTTTAATCGCCTTGCCGGATTCCGTGCGCGGTACAGAGGTTTCCCTTTTCTGCACTTTCGATGGTTGTTCGCGCAACCTACAACTGAGCAATGGTACCCTGATGACCGGGTGGGGGTTGTCATCAAATCCAGTTGCCTTAATAAATCTAAGCAAAAACGGAGGGGAGACTGCAGGCGAAGCAAGCGACCGTCGGGCATCGCATACATCCAAGGCGCTCATCCGGGAATCATCCTCGCGTCGTGCAGTTCAACGAGGAGGAAGGTGGGTAGGTAGCCCTCTCCCTATTCTCCCTCGCCCTCTTTCCACCGTGTAACTACAGTCGGTGACAGGTCAAGAACGAAGTGGAAGCTCCTCCCACCTTATCCCACCCCTTTCTACTTCAGCAGAGCGAACGCTGGAGAGGAGGCCACCTTCTCTCCAGCGTTCGCTCTGCTGAAGTGGAAAGAGGTGGGAAAAACATTTTAGAAAAAAAAAACCGAGACAGGAGGGAAAAAAGGACAACAGAACACAAAGTCTCAAGGTGGGAGGAGCTTCCATTTCGTTCTTGGCCTGTCACCGACTATAGTTGCGTGCAGCACAGGCATAGGCAACACCAGGCGAGGGGAGAAAGGGCAAACATTTGGAAGTTTGGGTACCAAGGAGGGAAATTTCCTCTCCTTTCTAACGTTCCTAGCGCTCTCCCTTTCTCCCCTCGCCCTCCATTACCCTCCTCTCCCGTCCTGCCTTAGAGTGCTCGCCCTTTCTCTCTTTGCCTGGCCGTTGCCTTCGCCTGCCCTGCACACAACTATCAACACGTCCTAGAAGAGAAGGCCGAAGCGCTCCTCTTGTGATGTTGCGAAGGAAGGCCATCGGGGGCGCGCGTCGAAGCGAAGGCAACGCGCGTGAATGGACCGCCGTAAAGCGCTTTTAGTCACATACGCGTGTCTTATTAGCTCAAATGAAAGCTGCACATAGCAACGGGTCTAGAAAACATTTTATTACACGGGCAAAATATTATACCACTAAATAATCGGTACGAATTGGCACGAGGTAGGCCTATAAGAGAAAACATTGAGTTACGCAAGTATTGCTGTAGGAATGCATATTTCATAGAGAAATACTTCGACAAAGTGGCGAGAGACACAGTGATTGGACGCAGCAAAACAGATCACAGTTAAAAATCAGGTAGCCCTAGTCAGCGCGGACATGGCTAGACAAGTGTCGCTTGCGATCATGTAAGCGATGTTTTCGCGTGCAGTCACTAAATTCTTAAATTATAACCCGGCCACATGGAAAAAAAAAGTGATTTCAATTGAACGAATATATGGGGTCGACAAGTCAGCGACGCTCGTATAATCACTCAAGACCGCGAACTGATTAAATTCCGTATCATTTAATGAAAATATATTACATTTTGCGTGTAGGAGGGGTACTAAACTTACTATGTATTTACAGTCAACTGGTTTAGCTCTCCCTGTGAGCTCGAGTTGTCTTAGAACAAAATATAACTTATTTTGTATACAATAATAATATTACCTTAATACAGTTAAGATTCTAGTATAAACGCAGTAGAGGTAATAAAATAATATTGCCGTATTTTCCGGACTATACATGTTTAAAAGTGGTAATTTTACCCGGTGCGGACTAGTTACAGAATTTTTCTAGATCGTTCAGGGTGACAACACGCGATGGATTTTATGGCTAACGGAGTACATTAATAGTGATACGTGTATGAGACAAGGTTCTTAATGAGCTAATACAGCAAGCATTTGTCAAGGTGTGCTGTGTATGATAACGTTAACGTTCGGGTTAGGCACTAACTAAGGACTATACACCGGGGTGCGGACTATGCACCGGGTGCGGACTATCTAAGCAAAACCTTTTATTTTTTTATCCAAAATTCGCCCCTGCGGACTATACACCGGGTGCGAACTATAGTCCGGAAAATACGGTAGTATAAATAAGCACACAAACACGAACAACGCACTTCTTCTTCTTCTTCTCCTCGTCCTCCTCCTCCTCCTCCTCCTCTTCCTCATCCTCCTCTATTCACGCGCAAATGCGCGTCGTTACGCGACGTTTCGGGGAAGTCACGTGACGTTTCGGCGCGGTGCATCATGGGACGTTTCCCATAATGCACTGCACGGTTACGCCAACGCCGCTCAGCCGGGAACGGGCGCCTAAGAGGTGGGCTCTAAAAGAACCCGCTCCAAGTGGCCTCAAACCCTTTTAGTCCTCGTGGCAGCATCGTTCGTTCTCTACTCCGGGAAGTGGCAGTAACCCAGTATGTTTTCAGTTTGATACTGAAGGACCATTAAATTTTTTGCATTATGCATGTATTAACAAAGCAGTTAAAGACTGCAATTATTTGTTGAATTTTTTAGAGCGCAGCTCTTAAGCACACGTTTCAGGCTTGAGTGGCGTCGCCGTAACCACGCTGTGTATTATGGGAAACGTCTCATAATGCAGAGCACGGATCTCACTCGTGACCCACACGTTGCATTATGGGACGTTTGCATCAGGGGAGGAGGAGGAGGAGAGGAAGAGGAGGAGGAAGATGGAAGAGGAGGAGGAAGTGGTGGTGGGGGAGGGGGAGGAGGAGGAAGCAGTGGAGGAGGAGGGGAGGAGGAGGAGGAAGGAGGAGGGGCGATGCCAGCTACCCATTGTTTAAGCGAGTGAAATTGTGATGATGTGGGAGAACCAACGATGAGGAAAGCGACGAGCGTGAAAACTGAAAAAAATTATGGCAAAACAAGAAGCATTACGTATTCACTTGAGACACAAATTACAACACCGTCAACATCACTTGTCAGACATAACAAATCAGCGACCAATGTCAAGTTTTGGCAGAATATTATTTATATGTAACAGCAACGTTCCAAACTATGCTGAATTCCATGCAGTCCCAAGATGCCCCCCGTGGACTCTAGCCGTACCCCACGTAAATTTTAATATTCCTGGATTTACAAAAAAGACTGCTCAAGCTCAACCAGTCGTACTGCAACACGTACTACACCTTCTACATGACAAGTACCGTAACAGTACTCATGTTTACTCTGACGGGTCCACGCGCTCGGAAAGTTCATCATCTGCATTCGTCATACCCAGACTAGGTGTTGTGGAGGCACTGAAACACTGTCGAGTTGTCTCCTCTACCGCAGCAGAACTCTGCGCGCTGAACATGGCCCTATGCTACATTACCAAGTCTACAAGGAGATCGAGGTGGACGATATTCACCGACTCACGAGCGGCATTACAAATGCTACAACGGTCACCTTTAAAATCATCAAACCCAGTGCTGGTTATGAAAACACTTTACAACTATGCCGCAGCAACAAACAAGGGTCATACAGTTGACTTTCAATGGGTACCCGGACACACAGGAATTCCTGGGAACGAGTCGGCTGACGCTGAAGCAGAAAATGCGCATAACCTTGCTCCATCTGAAAACATTCCTTTCACTCGACAAGAGGCTGCAAGACATGTGGCATCATTCGGTAAAAGCACTTTCCTGGGTGAATGGTCATCCACCAAAAACTGCTACCCATACCTCCATCAAATCGACCCGGGACTAGAAAACTCTATTCCTAAAAAAATTACCTCGAAACGTGGAAACTTGTTTGCATAGATGTCGCTTGAATTCTGCTTTCACAAATATTCAGATGCACAAATTCGGGTTTATTTCAAGTCCGAACTGTTTACAATGCAACGTCCCTGATGACCTCCACCACGTGATCTGTGAGTGCGAGTTGTTTAACACTGAGAGACGCGCACTTCACGACACTATTCAGAAATTAAGTAGCGATCCATTCAGCCTAAACGAGATCCTTGGCCCTTGGAACGATCGAAAAAGTCAACAGAGCGCTATAGACGCCTTAGTGGTTTACTTAGAGAAAACAGACCAAATTAGCCGTCTTTGATTTAAATTCCTTACCCAAATAACTTCTACCTCTTGATAAGGCAGGAAAGTGACGCTGTGTGCAGTAGATACTTAATGAGGCGGAAACGGCAGTCAGTGAGCCCCCATCTTTCTTTACTGTAGAAATATCTGAATATCCGTTTCATTGTGACATCTCTTATGTGATGGTCTCTTAAAGTGTCCGGAGACCTCACGGTCAAACTCAACCGAACACAATGTTGAATGTTACAGACTGTTATACATGAAGATGGGCTTTTTAACTAACACTGTCGCATTACAAAAGCGATCTTTATTTTTTTTTCTTTTCATTGTGTATATATTTACAAATTCTCACTATTCTGTGATAACTGATTTTTTTTGCACCGGACTGTATGCGCTCTACATTTTGCTACCTTTATTTTTTCCTCTTCCCTGTCCTCTGTTATCCCACTCCCCATCCCCACGCAGAGTAGCCAACCGAGACTTCTTCGGTTAATTTCTCTGTTTTTTTCCTGATCATTAAATGATTGAATGAATGAGAGTTGGACTGAGCAACACTGTGGACTGAGCAAAGAACGATGAAGAAGATGCGGTGAACGTGGGGAAGATGGAAACGGTTAAAAGACAAAGAAGTTCAAGGCAAGAGTTGGATATACGGAAAAAACGAAGACGACGAGGAGAAGGGAAGAGGGGACATTACGCTCGTGACTGTGAAGAGAAGGGCGGGCACGACACTGAACCCGGCTCGACAGCGGTGGTCTCGGCAGCCAAGGAGGAGCCCGGACGGACGAGTCCAGGCCCGTGGGGCTTTCACCCAAGCTCGCTGAGAAGCCTCCGCCTGTGCCTAGCGAGCAGCTGAACATTCCTGGACAAGACGAACGCCCTGCCTACGTCAACGTGCACCACCGGGCCGTAAGCAGATGCGGCGAACTGAACTCTGTATATATAGCCACACCATTGTTTTCTTACTTCTTGTTTATACGACTGTAAATAATACCTACCTTCTTATATTCACCGCACTTGAATTCCGAGTCCTTTTAAGTATTATATTTTTTTTCCATCACAATCTGGCGTCCGCAACAGGACTCTCTCTTTTTAACATCTCATTGAGAGCAGAATTCCAGACGGTGCTGTAAGAAGAGTTACAGTATGAATCCTGATAAATTGCTATCGGTCGGGAGAGCTGGGGTATGTGGGCATAGAACTCCGCGAATGGGTCGAAAAGGAAATAGTCAGACAGAAAGAAGAACGGGTCAGAATGAGAGAAGATGCAAGAGAGGAAGCTAAGGAGGCGCAAGAAACGGCTGACAGAGAAGCTCACAGACTCCAACAAGAACAGGCGGTGCTGCAGATGCGTCTTCAGTTGCGAGGAAACAACAGTTCACCTCGATATGAGGATCCGCAGGATACTGGCAGTGGGGAAAACCCAGGGAGGCAAACATGCAATCTTAGCCCTCATAAATTAATTCCACCGTTTAATGACAAAAGAGACGACCTAGATGCTTACATCCAACGTTTCGAGCGAGTGGCGACCAGTCAGGTATGGCCCCAAGAAAAGTGGGCGATGGCCTTAAGTCTCTGCCTCACCGGTGAGGCCTTAACGGTCGTTGGAAGGATGACACCCGAAGAGTCATTGGACTATTCAAAAGTAAAGCTTAGTTTGCTTCAGCGGTTTCGCTACACAGCAGAAGGCTACCGGGAAAAATTTCGGCAAAGCAAGCCAGAAGAGTCAGAGACCGGGAGACAATTTGCAGCTCGGCTCCTCGGTTATTTCGACCGATGGCTAGAGACGGGTGACACCATTAAGACATTTGAAGGGCTCAGAGATCGCATGATCGCAGAGCCCTTCAAGAAGATGTAGCACAAAACTGTCTATATTTTTGAAGGAGAGAGACTGCAAAACCCTCGAGAGTTTGGCAGTAACTGCAGACCACTTTTTGGAAGCGCAGGGCCAAACTAGCTTGTCTAGCTCGAAAGAAGAGGACCTAAGCCATAAGAATGGAGGTCGTAATAAAGAAGGTAGTCGACTGAAAGTTCCCACCAAGGGAGTGAGCCGATGTTTCCTCTGCAACAAGCCTGGACATAAAGCCGCAGAATGCTGGACCAGTTCCAGAGCTCAACACGGATCTGCGTGCTGGAGGTGCGGCAAGCCAGGACACAAATCAGATGCGTGTAACTGGAAGCCAGAAGATAAAGGTAGCAAGACTCCTCAGGCATCCTGTATGTTGACAGTCGCTGACAGCGAAAATCCAGAAGAGACATACATCGTACTGAGAAACGGAGAACAGATACCGATAGTAAATGCGGCACTCGGAAAGGCTCCACGGTTCCTGGTAGATAATATGCCAGTGGTGAAGGGAGAAGTGTGCGGTCGTCCGGTCACCGTACTGAGAGACAGCGGCTGCAACACGGTTGTGGTAAAAAGAGATCTGGTTCCCGATGATAAGTTAACCGGTGTCTCTAGTCCGGTTTTCCTACTTGATAGGACTGTAAAGTACCTGCCAGAGGCAGAGATAGAGGTGAGAACTCCGTTTTTTACGGGCAGTCTAACAGCCAAGTGCATGGACAACCCGTTGTACGATTTGGTGTTAGGAAATGTTCATGGGGTGAGAGGAATTGATGATCCCGATGAAGAATGGAATGACGAGGGAAGACTAAGCGTGTCTCAACTGAACGAAGAGAGACAGACATCCAAGGGGACGTCAGGAAAAAGTGAGACTGGCGAAGGACTCGTTCTTGACGAGAGTGGAAAAGAAGGCAGTGACGTCTTGGTGCCGGAGATTAATTCTGCGGAAGCGCTGAAGAGAGTAGCCGGCAAGAGAAAAAATTTCCAACTACCGGTTATGACGCTCGAACCTACGGGAATTGACCACAACAAGTTGAAACTATCTCAACATAATGACGAATCGTTGAAGAAATGCTTTGCTGCCGTCGGCAAAAAGTATATCTCGGGAAAATCACACGAGTCTGAATTCGTGTTGCGTAATGAAATCCTCTACAGGAGGTACAAGACGCCTGCACACAAGCAATGGGAACAACTGGTTGTTCCGAGAGATTTCCGAACCATCGTACTGAAATTGGCGCACGAAGGAATCATGTCCGGACATCAGGGAACTAAGAAGACCACTGATCGCATCCAGGAGGAATTCTACTAGCCTGGAATTGCAATGGACATCAAGCGATTCGTGAAGTCGTGCGACATGTGCCAGAGAACCATTCCTAAGCACATGGTGCCGAGAGCGCCCCTTGGAACCATGCCGATCATCGACACTCCCTTCCAAAGAGTCGGCATTGACATTGTCGGACCTATCGCGCCCAGTTCAGATACGGGCAACAGGTATATACTGACAATGGTTGACTTCGCTACCAGATACCCAGATGCTGTCGCTCTGAAAAGCATCGACACAGTAGAGGTAGCGGAGGGCCTACTGCAAATGTTTTCTCGTGTAGGCCTGCCACGAGAAATCGTCAGTGACCGGGATCATGCTTCACGTCGGCTCTCATGAAGGAGATCAGTCGCCTATTGTCGCTCAGACTGCTGACGACAACCCCCTACCATCCAATGTGTAATGGGCGGGTTGAACGATTTAAGGCTGCGGTCCCACGGCAGCCATCTTGAACAAGGCGTTAGTTCAACCAATAGATGGCGACACGCACCCGTGGTGTGGCCGAAACATTGGTTCACAGTGGGATGGCTCGAGCACCATCACGTTCCCCTCGTGCCCTTGCTCGCGCCGCTGCCAGCTGTGCTCAGCTGGTTCAAGTAGCGTGGCCCAGCAAACTAATGTATGCGAGAATGTCAGGCTGGGTATAAATTGTTCTCTGATATAGGGAGATGCGGTCGGCGGTAGTAACGTGCTTTCGCAATAAATCTTACCAAGAAGGAATCAAATATTGATTGACGTGTCAATATTCTATCAATGAAAATTTCCTCTGCAGGAATGCACGCTCAGTAGACTCAACCAGTGGAAGCGGACGTCGAGTAAACTGCTTCGCGATTTACGGTACTTACCTCACCATTTTAATGACGACTAAAATAACGTCACGAAATATTGTGTTTCACGGGGTCCGGAAGATGTTGTAAAGGTTGTTACATTATAGTTCCCGGAAAACAAACGCCGTTGCAATATTTTCGGAAGTACCGACACACATTATGTTGTAAGTACAGCTTAGGGAAACCACCAGAAGAAATAGGAAGACGTTTATTTGCAATGAAGACGCTATGAATGAACGGCGTTTAGCGACGGCAAGTTATGAGCGTTCGGGAATTTATAAGTTGACGTGATTGCTAACCATAGACATGCGGACAATGAAGACCAGTTTTGTCGGGAGATGGTGTTGTGGTGATGACCGGATATCGGACGACTCATGGCAGACGAACAAGCAAGTTTCTTCTCAGCGATTGGTAAGTGTCCAGTTTCAAGCACAACACGTGGCTACCGACGTTGTCGACGTTTCGAACACTTACCGCTTTCGACAAAAGTCCTGGCACCTGGGCTAACTTTGTGGAAAGACTCGAACAGTAACTGAAAACGATCCACTATTCAGTCGGTGGGTGGCGAAACGTATTCACATCTACGGAGTCATGTACGATGCGTACTCTAAGTGGCTGGAAGTTTACACGATGTCTGCCACGACGTCCAAACACGTCATTGACGTTCTACGGTCTCTTTTACCTACTGTTGCCCTACCGAAAATACTTTTCTCTGATAACGCGCCAAATCTTGCTTCAAATAAAATAAACAAGTTTTTGAAGAAAAAAAAAACGGCATCAGGCATCACATTAGTGCACCATACCATCCTGCAACTAACGGGCAAGCAGAACATATGGTGTGCGAAACGAAAAAAAAATCCCTTTTGAAGCTTACGGAAGAAGCAGTTCAGTGAAGAATCGCCAGGTTCTTGTTCCGGCACCATGCGTCGGTCTCATCTTACACGGAAAAAAACCCGCCGAAGCAATATTCGGTGGAAGAATAGCCACACCCCTCGATCTCATGATACTATCGCTTACGAACAAAGATCGAGAGATACCCACATCGGGAGTAATGGCAGTTTATTCGGTCGGACAACTCGTTTACGTGAGGAATTTCAGCGGAAGTCTGGCCTTCCATGTAAAACTTGAGTAGAAAAGGCTCTATGTTGGTTGACCAGGAGGTGTCATCTCTCTGAATAGGTTGGATATCAATGCCCTTAAATGTAAATATAACTAAATCACAAACCTTTCTTTGTGTATTGTGTAACTGCCCTTGTATTTGATAGTAGAAGCTACGGTGGTGATCTGGACCTTTCACACCAGACTCCTTTTTCTTATTTTTCGCCTCATACTCCTTTGCGGTTTAAGTATGCTTCAAGAATCTTTTGGAACGGGGACACTTTACGTCAACGAGGCCATTTGTTCCAAGTAGTCAATAAGGGAATGCTGCTAGAAATCCGTCCCTCATATTAAAGAATAAGCCGCGCTTCTGCACAGTGCAGTTTTCCTGTTCCACGTACAGTTGTAAAGCAACATCCTCATTGATTCTACCATATACTGTTGCGGGTGAAGAAAGTCTTTGGGTACACGATACTTGAAACAAGTCTGGCACTGTACGTTGTGGTTCAACACCCATTAATGTCGTCGTCCTTATAGAGCCTCATCATTTAATCATTACCTCGTCACCTCATATTGCTCTTCATCAACAGTAAGTACAATAGGCTATCGCCACATTACAATCCAAGAATTGAAAAATTAAGTCGTTCAGTCCTTGAACCAGTTTATAATTTATATAATGTTATTACGTTACACTACCTCGAGACGATCGACGTCCATTGTTGATCTTCAAATACTTATACCTGTATATAAATTAGACGCACAAGGGGGGGGGGGGGGGTTGGTTGCCGAGTGCATGGTCTAGCACACACCAGCTCGGAGCACTGGGAGCGAAAGCTCGCGCTGCAGAACCCACCCCGCCCCTGCCCGTTTCGGTCTGGAAGAGCATCGTACCGGCGTGCGGTCGTGCATCACTACTGCGTGGCGCACGTTGAAGACCCCAGGTTTTCGGTTGTACCGCACTGGCTAAATTGCTCATCTACAGCTGAGACACCAGACGCCCACTAAGGCAGACTAACTTCCGGCTGAATAAACATACACACAACAATTTGCAATTAGACGCATAATAACAAAGAACACAGTGTGCCGCCTCTTTTCTTTGGATGCCTTTTTTTCTAAACCAGCGCAAGCTCGTGCGTTCTCTCTTTTGAGACGGTTAGAACGGTCGCGTATAAAACCCGCGTTTCTCCTACCCGCCCGCTTCCTCCTCTCATTATGTGTATTTGGTTATAACTAAATAAGCTATAATAATGGTGTATTATTCATATTTACTTTCAGTTTCAGTCAGGGAAAAGGAGTTTCGCGGCAACTAGAGCCAATAAATGAGCTGCGCTTAGAGTATCGGCACTCTCTTCCCCGACAGTGTTGTGAACGCCGCCATTTTGGTGCTTGTGCAGAGCAGGCGCAACTGCCGATCGTCATGATTCAAAAGTGCGACATCGTCAGCATTAGATTCGGTGTTAGGAAGCTCATGTAATGTTGCTTTGCTTTGTCGCAAACTGTTTAAAGTGGGGGACGGAAAAGCGTTTCTTGTGATTTCAGATAAAGCTTCAAATAACTGGCAACCATAATTTTAAGCCATACTAAGGCCAAGCGTGGCTACTCTGAAGCGTAGCTTATTTAATAACACTATTCATGCTCTTGTTCAAGAGGCTTGTAATACCTAGGGTGCCTCAATGTCTAGGGTGATGCCACCCTCTGTAGTACCCGATGCCGACAGCACGCGCTCACGGGGAAAATACAAAGAAATCGACGAAAACAAAATGTCGCCATAGCACAATCAGCGCCACGAGCGCGTGCAGGGACACGCTCTTTCACGCGATTCTGAACAAAAAATAAAAATAAAAGAGGGGGACAAAATGGGGCACATGAAGTGCTCCACCCAGTAATACCGGGAGGGGCCATATCGTAAGCCCCGTGGATTCCACAAGCCACTACCTTTTGACACCTGCCTCTTCTTCATTGTTCCCGCTTGTGCAAGTAAATTAGCTACGGTTCAGAGTAACGACACTTGGCCATTGGCGACGTGCGCGACCGAAAGCGTCGCTGTGATCGGCCTTCCACGATTGGCCCAAAAGCTGACAATGACGTCGGAAAGGGTATACCATCGACGGAAATAAGAGGAATGAAAGAACTCTAATTTCGACGGTGTTGGCAGTGTTGCTTTGAGAGCGCAATGATTTCAGGCTTCCACCATGCTATTTACAAACACCATCGAACTTGTTGATCGCAAGGTAATGACGTCACAAGGGGGAACCATAGGAGGGCGCCACCAAAACATCTCGCCGCTAATATTGTGGCTTAAAATCATGGTTGCCAGTTATATGAAGCTTTATCTAAAATCACAGGAAACGCTTTTCCCTCCCTCACAAATGTTTAAACAACCCGCGACAGAGCATTGCAATATTGCATCAGCTTCCTAGCACCGCATCTAATGCTGAGGAAGTCGTACTTTTAGATCACGATGATCGGCAGTTGCGTTTGCTCTGAGCAAGACCCAAAATGGCGGCGCCCAAAACAATTTTGGGGAACGGAGTGCCGATACTTTAAAACTCATTTAGTGACTCTAGGCATAAAGTGAACTCGGGTGTATTCTTTTCCTCTTCGTCTTCATTGTTTATTGATTTCAATCATATCGAATAATGAACACATTATATCACGCTACGCTTGTGTAAATATTGGTCTTAGATTTATTAGCCTGACCCAGTACTTAAACCATTCAGTTATCGATAGTAAATCTTCCAATATATTTTTTAAATGTGAGGGTAAAAAGACACGGAGATTTATTTATTTATTTATTTATTTATTGAAAGTACCCTCAGGGCCCGAAGGCATTACAGAGGGGGAGAGCACATACATGAAACAAAGATAGTAATATAGTAACAAGTCAACAATATTAAATATACAACAAACAAAGAATAATAATAATAATAACAGGTCATGGGTCACTGCTAAAATAGCTAGTGATGGAATTTCTAAACAGGTTAGTATCAGTTATAGTAACAATCAAACCAGGGAGGTGGTTCCATTCCTCGGCTGTGCGGGGTAAAAAAGAAGATTGAAATGTTGTGGTAAACGAACTTGGAACTCCAACTTTATGCTGATGGTCAAGACGGGATGAAATGTAAAAGGGGGGAGTAATCATCCGATTGCGTAGGAGAGGGATATGAAAATACATTTTATGAAATAGACATAGGCGTGAAATTTTACGTCGCAAGGAGAGAGGTGGTAAACATAAACTATTTTTCATTGATGTGACACTAGCAGTACGATGGTAGTTGGAAAGAATGAAACGGCGTCTGTATCATCATTGATGATGATACAGACGCCAACGCCGCCCTCGGAAATGTTTTGAACATTAGAAATCAGCAGTTTGTCTGCCATCCGCCAGGTAGCGCAACAAAACACCCAAACAGTTTTTAATTGTTTTTAAAATTAGCTAAGCTCTACACCTATTAAGAAACCAAAGCAATATCATTGTGAAAATTTAATACATCGCAATGTATATCTATTCCAAACTATAAATGTTATTAAATGCCAATAAATCTGTTTGATGTCCAAAACAGATACGCGTCAAAAACAGGTAAGTTTGAAGGGCTCCTGGAGCGTTATGACTTTGAAAATGAAAAAAAGCCATCGTCCACCTCTTGGGCAACCATTGTAGCTCTAAATGTTATAAAAGATTTTATCATAGTTTAATTATTTCTTCAGCGGCATTTGAACTACCATGACACGAAGCACAAAAAAGTGCTACGTTTGATATAAAATATCTAAACAAAAAAAATTTACACAACATTAAATTTTTTTTTGCATATTACCAATTATAAGCACTACATCTGTAGCTAATTTTATTGCCCTAGCTCTTGTCATTAAAAACATATTTGTGCGGAAAAATGTCAATTTTAGGGCAATATTTGGAGGGATGAAAAAAACAAAGTAGTGCAAATATCAAAAAAGTGGATCGTTAGATTCTGCTCCGACATCATCTTAACAAAACTGCAGATTGGAACCGTGCTATCTTTAATGAATCGTTCATAAAACATGAACTAGCGGAGCAAGTGAGGGTCCGCGCCATCATATTCGCAACGCTACAAATGCGCATGAACAGTAAAAACCAACACATACATAATATCAAATGAAAGAGGATTGCATTGCCTTTCAAATGACATCAATCCCACAAAACAGTATTTAAAAGGAGATGAGTAATGGCCTGCCGAAAAGTACCTAAACTGCCACATTCAGTGGGACCGTGGCCTTAATGGGACTCTAAAACAAATGATCAAGAGAATATGCCAGGAGAAACCGCGATGTTGGGATAGATATCTCACCCCGTTGCTTTTCGCATACAGGGAAGTGCCGCAGAGCAGCCTGGGGTTTTCCCCATTTGACCTTCTTTATGGAAGGTATGTTCGCGGTCCTATGGCGGTTCTGAGGGAACTCTGGACCAACGAGAACATCGACCCGGAGACCAAGACAACATACGAATATATGGTTGATCTGCGCAAGAGACTCGAAGAGACCTGTAAAGCCGCCCACGAGGAACTCAAGAAGGCCCAACAGACACAAAAGGAACACTACGACAAGAAGAGTCGAGCGCGCCAACTACGAGAAGAGGACAGAGTACTGATCTTGTTACCGACAGACAGGAACAAGTTGGTGCTACAATGGAAGGGTCCATTCCGGGTAGTTGAGAAGACGAATGACGTGGATTACGTCATAGACCTTGGTCAGAAAACGACCGCGTTTCACATTAATATGTTGAAGAGATACGAGGAGAGAGAAGTTCTTGGAGCTCCCAGGCAAGTCTTGGCTGGTATGGCTGTGGAAGAGGATACCGAAGAACAGGAGGTCCCTCCTGTCGATCATCACAAGCTTCAAGATCACAAGGACGTACTATTCTGATTCCATGGCGCGCCTCCGAGCGGCCACTCCTCAGGTAGCGAACGACTGGATGTCATAGAAAAACTGTACTTTTATATCCATAACAACCACCGTAAAAGACGGTGCTTCGTAGTAGTGCGTTACATGGTGATCCCAGATCGAACGAGTCCAAAACAAAAAAGGAAGAAAAACACACACGGCACAGACTGATGCCAACGCGATGCGGCTAACCCTAGCAAGTCCAAACTCAACTAGATTGCAGTAACACCACACTCCCCGTCTGGTATCACGAGATACCACTATGACACCATAACGCAAAGTTCACAAACTGGACACGCACTGAAGTTTTGGATCAGTCTTCTTTTGAGATGAGAAGGACAGTCTCAGTGACTGGCCGTCGGAAAGTTTTTAGTTCTCCTCTGGTCGCCGTCTTGATCTCGACTTTCCGTACTTTTCCGTCCGCACTCGGGAAAGTGTTCACAATCACACCCATAGGCCACTCGTTGCGGTGAACCTGTTTGTCCCTTAGGAGCACAATGTCACCTTCCTTGAGGTCTCGACGGCTATCCTGCCACTTGCGACGGCTCTGAAGCGTTGTCAGGAACTCACGTCGCCAACGGTGCCAAAAGGAGTCTGCCAACCACTGCACTTGACGCCACTGACTTCTGTAGAGATCCTTGACGTTGAACTCGCCGGGTGGTAACGTGTCTCCACCAACCTTCTGGGTAAGGAGTGTAGACGGAGACAAGATGTCCCAGCATTCCGGATCCATCGAAACAGGAACAAGAGGTCTAGCATTTATGATTGCTGAAACTTCTGCCAAAAATGTCACCAGAACTTCATGGCTGAGACGGCTCGATCCGTGTTCTAACAACATGAAATCCAAAATACGACGTGCGATTCCGATCATCCGCTCCCAAGCTCCTCCAAAGTGGGAAGAATGAGGAGGGTTGAACACCCAACTGCAATTTTGGCTTGAAAGGAATGCTTGTACTTTGTCGTTGTCGAGACCACTAGTTCTCAGGTTGAGCTCTGAACATGCTCCGACGAAATTGGTTCCACAGTCGGATCGCAGCTGTTTCGCAGGTCCTCTGAGTGCGAAAAATCTCCTGAGAGCGTTAATAAAACTTGAAGCATCCATGGACTCTATGACTTCAATGTGGACCGCCCGAATGCTCATGCACGTAAACAGCACAGCCCAGCGTTTGCTGCTGGCTTCTCCACCTCTAGTTCGACGTGCAGTCACGTTCCATGGTCCAAAAACGTCAACCCCCACATATGTGAATGCAGGTTCTGTACTGAGTCGATCAACTGGCAAGTCTGCCATCTTCTGGTCCAGCTGTCTTCCTCGCAGTCTGCAGCACATGACGCACCCGTGTATGTACGACGCTGTGCAGCGTTTTGCTCCGATGATCCAGAAACCTGCGGATCTGATTGCTCCCTCAGTAATGTGTCGACCTTGGTGCTTGATCTGCTCATGGTAGTACCTTACAAGCAGCAAGGCGACGTGGTGTTTACCAGGTATGATTAGAGGTCTCCGCTCCTCTTGACTCAGCTGTGCGTTGTTGAGGCGACCACCGACTCTCAGCAAGCCCTTGTCATCAATACGAGGATCCAGTTTCCAAAGTGGACTTGATTTCTGGACTCCTTTCCCCTGTGACAAACACTCGAGCTCATTTGCATATGCTTCTAGTTGGACGGAGCGAATGACGAGATTCTTTGCAAGAGACAAATGCTCGACAGATAGCTGTCCTGCTTGAAGGCAGCCACGTGGCAGGTCAGCTTCGTCGGCACGAGAAGGGCACCGAAAGTTGCCAGCAGCACGTATGAGGTATGCCACTGCACGCATCAGTCTAGGCCAGCTTGAAAAACGACTGAAACGATTAGTCCCGAGTCCATTTGTGGTCACACTGGTGGCTGAGACGCTTGCTTCGGGCCGGATTTCGGCATCAGTGTTTGGGTCTATCAGCTCAAACTCGTTCTGTAAGACGCATGAAGACTCTTCTTGACGATTTAAGAACTCTGGACCAGTCAGCCAAGCCGTCTCCTGTAGCCGGGCTGCGGCACGAATCTTGTAGCAAGATCTGCAGGATTTGCATCGGTCCGAACGTAATGCCATTGTTCTGGTTGTGTAGATTTTCTGATGCGTTCGACCCTGTTGCCGACATACACGTAAAATCTTCTTGTTTGGTTGTGTATGTAGCCCAAAACCACCTTGCTGTCGGTGTAGAAATGCACCACATCTAGTTGTGTGTCTATTTCTTTCTGAATGAGCTCTGCCAGCTCCACAGCCAGCACTGCACCGCACAGTTCGAGCCTTGGAATGGTGTGTTGTGGACGTGGTGCTAGCTTAGCCTTGCCCATTATAAAGCCGACATGACACGCACCATCCGAGTCTGTGGCTCTCAGATACGCCACAGCTGCTACAGCCTTGGTCGAGGCGTCTGAGAAGATGTGCACTTCCTTCTGCTGAGCCGTGCTAAGTGAAACGGCCGCATAAGTGCGAGGCACTTCTAGCTGCTCGAAAGCCTGAAGGGAATCCTTCCAGTTCTCCCACTCTTTCCTCTTGTTTTCAGGAAGTGGGGAATCCCACTCGCAGGTTTCTGTGACGAGTTCTCGTAGGAGAGACTTCCCTTGTATGGTAACTGGAGCCACGAATCCAAATGGGTCGTACACGCTGTTCACCATTGACAAGACACCACGCCGGGTGAATGGTGTGTCCTGAACTGGAACCCTGAAGGTGAAGACGTCCTTCTTTACGTCCCAGCAAATTCCAAGACTGCGTTGGATCGGTGGAATGTCGTGACTCAGGTCGAGTTCCCTTAGATCTTTTGTGTGGTCCTCCTTGGGGAAAGCTTCCATCACTCTACTGCTGTTTGATACTATCTTGTGAAGCCTTAGGTTACAAACTGCCAACATTTGTTGCGTGCGTTTCAGCAGGTCGATGACACCATCTGCCGTAGGGAGAGACTTCAACCCGTCGTCTACGTAGAAGTCCTTTTCGACGAACTCCCTGGCGTCTTTGCCGAATTCTTCCTCTCCTTCCTGTGCTGTCTTCCGGAGTCCATATGTAGCCACTGCTGGTGATGGACTGTTACCAAAGACATGCACTCTCATCCGATATTCCACCACTTTGTCGTGGATGTCATTGTTGCGAAACCACAAGAACCTCAGGTAGTTTCGGTGGTCTTCTCGTACCAGGAAGCAGTAGAACATCTGCTGAATGTCCACTGTGACAGCGAAGAGGTCTTTCCTAAAACGAATCAGGACGCCCAGCAGGCTGTTGGTGAAGTCTGGTCCTGTGAGAAGAACATTGTTCAGAGAAGTTCCCTTGAACTGAGCACTTGAGTCGAACACGACCCTGGTTTCGCCTGGTTTGCGTGGGTGATACACACCAAAGATTGGAAGATACCAGCATTCCTCTTCTTCTCCTAGCGGTGGGGCTTCTTCTGCGTGGCCATTCCTGAACATCTTGTTCATGAATGTCGCAAAATGCTCCTTCATCTCTGGTCTCTTCTGCAGTGTGCGTCGCAGTGATGCAAGACGAGACTGTGCAAGCTCCTTATTATTAGGAAGCCGAGGTCTTGGCACGCGGAAAGGGAGAGGGGCTACCCAACTGCATGACTCATCTTTGAAGACTTCATTGTTCATGATGTTTAGGAATTTTCTGTCCTTCACCGATGGAGCTGGTTGGTCGTCGTCCTTCGTCGTCTGGAACAACGTGTCTGTCGTTTCTTTGACAAAGTAGTCTTTGATGGGTACACCTTGGGTAGGTGATACGTGCTGGATTGGATTGACGGGACCAGTGAATTTCTCCTTGACGAGAAAATGGTTGCGGCATGGTTCAAAAAGGGAGGGTCGTCCATTTTCAAGCACATTTGTCTTGAAGTTGGTGACACAGTCCGGCTTGCGTGTACGACCTAGGCAGACGTCTCCTATGATCACCCATCCTAGGTCTAGTCGTTGAGCGAAGGGCGCATCAGGAGGCCCATTGCACTGCTGACGCACCTTGTGGACTCTCAGGATGTCTCTTCCCAGTAGAAGCAGAATCTGAGCTTCCGCATCCAATGGAGGTATGAGGCTCTCTATAGCCTTTAGATGTGGGTGATGACGTGCAGCGTCTGGTGTCGGAATCTCGTTCCTGTTGTGGATCATCTGATTGCATTCAATCAGGGTTGGGAGAGGTAGTTTCATGCTGCCATTAATATTTGCAACCAGAAACCCAGAGGCTCTCCTTCCTGTCGTTTCTGCTGTTCCAGCACATGTCTTGAGGGTATATGGCGAACTCTCTCCCTGGACATCAAAGAGGTTGAAGAATTCTGTCCTTGCCAGTGACCTATTGCTTTGGTCGTCCATGATGGCATACATTCTCACAGCCTTTTGAGGTGTGCTTGAGTGACACACACTCACCAAACAAATCTTGGAACAGGACCTTCCACCGTAACCTTCCCCACACACCTCAGTGCACTTGGAAGATACGTCAGGTGATAGTCCGTGATGAATGGTGTCGTCTTCGGGATCCTGTCCGAGGATCGAAGACAAAGGTTTGGAACTGTCCGGGTGAAGCGCTCTGGTATGTTCAGTGCTGTCACAGTCGTCACACTTGATCACAACTTTACAGTCCCTTGCGAGGTGGTTTGTAGAGGAGCAACACCTGAAGCAGATCCCAAATTGTTTCAGCAGAGACTTGCGTTCTTGCAGTGGTTTTTCTCTGAACACACGGCACTTTCGCAGAGGGTGAGGTTTCTTGTGAAGCGGGCACTGTCTGTTAGGGTCCTCCATCCTCTCGGCTGTGGCTGGCGAATAATGGTCGACGGCTCCTGGAGTAACGTCGGTCGCATGGACTGAAACGGGCGTGTTTCTGAAGCCTCCTCTTGACGTGACCTTCTCATTCTTTGGGAACCTCGGAAAGGTGCTTCCCGTTGTGCCGAAGGCAAAGCTCGGGTCGTTCCGCATCCTGGCCTGGTCTCGGACAAACTTCGAGAAGAACGAGAAAGGGGGAAAAGAGACGTGATGATCTTCTTTGTACCTTGAGCCTTTCGAGATCCACATCTCTCGGAGACGGTGTGGCAACTTCTCCGCGATGGGGTTCACCCCTCTTGCCGTATCCAAATAGCCGAGTCCTGTCAAGTGGGGATCAGCTTTTGCGGCTTCCAGTTCCAGAAGCAGATCTCCCAGTTCCCGTAGTTTGTGAGTGTCTTTGTCGGAGAATTTAGGAAAGCTTCCGATCCTCTTGAAGAGCGCATCTTCTATTACTTCGGGTCGCCCGTAGCAGTCCTCCAGTCTTTCCCAGACTATCTCTAACCCCGCCGCGGGGTTGTCGACATGTACTGAACGCAGCCTCTTTGCATAGACCGAAGACTCACGGCCCAGCCAGTTCACGAGAAGATCTAACTCTTCGTTTGCCGTAATTTCCAGAGTTTGAACCATACTTTTGAATGTGGCTTTCCATACTCTGTAATTCTCGGGGTGATCATCAAACTTGACGAGTCCTGTGCTGACCAAATCTCGACGGACCAGATATTTCAGCACACCACACAATTCTGGGGCAACCTGCTCAGTAGGCAGTTCGTTTGAGCCATCGTGGACGGCAGCCTGGTTGTGCACATAGTCTACAGTGCGCTGAGCACGGACTTCTGATACATCTGAGATGGTTCGGTCAGAGCGATGCTCCCCGCCGTGCTGTTCTGCAGCCGCTTGCAGGATTTCTGCTTGAACTTCCATAGCAGCCGCTTCCCTTTCCAGCTGTAGGATCTGTAACTCAGCGTCTAGTTCTGCTTTTCTGCGCTCGTTAGCCGCAGCCGCACTCTTCTCCTTTTCTTCGAGCCTTGCTCTTTCGAGTTTCATGGCCACTTCCTTTCTGGTGAAAGAAGCACGAGTGCGCGCCGCTGCAGCCTCGGCGCGTGCCCTCGTTGCAGCCGTGCTTGTCGTGGTCGCAATCGAGTGTTCCGAACGCGTCGATCCTCCAGAACGTCTCGAGCCGTGAAGTCGTGGCCCGGCAGACTTCGACGAGTGCTCAGAGTTAGCGTGTTCCGAGTCCCGAGACTTCGTGGCGCGGTCGGGCGTCTTTCCGGTGTCCATCAAGGCTTTCTGAACCGCGCGAGCTCTGTCGCGATCCGTTGTCTTCTGAAGGGCTAGCTCTAGCTGGCTTTGTTCCGCGTTGATCCCCGACAAGTAGGCCACGTAGCGTTCCGACAGCGCTTGGTAACGACCGTACTCTTTTCGGATACGGCCCGTCGCCGCTTGCTGCGTTTCGGCGTTTGTAGCCTGTTCAACTTCCCGAAGATCGTTTGCGATGCGCTCCCAGACGCAGTCGAGCTTTTGACGTTGCTCGTCCCGGTTCGCTTCGTAGTTAAGCAAGGCCTTCTGCGACAACGTTTTTTTTCTTCGCGGTCTCGAGTCTTGTGGCGGTTGATCCCTTATGGCGTTCTCACTCACGTGACCAGCCGCCGAGTCCCCGTCCGAAGGGTCCATCTCGTCCAAGCTTGCGTGGCGGCGTCCCGCGTTCGAGTTCGAGCTGAACCAAGGTGGCGAGGCCTAACGTTCCGACGCGCTCACTTGGCGTTCACCGTCTTTTACTATTCTGATTCCATGGCGCGCCTCCGAGCGGCCACTCCTCAGGTAGCGAACGACTGGATGTCATAGAAAAACTGTACTTTTATATCCATAACAACCACCGTAAAAGACGGTGCTTCGTAGTAGTGCGTTACATGGTGATCCCAGATCGAACGAGTCCAAAACAAAAAAGGAAGAAAAACACACACGGCACAGACTGATGCCAACGCGATGCGGCTAACCCTAGCAAGTCCAAACTCAACTAGATTGCAGTAACACCACACGTACAGTTCTCAGAAGAGATGACTGAGTTCCAAACTAACGATGCAAGGAAGCTGCTGGAAGAGTTCCAGGACATATTTTCAGATCTTCCAGGTCAAACCAGTCTCATAAAATGCCAGTTGAAACTGACGACAGATACGCCAATCCAAGTGCGACAATACCCCATTCCCTTTGCGGTACAGGAAGAGGTAGAAAAGGAGATCGGCGATATGTTACGCCAAGGCATAATCGAGAAGTGCGACTCGGCCTACAACTCGCCTGTAGTTGTAGTAAGGAAGAAAGATAAATCAACACGGTAATGCATAGATTTCCGCCAACTGAATAAGGTTCTGGAAACCGATTGCGAACCGATTCCTCGGGTCGACATGATGTTCGCTGATCTGAGCACTAAACGATACTTTTCTAAATTTGACTTCGCCAAGGGATATTGGCAAGTACCTATGGCCGAAGGATCAAAGGATGCGACCGCTTTTTCAACTATGTCGGGACTGTATCGGTTCAGGTTCATGCCGTTCGGCATAAAAACAGCCCCAGCAGTGTTCACACGATTAATGAGGAAAGTTCTCGAGGGTGTGCCAAACGTACATCATTACTTTGACGACGTCCTAATATCAACCGACACTTGGGAGGAGCATATGAGGACAATGAGCCTATTCTTGACTAAGGTGAGGGAGGCTGGACTTACCGTCAAGCCAAAGAAAACAGAGATCGGGTTTTCAAGAATAACTTTTCTTGGCCACAAAGTCGGACAGGGGACTTTCGAGCCCCTAACAGAGACGCTCGATAAAATTCAAGGCGCAACAAGAGCAAAGACTAAAACAGAACTCCGATCCTTCCTGGGGCTGACCGGCTATTACCGGGAATTCATTCCCAATTACGCCGAGACAACGCTCCCTCTGACGGAGCTGACAAGGAAAAGAGCGGCCAACAAGGTTATCTGGGAGGAAAGACAGGAGAGAGCGTTCGAGCTACTGAAGAAACTCCTCTCCGATAAGCCGATTTTGAAATCTCCAGATCTGTCGAAGGGGTTTATTTTAAGAACGGACGCGTCAGAAAGGTGTCTGGGCGCCGTACTAATGCAAGAACATGAAGGGGTCTTGCATCCGGTTGCGTATGCAAGCCGGAAGTTACTGCCACGAGAAGTCGCGTATTCCACCATTGAGCGTGAATGCCTAGCCCTCGTGTGGGCAGTGCGAAAATTCCACATATTCTTGTTTGGCAAACGCTTCACTGTACAGAGCGACCACCCGCCGCTTGAATACATACACTCTGCTAGGCATCTGAATAGTCGCGTATTGAGATGGAGTTTGTTACTCGCCGAGTACGATTTTAAAGTGGCGTACATTAAGGGGTATTCACACGAGGGAGAAATCCCGGGGATTTCTCCCCGGCACGCGCATCCCACGACGAAAACGTCAGGCTTTGCGATGTGCAAAAGCCTCGCGTTTTCACCTCGTGATGCGCGCGTGCCGGGGAGAAATCCCCGGGATTTCTCCCTCGTGTGAATACCCCTTTAAGGGGTATTCACACGAGGGAGAAATCCCGGGGATTTCTCCCCGGCACGCGCGCATCACGAGATGAAAACGCGAGGCTTTTGCACATCGCAAAGCCTGACGTTTTCGTCGTGGCATGCGCGTGCCGGGGAGAAATCCCCGGGATTTCTCCCTCGTGTGAATACCCCTTTAAGGGCTGCCAGAATGTTGGAGCTGACTATTTAAGTCGTATGTAATGCGTCCACAGCTGTTACTGGATTTGTTTTGGGGGAAGGTAATAGTTTACCTACGTATGAAATACGCTTCGTCGTTGTCGTATGGGTTGGAACAATTGTTTGTTTTGACTACAGGTCTTAATTCTTTTGCTTAAAAGTTTTCGGAAACAATTGTCTGAAAAGGGGGGTAATTGTGATGATGTGGGAGAACCAACGATGAGGAAAACGACGAGCGTGAAAACTGTGAGTTGGACTGAGCAACACTGTGGACTGAGCAAAGGACGATGAAGAAGATGCGGTGAACGTGGGGAAGATGGAAACGGTTAAAAGACAAAGAAGTTCAAGGCAAGAGTTGGATATACGGAAAAAACGAAGACGACGAGGAGAAGGGAAGAGGGGACATTACGCTCGTGACTGTGAAGAGAAGGGCGGCCACGACACTGAACCCGGCTCGACAGCGGTGGTCTCGGCAGCCAAGGAGGAGCCCGGACGGACAAGTCCAGGCCCGTGGGGCTTTCACCCAAGCTCGCTGAGAAGCCTCCGCCTGTGCCTAGCGAGCAGCTGAACATTCCTGGACAAGACGAACGCCCTGCCTACGTCGACGTGCACCACCGGGCCGTAAGCGGATGCGGCGAACTGAACTCTGTGTATATAGCCACACCATTGTTTTCTAACTTCTTGTTTATACGACTGTTAATAATATCTACCTTCTTATATTCACCGCACTGGAATTCCGAGTCCTTTTAAGTATTATATTTTTTTTTCCATCACAGACATCGGCACTCATAGATCACAGAGAGAGGCACGTATGAAAATATGGTGTACTCGTTATCCAAGTGGCCATCCACATGGATGTAGGTGGCCACTTGTGCTGTACCCATCAAACTCTGTGGCATATCAGACAAAGTTGGTAAATTGTGTGCCACCAAGGTCAACAACGGCTTGCTCATGGTAGGTCCGTATCTTTCGCCTACGGCACTCGCCAAATACTTTGTGCAAGACAAAGAAGAACTTCGTACCAGTCATGCAGAAAAACATCCCATTGGCCCCGAGGGACACGCACTCGCTGTTCTGCTGTGCCATCTCGGGGGAACACGCTCAAGACTAATGCTGAGGAAATCAAAAGCGCCGAGCAGTCTTCGACAGAGCCGACAGAGTATCACGAGCTTCGTCAAAGTGTTGACTTTTATGCTGTTTTGTTTTCCTGCCTTGATCCTCCTGTCCTGTTTCCTGGCAGTGGCAAAATTAGAGAGTGGAACTTCCAGATGTGCGAACTACATTTCCTTTCTCCGGAAAAGCGTTGTGTGAGAATACCAGAAAATATATATATATATATATATCCATATATCTTTCTCCGATTGTTTAGCATGGCATATCACAAAATCAAAATACCTCAAGCGAGCAGCAGGAGGAGGAAGAAGAGGAGGAGCAGAGAGGCACGGGAGGAGGAGGGGAGGAGAGTACGGATGAGGAGGAGGGACATACCCTGCCCTCCTCAAGGGCTGCGCTCTAATTCGGCGTTACATGAGGTTGTAAACGACTCATTTTTTAGTAAGTCACATGTTTTTAGAGTGCAGCTCTTAGGCACCCGTTTTCAGCTTGAGCGGCGTCGCCGTCAACGTAACCGTGCGGTGCATTATGGGAAATATCCCATAATGCACCGTGCAGAAAGGAGGAGGTGGGAGGAACAAGAAGATGAGGGGAGGGGGAAAAGGAGAAGAGAAGAGGGGAAGGAGAGGAGAGAGGGAGAGGAGCTTAAGGGATGAGGAGAGTAAGAGGGAAGAGGAGGGAGGAGTAGCAGGTAAGACGAGGAGGAAAGGTATACCCTCCCCTCAGTACCCTTCCCTCCTCCTCCTCCTCAAGAGCTGCGCTCTGATTCGGCGTTACAGGGTGTTGTAAACGGCTTTAATTTTTTTTGCGTGTTCTAGACAAGTTTTTTTTTTTGTGGTATTTTGTTTCTCGTTTAGCTGCTGGCAGAGCCGTATATTAGGAGAGTTTAGGCAATGGGCGGAGCAAAGGCCGCCGCCAGCGCCGAAAACTCCCCCCGCGGTTAGAGCGTAAACTAAAGGTACGACACAGCGTTGACCAATCAAGAGACCGTGACGTCACAATATTGCAAATGACATTTCAAGCGTGAAATAGAAGCGTTCAACCTCAGCCTCTCTACTCCATCTCACAAATGTCTGCAGTAGAGACAAAGGCACAGGTGCGTGAGCCTAGCTCAGCGACATGCTTTTGTTTGTAGAAGAACTCGTGCATAAGAGGCGCTTTCCAAAGCCACGTGCTCGTGCCTATGCCTTTGTCTGCACTGCTGATGTTCGTGCAGAACGAGTATCAATAACAGTTTGCTCGGGGCCGGCTTGCTAGAACAGCGTCTAAGCTGAGACTGGCTGAAAGAAAACAGTGCAAAGGGTAGGGCGCGAGCGTCTTGAGACGCGGAGTCCCGCTCGGCTTGTGCGCTGGCTTTGGCCCAGTGCTTTCTTTCCCCGTCTCAGCTGAGACGCTGTTTCTAGCAAGTCAGCCCTGGGTTGGGGCGCACGTTCGTTTATTCTACACTTGAATATTGGTGTGGCGAAGACCTCACGTGCGCAAAGCTTTCAGTCACAGAGAGCAAAACTTTTTCACTCTAGCAACGATAAAACGGCTTAAATTAGTCGTGTCACATATTTAGAGCTCATGACCACCGCTACGGGCTGTTTCAAGGCCTGTGGTTGGCCCCTAGATGCTCGCTTATTCAAACCATTGTATGGTCAAACTCTCTTAATTAATAAACGGCTCTGGCTGCTGATATCTGCGCCTAGACCATCACCTCGTGTACTGCTCTGATCCCTATGCGACATAGGAAGCAATGTGTTTTGCTTCTGTAACCCAAGCTGTAAAGGCCAGTGAGACACATTTAATAAAAAAAATTAAAAAGAAACACACAGCAACTTATTTGTCGCGGTTATTTTTCTTGTAGTAGTTCAATTTCAAATCGCAGAAATTCTGACAACTCAGCTTGTAAATGTAATAAACACCGGAATACATCTCTAAAAAAGTTTCCTTGTAGCCCGTTTAACGATGCCATAAAGCAAGCGAGGCAAGCAAGTGGAGGACCTAACAAAAGCTGCGGAAAACTAAATGACAGCTGTCGAACACAGATAACAATAATATGAATATGAAATGAGTATCCTTCGGGCTTAAAGGTTGCGCATACTTATTTTTACGGATTCCACGTATCCTTAAATAAAAAAGTTAGAAAAAACAGCAAATCATCTGTTGTGGTTATTGTTGTTGGAGTTCAATTTTGAATCGCAGAAATTCTCACCGCTCAGCTTGTAAATGTAATAAACATCAAAGTACATCTTAAGGCTGCGGTCCCACGGCAGCCATCTTGAACAAGGCGTTAATTCAACCAATAGATGGCGACACGCACCCCTGGGGCAGCCGAAACATTGGTTCACAGTAGGATGGCTCGAGTATACCATCACGTTCCCCTCGTGGCTTTGCTCACGCCGCTGCCAGCTGTGCTCAGCTGGCTTAAGTGGCGTGGCCTAGCAAAGCAAACGCATGTATGCGAGAATGTCAGGCTGGGTATCGGTTCGGCGGTTGTAACGGGCTTTCGCAATAAATCTTACCAAGAAGGAATCAAATGTTGATTGACGTCTCAATATTTTATCAATGAAAATTTCCTCTGCAGGAATGCACGCTCAGTGGACTCAATCTTCCAAGACACCAGTGGAAGCGGACGCCAAGTAAACTGCCTCGCGATTTACGGTACTTACCTCACCATTTTAATGATGACTAAAATAACGTCACGAAATATTGTGTTTCACGGGGTCCGGAAGATGCTGTAAAGGTTTCTGGGAACATTATAGTTCCAAGAAACTTTCTGGAAAGACTCGAAGTGTTCCTTGAGTCCAACGCCATCATGAACAGTAACTAAAAACGATTCACTATTCAGTCGGTGGGTGGCGAAACGTATCCGCATCTGCGGAGTCATGGTCGATGCGTACTCCAAGTGGCTGGAAGTTTACACGATGCCTGCCACGACGTCCAAACACGTCATTGACGTTCTACGGTCTCTTTAACCTACTTTTTCCCCACCGAAAATACTTTTCTCCGATAACGCGCCAAAATCTTTCTTCAAATAAAATAAACAAATTTTTGAAGAAAAAAAAAACCGGCATCAGGCATCACATTAGTGCACCATACTGTTACGATGCGATGTTATCGCTTATCGCTGTCGTGGCCGCAGCAGAACTGCTGAGTCAGGGGGGCGTACCTCTGGTGCTTGCTGCCGATATAAGCGGCATCGCCGGCAAGCTTTGCGCTTTTTTGGTTCCGGCTGCCGAATAATAAACGCTGCCAAATAAACGTCGGTCTCCGGGACACGCTTTGCAAGTCCTAGCGCCTGCGGCTAACGTAACACTCGTGGATGCAGCAGAGAGACTAGGCGCACTGTACGCCCCCGCAGAAGCGACGGAACGACCGCTGGCACCCGACGCTGCGCCTGGGCCCCTAGATGCCCCCTTTACTGCACCGGAACTCCAAAGCGCCCTCCGGAAGTGTCGTAAGAAGACTGCAGCTGGGCCCGACGGGATCCCTTACCAGGCGCTCACGAACTTAACGAACGATGCACTCGAGGCCCTCCTCACCTGGTTCAACTCCATATGGGACTCTGGCGACGTCCCGGAAGAATGGAAAGTAGCAACGGTTGTTCCACTACTGAAGCCAGGGAAGCCTCCAGACAAAGCTGAGTCTTACCGCCCAATCTCGCTGACCTCGTGCATAAGTAAGCTGTTCGAAAGACTTGTGCAGGGGCGCCTTCGATGGTACCTGGAAGAACGCATGTGTCTCCCGGAGTGCATGACTGGCTTTAGGAGAGGGCTGGCAGCACAAGACAGCATCCTGGACCTCACGAGCGACCTTGAGGAAAACAAGAACAGGCGCAGAAACACGGTGGCAGTCTTCCTCGACGTGGAACGAGCCTATGACGGCGTGCCGCCATCCACTATACTCCGCAGATTGACTGAGATTGGACTGACCGGAAAAATTCAAGTCTTCCTGGCCAATTTTCTTACCGGACGCAAGATCCAGATTCAAGCTGAAGGCGCGGCATCCTCGCCAAGACTGCTTCACAGAGGACTGCCTCAGGGAAGCGAGCTAAGCCCGATTCTCTTCAACATGGTTATGGCACCACTACCGCGCTCTCTTCCTTCGACCCCTCTCCCGGTTCAGGTGTCGATCTACGCAGACAACATCTGCCTCTGGGTTACGGGCATCTACACCACGCAGATCCCCCGCAGCCTACAAAGCGCCGTTCAAGCGGTAGACACCTTCCTGAACAAATCGGGTCTATCCCTCTCCCAGGATAAGACAGTCTGGATGCCGGTGCGCGGAAATGGTCGACGTTTTCGCCCCCCTGACATCAAACTGGCAGGAAAACCCCTCACGTGTGTGAACAAACAACGCTTCTTAGGAATTGTCATCACAAGTCGGCTGCGCTGGGCACAAGCAGTGAAAGCGACAACCGCCGTATGCAGGCCGGCCATGAACGCTGTCCGCCACATGACGGGTACCACATGGGGTTGCACAGAACGGACCATCACTAGCGCCCAGTCCGCGCTGGTGACGTCTAGAATCCTGTACCGGCTTCCTTACATGTTCCCGTCCCAGACGGATATGGAGAGGCTGGAGCAAGGGCACAGACGCGGGCTACGTACAGCACTGGGAATTCCCAACGCGGCCAAGAATGCTGTGGTACTCCAGGAGGCGGGCGCCGAGCCGCTTACAGTCCAAGCCAGAGCCAGAAGACTCTCCCAGTTAGCCCGGCTCTCTACGACTCTCCCAGGCAGGTTTTTCCTGCAGCGAATCCAAGCTCGGACCAAAGGGTCATGGCACGACACGGTAGAAGATTTCCTTAACATAGCCGGCCCGCTACCGACGATGACGAGCGAAGCAAGGGTAGCGCCCTGGGAAGTTGCCAAGGTATCCATCGAGCTACGGATCAAGCGTCTGCGAGCCAAAAAAGTTGGACCAATCAACGCTCTCAGAGAAGCTGTGGAAAAACACATCGAGGAACGCTACGGTGGTTGGCTGCAGATATACACGGACGGCTCTGTAAACAAGGCTAGAACATCCAGCACGGCAGCTTTCTACATCCCGGAGTTAGCCCTGGAATGGTGCGGCAGGCTACAGGCGCCTACATCCTCCACGACGGCCGAGCTAGTGGCTATTGACAAGGCCCTCCAAGCGGCTGCCCAGCTGTCACCTCACCGGATGGTGCTCCTCACCGACTCAAGGTGTGCCCTCCAGAAACTGGCCAATGCAGAGTGCGCGGATCCCGCGACCACTGCAGCGAGACGAACTCTATCGTTCCTGTTAACCCACGGATCTACGGTATGTTTCCAGTGGATCCCAGGACACACTGGCATTAAGGGCAACGAACGGGCTGACAGTCTGGCCAGTGAAGCTCACCTAGCGCCTCGCACTATCCCCACACCACCACACCCACGGCAGGCGGCACTCAACGTCCACTGGCACCTTCAAGACAGCAAGCCAAAACCGGCGCTACCAAGAGGTGCGCTGTCCGGCCTATCTCGGGCGGTGCAGACTCTTGTGCGACGCCTGCGCACAAACACGGCCTACACGAATGCTTTCCTTACGAAGATAGGTAAGGGGCAGCACCCACTTTGCTCCCAGTGTAACTCCGCAGAGACGGTGGAACACATTTTGTTTGTCTGCCCAGTATATGAAACTCAACGAGCAGCACTGCGCAAAAGACTTGGCAAGAGCGACCTCACAACAAATGACATCCTTGCACCCGACGGTTCCGGACGAAAGTGCGAGAACACCCTGAAAGCCATGTTGGCATTTCTACGAGACACAAAAACCATAACCCGACTGTAAATTTTTTTTTTTTTTTTACGTTACCTGTTCATGCCAGCTACCCCGTGCTAGGCTAACCTAGGTGACGATTAAAACCAAACGACGAGCACACACACACGTCGGTCACCGGATTCGTCGATTCTCCCGGAGAAACGTAACAGCTGGTGGCAGCGGTGGGATGGATCGACGACGCCGGGTTCCATGGGTGCTGTCGGTGAGTGCCTGAGGCTTCCTTTCCGTTCACCGAGCAGCTTAAGTGTTCAAGGCAGTTAGTTCTGTGGTGTCGCCAAACGGTTGATACGGGCGCTGGGCGAAAGTAGCCAAACTTTTTTGGAAATTTCTGAACATGGATCCGATCAATCTCGCGGCGATTGTGAAGCCCGATTTAATGCTCTTAGCGGAAGAGCTGGGTGTTAAAGTGGTCAAGGCCATGAGAAAGCCCGAGATTAGCAAGGCCATTGAAGATTGTGGCGCGGGCGCCGACGAAATTTCCGAGTGTTGGAGCGAGGTGCAGAAGAGACGAAGGGAAGCGGAACTTCGCGCCGCCCAACGTGCCGCTAAGAGGAGCTTCACGCGGCTCAACAGGGGCTTCGCGTTGCTCGAGAAAAACTTGAGCTAGAAATGCTTCAACGTAACTTTGACGCTGGTGAGGTCATTGTGGTGGATAACAGCTCGAAAAAGTTTGACATGCGAGCCGTTTTGCAACCTTTTCGCGTCGGCGGAGACATGGGTCTCTATTTAGTAAATTTCGAACGGGTTTGCGCTAAGATGGGTCTTGTAGAGTCGAGCTGGCCTCAAAGGCTCCTGAGTTTACTGCCAGCGGAGGTGGCCGACGCTTTGGCCCGACTAGATCCTACAGTAGCCGATAACTACGCGTCCGTAAAGTCATGCCTGCTTAGGAAGTTCAGGTTGTCGCCTGAAGCTTTTCGACAGAAATTTCGAGAGACAAGGAAAGGACCGGACGAACGTTACGCGGAGTTCGCTTATAAGCTTAAAGGCTTTCTGAAAAGTTGGCTCCGTGGTGTCAAGTCTTACGAGGATCGTGAAAAGGTGCTGGAGCAGATAGCACTAGAGCAGTTTCTCTCCTGTATTCCGACAGGTCTAAAGGAGTGGATTCAGGATAGACCGGAAGTAGAAACGGTGCAAAAAGCTGCAGATTACGCGGATGAGTACTGCTCTAGGCACGGCAAGAAAGTTATTGAAGAAAACCGTAGCTCAAACCGTTTCTACGAGCGATGCGGACCTCGCACGTTCGTGAAGAAAGGCGCCGAAAAGTGCAAAGAGAGTGAAGTACCGACAAAGGGAGTGTCTGATTCAGACGAAAAGAAACGTAAAATGAAGGCGTTCGAGGAGCCGGAAACCAATAGTGTGCTACAGGTCTAAACAGCCTGGTCATATCGCTTCTGGTTGCCGCGTCCCTAAAGTTGCTCCCGTTAACTTGTGTCTGGGAGAAGCGGAGGACCTAATCAGGCCGTATCTGTATGACATGAAAGTAAATGGTAAATTCTGCAAAAGTTTACGAGATACCGGCGCCACGTATAATCTGGTGCACTCTTCGCTAGCGGAGCAAGAACATTTTACAGGCGACTGTGTGTGGATCCGTCAGGCCTTGGAAAATCGGGCAGTTAGTCTGCCCGTAGCTAAGGTAAAACTAAACGGACCTTTCGGAGTAGTGGAAACGGAAGCAGCTGTTTCTGGCGGAGTGCTTCCAAACTGTCCGTACATACTGTCAAACAGAACTGCAAGGCAATTGAGCGAGTCGGGTGTACCGCTTGACATGAATCCTGTGCTAGTCGTCACGCGCTCAATGACAACTAGTGCAGTGCCGGAAACACTTCAGACGGAAGCGAGCAAGACGACTGGTAAAACCAGCAGCGGGCCCGATGAAGAGCCGAACGAAGGAGCTGACATGACCACGCTGGTTTCGCCGGAGAGCAGCAATTTTCGTGCGCTAGCCGGTGTAGATAAGCTTACGCTTATCACCGAGCAGTCATCCGACCCGAGTCTTTCAAAGTGTTGTGATAGCGTGGGAAAAGAAAACAAGCCGAACATCTCCTTTATGAGCAACGGCATACTTTACCGTAGTTTCAAGGACAAATCGGGGAACGAGGTAGATCAGATTGTCGTTCCATCTAAGTATAGAATTGCATTACTCGAGCTTGCTCACGGAGAAGGGTGGTCGGGACACCTAGGAATCACAAAGACCAAGTGCAGGCTTTTGGCAGAATATTATTGGCCGGGCTGCTTTAAGGAGGCTGAGCAATTCGTCCGTTCTTGCGACACCTGCCAAAGAACAGGACGACCAAACGAGCGCCGAAAGGCGCCTCTCACACTAGTGCCCATAATCACGGAACCTTTCAAAAGGCTAGTGATAGACGTCGTAGGACCCCTACCTACAACTAAGACGGATTTTAGGTACCTTCTAACGATATTATGCCCAGCCAGCAAGTTCCCAGAAGCCGTTCCAATGAAAGAGCAGACATCGGTCGAAGTAGTAGATAACTTGCTCTCGGTCTTTTCTCGGATCGGGTGTCCTAGTGAAATTCAATGTGATCTGGGTAGCGTTTTTACCAGTGCTCTAACAACCAGCTTTTTCGAGAGGTGTGGCATTAAGATTGTTCACAGTTCTGTATACCACCCGCAAAGTAACAGCGTAGAGAGAGCGCACTCGGTAATGAAGCGCATTCTCAGGGCCCTTTGTCACGAACAGAAAAAAGAGTGGGACTTGACATTGCCCGCTATGCTTTTCGCGTTGCGAACCGTTGCTCACGAGTCAACTGGTTTCACGCCAGCGGAACTGGTCTATGGACGCAATTTGCGTTCACCTTTGCGGTTGCTGCGCGAGGGCTGGGAGGGTGAAGCCGAGAACCCAACAGTGGTGGAGTATGTGCTTTCCTTACTAAACCGTCTCCACAAAACGCGTGAGCTAGTTGAGGCGAACCTGGGAAAAGCGCAGTCGCGAGGTAAAACCTACTATGACAAAAACAGCCGCCTCCGAACGTTTAAGGTGGGTGACCAAGTCCTACTTTTGAGGTCTTCTAAGGCTCATAAGCTGGAATTGCAATGGGAAAGACCAGGAACGGTCCAGCAGAGGCTATCCGAGACAAATTACGTGGTAAAACTGCCAGGTCGTAGAAAAGAGGTCCGCATATACCATTGCAACCTCATGAAGCCGTACGTGGAAAGGGTGCAAGTAGTCAGCATTGCACTAAACCAACCAGAGGAAGTTCCTACACGAATTCCTGAAATGGGAAAAACCGACGGGATCCTGACAATCGCCGAAGTCCTAGAGGCCGCAGTCGATAAGACGCTCACCCAAAAAGAGTTTTCGGATCTTATGGCATTAATTGGCAAATACCAAAAATTGTTTTCAACTATTCCCGGAAGAACGAGTCTGGTCGAACATGACATCGAAGTGAGGACTCGGTCAAATATTCAGTGTAAGGCCTATCGCTTTTCCCTCCGCCAAGAAAAGCTATTAAAGGAGTCCGTAGATCAAATGCTAGAGCTAGGGTTGATTGAGCGGTGCGAGAGCGACTTCGTGTCTCCTATGATTCTGGTAGAGACTCCAGGAAAAGATCCTCGTCCCTGTGTGGACTACCGAAAGTTAAACGCGGTAACGGTAACAAGTCTACCCAATCCCTAATATCGAAACTTGCATTGAGAAAGTAAGCAAAGCCAAGTTTATCTCAACCATCGACCTCGTTAGAGGTTACTGGCAAGTGCCACTTACCGCGAACGCCAGCAACCTTGCCGCCTTCATGACCCCGTTTGGTGTTTTTAAGCCGCTTGTCCTGAGCTTTGGACTGAAAAACGCACCCTATGCGTTTTCGAGACTGATGAATCTGGTACTGGTCGGAACCGAGTCTTTTGCGTTGCCGTACCTAGACGACGTCGCTATATTTTCGGACACGTGGAGAGAGCACGTTCAGCACCTAGAACAGGTGTTCTCGCGCCTGCAAGACGCAGGACTTACAGTCAAGGCGAAAAAGTGTAAGTTTGGCCGAGGCGAAGTATATCGTATCTCGGACACGTAGTCGGTCAAGGAATGAGACGTCCACAAGAACTCAAGGTTCAGGCCATTAAAAAGTTTCCCTTGCCACAAACAAAAAAAAATTTGATGTCCTTTATCGGACTGGTGAATTACTACCACCAGTACATTCCCCAGTTCTCTGAAAAGGCGAGTCCCCTGACGGATGCACTCAAGAAAACTGAGCCCACTAATACCCCTGTCAGACGGCAGCTAAAATGGCACTTACGCCAAATGACATTCAGTGTAAATGTCATTTAGGCACTGCCACACGGCACCTCAAATGGCATTTAACCTAAATGCCATTTCGGGTAAACAGAGTTAATCAAACTCATTTACGGTTCGCAAAGCGTACTCTCGATGGCAGCGCTCGACACATATTACGGGATTGTTTTAAAAAAAGAAGGCATATATTTCGGAAACAATTTTTACATCGTTTTAATTACGAAAATAATTTCTTTAACGCGTATTTCGCACGCACTTTACGTTCCTAATTGTTTAACATACTCACGACTCCAGTTATTCAGTAGGCCTAATGGCTCTGAACCGCTGGACCTGTTGCGTGCTCGCCTCGGTTATGGTGTACTATACCTCGGTCGGCTCCCGGTTGTTGGTTCCACTTGCGATGTTCTCCTCATTTACGCGTTTTTACCATGTCGGAAATAGCGCCTGCCGACAAAAAAAGGCGACCTGTCCCGCGAGACGTCGGTACTCAAACTATGTGAGACGAGCACCTCGAATGTCTTCGGTAGCAGAAGCGGAACGGCGGGTTCTGCACCGGCCTACGGGCGATTTTAGAAGCCCTCCGTTTCCTCAAGATATACGTCGCACTTCATCACAATACCGAAACCTCAAGGAACATTTTTGGGCAAGATATAACTTTGACGGTGGGCATAACCAACAGGAGCACGCAAAACAATTAGCGGAGCGGACGGCCGTCTTGTATTCGTTTTGTGTGTGTGGGTCGTCGCAGCACTGCGTACCTCGAACGAGTTCATTGCACGACCGGCTTGGTCGTGGTTTATACTAGCTGACTTCGCCTAGCAGCAATTTAAATTTCGCGTTTATTGCTCTGGCACCAGCTCGCGAAGTTAGCTGAATCTTTACTTGGCTGCCGCGAAGTAGAGATTCTGGGAAGAATGCAAGACGACAAAAAGTGGTTACTTTAAGTGGTACAAATCCTGTAAATGCCCTGTTGTTGTAATAAACGTACACTGTAGGTATTCGCCACCATGACTTCTTACCGGCTTTTACATTCCCATTGACATTCTCCAAAAAGAAATAAAAACAAATGCGTGAAGTCAGTCTCTCAATGTCTATTTCTAGCTTTCTTTGATGTTGGATAATCCCATACTGTTTCAAAGCGAAATATGCTACATGTGTTTACATAATACGTGCACAATTTTATTCCAAAACATCCTAAAAATTGTTTAATAAGGTATCGCATCTATACATTGAATACAGTTGCTGCACAGTTGCTACTTAAGATATTTACGTGTTCCAGAAAACATCTGCTGCTGGGGGCCACCATAGAAGTAGGCAAAGTGAGCTGGCTACAATACAGAGGAATCTACAAGTTCCCGGGATCACTGTCTCTAAATAAGTGGCAGTTTCTTGCAGCCATGGCCACTTTTGTGACATTCTCCTCACTTGTTTTCAGACGTGCAGTGTGAAAGCATCGCAAAAAGCAACCTGTGTGAGGTACCTTCTAGAAGAGCAGCAATAAAATAATTGTGTGAGGCTGACGATGACAGTGCAATAGCCAGCATCAAGGCTGCCACTGGTATTGACCCCAAGATACCCGAGACTAGTGGCAATGTCAGTGATGATTCCACGAGTTCCAGAACGGGCCGACGAAGCAGTGGTATAAGGGCCGGCACAAGCAGTAATGTGCAGCTGAGCTGACAAGAGTGAAAAGGAAAAGTCCACATAGCCATAGAAGCTGCTTCGGCTCGTTGTTGAAGCAGCCCCACATGCCCCACTAGAGCACTCGGAAGATGCGAGTCGCAGTAGCAGTGCCACGAAATGTTGGAGGAGCAACTGCTCACATTGCGCAGAAGGTCGAGTGGCTAACTACGTTCAGTAAAGAAGGCGGTCATCGTCTTGAAGACGAAAATCGATTTCGTCGCTGCAAATCTTATGGAGGCAAAGGAATTGTGAGAAGGGAATTGAGTTGATTTGGGATCTAGGATGGATCAAGGAGTAAAGAAGGTAGCTATGGCTGTCAGTGGGTTTATAGTGCACAGAGGTGTGTCACCAATGACTTTTAAGTCTAGGAAGTTGACAGCGCATTTCGATATCAGTGAGGTAAACTTGAGGGAGGGGTAGGCGTTACAGAGTGCAGACCACCACGTTTCCACCCTTATCGGCTGGCTTGGTTACGAGGTTAGTGCGATTTCGGAGAGATTTTAGAGCGGTAACTTCTTTGGGGTTCCGTTCAGGTATTTAGAGATTAGTTTGCTAGAGGAGTTGGCAATGATGCTACGAAATGCTTTGATTGAACTGTCAGTTTCAGGGTGTTTGGCTGGAAGCGGGGTCCGGATACTAGTCTTTGGGTTAATGGTGTCGAACATGGTGCGATTAAAGTTAGACGGATGCTGGGTGAAGTGGTCATCTAAAAGTAGGCATCGGAAAAATTGTTCGCTGTCCACATGTAAAAACAAAAGAAGGGTAAGGTCGGCTTTGAAGTGCAGGGACGAAGGACCTTGCCCTTCGATAAGATAACGTGTTCAGGGGAAATGTGGGGTAAATCGTCTCGTATGGTGACATCATCATTGCGTTGGACGACAGCCTCATCATTTAGGGGCAAGAGAGTGTCTAGTTTCCTTGATTTACAGGTGAGACCATAGGCATAGAGATACGAGTTGACTTCCAGAATTTTGTCAACAAGTTTGCATGAGTGTGAATGGAAAGATGAGTCAAGGGACCTGAGGAGTCTTAGCGACGCTGAGCGTTTGGCGTAACTGGGCACAGTGGTCATTATCATATCTCAGATGTGCCTTCACTAGGTGGGGAGCAGCATTATCTAATATTTGTGACACTTTTGAAGGGCCAGAGGAATTCTCATTGGCAGGTTGGAAGCAGGGCCGGTGTGTTTGCACGCAAGACATGTCGCAGTGCCGCACGGCGTGGTACCAGGGAGCAAAGTCTGAGGCTTTGTGGACTGGTTGCTGCATACTGGGAGGGATAGTGAGTTGGGCTGTCGATAGGAAGTTGGGGCGGGTGCTTTAGAAATAACTGTAGAGTCTTTGAGGTGGGAAGTGGTTTCCATGATTAGTTTGCCGAGCCTGGGTACGGAGGGATGGAACGTAAAGATGAGGGGGTTTCGGAGTGGTTGCTGCATACTGGAAAGGATCGTAAGTTGGGCTTCGATAGGAAGTTAGGGTGGGTGCTGTAGAAATAACTGTAGAGTCAATGAGGTGGGAACTGGTTTCCATGATTAGTTTGCCGAGCCTGGGTGTGGAGGGATGGAACGTAAAAATGAGGGGGTTTCGGAATGGTTCCTGCATACTGGAAGGGATCGTAAGTTGGGCTTCGATAGGAAGTTAGGGTGGGTGCTGTAGAAATAACTGTAGAGTCAATGAGGTGGGAACTGGTTTCCATGATTAGTTTGCCGAGCCTGGGTGTGGAGGGATGGAACGTAAAGAAGAGGGGGTTTCGGAGTGGTTACTGCATACTGGAAGGGATCGTAAGTTGGGCTTCGATAGGACGTTAGGGTGGGTGCTTTAGAAATAACTGTAGAGTCTACGAGGTGGAAAGTGGTCTCCATGATTAGTTTGCCGAGCCTGGATACGGAGTGATGGAACGTAAAGATGAGGGGGTTTCGGAGTGGTTGCTGCATACTGGAAGGGATCGTAAGTTGGGCTTCGATATGACGTTAGGGTGGGTGCTTTAGAAATAACTGTAGAGTCTACGAGGTGGAAAGTGGTCTCCATGATTAGTTTGCCGAGCCTGGGTGTGGAGGGACGGAACGTAAAGATGAGGGGGTTTCGGAATGGTTGCTGCATACTGGAAGGGTTCGTAAGTTGGGCTTCGATAGGAAGTTAGGGCGGGTGCTTTAGAAATAACTGTAGAGTCTTCGAGGTGGGAAGTGGTTTCCATGATTAGTTTGCCGAGCCTGGGTACGGAGGGATGGAACGTAAAGATGAGGGGGTTTCGGAGTGGTTGCTGCATACTGGAAAGGATCGTAAGTTGGGTTGTCGATAGGAAGTTAGGGTGGGTGCTTTAGAAATAACTGTAGAGTCGATGAGGTGGGAACTGGTTTCCATGATTAGTTTGCCGAGCCTGGGTGTGGAGGGATGGAACGTAAAGATGAGGGGGTTTCGGAGTGGTTGCTGCATACTGGAAGGGATCGTAAGTTGGGCTTCGATAGGACGTTAGGGTGGGCGCTTTAGAAATAACTGTAGAGTCTTCGAGGTGGGAAGTGGTTTCCATGATTAGTTTGCCGAGACTGGGTACGGAGGGTGGAATGTAAAGATGAGGGGGTTTCGGAGTGGTTCCTGCATACTGGAAGGGATCGTAAGTTGGGCTTCGATAGGAAGTTAGGGTGGGTGCTGTAGAAATAACTGTAGAGTCAATGAGGTGGGAACTGGTTTCCATGATTAGTTTGCCGAGCCTGGGTGTGGAGGGATGGAACGTAAAGATGAGGGGGTTTCGGAATGGTTCCTGCATACTGGAAGGGATCGTAAGTTGGGCTTCGATAGGAAGTTAGGGTGGGTGCTGTAGAAATAACTGTAGAGTCAATGAGGTGGGAACTGGTTTCCATGATTAGTTTGCCGAGCCTGGGTGTGGAGGGATGGAACGTAAAGATGAGGGGGTTTCGGAGTGGTTGCTGCATACTGGAAGGGATCGTAAGTTGGGCTTCGATAGGACGTTAGGGTGGGTGCTTTAGAAATAACTGTAGAGTCTACGAGGTGGAAAGTGGTCTCTATGATTAGTTTGCCGAGCCTGGATACGGAGTGATGGAACGTAAAGATGAGGGGGTTTCGGAGTGGTTGCTGCATACTGGAAGGTATCGTAAGTTGGGCTTCGATAGGAAGTTAGGGTGGGTGCTTTAGAAATAACTGTAGAGTCTACCAGGTGGACAGTGGTCTCCATGATTAGTTTGCCGAGCCTGGGTATGGAGGGATGGAACGTAAAGATGAGGGGGTTTCGGAGTGGTTGCTGCATACTGGAAGGGATCGTAAGTTGGGCTTCGATAGGACGTTAGGGTGGGTGCTTTAGAAATAACTGTAGAGTCTACCAGGTGGAAAGTGGTCTCCATGATTAGTTTGCCGAGCCTGGATACGGAGGGATGGAACGTAAAGATGAGGGTGTTTCGGAATGGTTCCTGCATACTGGAAAGGATCGTAAGTTGGGCTTCGATAGGAAGTTAGGGTGGGTGCTGTAGAAATAACTGTAGAGTCAATGAGGTGGGAACTGGTTTCCATGATTAGTTTGCCGAGCCTGGGTGTGGAGGGATGGAACGTAAAGATGAGGGGGTTTCGGAGTGGTTGCTGCATACTGGAAGGGATTGTAAGTTGGGCTTCGATAGGACGTTAGGGTGGGTGCTTTAGAAATAACTGTAGAGTCTACGAGGTGGAAAGTGGTCTCCATGATTAGTTTGCCGAGCCTGGATACGGAGTGATGGAACGTAAAGATGAGGGGGTTTCGGAGTGGTTGCTGCATACTGGAAGGGATCGTAAGATGGGCTTCGATAGGAAGTTAGGGTGGGTGCTTTAGAAATAACTGTAGAGTCTACCAGGTGGAAAGTGGTCTCCATGATTAGTTTGCCGAGCCTGGGTATGGAGGGATGGAATGTAAAGATGAGGGGGTTTCGGAATGGTTGCTGCATACTGGAAGGGATCGTAAGTTGGGCTTCGATAGGACGTTAGGGTGGGTGCTTTAGAAATAACTGTAGAGTCTACCAGGTGGAAAGTGGTCTCCATGATTAGTTTGCTGAGCCTGGGTGTGGAGGGATGGAACGTAAAGATGAGGGGGTTTCGGAATGGTTGCTGCATACTGGAAGGGATAGTAAGTTGGGCTTTGATAGGAAGTTAGGGTGGGTGCTTTAGAAATAACTGTAGAGTCTACCAGGTGGAAAGTGGTCTCCATGATTAGTTTGCCGAGCCTGGGTGTGGAGGGATGGAACGTAAAGATGAGGGGGTTTCGGAATGGTTGCTGCGTACTGGAAGGGATCGTAAGTTGGGCTTCGATAGGATGTTAGGGTGGGTGCTTTAGAAATAACTGTAGAGTCTACCAGGTGGGAAGTGGTCTCCATGATTAGTTTGCCGAGCCTGGGTGTGGAGGGATGGAACGTAAAGATGAGGGGGTTTCAGAGTGGTTGCTGCATACTGGAAGGGATCGTAAGTTGGGCTTCGATAGGAAGTTAGGGCGGGTGCTTTAGAAATAACTGTAGAGTCTTCGAGGTGGGAAGTGGTTTCCATGATTAGTTTGCCGAGCCTGGGTACGGAGGGATGGAACGTAAAGATGAGGGGGTTTCGAAGTGCTTGCTGCATACTGGAAGGGATCGTAAGTTGGGCTTCGATATGACGTTAGGGTGGGTGCTTTAGAAATAACTGTAGAGTCTACGAGGTGGAAAGTGGTCTCCATGATTAGTTTGCCGAGCCTGGGTGTGGAGGGACGGAACGTAAAGATGAGGGGGTTTCGGAATGGTTGCTGCATACTGGAAGGGTTCGTAAGTTGGGCTTCGATAGGAAGTTAGGGCGGGTGCTTTAGAAATAACTGTAGAGTCTTCGAGGTGGGAAGTGGTTTCCATGATTAGTTTGCCGAGCCTGGGTATGGAGGGATGGAACGTAAAGATGAGGGGGTTTCGGAGTGGTTGCTGCATACTGGAAAGGATCGTAAGTTGGGCTTCGATAGGAAGTTAGAACGGGTGCTTTAGAAATAACTGTAGAGTCTTCGAGGTGGGAAGTGGTTTCCATGATTAGTTTGCCGAGCCTGGGTACGGAGGGATGGAACGTAAAGATGAGGGGGTTTCGGAGTGGTTGCTGCATACTGGAAGGGATCGTAAATTGGGCTTCGAATGGAAGTTAGGGCGGGTGCTTTAGGAATAACTGTAGAGTCTACGAGGTGAAAAGTGGTCTCCATGATTAGTTTGCCGAGCCTGGGTATGGAGGGATGGAACGTAAAGATGAGGGGGTTTCGGAGTGGTTGCTGCATACTGGAAGGGATCGTAAGTTGGGCTGTCATTAGGAAGTTAGGGTGGGTGCTTTAGAAATAACAGTAGAGTCCACGAGGTGGAAAGTGGTCTCCATGATTAGTCTGCTGAGCCTGGGTATGGAGGGATGGTGTTGCACATATGAGCTCTCTATTTCGTCGACTGATGACTTTGTCGGTGACCTTGTGAGGTCGATTCGTGAAAGACAGGACAACCAACTTCGTTGGGAACCTTCGTTTTACTGACCTAAATGGCTCCTTTCGCGCCAGCCCCTGCCCCTCATCTTCTTCTTTGTAAGCGGACAAGAGTCTTATGTCAGTCCCTGTTCAGTTACAATTATTTTACATATATCCTCCCCGCCCCCACAACGCGAGGCAAATACATTGAAGTTCAAATGGCTTCCAATGGGTACAACAGTTGTACTGGTCTTCGTGTCACTGAACCGGATGGCAATTTTATGGTACATGCCCTCACAATTCCGTCTCTTCCAGATAGTACATCAATGACACGAACCAAGGTCCACAGATGTCTCGGGGCAATGTCGTCGTGCAGGAGTGCCACGTCTCCGATTTTCGGTGGTCGGCTGTTAAGAGGCGTTGCTAGGTGTGCTGATCGAAGCTCTAGGAGGTATTCTTTTTTCCAGCGTACCCAGAAATTGTTCATGAGCTTCTGTCGATATTGCCACCGTCGTGAAAGCGCATCTCTTGAGGACGCGACTGGGTGTGGCGGCTCCGTCTCTGGCAGGGTTGTCAATCGTCGTCCGATGAGTAAGTGAGCCGGAGTTAAGGCTGTTGGTTCGCTGTTATCTGCGTGTAAGTAGGTCAAGGGTCTAGGGTTGATTGCTGCTTCGATGTCGGTCAGTACGGTAGTTAGCTCTTCAAAAGACAGACTTTGTCGTCCCAGAACTTTCCTCATGCACGTTTTCACCGATCGCACCATTCTTTCCCACCAGCCGCCCCACCAGGCGGCCCGCTCTACGATGAACTTCCAGGTTATTCGGTGGGTACTGCAGAAGTCTTGTGATCCGGTACTGCGAATAGCCTCCCATAGAGCTTTCAGATCCTTCGCTGCTCTTTTAAATGTTAATGCGTTGTCGCTATAAATTGTGGTCGGAATTCCTCTTCTAGCCACGAATCTCCTCAAAGCCAAGAGAAACGATGCAGTGGTCGTAGAGGATACTAACTCGAGATGTATTGCACGAGTAGTCGCACAAGTGAAGAGAGCAATGTACGTTTTAGCACATTGTCCCTTTGAGCTGGCGAATAACGGCCCCGCGAAGTCGACTCCTACAACCTGAAATGGGTGTCCCTCTTCCACCCTGTCCCGTGGTAGTGGAGCTACTGGAGCCGTGGCTGGCTTTGCGCTGAACCGCCGACAGGTCCGGCATTGAGCGAGGATCTTCTTCACGATTCTTCGTGCTCCTGGCAGCCAAAATCTTTCACGTAGTTCTGTCAATGTGGCCTGCAGGCCTCCGTGTACTGTTCTAAGGTGTATTGCAGTGACCAGCAGCTTAGTGTACCGGTGGTCTCCCGATAAAAGGATAGGGTGTCTTACGTCTTTCGTCAAGGTAGCTTGATGAAGTCTGCCTTGTATGCGCATGATTCCGGTTTCATCAAGAAACGGCTGTAGATCACTTATTTTATATCTTGTAGCAATTCTCCCAGTTTGTATTATCTCTTGTATCTCCTTATCGAAGCATTCCTTTTGAGTGTGCTTAATCCAGAAAAGTTCCGCATCCGTAATCTCTTGTGTAGTCAGTGGTAGTTCAGCTGACCCATTATTCTGGCGGCAATTGTGCACAAATCTTTTAACCCAAGCAGTTACCCGCAACATCTTGGTGTAGCAGCTGAAATTTTCAATCGCCAAAAGCGCAGCTTGTTCATGTACAACAGTCAGTAGCGTTTCGGTTCGCTGCTGTTTCTCCCCATCAATGTCTTCAAGGTTCTCTACGGGTGTACTAACTGGCCAGTTTCGCTGTTCGAGGGCAAGCCATTCCGGCCCTGACCACCATACCTGTTGAGTCTCTAGCTGTACTACAGTCTTTCCTCTAGTGAGAGCGTCGGCTGGGTTCTCGTAACCTGGGCAGTGGTGCCAACTGGACGGATCACTGAGTGCTTGTATTTCTGCCACCCTATTGCACACAAAGGTTTGCCACTCGGTTGCCAATCCCTTAATCCAGCCAAGTGTTATAGTAGAATCTGTCCAGTACCATATTGTAACGGTGTGGCCCAACAATGAGCTACGAAGATATGTAGCAATGCGTGCTCCCAATAGCGCTCCCATCAGTTCTAATCGTGGAAGGGTTAGTGTCTTCAGTGGAACAACTCTAGCCTTGGAAAATATCAGATTCACGCTGACTTCTCCTTTCCTGTTCACTGCACGGAGATATACGCAGGTACCATACGCCAGAGGGCTAGCGTCGGTGAAGATGTGAATCTCCAGCTCGTTTTCACCTTCGACACCCAGCAGAAATCTCGGCGTCGTGATTTGTGGTAATTCCGTTAAATCGGCGCACCAGGATTTCCACTCTTGCAAAAGAGCCTCTGTCAGAACCTCATCCCATCCAAGTCCGCATTGCCATATACGTTGAAATAAAATTTTCACTCTTATGACATACGGCGACAGGAAACCGAGGGGATCGAAGATCCTAGCCGAGGCCTTGAGTACGGAGCGCTTTGTGTTCAGATTTGTAGAAAGTATCTCCAAGAGATGATCAGCAGAGAACTTGAAATGATCCGCGTTTTTATCCCACACCAATCCCAATATCTTGGTGACCTCGGGGGACTTAAATGGCTTATTTTCGGATGAATGATCGACGTTATCCGCTCTTTGATCAAAGAGTTTCTGGAGTTGAGAAGAATTGGTGTTCCACTTTTGCAGTTCCATGCCTGCTTCCCTGAGTAAAGTCAGTGCTCCGTCAGCGAGTCGCTGTGCCTCCTTGATGTTCGCTGCTCCAGTTAACAGGTCGTCCACGTAAAAGGATCGGAGTAAAATAGTTGCGATGTCGTTGTTGGGTCCACCCACGTTTTTCAAGTGGTGCTGTATCGTAGCCCCGAGTAGGAAGGGACTGGAAGTTGTTCCAAAAAGAACCGTCGTCATGCGCCACTCCTTCGTGTTTGGCAGTGGCTCGTTGGGCTTGGGCGTATTTTCAAACCAAAGAAACCGGAGAGCGTCCCTGTCACGCTCCGAGATGACTATTTGTAAAAACGCCTTTTGTATATCTGCTGTGATGGCCACCTTCTGCATTCGAAATCTGAGTAGGACGGGCAAAAGCTCCGTGTTGATCGTTGGACCCTTTTCAAGGTGATCATTGAGAGATCCGGTGTTTGCTGCATGGGAAGATGCGTCGAATACTACTCTAAGTCTAGTTGACTCCGAGTTAACTCGAATTACTGCTCGGTGAGGCATGTAATAAACGTGCCTGTAGGTTGATGCATTTAATTCTATCTCTTCGGCGTGTCCATCTTTAAAGTAACTACGTATTGCTTTGTCATACTGGGCGATAGAGCCATCTTGTGAGAGACGGCGTACAAGACTTCGGAGTCTGGTTTTGGCAATCATGTAATTATCTCCAAGGGTCGTTTTTGTCTCCTTCCACGGCAACGCGACCTCGTACCGACCGTTCTTTTGTCGGATGTTTTCCTTGAATTGCTCAAACACCTTTTCTTCCTGTTGTTTCTTATCCATAGGTTCATCCACGATTCCAATGGTCTCCAGTTCCCAGAAATGTTTTAACGCTGCATCATCTTCTTCGTCAGCCCCTCCCACGTTCAACACGCACACCATCAAATTTGTGGTATTATCTGATAAGACACTCACTGTGCTCGTTGGACCCTGAAAGGTCCATCCCAAAGTCATTGCGATGGCTACTACCCGGTGTTGCAAGATGAGCGGCGTGTCTCGCCGGTCAACAATTTCCACATCTGGTCCGCTCCAATTAAAAGGCTTATGCCCGCTTCCACTTGAGTCGATGGAAACATCAACTTGTCGGCGATGTCTCCTGGGATAGTCTTGAGAAATGTGTGCTCTACTGGAGTTTCTATGATGTTTTGGCAGATGAAAGGCACGACGACTGCTTCTAAGACATGATCCGCTGTCTTATATTGGCCCCTAATATGGATTCTAACTACGGTGAACTTCTGCCTACACCTGTTTGAGTCACTGCAAGCAAAGGTGTTGAGTTGCATCATACGTTCCCCTACAACCTTCAAATTAAGCTTCCTAGCCAAGTCTTCCTTGATGAAAGTCTTTTGGCTCCCTCCGTCGATAATGCCGCGGATGTAAGCTTGGTTCAGGCCGGTTCCAACCCAGCTTCGGAACGTTTGTAATAGGACGCTCGGAGTCTGTACTGTCGAAGTGCTACCGGCGGTAAGAACGTTGGCAGTCTCCTGAACGGTTGATAAAGCTTCCCACGCCGGGTTACACATTGAGGTGACATGTCTTCCCCTGCATCCGGTACATCTCTGTTGACTACGGCAATCCCTTGATCGGTGACCTCCCTTCGTGCAACGAAAGCATCTCATGTCTTGCGCTAGCATTTTCTTTTTCTCATCTAGTGTGATATCCGATGGACAATCACCGGTACGGTGAGTTCGGTAGTTGCAAAAGAAGCAGCTGTTGTCTGTTCCGCTAGTGTGCAACACCAACGTTGATGGTGGATTGGCGCCTTGCCTCTGATTTTGAGCCACTGTTGGCACGGTTGTCGGCCTTCGCTCGAGTGGCGATGACTGTTCTCTGCTCTCTATCTCCACGCGCATAAAACGCAAGAGTTTATCCAACTCCTCACCTGAATCTGTTGGCGAAGGCGAGACGTCGTCTAACGGTTGTCTACCGTCAGTCGTTCCGGCTCTTTCTCTCCCGTTGATTGGAACTCCAAGCCCTATCCCGTATCTTTTGAGTCGATGGTACTCCACCACTATATCGGTTGGGAGGTTGGACAGGAGTACGTCCACCATCATAGTAGAATACGTTGCACTCGAAACGCCTAGGGCACGCAAGCCACGAATGTTGGTTTGGACGTGGTCGTAAATATTCCTTAGTCCTCGTACATCTAGATCTGACTTCACCGTTGGTAGGCTTCGCAGTCTTTCGAGGTACTCACGCTGAATGCGTTGCTTGTTCCCGAAGCGTTCGGATAGTATTTCTATGGCGTCCTTGTAGCACTCTGCCGTTGCTTGTAGCCCGGAGATAGCACTGGCAGCTGGCCCACTCAGCAGGGAGCGTAGATATTGGAATTTGTCTCCCTCCGTGAGTCTGGTGTTACGGTGAACGGCAGTTTGGAATTGCTCCCAGAAGGGCTGCCAGAGGGTAAGCTCACCTTGATACTGCAGTAGTTGTAGTTTAGGGAGTTTCACGCCCGTGGCCTGGGGTATGACTCTGTCACCGTCGTCTCCCACCTGGTAAATGGCTGGTGCTGCCGGTTGACGCTCGATTTTGTTGCGTACCTCACTGAGGGCTCTTGCTACTTGATCTTCGTAGTCTGCCACAGCCACATAGTCCGCTTCGAGGTCGGCATCGGTGATCAGCGGCTCAATCTCTTCGTTGACCTTGCGGAGTTCCTCGTTGCTGGCGATCAGCCTGTCTCGTAGGTTCTTCAGGGAGTTGATGTCAAGGGTTGTTGACTGGAGCGCAGTCGTGATATCGGTAATTATCTTCGTGTTCTGGCTCCGTCGAACCCTCCGCTTCGTCTTTAGCCGATCCATCCTGATGTTGATTCCTCACTTCCAAAGGTCCCGGGTTTCGGCACCATTAATTGTTGCACATATGAGCTCTCTATTTCGTCGACTGATGACTTTGTCGGTGACCTTGTGAGGTCGATTCGTGAAAGACAGGACAACCGACTTCGTTGGGAACCTTCGTTTTACTGACCTAAATGGCTCCCCTCGCGCCAGCCCCTGCCCCTCATCTTCTTCTTCTTTGTAAGCGGACAAGAGTCTTATGTCAGTCCCTGTTCAGTTACAATTATTTTACAGATGGAACGTGATGATGAGGGTGTTGCATGGTGGTTTAGATCTTGGTTGGGGAAATAGAGCGTCGTGTCGCGAAATGTTAGAGACGCGACTGCTCGCATTGCGCAGAACGCTGAGTGGGTAGCTACTTTCAATAAAGCAGGCGGTCATCGTCTTAAAGGGGCACTCAGGTGGATTCTGAGATCGTCTATTTTTTGTCATAACGCAATCTATGGACTCTAAGCATCCTAAGAAACCCGAAATTACATACAAGGGCGGTCAATCTCGTTATTTAAAATTCTATTAAAAATTGTGGCATGCCCTCCTTTCTGCGCCGTGGCGCAGAACGCCAGAGGGTGCCATCGGCCAGGAAGGCAACAGGGGAGGGCACATGACAGCCAATTACGAATAATGGCTTCCCGGCACACTAAATTTTCAAACATGTGCGCCTTTGAAAAATCAGTCCGCCGAGAAGCCATCACTCGTGACTGGCTGTCGCGTGCCCTCCCATACTGCCTTCCCGTCCGGTGGCACCCCCGGTGTTCTGCGGTATGGCACAGAAAGGGTGGCGTGCCACAATCTTTAATTGGATTTTTACTATGAAAAACGGCTGCCCTTGAATGCTATCTTGGGTTTTTTAGGATGCTTAAAGCCCATAGATTGAGTTATGCCAATAAATAGACGATCTCAGAATCCACTTGAGTGCCCCTTTAAAGGGCTACTCCACCGATTTTTTCATTGTCTCCGATTTGCTTGAAATTTTGCTAAACTAACCAACAAACATCGCGAAAATAGTTTCCCAAATATTAGGTCAAAATATTGTTTTTTCGCGAAGTTATTGAATTTACAGTTTTGGTCCTCACCCTGTTTTTCAAGATCGAACTCTCTACTGGCAACAATGAAAAAGTGACGTCAGTGGAAGGCAGGGGTTCACTTTTTGGGCTGTAGATTTTGTTTTAAACTGATTCGAAGCAGTCTCATGGTGTCAAAAGAATGCTTGGGAAGCTCGCTGCAGTACCCGCGCTCCAGCACGGAACAAATGATTGGTATATTCTATTTTTTGGCTGCTTGCTGGACTGACAAGCCAGCCTGCCACTGACGTCACGGCCCTGAAAAGCGCGCGTATATTTGAATGTTGGTTTTTGCATCATTTTCATTTGCCGATTTCGCAATAACTATTATGAATTTCGCGATTCTAAATAGCATACCGGAGAGAGTAAAGGCCGGGGAGTCAGAAAATATAGTTAGTTGAGGTAGCTCAAAAAATCGGTGGAGTACCCCTTTAAGCTGTTGACGGAAATCAATGTCGTTGCTGCAAATCCTACAAAGGCAAAGGATCTGCAGCCTCAAACGCCTTTTTGAGCTCCAGCACTGGTTTGCCCAGGGGACGACGCTGCACCCTTTTGTCCAGGACACCACACACCAGACGGTCCCATAGCATGGCTGACAAGGTCTCACCAAAGTTGCAGTGTTCGGAGAAGCGGCGCGGGGCGGGGACGAAATTCGAGATGCTTTCTCCAGGCTGTTGGCTGCACTTATGAAACGCAAAGCACTGAACAATCACTGACAGGCACGGTGTGAAGTGGGCGGTGAGCTCCAACACAATGTCCGCATAGGGAGTCCACCGGCGCACACAACGAGCATACGACGGAGTAGATTGTCGGTCCACAAACGCTACACAGGACTGCGCATATTGGGGACTCCTCGACGATAATGAGCACAATGAAGAAAAAGTTTAGTCGCTCCTGGTACAGGGGCCACGTTTCAATCTTTTTAAGTCGAACTCTTCGAGATGTCTCAGCCGTCCCATGATGACGACGTTAGGCGCGTCCTTTTTCGCCATATGCTCTCGTCGTTGCCAAGTTGCCACGAAGCTGTCGTTGCTCAAAAAAGTGTGGTTGCGTGCCTCGGAGTTTGAATTTCTTCATTCTCGTTGTTGCCCAAAGCTTTATTCAGGCGGCCGACTTGGCCGTGCAGAAAAGAGGAGTTAGACAAGAGACACGTGGTTTACGACAAGTCCCCAGAATGACAAACGGTTCAGTAAAACCAGCTTGACTCGCCTTGGCTTGACTTCTGCCGACTCGTTGATGTTGCCAGATGCACACACACAACACTCACGACGCAAGATTCCGTTTCATTTTAAGTGCAAGATCTAGGCTTTCAATGTCACTACCAAGCATGCACGATCATGTAGTGGTAGCATCGTTCAGGGCAACATGCTCATGCTCATAGCTTCAGCTTCACTCGCGCATGAAGTAAATGAAACCATAGCCCCTGTATCCACTCTAATTCTCCAAGTCAGTATAGTAGGCTGAAATGTATCCATCACTACAAGAAGTTGGGAGTGATGCTGAAAAGGCTGGGAGGGTCGTCGCGTGTACAGAATTGACTGATCGACGTGCCGTTCCCTGCAAGATGATGTCCTCGGTTGGGCAAGGTTCGAGCATGTTGGATGTTATCAGGAACACATGGTTACACAGGATCCGTGGGGACACGGCGGTCCCATTGACCGTGGCCATATGTGCCTGGGGCGTCACTGCTTCCCCAGTGCTAGCCAGTGCCAACCTCTGGAAGATGGTCACGAAACTGCCCCAGCATCCCAACATTGAGATACTGGAACTGGTAGCAGTGTTCTAGGAGAGCCAGAGGAATCACTGTAGTTGGATAGAAACATTGCAACAGATGCATCAGTCCTCTAGGCATAAAATATCTTACAGCTTAGACATATTATTCTCAAAATTGTAGATTCAATGGGGAAGCAGAGCAGTCGAAATTTCACCACACAGCTAGCTTGGAACATTTCTTAGAAACTTCACAGAACGGCAAACATTCTATAGCTTCTAAACATAGTATTTACAGTGCTAGACACTGGCACTCTTGTCTCATATTTAGAAACAGTTATTCAGTCATTTTCACCTCATCAAGGGTAAGATGATCAATCCAGGTGTTTTATTCACATTAAAACAAGTTAACGAATAACTTTAGAATGCTGACAGGAGCTATATCAGTTAGTTTTGAGTGACATTCAGTGAAAAAAAGACAAGTGAATTTTTTTTTTTTTAATTTTGTGAGTTTGAAACAAGATTGCCTGCATTTTCTAAGAGCTAAAAAAACATTTAGGGATATTATTTCTACTAGTTCAAACATTTTTTTCTTTTTCTTGTTTTTTGCAAAAAAAGGGTACTTACTATTTTTATTGTGCTTTGGTAGCCGCTGGTGCTGACCTGAGGGAGTCCTGGGGCAGTTCGGTTATCCGGTACCCCCGTGTGTGTTTAACCGTTCAGCGGTCGCGGCGGCGCTCACGATCTTCGGCCAGTCGCGTCGGAGGGATGCGATCACTTGGCAGTGGTTTGCCTCACGACGAGCAAGTTGGCGATGGTTCTGTGCTCCGCAGGAGAGTATGGCTTTGCAGCGCCGACTCACTTTGTCACTGGGGTGGTTAGGTGCACGCAAGTCACCAGGCGAACCAAGCACTCTATGTAACACCGACACACATTCACGAGGTGCCTGATCACGTCACCGGCATCAGCCAAACGCCTGCTTGAAGACGCAGTACTTTAGTAGGTACGGTAGCCTGTCTTCAAACCGAAGCTCGCGGAATGCGTCTACGACGAAGATGATGGACGGCCTTCTCAACAGCCGGAGACGCTCGAACCAAGATCAATCCATACCGCCGTGATAGTGACGGCGGAAGCGCAATGCGGCATCCAGGATCCCTCGCAGACGTAGAAGTGAACACGGCAGTCGAAGATCGAGCGTGAGGGACAAACAGAGCAAGCAAGCACTACCGAAATTAACGAAAGAACTGTGTGAGCAAGCTGTCAGCTGTAGTGGCGGAGCGCGCGAGGCTCGGCTTACGGATCGGCTTATGACGACGTTAGGTTGGCTAATGGATTTCGCCCCACGCTTCGCTTTATTTTTTCGTCAGAAACTAGTGAGCGCAACTTTCTATCCCAGTTTTTTGTTATATTTTCTTGTCCCAGCAGACAACACACACAAACACAAGTGTTTTGCCGTGATAAAATTGTTTATTGACGAAAACGTGTTCTATGTGCACGAGACGAATTTGCGATCGCAATCGTAATAGACATCACCTAAATGTCATTTTAGTTGTCGTCTGGCAGGTCCCATCATGAATGTCATTTGAAAACCTGAATGACATTTGGCGTAAATGCCATTTTAGCTGCCGTCTGACAGGGGTATAAGATCAAATGGGACGATCGCAAGATACATGCGTTTGAGGCTCTTAAGTTAGCCTTGGCGACTCAGCACGTATTAGTCAGCCCAGACTACACAAGACCCTTCTTGGTGCAGTGCGACGCCAGCGAAAAAGGACTCGGCGTCGTTCTAAGCCAAGAAAATGAAGGGGAAGAGCACCCCGTTTTGTTTGCCAGCAGGAACCTAACTTCAAGGGAGCAAGCCTACAGTACAATCGAAAAAGAATGCGCTTGTCTCGTATGGGCTGTAGAAAAACTTCGCTGCTATCTTTATGGTTCGGAGTATATTTTAATTACAGATCATAGACCGCTCACATGGCTTCAGCAGCTGTCCCCCAAAAATGGTCGCTTGTTAAGCTGGAGCTTGACCCTCCAGGAATATTCTTTCTTGGTTCGACATAAAAAAGGAAAGCTTCATGCGGACGCAGATTGTCTGAGCCGAGTGCTCTAACCGGCGCACAGTGCGATTTTCTGTTTCTTTTGTCTCATCTGCACATTTGTAAATAGTTCCATTCAATTTCATTCATTAGCTGTCTATTCCCGAAAGATCGGGAACGATATTTTCAAAAAATTCTGGCTGCGTTTGGGGCATATTTTGTAAGCTATTTCTTTTGAATAATTCGTGCTCTCGGTGAGTGGAAAGGGCGTTTCGGGTGCCTCCGCAGTTTCTGTGGTGCTTGGTTGTTATTGGCCCTTCTCATTCCCCACAGAAGCACGACGGACCTCTGTTGTCATCCCGACGTCCTGGCACCGACGGCACGTGACAGCCGCTGCTACTCCTGCGCCGCTGGCGACTTTGGCAAACGGTCGCAAGGAACGCCATCACCGCTCCTTCCTGCGCCTCTTGGACCGCACAGTCGACGCTTCCGGCCAGTTTCGCAGACGGTGTTGGACCCTGCGCCTCCAGGACTTCCCGCCCTTCGGATCAGCGCAAGCTGAACCTGTATTCGCTGCGAAGGTTTCTTCGAGCAACGACTGTGAAGTTCTGCGCAAGCAGCACGAGGATTACGCCGTTCGTTTGTCTGTCGAACATTTCCAAGGACGTGCTTAAAACCTGGAGAGTGGCGGGAAAATTGTTTTATGCGGTTTCGCCCTAAAAGGGGGAGGAGTTGTTACGATGCGATGTTATCGCTTATCGCTGTCGCGGCCGCAGCAGAACTGCTGAGTCAGGGGGGCGTACCTCTGGTGCTTGCTGCCGATATAAGCGGCATCGCCGGCAAGCTTTGCGCTTTTTTGGTTCCGGCTGCCGAATAATAAACGCTGCCAAATAAACGTCGGTCTCCGGATTCGTCGATTCTCCCGGAGAAACGTAACAATACCATCCTGCAACTAACGGGCAAGCGGAACAGATGGTGTGCGAAACGAGAAAAAAAAAAAGCCCTTTTGAAGCTTACGGAAGAAGCAGTTCAGAGAAGAATCGCCAGGTTCTTGTTCCAGCACCACGCGACGGTCTCATATTACACGGTAAAGCACCCGCCGAAGCATTATTCGGCGGACGAAGAGTCACACCCTTTGATCTCGTGATACTATGGCCTACGAACGAAGATCGAGAGATTCGCCGATCGGGGGTAATGGCCGTTTATTCGGTCGGACAACTCGTCTACGGGAAGAATTTCAGCGGAAGTCGGGCTTTCCATGCAAAACTTGAGTAGAGAAGGCTCTATGTTCGTTGACCAGAAGGTGTCATCCCTCTGAATACGTTGGATATCAATGCCCTTGAGCGTAAATATAACGAAATCACAAAACTCTCTTTGTGTATTGTGTAACTGCCCCTGTATTTGATAGCAGAAGCTATGGTGGTGATTCGGACCTTTCACAGCAGGCTCCTTTTCCTCTGTTTTCGCCTCATACTCCTTTGCGGTTCAAGTATGCTTCAAGAATCTTTTAGAACGGGGAAACTTTACGTCAACGAGGCCATTTGTTTCAAGTAGTCATCAGGGAATACTGCTAGAAATCCGTCACTCATATTAACGAATAAGCCGCATTCTGCAGAGTGCAGTTTCCCTGTTCCACGTACAGTTGTAAAGCAGCATCCTCATTGATTCTACCATATTCTGTTGCGGGTGAAGAAAGCCTTTGGGTACACGATACTTGAAACAAGTCTGGCACTGTACCTTGTGGTTCGACACCCACTAATGTCGTCGTCCTTATAGAGCCTCATCATTTAATCATTCCCTCGTCACCTCATATTGCTGTTCATCAAGAATAAGTACAATAGGCTACCGCCATATTACAATCCAAGATTGAAAAATTGAATCATTCAGTCCTTCAAGAAATTTATTATTTATATAATGTTATTACGTTACATTACCTCGAGACGATCGACGTCCATCGTCGATATTCAAATACTTATACCTGTATATTAATTAGGCGCACAAGGGGGGGGGGGGGGGGGGGGTCGGTGGCTGAGTGCATGGTCTAGCGCACACCAGCTCGGAGCACTTGGAGCGAAAGCTCGCGCTGCAGAACCCACCCCGCCCCTGCCCGTTTCGATCTGGATGAGCATCATACCGGCGTGCGGTCGCGTATCACTACTGTCTGGTGCACGTTAGAGACCCCAGGTTTGCGGTTGTACCGCACTGGCTAAATTGCTCATCTACAGCTGAGACACCAGACGTCCACTAAGGCGGACTAACTTCCGGCTGTATAAACATACACACAACAATTTGCAATTAATAGCAAAGAACACAGCGTGCCGCCTCTTTTCTTTAGATGCCTTTTTTAAACCAGCGAAAGCTCGCGCGTTCTCTCTTTTGAGACGGTTGGAACGGTCGCACATAAAACCCGCGTTTCCCTTACCCGGCCGCTTCCTCCTCTCATTATGTGTAGTTGGACTAAATAAGCTATAATAATGGTGTATTATTCATATTTACTTTCAGTTTCAGTCAGGGAAAAGGAGTTTCGCGGGGACTAGAGCCAATAAATGAGCTGCCTTTAGAGTATCGGCACTCTCTTCCCCGACAGTGTTGTGAACGCCACCATTTTGGTGCTTGTGCAGAGCAGGCGCAACTGCCGATCGTCATGATTCAAAAGTGCGACATCCTCAGCATTAGATTCGGTGTTTGTAGGCTCATGTAATGTTGCTTTGCTTTGTCGCAAACTGTTTAATGTGGAGGACGGAAAAGCGTTTCTTGTGATTTCAGGTAAAGCTTCAAAATAACTGGCAACCATGATTTTAAGCCACAATATGGCCAAGTGACGCAACTCTGAAGCGTAGCTTATTTAATGACACTATTCATGCTCTTGTTCAAGAGGCTTTTAATACCTGGAGGGGCCGTGACGTAAGCCCCGTGGATTCCACAAGCCACTACCTTTTTGACACCTGCCTCTTAGTTCCCGCTTGTGCCAGTAAATTAGCTACAGTTCAGAGTAACGACACTTGGGCATATTGTGGCTTAAAATCATGGTTGCCAGTTATCTGAAGGTTTACCTAAAAGCACAGGAAATGCTTTTCCGTCCCTCACAAATGTCTAAACAACACGCAACAGAGCATTGCAATATTGCATCAGCTTCCTAGCACCGCATCTAATGCTGAGGAAGTAGTACTTTTGGATCATGACGATCGGCAGTTGCGTTTGCTCTGAACAAGACCCAAAATGCCGGCGCCCAAAACTATTTTGGGGAACGGAGAGCCGATACTTTAAAACTCATTTAGTGACTCTAGACATGAAGTTAACTCGGGTGTATTCTTTTTCTCTTCGTCTTTATTGTTTATTGATTTCAATCATATCGAATCATGAACACATTATATCACGCTACGCTTGTATAATTATTTGTGTTAGATTTATTAACTTGACCCAGTACTTAAACCATTCATTTATCGATAGTAAATCTTGCAATATATTTTTTTAAATGTGAAGGTAAAAAGACACGGAGATTGATGATGATACAGACGCCAACGCCGCCCTCGGAAATTTTTGGAACATTAGAAATCAACAGTTTGTCTGCCATCCGCCAGGTAGCGCAAAAAAACACCCAAACAGTTTTTAATTGTTTTTTAAAACTAGCTAAGCTCTACACCTATTAAAAAACCAAAGCAAGATCACTGAGAAAATTTAATACATCGCAATGTATATCTATTCCACAGAATAAATGTTATTAGATGCTATAAATCTGTTTGATGTCCAAAAGAGGTATGCGTCAAAAACAGGTAAGCTTGAAGGGCTCCTGGAGCTTTATGACTTTGAAAATGAAAAAAATCCATCGTCCACCTCTTGGGCAACCATTGTAGCTCTAAATGTTATAAAAGATTTTATCATAGCACGAACAAACTAGCGCCGGTTTTTCACGTTTTTGATTTCTTTTTAGAAGTTAATAACGTTTAAAAAACTGTTATATGCAAGTATCCAACCTAAGCAGTAGGTCTTGGTGCTAGACTGTACTTACATTGCTGGGGAAAAATAGCAAAAAGTGCCGATGTTGTGTTCGTGCTAACAGTGTCGCGTAATGTACGCATGCCTCTACATCAGGGGTGGCCAAGCTGCGGCTCTTCGCATCTTGAAGTTCGGCTCGCGGCACCCTCCCCAAACCCCCCCCCCCCCCCCCCTAACGCACTGATCCGCCTCCCTTCCGGTCACACGAGCACTTCTCCAAAAAGAAAAATGGAACTCATTTTAAATCGAAAGACAGGTTGCGGTTTGGTAGTTTGTGCTACTGCAACCTTGAAAGTAGTTCGAGTTTCGGTTACTGGTCTAAATAAAAGTTTGCCGGTGCACCCCCCCTCCCCCCCCCCCCTCCCCCCCCCCCCCCGGCTCTTGGAAGTTTCGTGGTTTTGTTTGCGGCTCTTAGGCCGGGTCAGCCTGGCCACCCCTGCTCTACGTGACCAAAGTAAATAAATGAGCTAGTGTACAAAAAATTGTTTTTTTTTCTATAGCTGGAAAGTTATTTTTATATAAGCAATTCTGTAAAGAGTGTCAAATCGCTTGACGTAGATAATAACTCTAAACAAGCAGTGTAAGAGCCTACACGCAAAATGCAAACATAAAATTGACATTTTAATGCAACGGTCTAGAAGATTTTAGTGTAGAGGAACAAAGTGTAGCAACGTTAGTTCATGACCAATAGCATCACTCTTTGCCGAATCTCTTGTATAGAAATGACAAATTTTAGCTATAAAAAGAAACATATTTTTTGTTTAATACATTTATTGACTTACTCTGCTTGCACTGATAGTGTAACGGTATGCAAACATCACACCAAACTGTTTGAGCAAACAACACATCGGCACTTTTTGCTTTTTTCCCTAGCTATGTAATGCCTATAGTTCTAAGATCTACCACTTAGGTTGGATACTCGCATTAACACTTTTCTAAAAATCATTCACTTCTCACTAGAAAAAATTAACGAGAAAAATCACTGATAGTTTGTTTGTGCAAACTTTGAGGTGCAGTGTACTCATGTTTTTAAAATGTCAAATTACTATTCTGTGTCATGCTAAAAAAAAAAAGAGCTCCAAGGAATTATTCGGAGTGCTATAGCACAGACACGAGCAACGCTGAACGATAACAGAACACGCGAAACTCCCCAACAGGGATTTAATATTGCGTTTTACGCTCCAATAGCGAGGGTGGAACTCGTTAAATGTACTTGGGAGCAGCCACGGGAGCAGCTGAAACAGCTGTTTTTGAGCAGGTTGGGAGCAGCTAAAACTACATTCTGGAGCAGGCTAGGAGCAGCCCAAATCAGTTTTCATTGCACTTCAGCTTGTGCCTTAGACGAGCACGGGAGCCATTTCAATTGTGCTTAGCAGCACAAATGAACATGAGTGGCTTGGAACCTAGGTAGATAGGATAGCAGTGTAACAGATGCGAGAACTTGAAACTTTGTCAGCCTTAATGAGAACCAAAAAGAAAATACCATATGCTTCCGAAGTGTCCTTAATATTTTCTGAGTGGCTTTCAGCTGCACAAAATGCAAACCAGCACTGCTTATCACACAACCCAGACGTGCTCGACAGAGTAGTTATATGTGCGAGCCACGTGACGTGCGTAAGCAACGGACGTGCAGTTGCGCGGAGGAACAGGCGACGTTTATCCTATTGTGCCACTCAATATCGAAGCAGCAGAATGCGGTTAACGGAGTTATCGTATTTGAAGCGATAAGCAGGAGCAGGGTTGAAGTACGCCGAGCAGATCCACTGCCTGTGTGAGAGCTGCTGGGCGGCAAGGTTTCGGATCGGACTGCGTTTTAGTCCTATCAAATCATGATTTATCTTGCGGGAATGAGGTTCCAACTTCTAACGATGAAGTACTAAAAGGAATCTTTTGCTAATGTGTTTTCAACTGGCTGACGTCCGGATCCCGGGCTGCAGAGCCTCAGGCAATCTGATGCTTAACGACTCGACCTTATTTCGGCCGCCTTGCTTAACCGGTTACGGTTAAAAAATAACAATCCAGACGTTAGTGGTGTAGCGCTTGGGATCCGATTCCTGAGTTTTTTTTCACGCGCTTCCGACTCTGGATACACGGGAAGGATATAAAGAACAAAGGATTGGATTGCAAGGCCGACCAGGCTAAACGCGCTCATTGTTGCCTTTCGCATTGATCGAAATCGAAACCAAGACAAAATACAATTTTTTTTTGGCGCACGTTGTGCGATTTGGCGCATAATGGCGTGAGGTATTGGCTGAGGTGCCGTTTCCGCAAAATGGCGCAGACAAATGCGTCTGGCGCAAAATGGCGCAGTCGTTCCACCCCTGCGATAGCCGTGCTCAATCAAGAATGCTGCCAGCAAGCCTTGCTTATAGTGTCACGAGTGACAAAGGATGAGGCGGTGAGTTAACTGGAGAAAAAATATAAAGTAGAAGAACGTTACCGTCGCAGGCATCGATGTCGGCGAAACAACAGGATCAGACGCTGGAGTGAAACTGACTTTGGCTCGCTACGCGAAGCCCCTTATGTACACGGGTGGGCTCCTGGAATAAGCGGCATAGAAGGTTCGACGCGTAGAACATTCGGACCTAGAATAAACTATGTTCTCGAATTCACAAGAACGCAACATTTACAGAAACAACGAAAATATGTATTCGCTCCTAGGCACCGAACCTCGAGCCTTTTGCACACGAGCCAAGGACGATTACCATTCAGCCCCGTGCGCGCTTGCTTGCAGATGTGCGTGGCAATATATCGTTGTGAAGTATGGTTATCGGAGAGCTAAAAGCCATCCACTAAAACTTCCCTAATATCGACACTCATCCTTGCTGCTCTTTCAACTCGTGTGGTTGTTAGGATTTGCAAATATAAATTTCATCCCCTTGCTGCCTTTTAAACTCATGTGGTAGTTAGGATGTGTGAATATAAATTTCATCCACATTTCGTTGGCTATCATATCCTGCTAGTTATAGTGAGTTCGTTACACGGCACTCGTGTCCACGCGTGCCCGCTCGCGGCGTAAAGCGAGTTCGTTTCAGCAGGCACTCCACGAGTAGTTGCACTCTCCGAGTTTGTTTCAGCGGCGGCACCCCACGTGTGCATGCACTCGCTGCACCGAGAAAATCGGGCGTGCGCCAAAATGAAATCCCGTCATGCCTCGCTCCGGCGAGGAGCGGAAGCAGACGACGACGGGTCGTCTGCTACGATGTGTCGCGGAACCGAAAGGAAAAAAAGTAGATTTTCTGATAGAAATCGCGTCCCGCGGGCAACGGAATCAAACGCGAGCTTGAATTGTGAGCGTCTGCTATTTCATGAAGGAAACAATTGACAACCCGTGCTTTATTTGCAGGTTTTAAGGCGGTCTGTTGCCATACAGACGCTTAACTATACCAGGGTGATTTCAGATAAGATCGACCAAAGGATGGCTAGTCGACATTTTCAAATCAACTGATGTTTTTATATGTTATTGTCTAGTGTCTGGTATGAACGAATCCAAACTTTGTTTTGACTAGAAAAAATACTTGGGGACAGGAAAAATCGTAAGGCATGAGGTGGTGGACAGTTGCATTAACGCGCACTGATGGAGGGGGCCCGTTTGAGAGTGAATAACTAAAGCGATATCATTAGGAGAACTCTAATACGTTTTAGGCGCAAACTATGGGTATAGCTTGCTTGTAATATAAAGTAATCATATTTATTTAATATTTATTTATTTTTCTAAAAATTGACAAACATGCCTGCTCGAACGACAAATGGCAAACTTTGGAGGTCTGTATCTCATGAAATAATTTAATCATTATGATACAATTTGCAGAAATTATTCTACTAATATATAGCTAATATTTAAAAAATAACTAAGGTATCTGTGTGATACAATAGTTAGGATATATTTAGTCAAACATGGAAAAAAAATCAAACAAAGAAAAATTCCGATGCGAATAAAAAAAACGCCACCCTCGATTTTTTTTTAATTTAGGTAACCTGTTATACTCTATTTCGGCATTCATTTCCATTAAAAACATGTTGCATCATTTTATTGAGAAAGAAGATACAACTCCCCAAAGTAGGGTCCTTTTTCAAAGCCTACACTTAGCAGTGTTTTATACAAGAACTGACTCTGAGTTCCAGTTTCATAAAACCAAGACACATCTTTTATATATTTTTATTCAGATGAGGCCAATGATAACTAAAGAAATCGTTCACACACTTAAATTAAGGAGAAACTACTGTGTACAAAGAGGTATCATATTACGGACTAGTGATCCGAGAAAAGATCATGCAGCCATCGGCCACTAGGAACTTTGTTTACTTGATTCTCCTGCGACACTATATGCTATTCCCTCTTCCGCTCTACCTTCATCTCTCTCTCTCTCTCTCTCTCTCATTTATATCCCTGATATATATCCAGAACAAAAACATGTTCAAGCATTCCCTTTCTGCGTGGTAGTGTTCTGTGGCTAGCAAAAATCATTTCCTCGCTAAGCTCACGATTATGGCAAAATAGTTGCCGGAAACCGCAGACGACACTCGTCGCTAGTTCTGGCAAAACGGCCGATACAATATTTTTTTCGCATTTCCCCGCTCGCTGTCAAGGACAAGGGGGTTCGCTTCAACCAGCAAAACATGGCCGCCGACGCCTGTTTACTGAGCAGTCATGCCTGTCGCCATCTCACTCGCTGGCGTCACGGGCGATAATATCAGGCATAAAGGGGCACACCAACCGGCAGCATTATCCCCAAATACTCGAGCCTCGCGTAAATACATAGAGTGTAAACGCTGTCGCCATGTTATCGCAGTAAGACCGCGCCCCCCCCCCCCTCCCCCAACGGGGGACTGCACTACGCGACGGCGTACTAACACAACGGCGACGATATCGACATCGCGGGCTCCGAATTTTCCCATAGTTCTACTCCACGGGCATTTCTCGAAACGCTTGATATTGTGTACGCCCGCCTGGAAGGATTTCAGGCGCGTAGTTAAGATAAGGCGGTTCTCCGCGGCAAAAAAAAGCAATTTCACAAAAGCTTAAAAGCGGCGGCGACGCGTGTGCGGTGAACGCTTGTAGTTTTGGTGTAGACAGGGTGTGTGTGTTCTCGTTGTTGACACCAGCCGGCGATAAGGCACTGCAGGCGGTAGCTCAGTACAGCAAGGGCTAATCCGAGTGACCATCAACGTAACCCCACCGCCAACCCCTCGCGAACCGGTCGCCGACATGGCTCAGGCTGTGTCATGAACCACGTGGTAGAAGCTCGGGTGCTTTCATATCAGCGCGTGGAGGGACGACAGTGCGATTCCGGAAAGTCTTTTTTGAAGGCCACTGACCAGAATTTTTTGTCTGGAGACTTTCCCTCTTTCTTCCTTTGACGTGGATCAAGCTTTGCCGACAGCCTCAGTTGTGACCTCTCTTTTCAAATGTACGTTTGCAGTGAGTGAGCTCCTCAGCCTCGGACTTGTCACTTGTGCACCCAGTAGTTCTTTCACTTGGCAATTATATGCCATCAGTTGGGGTTTAATTTCTATTATTTATGTATACATTATGAAGACGTCCTGGAGCTTCGAACGAGTGTTTTGTGCAGATTACTTTTGCAAACACAAAAAGACTATACCAAAGCAGCGGAATTTTCGAAGTATTGGCGAGTTGGACCTAAACTCGTTGAAGCAAATTCTTCCGCCTGACTGTTCCACCAAAGTGAGTGCGACGGACTACCTGTGCTACCATTGCTTCATGCACATCACTAAGGAGATCTCGATGCGAAGCTCAGAGCAGTGCCCTGACATATTTGTGCCAGCTGAAGAAGCAATTGAAGATCTAAATCGCAGCATACTACCTACAGATGTGTCGCCGCTGAGACAACCAAGCGTCGTAAGAAGTCGGGACAGGCCTGCCTATGTCAAGAGAAAGCAGACAGAACTGGAGCAGGTTGCTGTCAAGAATATACGCTCAAGGCTACGTATTGCGTACGACGGGGACGCACCATCGGGGTCGTCCGAACCAACATGCTCCACATGCACTGAGTGGGTGGACAACTTTCGGCAGGCCTTTGAAACCGCCACCTCTCTCCGGGAACGTTGTCAACTGCTTACACTCCTGCCGTCAACACTGACGAAGAATGAGGTTCAAAAGATGATTCCACAGGCCTCAATGTACCTCATCAGTAAATCCCGAAAACTCAAGGAAAAGCATGGCGTGTGGTATGAGCCGGATCCTTACACGAGGTGCAAGGTGAGCCCTGAGAACCTGTCTGCTGCCCTAGAGTACTTCACGAAAGACGAGCTACAATGTTCGCGCCAAAGTCCCAACCAGAAGGACGTCATCTCTGTCATGCTCAACGCAGAGAAAACGTTCGTGCCAAAGTGCTTCATGACACGCTCAATACGAGAGGCCTTCCGTATATACAAAGACAAGCATCCCGATTCCGGCGTTGGGCTAACGAAATTTTATTCGTTGCGCCCTAGATGGGTCCAATGTATTCCACACCAGGAAGTGTGCGTTTGTGTGCGCTGCGCCAATTATTATCTTTGTATTGCCGCTCCAGAGAACGTTACAGGCTCAACATTCAACACTGGTGAAATGAACTCGGCATTTCTGTGCGACCCAGCAACAGAACTGTGCCTTCAAGGAGACTGTGATCACTGCCCAAAAGGCCAGTTTCTTACACTCCAGGAACTTGATATCCCGGAGGGTGAAGTGATTGTGCTTGCAACATGGGAGTCCGGCGACCTTGTGAAAAAAACTTTGGAACCTGAGACTTTCCTAAAAGTCATCCAAGTGACGGTTGGAAGTTGGGTACTTCACAACCATATCCGGCAAACGCAAGGTAAAGCGATCTACGATGAAAAACAGTGCATGCAACGCGGGAGCATTGTCTTTCATTTTGACTTTGCTGAAAGCTGGACCATCGTGCTTCCTGACGAAGTGCAAGCATATCACTGGAAAAAAAAAACAAGTTTCGATATTTACATGTGTAGTGACGACAAGAAAATCTACAAACAGCTTTGCCATCCTCAGTGAGGACCTGTGTCACGACGCCGCTCACGCTTGCGTGGCTCTAGAAAAAGTGAAGGAGTGGGTTGAAGACAATGTTGCGGTATACTCGTACGTGACGTACGTAAGTGACGGCGCCGCCAGTCATTTCAAGAATCGCTACCAGCTTCACCAATTTGCAAAGGACAATTGCCCACAAGCCCAGTGGTTATTTTCTGCATCTGGACATGGGAAAAATGCATGTGACGGAGTTGGCGGACTCGTGAAGCACCAGGCCACGCTGAACAACCTGAGAGAACGTTCAGTAAGCGCAATTCAGACGGCCAGGACAATGGTGAGCGTTCTATCAAAGAAACTGAAAGGCGTGCATCTTGTATATCTGGACGAAAATGAGGTTGTTCGGTATCGTGAACAAAAAAAAGAAGAGTGGCTGACGGTGCGCGCCTTCCCTTGCCTTCAGTCTTGGCACACGTGGCGGCTCAGCAAGTCATCAACAGAAGGGACCTGTGACGTATATGTAGCACGGACAGTCGGATCTGCTTGGAAGCAACTTTATTAAATGGGTACAGCGAGGAAAACCTTAGCGTAAAGTGCCGAATTTGATTTCCCAAGGACTGCTCATTTTGAATGCAGGGACATCTTATTTATCACAATTTTCTTCACGGGGTATTTAACCTACTGTTTTTGTTGGTGGTTACTAATAATTTTTATCTGATCACTATAAAAAAAATCCCAAAATGTTATCCTCGAGCAGGATAAAATATATCGGCTTGCCACGATTCATTCATACACCGAGAGTATCGAAGCTGCTCCAGTTAGGCACTATGGCATCCGTCACCTGAAATTGTTTGTAATCGTAAATACACAGCCAATCTTACTTTATATCTTTGTTTTTGTGTGTGTAAGTAAAGTTATTTATTTTACTCTAGATGTAAAATATACCGGAAGGTACAACTTCACACTGCATCATCTTTTCTCAAATCATTAGTCTCTAATATGATACCACTTTGTACGCTTATGTAAAATGCTGTATATAGTTTCTCCTCCCTTTTACTGTGTGACCGATCGCTCTTTTTATCAATGACCTCATCTGAATAAATGTATATAAAAGATTTGTGCAAGTTTCATGAAACTGGAACTCAGAGTCACTTCTTGTATAGGACACTGCTAAGTGTAGGCTTTGAAAAAGGACCCTACTTTGGGGAGTTGTTTCTTCTTTCACAGTGCAATGATGCAACATGTTTTTAATAGAAATGAATGCCGAAAGAAAGTATAACAGGGTACCCAAATTTAAAAAAAATCGAAGGTGGTGTTTTTTTTTATTCGCATTGGAATTTTTCTTTGTTGGATTTTTTTCCCATGTTTGCCTAAATATATTGTAACTATTGTGTCACTCAGATACCTTATTTATTTTTTCAATAATAGCCATATGTTAGTAAAATAATGTCTGCAAGTTATGTAATAATGATTAAATTATTTCATGAGATACAGATTTCCAAAGTTTGCTATTTGTCGTTCGAGCAGGCATGTTTGGCAATTTTTAGAAAACTAAATAAATTTTTAATAAATATTATTACTTTATATTACAAGCAAGTTGTACCCATAGTTTGTTTGTAAAACGTTTTAAAATTCTCCTAATTTTATTGTTTTAATTATTCACTTTCAAACTTGCCCCCTCCATCAGTGCGCGTTATTGCAACTGTCCACCTCTCCCTGCCTTACGATTTTTCTTGTCTCCAAATTCTTTTTTCTGGTCAAAACTAAGTGTGGATTCGTTTATACCAGACACTAGACAATGTCATATAAAAACATCAGTTGATTTAAAAATGTCGACCAGCCACCCTTTGGTCGATCTTATCTGAAATCACCCACCAGTGTGTCAAGAAAAGCTCAGAACGAACGCACCAGCGGCCCCCGAGATGTTTATCAACATCCGTTTGCGGGTGAAAAATTTAACATTTGTCGACAAAACTCACTTAGCAGAAATCTCTGACTGCCAAATAAGCATCGGAGAAATCTAAACATAGTGACTTTACCCGAGGCTTGGGCAATATCATCATGTTTAACATTTACCTACGCCAGTTAACTTGCCCCGTCGTATTTTGTTCGAGAAAGCTCTCGTCCTCGACGTCCTCACCAAGGCTAATATCTGATCCACTTGTAATGACGATCGAAATCGAAAGTCCCAGGAAAAGTTTTACGGGATATTCCAACAGACCAGTTTTAAGCCGTACCTTTTTAGTGGTTCACGCATAATACCATGCTCAAACGGATCAAGCTTCTGCTCGGACAGCATCATCCGTTTTCTTCAGTGTAAACGGTTATAAGAATTGAAAGATCGCAATCAGCTGTTTTGTAGAGAGCTGGGTGCGGAAATTTACGCCGTCTGTAACTATCCCTACGACAGCCGAGTTGCTTGAAGCCATCGCAACAATAAACTACAGGTTGCAGCGTTCAACGTTTGTAGATAAACGTTGGTAGTGACAGCGCTCTCGCATTCCCACCCATCACTCCGACAGAAAGGCGCTAGTTTCGGTTTGAGGTCGGTGCCTTTTCTACAACATAGATGGCGGCAGCATCAGTCTTCTGCACTCGGTGCATTTGGCGAGTTCGTTTAAGTCCAGTTCTCCGTGCAACACTCTGCGAGTGCCATGCATTTTGGGCGAGAACTCGAACGGTGCCAGTGCGTGTGAAACGAACTCGCTATTAGGCACGCAATAATTTGAGCGCACTGTACGAAAAAAGGGATCCGCTAAGATGCCTTGGCCTGGTACATATTAATTTTTTTCCATCGTTCCCCATATGAGGCAGGTTTGAGCGTGATAGGCTGGCGTTGTGAGGGTGCTGAACGTTTTATGAGCATGCAAATCATCCTTACATATTGAAACCACCACATCATCGTGCATGCGTTCTGCACTCCTTATTTGAGAAACAGAGAATAAGTAGGAAAGATATGTTCAATTGGTGTGGGGATGCATCGCAGCTTTCCAGTAAGCGTTTACTTTGCCACAGGCTACAGCCAAACATATTTGACAGCTCCAATGGGTGACTGCTAGGGTGCAGCCTTCGAGCTTCGTAAAACATCCACCCGGAGTGCTAGGCTTTGCGAGGGGCCAAAAATCCTGCTTATCCTAGGCTTATCCTCTCAGAAGAAGCCAATACAAAAGGGGACCTTCCCCTCCCCCACCATACAGTTAGACAAAGAGGGAAAGGGCAAAAAAGAGTGCGAGGAGGTCTTTTCGCCAGGTGGAAGAATATTTCTGCAGGTCCCCCTTTAAGAAAGGCTTCCTTCTACCCATTTAACGACACCATAAAACAAGCGAGGCAAGCAAGTGCAGGACCTAACAAAAGCTCCGGAAAACTAAATGACAGCATTCGAACACGGATCACAATAATATGAATATGAAATGAGTATTCTTGGGGCCTGAACGTTGCGCATTCTTATTTTTAAAGATTCCGTGTATCCTTAAATAACAAAATTAAAAAAAAAAAAAACACGAATTGATTTGGTGTGGTTATTTTCTTAAAGTTCAATTTCGAATCGCAGAAAGTTTCACCGCTCAGCTTGTAAATGTAGTAAACATCAAAGTACACCTTAAGAAAGGTTTCCTTCCAGCCCATTTAATGACGCCATAAAACAACTGAGGCAAGAATGTGGAGAACCTAACAAAGCTGCGGATAACTAAATGACAGCATTCGAACACGAATCACTATAATATGAATAAGAAATTAGTATTCTTGGGGCTTGAAGGTTGCAGATACTTATTTTTACAGATTCCGTGTATCCTTGACTGATGAACAAGTCACGAGCAGCTATAAAATATATGTGGATATGCATTGTTTCATTGGCCGAATATACCGAAGGTTTCCACGATCAAAGAAGCCCATTGTTCATAAACGAATAAATACACACAATAAGGAACGAGGAAAAACAGATGAAAGACCAGTTTCGATGATGCTTGCCGAAAAGGTTTTTCTCGTCTTGTTCGTTCTGCTAGCAGGGGACAGCGAATGCTATGCTGAAGATAGTGATATAAAGCTCGCCCAAGCCCAGAACCATTTTGCCCTCAAGCTTCTCAAGGAACTGTCCAGCGAAGCACCGGAATCGAACATCTTCTTCTCGCCAACCAGCATCTTTGTTGCACTCGCCATGGTCTACGCCGGCGCCAGGGGCAAGTCCGAAACGGAACTCTCCTCTGCTCTCGGCCACACCTCGGCAGGTCTGTCCAGCAGAGAATCTATACTGGAGTCTTACAAAAAGATTCTGGCACAACAGCAGACTGATGACAATGTAAGTTTGATGATAGCCAATGCAGTCTTTGTGGAGAAGAACCTGAAAGTCCTCGAAAGTTACCAGAAGGAGCTCGTTGACACCTTTGCGGCAATGTTCCGGTCGGTGGACGGGGGGGCAGAAAAGTCTGATATGGAATCCGAGGTTAATGAGTGGGTGAAGAACAAGACCAGAGGCAAGATCTTGGGCTTCAAAATTCCCGCAGACGTTGTAATGGTGATTCTCAATGCCATTTACTTCAAGGGGCTCTGGGAGACTCCTTTCAATCCCAACAATACATCCCCCCTTCCTTTTTACAACAAAGGATCTCAAGAAATTGAGGTAGAAACCATGACGAGACTCGATAACGTACCGTTCACCTTCGAACCCGAATTTGCAGCCCTAGAACTGTCCTACAAAGGGGACAGACACTGCATGGTAATCGTGCTTCCACATGAGAAAAAGGGACTTCCCAAACTACGGGACGCCATAACTGTCGAGACCATTAAAAAAATCCAGGGAAGTTTGAAAAACGATACTGTCAAGATTCAACTTCCCAAGTTCAACTTGGAAACGGACTACAGCCTCGTCCCTGCCCTGACGAAGTTGGGTGTGCGTTCGATCTTCTCCGACGCCGATCTGTCGGGAATCGCCGGCGACAGAGGGCTGAGGGTAACCGAGGTCCGGCACAAGGCAGCCATCGAGGTCAACGAAGAAGGCACGGTTGCCACCGGCATAACAATAGTGGAAATAGGAAGAAGTCTTCCAAGACCTTTCGTCGTCGATAGACCTTTCCTCTTCTACATCCGCGAGAAGGCAACCGGCCGTGTGCTATTTCTGGGAGAAGTGCACGAACTCCCAGCCGTTAAGCCCGCCCTTGGCTAGTGCGATTCTGCACCAACAGATGGCGATGGGGTCGCCTTCCAGACCCATGCACGAATGCAATAAATCGTGTGTGGTGGCGCTTTGATAGAGTGTGGTATTTTTCTTTCTCCTGAAATTGACATTCTTGGCTGTTCACCTCTTTCTTGATGCACAAGATTTCTGGGGAACGCGGCCCCGCTGCACCTGTTCTCGAGCAAAGGAGCAGCTGCCTACGCTATCAGCTCGCGTCTCTAAGATATGTGGTCCGAACAAAACGTGAAGATCGTCCTCATCTAACGGCGACTCTTTTAATCCTAGTCCTCTAGTCCCTTACACCACAGCGCAAAGGCAGCTGTGGTCCACTTGCAGCCTCGCGCTTGTTGTTTTCACATCTCCGGCACGCTCGCTGCGGGCATTCAGGCATCCGACACGCACACGTCTGGTGCCATTTCTGTTTCTCGCGTAGCGTTCCAAGCGGCACATGACAAGTGCAAATCAAGCTACTCTTGAACACGTGTCGCCATCTGTGATTGACATTAGAAAAAATGCAACTTGCTGTAACTGAATGGGAAAAGTCTGCGATCGAAACTGAAATTCACTTATAATCTATCGATATGCAGAAACTGCATATACACTGAAGTATGAAGCATAAAGATGCTTCATACTTCTATGTCTCGTTATTTTCGTTATTTGACGTGATTCCGTTTTCATTGCATGAAAAAATAATAGTACTTTAAGCTTTCATTTTTATTTAAAATTCAAATTTTTTGTATAGCTCATTGCTTACTATTTTAATTTGCTATATCCAGCAAACCGCGTATGTAAATTATTGTGGACATTGAGACGTTAAAGTCGAGAAAACAACTGTTCAATATCAGAAACTGTGGTCCATTAAAAGTAAATATTGAAGTAAAAACTACGAATAAATGCAATAGGTATCGAGACATTAGAGCATCGTTAAGAAATAGGTATTCATTTAAAATTAACTTTATGACTGCAGAATACATAGAAAGAAAGTTATAAACTGTCAGAAATTAAGCCAAACGGTGTGCATGGTGGGGTTGCACCATAAATAAAAAGCTCCTCGGTCGTGAGCGGTCTCTGTCAGTCTGTTGTTTGTGGGCTTACGAAAAGATTTGATATAACAGCATCATGTTGTTCAGCAATAGTAGAAGAAAGTACCTACGTTAAAGCGAAGCTCCGCTCAAATAGGCAAATTTTAGGATACAGTCGTCGACCATTCTTTCGGACTCCAATAATTCGGACTTGTTCGATATTCCGGACCTAAAGGAGGAACCGTGAATCACCCCATAGGAAATAGTGCATATTGACGACCAATGTTTCGGACAGCTTGAAGTCCGAAAGTTTGATTTTTCGGATAAAATCGTCGGGAACGATCAGCTGGAAACACCACCGAGAAGCGGCCATTTTGGATTCTATGTTGGCTGCAAATGGATCGGCTTTTTTTGGCAGCGCTAGTTGAGTACTCCTGAGTCCTACCGCTAGGTGACGCTACGCTAGCCTTTTTTTTCCATTTAGCTGCACGTCATCATCATCATCATTATCATCATTCTGCTTTTGTTTCCTTCCATCCCTTCGTGCCTCCGCCACCTCTGCCCCACTTGCGCGTCGCCAGTCGCCATTTTGTGCTCGTGGATTTGCGCCTGTTATCTCGTTCGGACAAAGCTGGCTTGGATGTCATGGCCCCCTCTGTTCTTCTGCCGCCACAATGGGTCTTTAAGAAGCGCAGAAAGTACTCGACCATAACACTAAAAGAAAAGGCAGTGATCTCTAAGCTAACAGAAAGTTGCCCAACGCAAACGGAGGCGTAACCTAACAGAAGGCACGCAGGGGTAACCTGAAGCAAGGCACTATTTACGGCTTTTTCAAGCCCACTTGGAAGTAATAAAAGCAAGTTTTCAGTCTGCTGATTTTTCAGAGTGCTCTATTATTCGGACGTCTTTTCGGTCCCTGCGAAGTCCGAAAAATTGGTAGGCGACTGTAATGACTGTTTTTACATTAAAATGCACTAAGAAAAGGCACTATGTCATTTGCTTCGCAGAAATGGCATATATATTGTTAAATCTTACATTAAAGTTGAGCCGAAATCTAAAATGAAACTTCAGGCACCGTCTAGCAACATTGGCCTCGGGCCGCAAAAAACATGGCTATCACGTGGAACGAGATGTCACGCGATCGTTGATGCAACGACGCATGGGATTAGGGCGGGCATGTGCCAGGCACAAGCGTTGTCTGCACTGCACTCTTCACCATGTTATGGCGTCTACAACATCTGCACAGTGACGTCTGCGCAATTGCCGCATCAGTCTGCGCACGTAATGTGAACGAAACTCCGAGACAATGATCCCAAACGGTGACACAACAACAACGGTTGTGACGCGGGAGACGGCACTACGGCCGGACGGCTCCCAAGAAGCGTGCTGCACAGGCGCGTTTCGCCAATCACGTGAACAGTGCTGAGCGCTCAGAGGAAACGCTGCTCATGTCACCCATTACGCTTGCCCAGAGAAGGTCATCACAACTGCCACAAAGAGGCAATGGTTATGACGTTTAGCTCAATGTTGGCTACGCCCTTGACTGCGCTATTGGTTGCACATCAATTGGGCCGCTAGAGTAAGCCGATTTTGGCAACTTGGTGCCTGGCAAGTCCTTGTCAAGGAAACCCATTCCGTGCCACAAAGTAATCCTGGTGACAATCCCTTGGCCACCATAGCTGGTACCGAGCCAGCCGATATTCACCCGAATCTCCGACCAGCCCTGCTTGGGGACCAGTTGACTACCAGCCAGCGGCCTGCGATAAGGGAAATCCTAGCCCAGCACCACATGGTTTTTGCACACCACGAAGACGACTTGTGGCATTTCACAGGCACGCAACATCGCAAAGACCTGCTGCCAAATGCCTTGTCTTACAGCCACAGCCCATACAGGTATGCTCCTGAGGACGTACAGTTCCTTGAAAAGCAAGTGCAGAAGCTCGTGGCCCAAGGAATTATTCTTCCAGCATCAGGCCCGTGGGCTTTTCCTGTGGTCGTAGTACAGTCGAATCTCGTTAATTCAAACTCGAGGGGGACCGAACATTTCTTCCAATTAGGTAAACGAAGTTCGAATTAACGAAAGCTCATTAAATGGAGTACTGACGTGCAGCGCTGCGTTTGGCGGCGCATGTGCACCGAGCTAGCACATGAGTGACGAGTTCCAGGACATTTATTTTCACCCATCACAAAGGGAAATAATTCGTGATGCACGCCTGTGCGCGGTTCCTCAGTCGTGAATCAACAAAGGTCGCTTGGAGCTTGGAGACCAGCTCTAACGCGGCATCCGCATTCTCCTGGCAAGAGAAGTAGCGCGCGGTGCATGAGTTCAGCGCTTCGAGTGCTCTTCGTGATGCTGCGTTTCTTCGCTATTTCCGTCTTGGAAAGTGAGCCTTGGTCAACTTCTTGAAGTATCTTTACCTTCGTCTTGAGGTCCTTTGGTGGGCAGTACGTGCCCCGGCTCGCCATAACGCTTGGAGTCGAGATAGCGTCAGTCGCGCGCCCACCGGAAACACGCCGAACCGAAACAACGTGAGAGTGCAAGGCAAGAAACGGAACTGTTGCACTCCCGCCGAAAAGCAGTGGCACAGCAAACGTCAGTCCTGCGCCCACCGAAAACACGTCGAATCGCAGCAATGCGCGAGCGCAACGAAAGAAACGGAACTGTCGCATTCCTGCCGAAGAGCAGCGGTGCAGCAAACTTCAGTCGCGCGCCCACTGAAAGCACGTCGAATCGCAGTAACGCGCGAGTGCAAGGCAAGAAACGGAACTGTCGCACTCCCGAATCCCGCCAAAAACGCGCCGAAGAGCAGCGGCGCAGCACCGTCACCGTTAAAGAGAGCACCGCGCAAGAGAGCATTCAAGGTCACCACGTGATCGGTTGTCATGGTTATTTGGAACTGGAGACGTTGGAGGTGCTGCCACGTGGGTTAGCCCGCTCCTGAAGGCATGCTCGGCGGCGCGGGATGTTCGAATTAACCGGTGCGGGCGCTGAAGCGTTCAAATTACCGGGCGGTTTCACCTATTGAAATACATATAGTGTAGTCCGGACCACAGCGTCAGTTCGAATAAACCGAAGGTTTGAATTAAGCGTGTTCGAATTAACGAGATTCGAATGCATCTCGTGGAGATAAGAAACGTCTTTGCGTCAACTATGCGCCTCTGAATGACCGCACAATCACAGTTGTGTACCCCTTGCCTCTTGTGGATGACATCATCCAAGCCATTGCCAGATCCGCATACTATGCGTCCATGGACTTGAAGTGTGCATACTGGCAAGTCAGCCTCCACCCCCCAGACTATGAGAACACTGCATTCAGCACCTACAACGGCACCTGCATGTGGACTCAAATGCCGTTTGGCCTCAAAACATGCGCTGTTTACGTTCCACCGCATCATGCAATCAGTCTTCCAAGACCTACAGACTGGCCCCGAAAAGTCGGGTATCAAAGTGTACCTTGACGATGTCCTTGTATACGCTCAGTCCTTCGACACCTTTGCCCTTCTTTTCCAAGAAGCCCTCCAGCTGCTCCGAAATAGTGGCCTCAAAGTCTCCATCGACAAGTGTCGTTTTCGCCTCTTGACAATCAAGTTCCTAGGCTTTGTTATCTCATGCAAAGGTCAGCAGCCGAACCCAGACAAAGCCGCCTCCATGTGTCGCATTCCACGTCTTCAGGATCAAAAACAACTCCTCTCATGGGTTCAGACAACCAGCTACTACTGCTGCTTTATCAAGGACTTTTCCAGAGTTGTAGCCCACTACAAGCCCTGATTATATCCCCAGTCTTTGCGTGGACCCCAAAGTGCAAGCAGGTGTTCCAGGCCAACCGCACGGCACTCACGCAGCCCCCTCTTCTCACCCACTTTGACCCGGATGCCCCCACAACAGTAACCACTGATGCTTCAGGATCAGCGATCGGAGCTGTGCTGTCGCAAATCCAAGGCAACAGGGAAGTTGTCATTGTCTACGCAAGCCGTGCCCTCACGCCAGACGAGCAGAAACTCCACAGCAAGGTGTGGGAATGCATTGCCAAGCATTGGGCAATCAGAGGCAAGTTCCGTCAGTGTCTGCTTGGCAAGAAATTCACCCTGATCACAGACAATTAGACAGTGGCATGCTTGATTAAAAGTGTAAGGCCCTCTCGCCGCGTCACTTCTATGCTGATGGACTTGGTAGAGTTCAAATTTACAGTGCAACATCGCCCGGGACGTCAGAATGTGGTAGCGGATCATTTGTCGCGCTTATCATACAGTCACGTCAGTCCCTATCTACCATGCAGTTGGAAAAATCCGAGTGCGGTCAAATCCTCCACAGTTTACCCAACGAAGAGACCCAGGAGTTCATAGTGGTGGAGAACATCCTGTACCACTGGTCATTGTCAGGAGCATTTGTCATTGTGGCTCCGTCGGTGATCCGCCCAGCTATTTTTCAAGCACTACACGACTCAGCAGGCCGTTTTGGAACCGAGTGGACGTTTCACAAAGTTCAAGAACGCTACTGGTGGTCCAACATGAAACAGACAGTACAAAGCTATGTATCATCTTGTCAGACCTGCCAACAATACAATTGCCCAACTTCCCCCAACGTTGGTTTCCTCGGCAGGAAGCCCACGTCGGACATCCCTTTTTCCATTATCGCGATGGATCATGTGACCATGCTTCCCAGTGAATCTTTCCCCTACATCTTGAATGTCATAAACTTTGCAACTCACTTTATTGCCCCTGGTGCAGGGTCGTCAACATCCTCAAGGAATGTTATACAGCATTTGCATCAAACATTCTACAATTATGGTACCCGAGACCATTACCTTTCCAATTACGAATCGGACTTCGAATCAGCAGAGTTCAAGCGTTTCATGCGTTTGCACAATATCAAGCTCCACTACTCCACTGCTTACCGGCCCGAAGGCAGTGGCCTCATCGTAAGAAGCAGCGGGACACTGCTGACAGTCTTATGTATCATTTGCACCTTGGAACCGTTGTCCTGGCCTCCCAAGCTTCCAGAAGCTGTCTTCGCCATCAACACGTCAGTGAACGCCAGAACAAGCTTTTCCCCCTTTCAACTGCTGTTCAGCTATGTACCGAAGATTCCACTCCAGCATCATTGCCAGCACCAGCAGTACAGTCTCATGGAACGAATAATTGACACAACAACCCAACGACTGAAGGAAGCAACCAATTCAGGAACTGCGCATGTGTCGCGGAAAGAGCGTTATGACAGCACCCACCGCCCCCATGGCTTCACAGTGGGGGACCTCGTCTGGGAAAAGCGACAAACACCGCTGCCTCAAGGCAAAATGGCCCCGCGCTTTAACGGAGTGTACAGACTTGTTGAACAGTCCACACACACCATATTTAGGGCCTTTCGTGTGTCCGGCACGGGGCCACACCTACTCAATCAACCTCGAACTCTGCACATAACACGCATAAAGAGGTATGTCCCCCCTGTCTCTCCATTGGTTATCCACACACCGAGCCACACAGCAGAGCTGTCCTCCCAAGCTGCAGAGTTCCCCAGTCAAAGTGCAGATCAGCCTCTCCTGTCAGCACCTCAACTGCCGGAAAGCCAGCGCTCGCGACGAGGGCCCCGCCGCCCTCTCCATTTATAAGATTACATCTTGGATTGAACTCTCGGACATAGTGTTTTCCGATGTGCCAATGTCATCAGAAGTTCATAGTGCAAACAAAGAGTCTTGGTCCTCTAAAGCAGGGGTGGGATGTGAGAGCGCTCCCTTCTCAAACCCATCGACTAAGTCACGTTGTGCACCGAGAGAGGGTGCCACTCGCTCAGGAGCCACCTCGCTTTCTGAACCTACCTCGGAGCACGCGGAACCAGTTTATCTCTCACCACCGGCGCGAAGTCGTGTGCGCAGACGAACACGCTCCATCTATGTGTATTCCTTTCGTCCTTTATTAAAGTTATTTTCCTAAAGTGCAAGCCTCCCTGCCAAGCCTCACACCTGTCACACTTCTCCCTCCTAGTCGACATGGCTCGAAAGGAAATTCATGACTCCACCACAGGCATTTTCGTCATCGGCCAAACCTCCCCACACATCTGTTTGCTTTCACACTTCGCCAACCGATACAGTCCCCTCACGGGCACTTGGTGAGCGAATTCCCTTTGCTAACGGTAGCTCCAGACTGGAACAAACCAGTCAGGCATCATGTCATCCACCGCATCATCACCAGCGGTCAACCTACACACGCGAGGTCTCTTCGGCTAGCTCCCGAAAAGCTTTGCGTCGCTCAGCAAGAGGTTCAACACATGGCTAAGATCGGCATTTCTCGCCCATCCTCCACTAGTCCCTCCACCTAGTCCCGAAGAAAACAAGCGACTGGCGACCCTGCGGCGACTATCCAGCTTGAACGTGGCTACAGTCCCCGACCCCTACCCTATCCCCACATTCAGGACTTCACTATGAATCTGAACGGATATACCATATTTTCGAAACTCGACCCACAGAAAGCGTACCATCGGATACTCGTCGCTCCCGAAGAAGTAAAAAAAAAAAAAATGCAATCGTCACACTGCTTGGACTTTTCGAGTTGGACTTTCCGAGTTTTGGTTTGCGAAATGCCGCGTAAAGCTTGCAACGCTTCATAGACGTCATTCTCCGCGGACTACCCTTCGTATTTGCCTGCGTTGATGACATTCTTGTCGCCAGCTCACCGTCGGAGGAACATCTACGCCACCTGCACCTGGTTTTCGAGTGTTTCACCGAACATGGCCTGATCATCAACGCCGAGAAATGTGCATTCGGCGTCCCGTCCTTGGAATTCCTGGGCTACATGGTCGACTCCAGTGGCACCGGACCTTTTCCCGAAAAGGTGAAAGCAATCGCCGACTTCCCACGTCCAAAATCCCTCCGCCAGCTCCGTTGTTTTCTAGGCCTGGCGAATTATTACAGGCGGTTAATTCCAGGCTGCGTGGCAATCCTACTCCCCATTGAAGCTCTCCTTCAAACTACCAATGCCACAACTGCCACTCTTAGCTGGTCCGACGCTGCAGGCAACGCTTTAACTACCATCAAAGAGCGACTCGTTTCTGCCACCCTCTTAGTTCATCCAGAGCTCGACGTCCCCCCCAGCGTGATGGTTGATGCTTCTGGATACACCGTAGGAGATGTGCTGCAGCAACGCATCAACAATGAGTGCCTCTCGCTCGGTTTCTTCTCCAAAAACTTAAAGCAGCCGAGAAACGGTATGGTGCGTTCGGCCGTGAACTCCTCGCAGCTTACCTTACCGTCAAGCACTTAAGACTCTTCCCGGAAGGCTGATCGTTTGTGATCTTTTCAGATCACAAGCCCCTGATCAATGCCCTCAAATTGTCTAACGCCACATACTTTCCCAGAGAGACGAGACACTTGGCATTCGTAGCTGAATTTCCTAACGTTATTCAGCATATCAAGGGCGTCCACAATACCCGGCCAACACCCTCAGCCGCATCTCCGCAGTTTAGTATCGCAGTTCTGACCTTACACGTCTCGCTTCCTTAAGCTACCGAAGAGCAACAAAGAGCTCCGCAACCTTCGCTCTTCCCCAACCTCCTCTCTCCATCTCGAGGATGTTTACTTCTTCGACTTGGGCACATGCGACGTCGACCCGGCGTCCGGACGGAAATGGCCTTATCTGTCCTTACCACTTCGGCGTCAAATCTTCAACAATCGTCATGCTCTCTCACACCCAGGCATCTGCGCTTCTCAAAATCTAATCGCAGAACGATCTGCCTGACCTCGCATGAACGCTGATGTCTGCGCATGGGCACGAGTACGCATTGCTCGTCAGCAGAGCAAGGTGCAGAATTTGCACTCCCGGACACCCGCTTTGCCACTATCTACGTGGACCTTGCCGGACCCCCACCCTCATCGCAGGGCTACCGGTACCTTCTAACCGTTATCGACAGGTTCACACGCTGGCCCGAGGCTTGTCCCATCACAGACCACTCCCGAGACTGTTGCCTCCGCGCTTCTGTCCACCCGAATCGCCCGCTTTGGAGTTTCTGCTGAAATTGTGACCGATTGCAGGTACCAATTTGAGTCGGCCCTTTTCCGAAACTTGACAACTCTTCTTGGCGTTGCTCAACTGAAGACCACAGCTTACCACCCGCAGGCAAATGGCTTAGTTGAGCGGTTTCATCGCCACCTCAAATCCTCATTCATGGCCCACGCCACACCAGATAAATGAGCCACGTCTCTCCCCATCGTCTTCCTAGGGTTGCACACAGCCATAAAGGAAGACCTCGGATTTGCCGCATCACATTTAGTTTATGGCACATCGCTGCGCCTCCCAGCTGAATTGGTCAGCCCTACTATCTCCACCCATGGCGGCCCCACGATGACTGCAGGATTGCCTTACGTGGAGGATTTAACCCGTCTGTTCGGTGACGTTTGTGCTACACCGACGCAGACACGCCAGTGCAAGCCTCCCTTCTTCCATCAAGACCTGCACAACAGCGGCTACGTGTTTTTGCGCGTCAACAGCGTCCGCCGTTCGCTCCGGCCACCTTACACTGGACCCCACCTCGTCGTGACACGGCGCGAAAAAACATTCACGCTGCAGGTTAATGGCCTAACACGGTCGTGTCCCTCGCCCACCTCAAGCCGGCATTTGTTGAGAGTGATACGCTCACGGAACCGGCTGATCTTCCCAACGTGCAAGCTACCTCTAGCTCTACAGTAGCACCCGCAACCCGCATGGAACACTGCAGGACTGTTCACTGGGACGGCTCCATCTCCAAAGAGGGGGGGGGGGGGGGCTTTGTGGTGATAGCCACTGATGGAGGAAGAAGAGGATCGCGTGGGAACAAAAACCCATATCAGTTCGATCTTGGATTTTATCAGAGGTAGTCGCCTTTTGTCAGTCTCTCCACAAATGAAAATAGGCACTTGACATTTTAATAGCATGTTAAACTTTTGTAGCGTTCGCGTGGCCCTCATAATGAGCCGTGCTCATTATGCGAGCCGTGTTCATTATGCGTAACGCGCGGCGGCGGCAGCGGAGCTCCGCATAATGAGCACGGCTCATGATGAGAGCCACGCGAAGCCGCCGCCGCGCACTCCGCCGCTGCCGTGCCCGCCTCGTCCACCTCGCCGGTCTGCGCATTCCAGAGGAGTGACGCCATATCCGCGGCAGACGCACTGGCGCCGCCGCGTGCCCAGCTGTGCGCCTCCGTTGCGCTGTAGCCAAGTCTGACGCTGCACTGGAGCCGCTTGATAGCGCCCCTTATTTTGTGCGCATAAGCTCACGCTACACACTAAGAAAAAAGTTGGCCTCAAGGGACTAACGGCAGCATTTGGTCCTCTGAACTCCCAGTTGCTCCCCGAAAGGACCATCTGGCTCAAGCTAGGTACCGTGCGCAAGAACTGGGGACCAACTGCGCTCGACTGGGACCAACCGATAGGCGTGCGCGAGCAAAAGCATCCATTAGTCCCCCTCAGATAGGGTGCATCTGTATGGTTTAGTCCCAGAAGGCAAACGGAATGTTCGCCAGAAGGACGGATGCTATTTCGCTTGTCTTGGGGATCGGCGAGACTCAGCCCAGCACGGCTGAAAGTGTTGACAAAACTCGGACGAAACTGGCGAATTTGTTTAATGTGCCATGAACGTTAAGACATTACATGGTAGAGCTTCACGCGTTGTGTGAATACGAGTGAACGAATGTGTTGACTCGACTTCACCCAACTATCTCGTCAAAAATGATCTGTTGACATTCCGCAAGTCCAATTTACGTAATTTGCCTTCGCGCAAAAAATGTGCGTTTATCCAAACGCAACACCTCCGAATACTAACATTTTTTTTTAATGAAACTTAACAGTTTGCAGAAGCCACGCTTTTAACACCGGAGTCTCGCCGTCAGAATAAATGGTCACTTCAATCGCTAAAACTGAGCATTCCCACCGGCGATATAAGCAGTCGCGGGATGCAACTAGATCGCATCGCAAAAAAAAAAAAAATTAGATGGTCACACCGGCGTGTGCGATGAGCGAGTCCAACGCCTTCATTGGCGAATGGTTTCTCGAAAAATCTCGCTCCGAACGCCGTTGATTGGCTCAGCCACTCCGCGACCGGATCGCATCGCAAAAAAGTCGGGTCGAGAAGCGGCTGCTCAAATCGCGTCGGTTTTTGCCCGCGATGGTCGCTTTTGCGATGAAAGTTATCCCGCGACTATATCGCATCGCCGGTGGGAACGCGCCTCCGTCTCTGCGTCTCCCCGTGACAAACCCTTCTGGGTAGTCCAAAGTCGAACTCAAAATCCGCAACGACACACTTGATGCACGGCACGTTCCACTTAAAGAGCACATTCAGGGGCAGTATCCAGACGCCTTCATGCCATCGTTGTCGCTGTTTCCGATAACAATCAAGATGAACAATGAAGAACGAACCACGCCTGTAACGTCACACCTGCAGCACACTACTAATACAAAACAAATGCGAACTAAGAAAAAAAAAAGCCACCCGAGAAAGCTGAAAATGCTTAAGAGAGAGAGAGAGAAAAGAAAGAGAAAAAAGTGTTTGCTTGTAGGTCACTCGACCGGCGTGTTGAAAGTGGCGACCTTTTCCCGTCCTTGGAGCTCTTCGGTGTCCGTGTGTCGTGTGTAGTGGGAGCGGGAAAAGAGATTATCTTCTGCGCGCACTGCCCCCTCCCCCCAATCCCCTACCCCGCATTCTTCGCTCCTTGTTCACGCGTTCGGCGTTGGTTGGGCAGATGGGGTCCGTCAGGAAAATGGGAAGTGTCTTTGTTTGAAAAGAACCTGTTTTTAATAAGTTGAAAGTCGAAATACAGCCTTCGTCGGAGGCTGGTCGCTTTCTGTCGTCTCCGATCATGGCGGGATCCGGTTTGGATTCGCGGTGCTGAAGCACTGCAGTTGATTTGTTCTGAAGTCACAAGTCAAGGAAACTCGATTAAGGTATGCCGAAGTGCTTCTGTTTATGGTGTATTTATTAACTGCGGCTTCAAAAAGTGTTTTATTTTGAGAGCGTTCGCTAGCTTGCAAAGCGCGCGCCATGCTCTATTCTTTTTGGCACCACGGTTGCTTATTTTGTTATGCAGCACAGAGACCTCATATTCATTCGTATCGAGCAAAACGCCATTTCTACCTATGGCTTATTTTTTTGTGTGTGTGTTTCGCAGATCCTGGCAGGATCGCTTGACCATAAACGCCTGTCCACAAACGCCTGTAGCGCAAGGTCAGCGCTACAGGCATAGCGCTGACCTTGCGCTAAGCGCGTGCTGACTGGATCGGTCGCCAGCTTTGTATCGCACCGACAAAACTCTTGCTCATGGCAGACGAAAAGTAGCTCATGACACGTGAGCAGCGCTACATCAACGCTTCGCTGCGTGTGAGAACCGGCATTAATGGAGACATTTATTCGATTGCACACTAGACTTTCGCGTTGATGGCGGGAGTTCGTGCCGTCACTTTGAAGCAAAGTTTGATCCCCCTCACCGGAGAACACGAACTCCAGCCGAACGCTGACGCCGCGCTCGGTTATGTCGGCCGAGCGCTGAGTCATTGTATTTGTTATGCCCATCCGTGTAGTTGTAAAGTTAACCGCTTGGGCGTCACGGTCTGTCCTCCTCCCCAATAGATCGATCTCCTGCCCAATAGAAGGTTGACTTATGCATATGCAAATCTTTGTCATTTTCCTCTGTTCTTAGAGTGCAGATATTATGCACCTGTTCCCCCATATAGCGGCGTCGGCGTAACCTCTATATACGGGAACGGACGCTTAAGAGTCCCATAATTCAACACCTAAGCCCCAATTGAACTTCCCCGCTAAGTTTAGTGAATGAACTGAATTTTAAGACGTCCCATATTGCAGCACTTCGCGTGTTGATTTATGGGACTTCACAGGCATTTAGACCAATTAAACTTCCCCGCTCAATTTAGCGAAGAGACTGAATTGTGTGTAGCTCTGTCCCGTCTTTGAATGCACCACTGTGCGCTTTCCATTATGGGACGTCACATGGCACGGCTTCATGGAATGCGGTTTGACGCGTGTCGCCGCCCCCAAACAGGGCCCCCATCGTACCCTCCTCCTCCTCTATTACCTACCCTCTCGGCGTAAGCAGCGCCGCCAATCAGGGCTCTCTCAAATTTTTTACCACGGTACATCGCACAATCAAAATACCCCAAGAGTCGCGCTCTCATTTCGCATTACCAGAGAGGTGTAAACTTCTCTTACTTTTAATACAATAGCAATATTTAGCTACCCCTCCCCCCTCCCGATTTCGTGGACCTTTCTGGCCTTCTAATGCACAGTAGGTCTGCGCAGTAGATCATTTCAGCTGACTGTGCTTGCACCCCATTGCGCCGCGCCTGTGCGGAGCGGCAGTGCACACTCCTTCACATTCGCACCCTCTTCGAAGACCCTGACGACCTCGACGTCGTCCTAGAAGTCGTCCTAGAAGTTGCCCTAGGCCTTGTCTTAGATGTCGCCCAAAGGACATCGTCCTGAACGACGTTCTTTAGAAGGTCGTCTTCGACGTCACCTTTGAGATCTTCCTGGAGATCGCCCTAGAGGTTGTCCTTGAGGTCGCCCTAGAGGTTGTCCTTGAGGTCGACCTAGTGGTCGTCTTAAAGGTTGTCCTTGATGCCACCCTAGAGGTTGTTCAAGATGTCGTCATAGACGTCGCCCGCTAGGACGTCGTCCTTGAGGTCGTCCTAGACGTCGTGCTTAACGTCGTCCTAGACGCCGTCCTTGACGTCGTTCTTGGCCTCGTAACAAAATAGGGAGGACCACATGACGAATGCTATCGCGAATCATAAACAACTAACAATAGTGGCTCCTACAGCCTTTTTTCTTATGTTTGCTCAACTATTTATCTTGATGGTTGGGCTCTGTTTACAAAGAAACTGGCATTTTCCCACACTGCGCACACTGCCTGCACTCCGCACGTGCAGGAACCAGACTCGCGGGAGGTGTGTGCGCATTCGCCCCGCCGACAGCAGCGCCACCGCAGCGCCGTGACGTCAGAGCCTCTCTTTCGCTTACTCTCCTCCCCGCCACCTGGTAGGCACATTCGGTAAGGGCGAAAGAAATAATATTAAAACACTCAACCTTCAATTAGTAAAAGAAAAATAGAAGTGAGGGAAAACGGGAATCGGTGCCGGATGCGCTTATATCCTGAACGTGATGTATTGGCGTGGCGACGGCAAAAAATCGTTTTCGCCCATACTGGAAGTGACAGTATTCAAGATGGCGGCGCCCTTGTAGAAACGGTCCTGCCACCAATTTTAGTCTTTTGTCTTCATATTTGTTCGCGTTGTTTTTACTGTGAGCGGTCCTCAACCTACCGAGTTTTACATTATTATTTCATGTTCGTTTTCTTTTTTTTTACTTTGTTTTGTTCTGCGATACTAGCATTGTATATTGAAATGGTATTTGTTATTTATATAAACCTAGACACTTTAACGTGCTTGTTGCTTCATTTACTTCGCTCTCTTTCTATCTTTGCAGAAAACCAAACCGAAGTTTTTCAGTCTAACGACTGCAATAGAAAAGTTCGTTACAGTTTTTGAAAAACAGTACAAAACTAAAGTGAATTGGACTGGTATGTGGTCAAACAGAGAAGAAATGAAAAACCTGTTCAAGTATAAAAAGTAACTAAACCTCAATCTGAATTCTCACACAACTGAACGTAAAAATATTGCGACATTTTTATCCATTTTTATTAGTTTTGTTGGAAGCCTTGGTGTTATCGATGAAGGGTTTCAACAAGCCGTGTTTTGCAACAGTGATATTGACACGAGGAGCTTGGGTTGCGGTTCAAAGCACGTTATTTTTATACCTCACTCAAACCACCCCCTTTCCCCCAAAAAAAATATTAAAATTAAAAAAGTTTTCTACTTTGAGGCTTGATAACATTCTACGTGAGCGAATTAATCGACAGAAATAAACAAATTAGGAAGGCAGCGCTGAAAGGGGAAGCTCCGGCGTAGTTGTGGTGGTCCCTTTTTTTTAATGTTTACAATATACTAAATATCCACCGGTGAGTATGTCTACGAAAAACTTATTTAAAACATGAATTTTAGTCCGATAAAATGAATTTGGAAATTTACGCCTACACCACCGACTCTACTGCTGCCACTTTGCTGGCAACAACGAGCAGGGGCACTCGAGACGTCAGACGTATTTGAGAGCAGACGACGCCCCCTACTTTACGGCGTTAAGCGTTCTGGTGATGGTGAGTGTCTGTGGCTTCGCGAATTGCGTCTGGATTAAGCTGTTTGCGGCATGTGATGGAGGGTGAGGGAAATTGGGGATTGGCGGCGGGGTGCAATGGCACCACGAAGGAAATCATCAGAGTGAAATCTTATTCGTATCCGACAAGTCTCTACGACGGAAGTGGATCCGAGCAGTCCGACGCGAACGCTGGCTTTTGGCGTTCGCGTCTTGCTAGAAAACAGTTCGCACCTTGTTATCACATTAAACCTTCCAAGCCATTCTGCTTCGAAGCGGCATCCGAGTCCACACGTCGGCGGATCGTGAATACAGCCCCCATCGAAGCTGTTTTCGGAGAAGATGCCGGCGGATCGAATGTGAAGTGCGAATCGTCTAATATCTTGAGCTAAAAATCTTTGAAATTTGCTAATTGCTTGCCTGATGAATCGTTGTTCATCATTTCCCACGGGCGATCGCGACGCCTTCTGACGCTGGGCGAAACAGGCCCAAGCTGCCCATGTGCTGATGAATATACACCTGACGTCATTAAGGTTCAAAACCAGGAAACTTGGAGGTTCGTTTCGGTTTCGCTTCTAACGTATTTCTGCCATTAAAAATTATTTATAAAGTTTTGGAAGAAATTTCCTTGCTGTTCTGGGTTCAGTTTCTCGCGCTCTTTCAGAAAATATGTCTAGTTCAAAACGTTCAAATATACGCCGGAGGTCTCCTTTAAAGATTGACGTCTGCAGACCAGATTGCATAGCGCTATAGACTGCTAAAAATATGCATTTACGGATAAAAAAAATTATACATGTCCCTATTTGTGCGTGAATCTTCTGCGGGCGTCAAACGGGTCCCAGTCTTCATGGGATCCCTTGAACTCCGTGCAGTTTTGGATTCTGGTTCCACCAGAAGCCTTGTGAATGAAGCTGTTTGCCAGAGACTTCAGATGACACCTTCAAAATCTTCCCTGAAACTTGTGGGAGCAAATGGGCTGCCACTTGAAAATAATGGAGAAGTGACTGTCGACATTACGGTGGACGGAAGGTCATTCCGACAGACTTTTGTGATTGAAGCGGTTGACTTGTCTCCCATCGAATGGGAATCAGTCCTGCAATGTTCCAGTTTTTCTGATCTTGAGAACCAGGAAGATGTGCCGAAAGTCCGCAACGAAACGCAGCAGATAATAATTGATGAGTTGAGCTTCAACGTGGGAGCTTCGCTGAACTCCGAAGAGCTGGAGGCAGTAAAACAACTGTTGATGAAATATCGTTCTAGTTTTGCAACCGACGCTGCACACCTGGGATCTTGTACGATAGAGAAACATTCCATTTCTACTGGTGGTGCAAAACCAATTGCACAATATCCAAGGCGAATTTCACCGGCTCAAAGAGATTTGGTGAAGGCAATGATAAAAGACCTAATGGATGCAAAAATTATCCAGCCCCCCAAAAGCTCCTGGGCATCGCCACTGGTTCTAGTTCAAAAAAAAAAGGACAAGTCGACAATGATGTGTGTAGACTACAGGAAGCTAAATGCTGTAACTGAAAACGTTGTCTATCCACTACCACGAATCGATGACGCTCTGGCGGCATTGAGTGGGAGCAAGTATTTCTCAACATTGGACCTCCTTTCAGGATTCTACCAAATAGAGGTGGAACCTGGTGACACCGCTAAGACAGCTTTCGTTACGAAGTGGGGGCTGTATGAATTTCTGAGAATGCCGTTCGGGTTAAAAGGGGCACCGGCATCGTGTCAGCGAACTGTAGATGCCATTATCGGTGATCTAAAGTATCGCAACGCACTGGTCTACATGGACGACTGCATTGTTTATAGCACAACGTTCCAAAATCACCTTCGACAACTGGGAAATATTTTCGCGCGTTTTGAGGCAGCAAATCTAAAGTTCAAACCGCAGAAGTGCCATTTTTTGTTTTGCACCAGAGTGACTTACCTTGGACATATTGTATCCCAGAAAGGTATTGCACCTGATCCAGAGAAAGTCGATGCCGTAACGCGATTCCCCGTTCCTAGAACTGCGGCTGAAGTTCAATCCTTCTTGGGACTGACGTGCTATTTCCGAAAGTTCATTTGGAACCATAGTGCCATCGCAGCCCCCTTGAGAAAGCTCCTGAAAAAAGAAGAAGCCTTCACATGAGGTGCTCCACAAGAACACGCCTTCCATGAACTGAAATCTGCCTTACGTGGACCTCCCGTCTTGAAGCACTTCTCAGAAGACTCTAAATACGGCCTCCAGGGGGGCTATGTTGCGCTTTTTGCACTCCCAGGAGACTAGGGAGAGGGAAGTGACGTCAACAACGCAGCAAATGCAGATTGGATGTTGATTTTGTTTTCTTCTGTCAACATCCAATCTGCATTTGCTCTAGTCGTTGACGTCACTTCCCTCTTCCAAGTCTCCTGGGAGTGCAAAAAGCGCAACATAGCACCCCAGGTCCACACTGATGCTTCCAGAACCGGCCTCGGCGCCATCCTCCTCCAGGAAGATGAAACTGGGGATAACAGGCCTGTTGTATACCTCAGCCGTTCTCTTCACGGAGCTGAAGAGAACTACACATCCACTGAACTTGAGGCCCTTGCAGTTAAGTGGTCCCTGGAACAACTACGTCCCTACCTAATGAACAGAAAGTTTCATGTTGTTACAGATCACCTTGCGATCTGCTGGGTTCTTCGTTACAAGGAGGGAAACCAACGCCTGCTTAGGTGGTCTCTCCTGCTCCAAGAATTCGACTTTGAAGTTGTGTACAAGTCTGGCGCATGTCACACTGCCCCCGATTGTCTCTCCCGTATTCCAAGCCGCTTCTGCTCAGGGGAACCTTCGAGTACCAACGGCTCGGGAGAGACTGGGAGGACCCGCACTTGCGATGTGTTTGAGGTCAAAGAGCCCAACTTAACCTCCGAGCAGAAGGATGACCCGTTCTGTACAAAAATCATAAAGATACTGCAGAAAAAGGCTGGTACAAAGAAACAGCAGAAGAGAGCAAGTAAACAATTCGTGCTTTTTCATGATGAATTGTACAAAAGGGATGCAGGACCAACGTATGAACGATTTGTTTTATGCTTGCCGGCGACGAAGCGAGCGGAAGTACTTCACGAATTTCATGGAAGTCGATTCGGAGCACACATGGGAATCCGTCACACATACGAGAAAATCCACAGTAAATATTTCTGGCCTCGACAGTATCTAGATGTCCAACGGTTCGTGAAAAGCTGTGACCTTTGTCAACGGATGAAGATGACTACGACATGCCCTTACGGACTGCTGCAGCCAGTTGAAGTCGATGTGCCATTTCCTACAGTTGGACTCGACATAATTGGGCCCTTCCAGGCTTCACGAAGGTACAAGTTTGTCATAGTTGCCATAGACTACCTGACCAAGTTTGTTGAGGCGAAAGCTGTTCGTAATATTGAGGCTTCCACGGTGCAGAAGTTCATCGAGAGAAGAATTATCCTCAAGCACGGATGCCCCACAGTACTAGTTACGGACAGGGGCACACAGATGACTGCCAGATCAACTTCCGATTACCTCAAGTACCGTGGTATACGTCACGCAACGACTACAGCTTATCACCCAGCTGCCAACGGCCTCGTCGAACGAGCCAACAAAACGCTCAAACAGATGATGCGAATCACCACCTCATCTGGAGAGAAGTGGGCTGATGTTTTGCCCTATATAGTGTTCTGCTATAACACAGGATATCAGGACACACTTCGTACTTCTTTTTTCCTTCTGTATGGACGTGACCCTGTTTTCCCCTTAGATGTGGCTTATAACAAGAAAGAGCTGCAAGAACTGCAAGCAAGCTCCGAATACGTGGTGCTTGTGCCTGAGCGCTTGAACGAAGCGCGTAGATTGGCTGCACGACACATCAAGTTGACTCAGGAGAAGCCGAAGAGACTATTTGACGAATACCGAACTGACATAACGTTAGAACGAGACCAGTTGGTGCTGTTGAGGGCCCCGCCAGTGGGGCTTAAAAAACGGACAATGTACACTGGGTTGATTGATTATTAGGTGTTTAATGGCGCAAAAAGCAACATAGGCCATGCTGCGCCAAAGGAATAATTAAAAGACTCTATAGTAAAAGGAAGGAATTACTATGCAGAGGATCTATAACTGGTGCAGGTAGCCAGTTTTTTTAAGAAAATCTAAAATATGACCAAAAGGAACTAAAGGTTGATCTCCTAGTAAAAAGGCTGGATGAAATGGAAGGTATCCAGAAAGTGAAGGAAAACTTGTTCGACGTTCTTGATCAAAGAATTTGCAGTGCCATAGATTATGCAGCATCGTTAGCAATTCACCGCAATGCTCACAGACTGGGGTGTCCTCACCACAAAGAAGGTGTCGATGGGTGACACGTGAATGTCCAATTCTCAAACGACACATTAAAACTTCATGGTGACGGTCTCTATGGTGCGAACTCTCCCATACCTCCAAACGTGGTTTGATGACATGTAGCTTATTATTTATTTATTTGTCCCAGTCTTGCTGCCAGGCATTATGAATTGCTTTCTTAAGAACTGGTTTAAAATCTTCTTGAGGCAGCTGAACGGGTGTTTCCAGAGCATCCTTAACAGAGGCTGCTAGCATATCCGCCTTCTCATTACCTGAAATTCCCACATGGCTTGGTACCCAGCACAGCTTGATATTGTATCCCATTTGGAAAGCCAGGTTTAACTCCACCCGTACTTGTTGCACGAGCCGATTCTTAGAATCATTGAGGGAACAGAGAGAGAGGATAGCACTCTGGGAGTCCACAAACAAGATAGCTTGCCTGATGTTGTTGCCTAATATATATTCAATGACCATGAGCATACCATAAAGTTCTGCAGTAAAGATGCTGGCAACAGAGTGAAGCCGTCGAGCTTTTACCAAGTGTTCTGAATATACAGCCGAACCGACAAAGTGTGGAGTTTTTGCACCATCAGTGAAGAATTGTGCATGGTCCTTATACTTAGCTTGCAAGGTCATAAACTCTTGCTGAAGGACTAGTGGTGCAACAGTTCGCTTATTGTATTTTGCTAGTGACCAGTCACAGGTATAGTGCACCGCCTTCCAAGGAGCAATGCTTCGAACTTTTGTCATCAAGCTACGCTCAGGAAGTGCAAGCTGCAGAGATGCAGACATGCATTGAATGCGGAGGCTTAAAGGCCGTACTATACTTGGCTTATTCTCAAAAAGACGAAAAAAAGGAGATGCCTGCAAACAACGGAAGGATGGGTGTTCAGGGTCAGATTTGACTTTATAACTATAGCATAGGCTGAGGAACTGTCTTCGCTTTTCTAGTGGCATTTGGTACGTCTCTGCATACAAACTCGGGACAAACGACGTTCGGAAGGCCCCCGTGGCAAGTCGAAGTCCAAGGTGATGCACAGGATCTAGCATTTTTAAAGATGACGGTCGTGCCGAGCCATATACAACCGCACCATAGTCGAGGCGGGAACGAACCAGCGAGTTGTAGAGTCGCAGGAGGCATCTCCTGTCAGAACCCCAGGACATGTGTGCAAGCACCTTGAGAACGTTAGCAGATTTAAGACACTTTCGCTTCAGTTCTTTTAGATGGGTCTGAAAAGTGAGCTTCTTATCAAAAATAACACCCAAGAATTTGTGTTCATGCCTAACGGTTACGTCAATGCCATCCATCTGCAAGCTGGGATCTGGCGACAACCCTCGACGTAATGAAAAAGGCACGCACACTGTTTTTTCTGGTGCAAACCGGAAGCCATTTTCATCGGCCCACTTATTCATCCTATTTATTGCTATCTGCAATTGGCGCTCACAAATTGACAAGTTGCATGAGGAGAAGCGATCTGGACATCGTCTACGTACAATGAATAAAAGACTGATGGTGGTATAACTGCAGCGAGGCTGTTGATCTTAATTGCAAACAAGGTAACACTCAAGACACCTCCTTGTGGGACGCCATTTTCCTGTGTAAAAACGTCTGAGAGCGTGGATCCCAGGCGGACTTGTAAGAAACGGTCTGTCAAGAAGTCCTTTAAGCAACGCAGCATGCGACCACGAACGCCACACCTATACAGGTCCTGAAGTATTCCGTACCGCCATGCCGTATCGTAAGCTTTCTGTAAATCAAAAAAGACAGAAACGCAATGCTGCCGGTTCACAAAAGCCTCACGCACGAAAGTCTCCAACCGGACAAGGTGATCTAAGGTTGAGCGACCTCTTCTAAAACCACACTGGTTTTTATCGAAAATTTTCTTTTGTTCTAGAATGTATACTAGCCTTCTGTTAATAAGCCGTTCATAAGTTTTTCCTAGACAACTAGTCAGTGCTATAGGCCGATAACTTGCTGATAGGGAAGGGTCTTTGCCAGGCTTCAAGATGGGAATGATGTGTGCTCGCTTCCAGCACTGTGGAAAACAAGAAGCTTCCCCTAAATAATTAAAGAAAGACAACAAATTCACCAAGGATTCAGCCGACAAGTGCCTCAGCAGTTCATAATGAATCATATCTGGACCAGGTGCTGACTGCTTCCTTACTGCAAGGGCAAATTCAAGCTCAGACATTGTGAACGGCCGGTTGTAAGCAGTATCACTTCCAGAGAAATCAATATGCTGTTTTTCTGCCAAGGACCTGAACTTTTTAAATTTGGTAGAGTAATTTGAAGAACTGAAGACTTCTCGAAAATGATCAGCAAGAATGTCAGCCTGATCTTTTAGTGATGGGGATGATGAAGGAAAAAGGGGAATGCTGAATGAGTGGTAAGTACCTCGAATTTTCTTAACACGATCCCATACCTCTTTTGCAGGAACAAAACTGTTTAGGGAGGATACATATTTCACCCATGAGGTCTTCTTGGCTTGTTTTCGTGTCCAACGAGCTTTTGCTTTACACTGTTTGAATTTGATCTTGTTCTGAACAGTCGGGTACCGCCGAAACCTTCCCCAAGCCTTATTCTGAGCTTTTATGGTGGTCGTACAGTCCTTGTTCCACCAAGGCTTGCATTTCTTGGGAATATTTCCAGAAGTTCGGGGAACTGACAGAGAAGCAGCATTTATAATTGTTTCGGTAAGATAAAGAGTCGCTTCCTCAGGAGACATAGCTAAAAAAACAGCGGGATCAACCACTGCCTCCAGAGAAAATAAAGCCCAGTCGGCTTTATCTAACTTCCACTTGGGAGCACAAGCTCGAAGAGAAGGAAGGGATACTGAACTTTCTAAAATTACAGGAAAATGGTCACTACCGAAAGGATTTTCTAAAACCTTCCAAGAAAAACAAGGAAGTAAAGTAGGTGATGATATGGAAAGATCAATGGAAGTAAAAGTATTATGAGGTGCACTAAAAAAAGTTGGTTGTTTCTTGTTTAAAAGGCAAAGGCCAGATGACAGTAAAAAACGTTCTATGACACCGCCACGAGAGTCTTGACGAGCACTGCCCCACATGGGGTGGTGTGCATTAAAATCTCCTAAGATTAAAAAAGGCTGTGGCAGTTGGCCCACAAGCCGTTGCAGGTCATGTAAATGCATTGGAAAGTTTGGTGGAAGGTAAAGCGAAACAATAGTAATTAGGCGGTCAAGCAGAACACGAACTGCTACTGCCTCTAAGGGGGTTGCGAGAGGGACAGGCGCACAGGCAATACCACTCTGCACAACCACAGCTACTCCACCAGAAGAGGTGTTACAAGAAACACGGTCTTTTCTAAAAACCTGATGTCGCCGTAGTACCAGTGTATGTGTTTCATTAAGATGAGTCTCCTGTAAACAGATGGCAACAGGCTGGAGCTCATCGAGAAAAAAGTTGACATCATCAATATTACGAAAAAGACCGCGGCAGTTCCACTGCATTATACCTATATTTTTAACCATTTAAAACAAAATAAGTATAACATACAAATTATATTAAAAAGCTATATTCCTTACGGTTTAAAATCTATTTGTACACGCGGTGCACTTTGTTTTTTGGGGGGGTTATTCTGCCTCCGATTAGAGTCACCGGAGGCAGAGGGGGTGGACTCTGATCTTGAGAGGAGAGCCTCCTCATCAGATCTCGACCCACCCTCGTCCATGGGCTCGTCTGCAGTTGCTGGCAGCTGGCCCTTGGAGGTCGACTGCTTTGGCACCTCCCCAGGCTTCCTCTGAGGAGCAGAGGTGTGGGGAGGTAGGCCCCGACCCCGAGAGGTCGAAGCAGCCGGTTGAACAGGAGACGACATCTCCTGTTCTGGGGCGGATGCTGGCAAAGCAGCATTCACCTTGCGGTTCGGAGGCGGTGCCTTTGGCGCCGCTCTCGGGGGTTTAGAGGGGGACCGTGACGGGAGATGCAGGTCGTCCGGAGACGTCTGCGTTCCCATCGAAACTACTGGCCGCGCTGGTCCCCTGCGCACGGCCTCGGCATAGACCCTTTTGATACAAAAGCAAAACGCTTCTTTGCTTCAGTGTAGGTAATGTTTTCGGTAACTTTTAATGTAAGAACTTCTTTCTCGTCTTTCCACACAGGGCAAGATCGAGAGTATGCCGGGTGGTTGCCACTACAGTTCGCACAATGAGGCTCATTATCGCACACATCTGCAACGTGTTCCTTGCTGGAGCACTTTGCGCAGGTGTCCCTTCTCCGACAGTTCCGTGACCCATGGCCGAACCTCTGGCACATAAAGCACCGTTGAGGGTTCGGCACATAAGGTCGGACCCGGCATTGAAGGTAACCTGCCTTTACAGTCTGCGGCAGAGTGGTCGAATCGAAAGTCAAAATTATATGTTTTGTCTTCCGTTCCACACCATCACGGCGGATAGTAATTCGTCGTGCATCTATAACTCCTTGACTAGAGAGGCCCTCAATTATCTCTGGCTCAGGTGAGTCAAGCAAGTCATCCTCAAAGATGACTCCTTGAACACTGTTCAGTTTGCGGTGAGGACTGACGCTTACTTTGTAGTCAGAGACAAGGTTCAGTTTAAGGAGGGCATCACTTTGCTGCTTTGTGTTGACCTCGACAAGGAGATCATCAGATCCCATCTTCTTTGCATTGTAATTGGCTCCAATAACACCCTCAAGAACTTTGGAGACTAGAAAGAGAGAAAGTTTGCCAAGTGGCTTGTCACCTTCCGAGTGCATAACAAGGAACTTCGGGAATTTTTCCAGTACAAAAGATTGTTTCGTGTTCAGTGCTTCGGTGCGGCCCCTTTTGGGGGCCGATCAAAAGGTTTAAGTTTGGAACCCATATGAAGGGGGAGGGTTTTCGGAAACTGTGGTGCACCGCCCACCACCGAGCCCAACAAGGGAATAGGTAACGCTCCATAACAAGAATGGCTTGGCTGAAGACGTTACGCTATTAGTGCTGCCCAGTCTCTATAACCAAGAGTGGTTTAGGACAAGGTGTCTGTCGCCACCCAAGGTTAGCCCTTGCCGCCAAAGGAGTTGAAAAGGAAAGAAGAGAAATGAGAAGAGTGAAAAGGAGGAGAAGACAAGGGTGAAAGTAGAGAGGGGATAGTAGAAGTGGCGACTAGACTGAATCATCCTGGCCGGGCCTTACCTAGAGCTGGCCAAATTACTCATATTTTGTAATTAAATTACATTACTAATTACTTTGCTGAAAATTGCTTAAATGTAATTAAATTACATTACAATTTACCCCAGCCAGAAAGTAATTAATTACCATTACAAATTACTTTTAAAAGTAATGACATTACTTTTGCATTACTTTTGAATACGTTTAAATATAAAGGAATTATTGATAACTTCCTTTTACAGATAACTCTATTTGCATTATTTACACAGTTCATGGCACACAGCTAGAACTCTCTGTTGCATGTTTACCGATGGACAGAGGAACGCACGCGACTGATCCGTTTCCCACTCCAACCCGGACAACTATTTTTGGAAATGACTGAGGACCCAACGCGGATTATCTCTGGGAGGGGGAGAACACTTGTCATTGTTCGCAAAATCGCGTCGAGGGCCTTTCCACCAGGGGCCTTGGTTCGACCTACTTCCTCTCCTTCGTTTCCCGAGATTGTCGAGCAGAAAAGCTCGAATGGAAGGCACTTACCAGCCCTATTTCTCACAGTGGACGATAACACAGAGAGAGTACGCAGTATGAATCAGAAAAAGTGAGCGGAAACTTTCAAGAGGTGCCAGAAAACGTCGAATGCAAAACCGCAAAACATAGGTAGAGAATCGCGCTGAGCGGGTTTTCACAGTTCAAGAGAGTGGCAGAAAATGTCTAGCTGATAGCGGGCGCGAGAGTCGCACGAGCCGCATTAGCATCAGCAACATAGCGGCGGCCAAAGAGCGTTTTTTGGAAAGGTGTAGAGGAAAAAGAAAAAGTAAAATAAAAAGAAAAGCGCTCTTGTGTATTGTGAACACAAAAAATATGCCTGGTGCGAAAAAGTAATTAGGTAATTTAATTACAATTACCGTCGTTGGAGTAATTCATTACATTACTAAATTACCTGCTACAAAAAAGTAATGAATTACATTACTAATTACTGGAACAAGTAATTAAATTACTGTAATTTCATTACAGTAATTACATTACTGCCAGCTCTGGCCTTACCAGGACTCCCGTCTACGAGAAGCAGGGGCCGAAGTGGTGTATTGCCTCACCCGGGTTGCCCCGAAGGGTCCAAACCTACCCCGGGCTCGGCTCAACCACCAGGATGCCCTTTTCCCCGGACACGGGAAAGCCACGCACAGCCATACGTGGGCAGGCGAACCCGCATGGCTCGGGGTCCGTGGAGACGCCACCTCCAAACACCTGCTTTCACAGGTGCCCCCTGCGGGGTGTACACTGGGCCTCATCGAGTTGTGGCCAAGCTATCGCCGGTGAATTATGAAATAGAGTTCGGTGATCGTTCAGGGCGGGACATCGTGCACGTAGAAAAACTGAAACCGTACGTAGAGCCTGTTGTAGAATTTTCACTCTCCTAAAACTGTTCAATAGAAGACTGTTTTATACTTGTACAGGAGTTGCAATTACCACGTGGGACGATTGCGTCGTGTCTGTACTTGAATGTTGTATTATATGTGTACAGGACTTGCAATTACCGCTTCGGACGATTGTGTTTTGCTTGGACTTCAATACTGTTTTATACGTGTAAAGCACTTGCAACTATCGCTTGTTTTGTGTGTGCTTTAAGTGTCTTCATAACACCAGTTTCTTTGCGTGTTGTGCTCGTCGGGTCGACGCCTTTTTGAGGCGGTGGCATGTGACGGTGTCGCGTGAACGCCTGTAGAAAAAGGAAAGGAAGAGAAAGATCGAGCAGGAAAAGAAAAAGAATGTCACCACGCCTCAACGGAGCCGAACATTAAAAGATATATTTCGACGACCAATCGAGCTTCGTCGCACAGGGTAACAAAAGCTCCTGAGGAAAGGAAGAAGAAAACCAGTTTACGATCGGATGAAAAAAGAAGAAAGGGACATATTCCACGAGGCGCCAAGCAAGCGCGCGAACATTTGACTCCATGTTTTTTATTTCATTGTCGTTCTTACTTATTGTGTTAGAAACCAGTTGATAGTCAGCGCTTGTCTTGTGTTCTCTTCGTCTCCTTGTGTCCTCGTCTTAGTCGCGCTGTTTTTTCAACATGAACTCTCACCAACTCACCCAGTTTTCTATCCTTATTATTAAAGGAAGCAGCCGATAAGCCTAACACATTATCGGGTGACAACTTTCTATTTTTTGCCACGTTAATTTCCTTTCGTCTTTTTCGCTCGTATTCTTCAAGCGTGTTTTTTTTTTCGGTGCGAGACAATAACTCGGTGACTTGTAACCAAACTCTGCACGGCAATACGGCAAGGTCCCCGCCGCGTCGTTCCATAGCCTCCTCTATAGTGATTGGCAGATCGTCACGTGACGTGGCCGGTGAATGTGAAAAGGTAGAGCAAGCGAAAAAACTCTAGAGTTCCTGTATACATGATTGCAAGCGAGGCGACCGGCCGCCGCCATGTCTCTGCTCGTGCGGACAAGCCCGTGCCATTGCAAGCTTGCCAAAGCTATGTTCACGCGCAAGTTGCACGTGCTTGCGCGCATGGGGCACCAGTCGGGGCGCAATGCTTGCAAATTTCTGTAGGCTCCCTACGGGAGCCAGAGTTGCGCGTTTGATTCCACGTGCCACGTGCCGCCCTCGCCGCTATTCGCCGAGATCCGATCACGTATCAAGTATCGTGCAGCAAAGTAGACGTTGCACGCGCTCCTGCGTACGTTCCCCGGCTTTTGAGCGCGCCTCGAACGCGCGGCGCTGCTATTCGCCGAATTCAGTCACGTGAGGAGCTGTATCCACAACTGAGGAGCTGTATCCGCGCAACTCTAGCTCCCGTAGGAAGCCTATAGATGCTTTACACACGCGCCAAATTGCAGCCGCCATTGCTGACCTTCTCTTGTCTTACCTCTTACCGAGATGCCGAGCAACTGAAACGGTAGTTGACGATCCTCTACAAAGGCCGATGCTTTAGAAAAGGACACAGTTGAATCTAATGTGGCAATAACCTGGCCTGCTATGGTAATGATGAAGTGAAATAAACGAAATAAGAGGAAACAAAAACTGAAGGTCAGTTATGGCGGCGTCCATCCACAGCTGCACAAAACTCTATGGTCCCTCTATAATGAAAGGTAGCGACATCTCTTGAAGAATGCCGCCCGCTCCTCTCATTGGACGAATGTGGTCCACCAGGCGGAGCTCGCTGCGCGCCGCTTTTGTTTTGGTTGTTTTTGCTTTCCGAGGCTCCTCGGCGCCATTTCCGCTCCGGTCACTCGGCGCGCTAGACACCGTCGGCTACTAACTGCCTGGGTAAGCTGCTGCATTCAGACTGGCGTTTGAATAATTTGAAGCGCAACAGCCATGCGCTTCCGCTCGTTGTCACCATCAAATGCGGGTGGATTTGTAATAAGCATTTAAGCAAGAGCGTTCGCAAATACGGTCAAACCGCCAGTGTGAATGCAGGGGCATAAGGCGCGTCCGGGGAGATTGGTTCAGGGGTCTGGGCAACACCACCTAAACAGAAGGCCTCCGCATGGTTTCCTCTTCCTCTATGAAACGTCATCACAGTCGAATCGCGCTCGGTCGGCTATTGGACCCGAGCCCGACCTTCGACGCGCTGAATGGCCACGAGCCGCAGCCGAACACTGACGCAGCACTCGTGCCCAATCTCTCGCCTCGATCGATCTGACTATGATGACGCGTGTGGAGGCCTTCTGTCCAGGTGGTGTTGGTCTGGGCTTCACAGCTCCGCTTTTCGCTCGGCGACAGTTCGTAACCTCTGACGGTTACGAACTGTAACCGTCAGAGGTTACGTGCCGTGATGTTTTCATGTACCTCGTCTTTAGCACACACCTGTCGCCGTATGCCATCATTTCGCTGTGCAATCTCTTTGTTATCAAAAGCAAAAGCTAGTGCTGGCCTAAAGGTGGAGCTTGTAGAAGACTGCATAGACAGGCTGCTTCACACAGTTGCTCATCGCTGTGCTACAGTGAGATCACTTGAGACGGCGCGAATTAGATTGTAACAGGATTAGTACAATCCTCTTTGAATTGTGACTCAGGCCCTCACAAGCGGTCTGAGCACAGCCAAGCAACTCTGTGAAAAGTAGCCTTGATAACCTGTCTTTCAGCCCTTGTGAATTGGTGTGTTGTAAAATAAAAATATGCATTACCTGTGACTTAATTTTAGTTTTTGTCTTTTTTTCTTTAGTTTTTTTACAGTCACTGGCAGCAGAACTTGAAGGCCTATGTGGCGGTTATTTGCAGTAATAAAAAAATTATTTCAAGAGCCAAGATTGTTCCATGGCATCGCTTGATGAATAAAACGAGATTATTTTAGTTGGGGAAACGGCAGTCCATAAAGGGTTCACTGCTGTGAAGAGATGATGCCCTGCCTCTAATAAGCCAAGTAAGATTACAAAGTCTTTGTAATGAGCCGAGTAAGCTGACAATGTCTGGTAAAAACAAAGTACACACAAGCCATTACAAGAAATTTTCAAAACTATAAAGCTTGGAAAAGTTGTAGGTGTTAGCAGATAGTTTGGGTTTTCGCTCCTTCTGCTAAGATTCTTTTATGCAGAATATTCCGGTTTTGTTATGCCGAGGAGAGGTTGAAGGCTCCCAGCCGCGCCTTTGCAGCAATAGGGATCAAATGTTAGTAGATCGTTCTTGCGCAACTATTAAGACGCGCTGCGCACGCCAAGGACGGGTATCGTTAAGAAGGGAAACATTATTTTCATTATTATCTAGACCACAGAAATCTCCGCTTAACATGAACAAAGCGCAAACTTTACAAGTAGAAGCTCCTTACGTTCGATCGCGCGTCGGCTGCGTGAACGCTCGTGCAGCGGGAGCCCGAGTCAAAGCTGCCCGCTCACGTCTGTAGCCTCTGTGGTAGGTCTGTGTTAAGGTGAGGCGAAGTACAGTCGCTTTCAGGAGAGTGCGTCAGTTGTGAAAGAAAAAAAACAGCAATCGCTTCGTGCTTACCAGTCGCGTCTTGCCTCCCTTACGAAGCGACAAAAGAACGAGCGTGTGATCACCCTTCTTTGCGTCTGGGGCACGCGTGCGGTAATACAAAAACACTGCCTTCAATCGTACCAAAGTCACTGTGCAACATACAAGAGTTCGCTGCTGCGCTAGTAGGCGGCTTTGCTCGCGCAGGAGAGAAACAGAGCCTCACTCCGGTAGCCTAGTAGGGAAGACCGTGCACGCATCGCGTGCCCATTTTCGAGCTAGTTCGCGTTTTCCAGGCCGTCAAGTCGTTCTGCTGATATTTCGGAAGTCTCTGTAGTCAATTATGCGTTAAACTATAGAACTCGCGACAGAAGTGCAATCGCAAAACACGAAAACTAACGGAAACAACCTTCCGCCTCATTGTATCCAAGCGAGAGCGTCTGCTACCTGGGACCAATTTATGCGGCGCCACCGTCGACGCGCGAGGGCGAGAGAGAAAAAAGAGGGAGAGGAGGGAGGAGAAGTCGCTAACTCTAGAGTAACTGTATAGGCAGTTACTCTAGCTAACTCATGTAACGGGCGCCCCGCTGTGGCGAGAAACCGAAACACACTTATCCCGAGCGATGGAATGTCCGCTCGCGTTTCTCGCGCTACCGCTTGTCGCTTGTTTGTTTGTTTGTTTATTTCTGGGGTGACGGGAGAGGGTGGACACCAGGAGATTGTGGGCCTCCGTTGATGGGGCAAATCACAATTGGGTGAATTAGGGAAGGGAATGAAAAGGGGAATAGGAGAGAGTAAAATAATGAGAAAAAGGTTTTCTCTCGTCGGGTTTGGAAACAATGTTTTGGGTCCTCGCAAAAAATTGGGTTATGGGGATATTTATACAGCGTGTAGTTGGTCAGCCATTAAAGTTGCGACGAGTCACACGCTGTAGATGAGCAATTTAGCCAGTGCAGTACAACCGCTAGCCTGAGGTCTTTAACGTGCACCGCGCAGTTGTGATACACGACCGCACGCCGGTAGGATGCTCATCCAGATCGAAACGGGCAGGGGTGGAACTCGAACCCAGGATCCCTGGGTTGTGCAGCGCGAGCTTTCGCTCCACGCGCGTCGAGCTGGGTGTGCGCTTGAGCCCACTCGGTTACCGATCCTCCTCCGGGTCCTCGTTGATGCATAAGCTGTGCGCTGACGCCCAGGTTCCCCGAGAAATGCTCTGTGCTACCAGATCCTCGTGCTCCAAATCTGCAACCGGGCACTTTATGGCTCTGTCGTGAAACTGCGAGGCTTTGCGAGCATAGGAGAGGCTATGACCACACTGACCCTACTGCCGATGCTCCGGTATCGAAACCTGTCGCGATCTACACAATACGTCTCACGCGGGCAGCTCTGGTCCCAACACTACCCTGTATTCTAGTACACTGTAATCGTGTATCGTTACTGTGCGTGCGTGTACATCCGTTAAAGACACCAGGCTAGCTGTCTCACTGCATGGACTCCCTCTACAGCCTAAACCACAACAGCCTAAACCAGTGTTGCAGTACCTCAAAGTCACACGAAAAAAGAAGAGTCCTGCATTCACTTTCCTTTATGCTATAACTGTCTGTCATAACTGATTTCCAATGACAAGTTAACTGTTGTTCCCGTCAATGTTTTTGGTGCTGTGGAAGTCCAGCTCTTCCGCATTGCGTTGAGCAAACAACAAAGACTGTGAGCACAAGCTGCTCTAGGCGTAACTGAATAAAGCACGGACGAAGAAACTCGGCCTGGAATAATTCATTAGTGCCATATGACACAGGTTTTCTTTCCACGGTTCTCTAAACAACGCTTGCCAGCCAAGTTTAGACCTTAACTGCACTTCTCTACAGCAAGGGCACTCATGCTGCAATCTTGGGTGCCCAGCAGCATGTGCAATGCCACCAGCTGCTCCTGCTGAGTGGACGAGAGGTCCTAAACAGTACAGCTAGGGGCAGTTCAGGCCCTCACCATCCAGGGTGGCAGTGTACAGCTGAAGCTGAAAAAGATTAGCAAAAGTGACCGATGACCGGAGTAGCAAAATCGCGACAGGCAGTGCTATTGTTCCCAAGCGCGCCGATAGCAGTTGCCAGTCATGTTCCATGTCTCAACATTTGGGTGGCTGCCAGAAAATTGAGGGATCAGACAGCTTTCGAAAGGCAAGCTTTAGGATGGGCTGCTTTGTGCCGGCCACCACCGTGTGTCGCGATTTTGCTGCTCCGGTCGTTGGTCGCTTTTGCTTATCTTTTTGCGCTGCAGCTCTACCTGATGACTGGTGCACAGCTGACATGACACAGTTTCAGTAGCACGCATACATGGTTTGCAGGTAATGTCATGTCAGTATAAAAGACAAGACTTTTGAGTACTTCCAAGGGCACCGTGTTGGTGACCACCACTTGGTACATATCAGATGTGGTTAATGGCAGAGGCTGGTCATATTGCCATGCCCGTCTCCGAGCAAGCTTGCCCGTGGCCGAATGGTTATCGTGCTTAGCTTGCACACAAAGGGTTGAGGTATGATGCCTGGCCGCACATGCACCTTTTTTTTTATTTCTGTAAATGTTGCATTATGGTTTAATTCAAGAATTCCGTTGCTTCTTCAAAGTCAGAATGTTCTACGCACTGAACTTTCTATGCCGATTGTTCCAGAAGTCCACGCATGTAATGAGGGGCTCTGTGTGGCTATACAGAGTGAGTCTCGCTCTTGCGCTCGATCTTGCTACTCCGCCGACCTTCGATGCGTGCGATGCTACCTCTTTGTATTTTTGTTTTCGGCACAAGTTTGCCAAATTAAACGTTTAGTTTCTGTTCATTCGTCACCTAAACATCTGTCATTCGTGAAATTTTGGTGGAAGTGCGGGACATTAACAAAAAGGTGCATGCGCGGCCAGAAATCGAACCTTAGCACTTTGTGTATGACCAAGCACGAGAACCATTCGGCCGGGCGCGCTTGCTCGGAGACGTGCGGCAACGGAACAACGTACTGAATCCTCGTAAATTTGCAGGCTGAGGCAGCGAAAAAAGACTCCTCGCTTTATCTAAGTACAAGGATCGACCCTGACGGCGGGAGCTGCCATTTCTTCGGTGGAATACGTCCTGTCCACGCGTCAGTTGCTGCCTGCTCTGGATTGGTCATCTGCTGCCAGGGCCGTGCGCAAACTCGTCTTTAAAAGACAACACGCTTCATCAGGATCTCTCTTGGCGGCGGCGGCGGCAACGGAACAACGTACTGAATCCTCGTAAATTTGCAGGCTGAGGCAGCGAAAAAAGACTCCTCGCTTTATCTAAGTACAAGGATCGACCCTGACGGCGGGAGCTGCCATTTCTTCGGTGGAATACGTCCTGTCCACGCGTCAGTTGCTGCCTGCTCTGGATTGGTCATCTGCTGCCAGGGCCGTGCGCAAACTCGTCTTTAAAAGACAACACGCTTCATCAGGATCTCTCTTGGCGGCGGCGGCGGCAACGGAACAACGTACTGAATCCTCGTAAATTTGCAGGTTGGTTTTAACCTCCCTTGTTGACTTGAAATTGTGTTGCTGTTGCTTTGTCGTCGCTGCTGCCAAGTGTTTACCTGCTTTCTCGTGTCTTTTTTCCTGTCGGTTCTTTTGTTTTCTCTGAATACTGCTCTTCGATATGACGAAGGATATAGCCAAGTTGTTAAGTGACTTCAAAGAGGACATTAGACAGGAGCTGAAGGGTTTCAGGGACACTTTTGAGAGAGATCTCAGGACAGAGTTACGGGAAATACGTAATGGTTTAAAAGAAATAAGTGAAATAAAGGACAGCATGAACTTTATAAATAAGGAATTTGAGACTTTCAAAGTGAAAATGACTGTACTTGTAACCGAAAACTCTGTCCTGAAAAAGGAAAACACCGAAATGAGAGCGGAAATGGTTGTGCTGAACAAGGCATTAAAGGAAGCTGAAAATAGGCTAGTGAACTGCGAGCAGTACTCGCGAAACAACAACATCGAGGTTAAAGGTATTCTGAAAGACGAAACCGTAAATGCAGAACAGTTGATAATGAAACTCGGAGATGTCATCGGTGAACCGATAACCAAAGCAGACGTCGAAGCATGCCACTGGGTGCCGACTAAAGATAGCGACAAAAGCAACATCATTGTCCGTTTCATGCACCGAAATAAGCGAGACAGTGTCCTTGATAAGGCTAAGAAAAAGCGAATTTCGTGTCGCGACCTAGATCAGCCGTCGGATGCTCCAGTATTTGTGAACGAGCACTTGTGCCCGTATTTGAAAAAACTGCTCGGAATGGCGGTGTCTAAGAAACGTGAACACCTTTGGCGGTTTGTGTGGGTCCGAAACGGCAAGATACTGGCGAAAAAATCTGTTGACACTCCTGTTATTTCAGTATCACATGAGGATGACTTGAGGCTGATTTGTTAAACATCGTTGTTTTTCTGGTTTTTTTTTTTCTGTGTATGCCTTGTCATGGCAGAAGACCTTGGTGCTGTAACGCTTGATCAGTTGAATCTTTTTTTGAGTGAGGGTCACAAAAGTAAGATAAGTTTCTTTCATCTAAACGTGCAATCTGCTAGGAATAAAGGAGACAGCCTAATGTTGCTTTTTGATTCTTTTCAAACTTCATTTAATATTATTATGCTAACGGAAACATGGTATATTGATGACTGTGATTTTTTTGTACTACCTGGATATAATCATTTTTATTTAAATCGAGATTACGGACGTGGTGGAGGTGTCTCGTTACAAAGTAATTTTTCTGACCTTGAGGTTGTTCCGGATTACACCATCATGACTCGCGACTATGAGATACTCTGTGTTAGAAGAAAAAACTGCATTTACTCGGTTTTTTATCGTCCACCAGGTGGAAATGTTTCAATCTTTTTTAACTTTTTAGAAGAACTTTTTTGTTTTGCAAATGAGGAGAGATGTAAACTTTTTCTTGGTGGAGACCTAAATATAAACATACTCGAAGAATCGCGTGTCAAAGACGACTTTCTTATTCTACTTACATCAAATAACTTTTGTAATTTTATAAATTCTCCCACTCGTGTCACATCCTCATCGTCCACATTGCTTGATGTTTTTGTGACTAATCAAGAAGTAAGCTCGGTTAGTGCTGGCGTTCTGGAATATAGTTTAAGTGATCATCTACCCATATTCATGTTGATAAATAATATAACATACCAGAAAATTGAGAGCGAGAATGAAAACAGAAGGACTATTAGGATCCGAAGCATAAATTCCGCCACTTTAGAAAAATTTCGTGAAACTATTTCAAATACAAATTGGGACCCGGTTTTTTCCGCTACATCTGCTGATGAAGCGTATAATGAATTTTTAGCTATTTTTAAGAATATATATGAAAACTCTTTTCCTTATAGGCAATTGAAACAAGCTAAAAAGAACCGCAAGCCATGGGTAACTAGAAAATGCCTAAAATTGATTAATAAAAAAAATAAACTGTATAGTACGTTTCTTAAAACAAGAACTCCAGAAGATCTTGCTCTTTTCAAAAAATGCAGAAATACAGTAAATAAGGTTCTTCGCCAGTCTAAACATACATATTTTCATAATTTATTTAATGAGACATGTATGAAGAGAACAGATCTTGTATGGAAACAGCTAAACCAAGTGTTAAAACATAGCCCCTTTGAGTCAGCTCTACAAGAAGTAACTAAAGAAGGTGTAACATTACAAGGAAAAGCTCTCGCAGAAGCTTTTAATACGTATCTAATAAATCTTGTAAGTAGCATACATAGTCCGTTATCAATGGCCTTTATGAAACCTAGAAATCAACACAATGCCTTTTTCTTTCCAACAGACGAACAAGAAGTATTTTCCACAATGTTATCATTTAAAAACAGTAACTCCTCTGATATAGATGATTTCCAGATCAAACCAATTAAGTATGTATTAGATGTCTTGGCACCTGTTTTAACACATATTGTGAATGCCTCATTGTATAGTGGTGTATTTCCTACAAAAATGCAGATTGCAAAAGTTATTGTTTTGTTTAAAGGTGGAAACAAAAACGATTTTTCAAATTATAGACCTATATCAATATTACCTGTGTTTTCTAAATGCCTTGAAAAAATCATTCATAATAGATTAACAAGTTTCTGTAAAAAATTTGCAATAATTACAGACTCTCAGTTCGGTTTTCGCAAAGGCCGATCAACGGAATTGGCATTGTTACAACAGAAGGAGCTAATTTTGAAGTCTTTCGAAGAAAAAAAATTAATTTTGGGTATTTTTATAGATTATTCTAAAGCGTTTGATCGTATCGATCATATTACTCTCATAAAAAAACTCGAATGTTATGGAGTCCGTGGTGTAACACTTGATATTATAAAATCATATCTTAATTTTCGGCGGCAATGTGTTGTAATAAATGGTCAAAGTTCTACCGTTCAACCTATCAGATCAGGAGTACCACAAGGTAGCATCTTGGGTCCTCTTTTATTTAACTTGTATATAAATGATATTGTTAACATCAGTAGAACCCCCTCTTTCATCATTTACGCTGATGATACTAGCTTATTTTTTTCAGGCACTGAAATACAGGAACTGGTGTATGAAACTAACACCACACTACAGAAGCTATATGAATGGAGTGTAGTAAACTCGTTAGTAATTAATATGAGCAAAAGCAAGGCGGTCCTTTTCAGACCTAAGAATAGAAATGTTAGTTCCAATTTTAATATTGTTCTTGGCCTCTCTCAAATTGAACTCGTTCAAAATGTGAAAACGCTTGGAGTTTATTTTAACAACCACCTGTCTTGGAATGATCATATTATCAATATAGCTAAAAAACTTTCAAAAGTGCTGGGAAAATTGTACCAGTTTAAAAATATACTGCCTTGTCGTTTAAAATTGCTCATATATAAAGCTCTTTTTGAACCTATTTTAAATTACTGTAGCTTGGTGTGGAGCACTACAAGCCAGTCCAACCTAAATAAATTACATATTCTTCAAAAAAAGGCTGTCCGCATTATACGAAACGTGTCTTTTGACACACACACTCGTCCTCTGTTTAAAGAGCTGCATCTAACATCTATTCTTGATTCATATGAATTTACTCTCCTCACACGATATAGATCCACCCTCCGATGTAATGAACCATTTTTTACTTGTATTTCAAATTTAACTCCCATTTCTAAACCTTATGACGTTAGGGAAAGGGAGCGCTGGAAAATTCCATTTAATCGCACGAACTACGGGTTTCAAATGTTAAGCTATAATCTTCCACTTGTCTTAAATAAAGTTGAAAAACAAAATTTGTCAAACATTGAAAACCTACATCTCAATGAAATTCGAGAACTTTGTTTTCACAAATAAAAAATAAATTGTCTTTGTGAGCTGTAAATGCATCCGGTTTATATATTTTTGTTTCCTGTATACACCCAGTCCCTAGATGCTGTCGTTTCTTTTCGTTCTTTGTGTAAGAGGTCAAATCCTTCCTCAAACAGCAAATAGAGTATATAAGTGTTTTATTTATTTTTTTCCCCATGTCGCTGTCTGCTTGTTTTCCCCGGTTGCTGTTGTTTGTTACCGTATGCCAATTGTAAGGCTGCAGAGGCCTTGTCAAGTCAAAACTGTTTTGACTTTTTGCCTCTGCAGCCCACATCACTATTTGATGATGATGTAAATAAAATTGATTGATTGATTGATTGATTGATTGATTGAAATATGTGCTAGTGCAGGCACTTGGGCTAGGCCTAGGCAGAAGCTTACACCGTCAAGTGATGATGACAAAGTTTGTCAGTGTTTGTCCAGTTCAGTACGTAGAAAATATTGCTCTGTGTGGTGGCGAGAACCATCTGCTACTTACTCTCAGCTGTGACAGATTGTGATATCTAGCCAAAGGTGGAGGACGTGAATACCTGAGTGCAAAAAATTAAGAGAAGTATACAAAATTGCATGCCAATGATTTTGCCGAGTTCGACAGGCAATGCCCAGCCAGGTGCGTCCTGCTTCCACAGCCCTTTGCAGCAAATAATTTTAGAAGTGGACCTTTTATATAAATAGCAGACACCGGTTTTGGAATTGGTGAGCCAGTTTTATCTTAGTGTCATTCCCTTGTCAATTTCAGGGCGGTGGCTAGATGTGGTGCTGCCGGGAATGTTTGGTGGAGGCAGGTTGCTGTTGGGAAACAGGACCGGAGGCACAGTCTTTTTACTAACTGACACAGTTTCATTAATTGGATCTGTGTCTTGTCCGACACAAAACTCGAGTAACCATGTGTGGAGTGTCTCTGCACCATGTGTACACTTAAGTTTCTGTGAGTCTTGCTGAGGTGTCACCTTGCTAGAAACATCAACACGGTTGGACCTACAGCCACCTTGGGAGCTACCGACCAGGCACAATATGTTAGTGACAGCATCTTCTACCTTCCTCATAGTTATGCACAGTGCAGGTCATGTTCACATTTTTGTGCAATTGATGAGATGGGTACAAAAGCTGTCACTGTGGGCCACTGGAGCCAGCGCAGTTCACCATGATCACAGTGTAGCAAAGCTGCAACCCCACAACATCAATGGCCACCAGCATGAGGCTAGCGACGGCACTAATGCATACTACATGTCCTGACACAGGCGGAAACCACGTATTATGGAGATGAACCCAGACTTGTTTTTATACCTACCATTTGGTGGTGGTGGAGCTGCCATCTGTGCTGGGTCCTCACTAGCACCTTTGGCCACAGCAGATGAGTCCTGCATCATCCAATCAAACACAAGTTAACGCACAACAAATTGGCAGCCTTTCTGGTTCCGCGTTGATGTAATGCTCATTGCTTACACTTTAGAATTCAGGTATCGGAGTGCGTCATACACAGCTCTAGAGAAATTAACTCGTCAGTTTGAGCGCTATGATCCGAGCTTTCAAAGAAACATCACGAGGCAGCACACTCGTGCAAAGTCAATAAGACCAAAAACTACACGGTGTCTGTTTACTACAAGTAGCAAGTTTTAGGAGACCGTTACCGTGATCTGCGGTGGCCACGGTACGGCTGGTAAGGCTTTAAGCGCACTGAAAAGCATGCTTCAAAGTTACAGCGCGAGCTACCAGTAGCAATTTCGCTGCGCACGGCAACGGTACGCTAAAACCGCCCATTGAGATGCCATGCACTTACCGACACTGCAGCCGAGATGCCGTGTGGCGACGGACGAGGCGCGTCCGCCCTCGAAATCATGCGCCTTCTTCCGTGTCTTTGCGAGGAACCTTTCTCATATGGGCCAAGATTCTGTCCTACTCCTCGAGTTCAGCGAGGACACTTGGTTCACGTCCCCCACCAGTCTGCCGAGTGGCAATCGCGACGTGACAACCTTTGAAAAAGCCCGACTTGACAGCGAAAATTCCAAAAGTGAGGCAAATCTTCGTACAGACACTGGAGATGGGTCGCTCAGGAGCGAGCCGGATCTTCTGAGCCGCTCTTTTTAAAGAGCGAGTGAGCCGTGGCTCAGCAAAAGTGAGCGGCGGTTCTTTTGGGAGCCGGTTGACTGTAGTTCCGTGCCGCGCGAGTCCCGCAATCTGGAGACCCCGTAGACGGCCATCCATGATCCAAGCGGCCATCCCCCAGTGTACGTGGCGCTGCTGGCACTGCTTCGGAACTTCGCTGTTTCTAGCGGCTTCGTTTGCTCGTTTGATAAAATTAGTGATAAAAACGTCAATGCAACCGAAATGTTCTGCAAGTTTAGACTAGAAGACGGAATTACAGGCGGCCTTCGCTGCCGCTAAAGCTCAATCAACTGAACAGGTATTTATTAAACAACGTGCGCGACCTGCTCGGAAAACCAAACCGAAAGAAGATGAGTCGAGAGGGCGAAAGCTTTCTCCCGTATGCCTGGAGAAGGAGAAAAACGTTTCGTTCCTCCCCTTTTCTCGTGTCCGCTTGGGGGCGCGTCAGTAGAAGGGAGGAAGACGCGCCGTTGCTACTCGTTTCCTCCATTTTTTCTTAGAGTGTACCGCCATATTACAATCGAAGAACTGAAAAATTGAGTCGTTCAGTCCTTCAACAAGTTTATTCTTTATATAATGTTATTACGTTACATTACCCCGAGACGATCGACGGCCATCGTCGATCTTCAAATACTTACACCTGTATATAAACTAGACGCACAAGGGGGGGGGGGGGGGTCGGTGGCCGAGTGCATGGTCTAGCGCACACCAGCTCGGAGCACTTGGAGCGAAAGCTCGCGCTGCAGAAGCCACCCCGCCCCTGCCCGTTTCGATCTGGAAGAGCATCGTACACTCTAAGAAAAAAGGGTGTATACGGGTACTCCCCTCAGGGGAGTTAGACCGTGTCCCATATGTGACTCCCCTGGGGTGTTTGTGGCATCCTCTCAAGTTGGGGATTTTAAGTACTCCCCAGAAATACGGGATCACTTAGCACCCCCCTCAAAGTCCACGGGCCTCAACCGACACCCCTTACTTCGGGTGCTGTTTGGCGCCAACTGTTACACTCAGGTACTTATGTTACACCCCTAATTAGATGAATTATTTGGAACCACTTTCAACTCTCAGGGAGTCAAAGGATTCCTTCTGAATAGGGTGCTTTTTGACGCTTTTTGTTACGCCCAGGTACTCATGTGACACCCGTAAATTCAGGCATTACTTAGTACCGCTTAGAACTCTCAGGGAATCACTTGATCCGCCCTAAATTGGGTGCTTTTTGGTGCCCTTTTTTGCACCTAGAGACTCGCGCGATCACCATAATTGCGAGTGCCGTCCGACACTATACACAACCCCCGAGGTTTTCCGCGACTCCCCACTTTTGGGGTCGCTTTTGGACACCATGGGTCTCGCGGAGCTCCAAATAGTGAGGGCACTTTTTCAGACCCCGAGACTCAGCCAACTGGCTTGTTCAGGTGTGCTAGTGGGGCGATTCCTGAGGTCAGCTGTCACACGAGAGAGTTCTTAATTCCTTGCGTGTCAAGTTCCTTAAGGAGGCACTTCGAGGAGGTTTCAGGGATAAGAGAATAATACTCACGGGCAATGTGCCGGCATCAAAATGTAACTAAAACTTTTAGAAACACATAATCCACACATCTAAAAAAGTCCTGCCAGTCATGTCAGCCAACATTATTGTCAACCACATTTTTATTGTAAAATCCAAAAGCTCGAGAAAGGTCAAAACCTTGAAAAAATAGTAATTAGTAAAAGCTTGTAGCCTGCCAAGAAGCTTCAGGGCAATCCTTTCCAGTGGTGTTTCTTTCAGCCCGATCGTGCGCTCAAAGAGAGCCAAGGTGGACCTGATCCCTGTTGCATATTTAATGTCAAAAGTCCAATAGATCATGAGGCCGAAGCCATGGATAAAGTCGCCAACATCCACCGACAGGTCCTCCACCTGGACTTGGACAGCTGCAGGATAGAAGACGTCCTCTCTAGAGAATAGGACCGTCGGATGAGTTTAGCTTTCTCCTGGAACCTGCAATATAATAAAGTACCACAATTAAAAAAGTATGCAAGCATGGGTCATAATTATACGTTCTATTAATTTTCGTATTTAGATATAATAATCAAAGATTGCCTGCTTCCGTATGCTGTGTGAGTGCATAATTGTTATTTTAATGTCACGTAATGATTTTGATGTTCGCTGCCATTAACTTTGCATAGACTCATGAGGCTTTTCACGAAATGGTTACATATCACAAGATCAAGTGAACAGGTAGTGTTTAATTATTTTTACATAAATGTGACCTTCATGTCCCTAGTACGAAGCGGGCAAATGTTTAGGTGATGCATATAAGATGCATATAATTCGAATAAGAATTTAGCTCAATTTGACCCAATTAGTGCAACGCCAATTCTCGAAACGCCGCACAAGATTTGGTCATGTACTAAGCTAAAAAACTGGGCCAGTTTAACTTCGTAATTTGTCAGGGCTCATAAGGAACCCTGCCGGGCACGCGCAGGAAAAAGAAATATTGTCCTGCGCAGATCGCGTTTTCGATTTAAACAGTGTTATGAGCTGCGTCATTCGCTTGAAGCGCTCTGTGGATCAAAGTGATTAACGCACCGCGCATTCTGTGAGGACGCCGACACGGGTTTCGCTGTATTTTTGTGATGGGTAGGTTTCCTTGATCGGTTGCTTTAGATACTCTGCGGATGTTTGAGGAATAGCGAGGCGTCCTTTGTGAGCCCACCTTCTCCATGTGCAGTTCGAGGATCTGCTAGGACTTTGGTTCGAAAAATACAGTGAGGCTTTCATAGGGCATCTTATCACTGCGCTACTCAAATTAGTTGAGAATCTGTGGAAATAAAAATTATTGTCTGAAATTAATATTGTTCTTAAAAATAATTAGTATAGATTTGAAGAAGCGTAAAAGGTTGAATATAGTAGATGTTAAGCATAGAAAAAACAAGTACCTAGTGAATAAAACAACCTCTTCGCATTCCCTCAAAGTCCTGAAGAGATAAAAAATTATAGACATTTCTTTGCCGTAATGCAAGTGGAAGTTATACGTGTCCCAGTAACGTTCAGCGCCTAGCGAGAGTCCGTTTAGCAAATAATCAAAGCAGTTCGCTATTGCCGGAGAATATGAAGGAACCTCTTTGCCTCCGTGGCTGGAGTAATAAATTGGGAGTGTGGATGCCTTTTGGCTGATATCAACTACACATCAAGGTTGATTTAAAATCCTGAGTTGTATATTGCACCGCTTACAACAATATTCAGCGAAAGCAAAATATATCATTTTGCATTTTTTAATATATTATTTATGGTAATAAGCGAAACCGATTGATCAATTAATTAACACAATAAAAAAAATTAATCGAGTTAACATTTTTTTACCGACGTTTAGCCTTACTAGTGACGAAGCGATTGAGATGCTTTGAATGACTAATACAAGAATGGTTTACTGAACTTCCCCTGAGACATTTAAGTAAGAATTTTCTAGACAAGGCAATATCTATGTTAATATTACGGTATTTAACATTTGTCAACTTAAATATTCCGGGAATATTCCTGCTTGCAACATGAGCTCGCCAATTTTGGCAAGCCGTTTATATGCAACTTTTCTTTTCGAACACGAGTTATTCGAGTATAACACCAGTCGATTGTAGACTATTCCAATGGCCTTAAATATAATTTTACGGAATCAATACGCTTTAAGCAATTTTCACTAAGAGAAATATGAAGAGCCACATCTTACCTGAATCATCAGTCTCGTTGACGAGCTCCTTGAGGGCCGATCCTAAAAACGTTTGGCGTGCTCCTTTCTCTGTTCGACTGCCACCAACAACGACAATTTTTGTAGATGCCTTGTGAGTCACGAACAAGTGACTCTGGCGCACGCCGTTGAAGGTAGGACGGGAGGAGGAAGCAGACGGATTGCTGGAGAGAAGAGGAGGGAACATCCCCTCTTTCCACCATTCCACCTGCTTCCCTCTCCCCAGCGTACTTTTCCCTCGCCCTAAACCTCTAGTTTTTTTTGTTTTTTTTATAACATGTTTTTTTTTTTGTTTTTTTTTGTTTTTTTTTTACAACACCCAAAGTCGTACCACGTCACCGGTGACGCCATACGGCCGGTTACGGGATGATATGGCTGTGAACTGGACTTTAGAGGAAAGTCAATGCTCATCCAAGGGCAGAAGGGAACAACAAACCTGTCGAGTCCGTCCTTCCCCTAGCTTAGCGAAATCGGGTTGGAGGACGTAAGGGATTATGGAGGAGCGGCCGGGTGCTAGCGCACCTGCCTCCATTGTGAGCGTACGCTGGGAAAGCTTCAGCGAAAACATTTTAGAGCTTCGGGGAAATCACCTTGACGTTAGTTTTCATAATTACGTCGTCTTCTTTAGGCCACGCTCTGTATTCTCCATCGTGGTTTTATGGGAGAGCAGAGCAATTAATAAAACATTGACCAGACTTGTTCAGACGTTTTGTATATAGAACCACGCCTGTGCAAAAAAAAAAAAAAAAAAAAGCTTTTGCCTTGAGAAGCGAATATTTATGGCAGTTTTTAAAATTATTTTTAGCTTTTATTAATTATTACAAAAAAATATTTTTGTAGAATTACTGAGTTACATCCCGGCCACTGCCCGCTTGGATTCGGATTATCATCGTACAGGAGTGCGATAAAGGGACCATAAAACTGCTTCCTACTATCGTCGGATACCTTAGGTTTATAACCTATCAAACACTTATTAACTTTTCTGGCCACGCACGTGTAGTCGCAAAAAATGTTGAATAAAAACAACTTGCTCTTGCACTTTGAACCGAAAAAGCGGCCACGAGTTTGAGACTATGAGCTGTGTTGTCTGTTTTTTTTTTTTTCTATTTTCTCCGTCCCAGGGTTTACAAATACAGCATGTTATTTTCCAACCAGCTCGCCTGCCCTATGTATATCTCTCAGATGATGTGCCATGAATGGTCATTACAGCAATGAGCAGCGGTTGTCAATAAACGGTGCACGCGCCGCAGTCCGCACTCCGTACATTTGGCTGTTCCTGCCGTCACTGCAGTGATTGGGCTCCAGCCAATATTTGAATGTCCCGCAAGGCATCGACTGCGGCTAAGCCCAAGTGCAGTGTCAACGCAGTGCTCAAGTCGAACACATGAACCCCATTCAAATATCAGTCACGACAGTTCAGAAGGTATACCCGTGGTATATCAACATCGTGGTTTCCCGAAACTGCGTCAGCAAGCTTTGCGTAGAAGCGACTAATCGCGTCAGCAACCTTTGCGTAGGAGCGACTGCAAGAGAAGTTCGCTTGTACTTTTGAAACTAAATGAAGAAAAAAAAACGCACCGTTCAGAGGCACCGTATGTGAGAATACAGTTCACATACTTCTGTCAGCATTCTTTTTGAAGTGCTTAATCTTTAAGTTCAGTATCGTTTCATGGCAACATTTATTATTATTGGATGATGAACGTTAAGATCCCACGTTAGCTTCCGCACTGCGGTGGCAAAACTGTCCGTCTAAAGTAGGGACAGTTTCAATCCAGAACAACTTTTCACTGCCTAGACCTTTTCACAGCAAATATGTCCTTTTGAGTTTGTGACATGTCAAATAGAGTGCATTGCAGCAAACACCCGAAAACATAAACTGAATTTTTTCAACTTAATCACGGTGTTGTTTTTGTTTTGCTTTTAAAGCATGTGTTTCGAACTTTCGATGAATGCGTGGGATTCCTAGATTGCTGTAAAACAAGCATCTGAATAGCCGGTCATCGCACTAAAGCGAAATGTTCTAAAAATAATGGCGTTAAGTACGAAGAAAACATTACGTCATCCAAATTGTCTCCTTTCAGCGGACACATAAGAAGCCTCGTTTCTTATAATGAACGCCGTGTAAATATTCTGATATTTCCCATCTCTTATGACAGCTTATACCACCAGAAATAATAGCCGAAGCTAAAGTAGTGGAGACAGTGTATGAAACTCACAAGTAGCACAAAATTAGATGATTTTATTTGTATTTTAACATGGTTGTTTATGGGGTCCTTTGAGTGGCAAAAAGAAAGTATGGGACGGCCCAGTACCTTAAATGAAATATCAATCAATATATTGCCCACAAGCAGTGCCCATAATGAACGGAGTGACGTTGATTGGCCGCTACAGGCTGCATTTCTCCCGAAAGCAGTTGTCAAAAAATGTGAGCTTGACCAACTTCGGCCTTTATGCTGAGCAGATGCTGGACAGATCCACCGTGCATGCTGCATTGTTCATACAGGCTGGAGGGCCCCTCGCACGTTCCCCCCAGGCGACGGGAGAATACAAGACTGAGGAGAACGCTCATCATTCGGTCATTATCATGGTCATTATGACGGTCATTATGTCGTGGTTGTAAACACATATGACCTCGAAATATCTTATCTGAGTCAAGAGGTGTCCTCACTGAACAGGACAGTCTTCAACTTTCGTCAGAATTTTTTTTTTTCTCTCCGCTGGTGCGTACGCAAAGCAGAACGACGTCCAGGGAGCACATTTGCATGCGCTCCCATGAAGCTGGAAGTCTTTTATGGCAGAAGTCAGAATAAACTGTATTCTGTGCCGACATTTTTTTTTACGCGAGACAGTAAATCCCAGTAAATATGACATGTAAAACTTTTTTTTTTTTTTGCTTCGGGAAGATGATATTGTTTAAGCAGTTGTAGTAGACTGGTGTTTTATGGCGCAAAAGCAACATCGCTTGAGAGTTTGGGCAATTCAGACAAATGTTATCTGTGCACAAATCCACCATTCTAGAAATAACTGATGCAACCTGACCGAAAGCGAGGTTCGGGGATTTTCAGGACGAAACAATACTCTCACTAGAAAGGAGAAGAAAGGAGCGTCCCAGAACGACCTCGGGGGCCAAGGATAGCCAACAATAAGCACAAAGTGATGTTGGGGGTCACTGCAGCTCAATAGAGTCGATCGGATCTAGCTTTCATAATCGAGGGAGTGCCCGCGCTCGCTTGAACACGTACTTACATATTTATCTCTTGCACCGGCGATTTTATAAAATGGTCCACTGTGGAATACGCCCACCACTGTTAAAACCATTGCAATTTTTAATAATTGAAAATAATCATATTTCTTATCTTGGTTGCAACACCACAGCAAAAGGGTTGCCCGTTGTCGAGGCCAAACTTAGTGATGGGTTCCTAGTTAATGTGACTTAGGGATTATTCATAAGCAGCCTGCTCCCCGACTCGATGAGGAAGGGCGTTCTGTTAACGTTATAATATTGAACGGGACGCAGAAAAGACGGTGGGCGGACATGGACGCCTGAGAAGCTGGCAAGACTGAACTTGCGGGGCTCGGGCCCTTTGTTTCCCTTGGGGAATGCTCGCCTGCAGGCCACCTTCTATCGTCGAGGAGCGCCTTCCCTGTGCTGCATGCCGCGCCCCCACGTTCTAAGCCTTTTTCCTAGCCGTGACTCATCGAAAACTTAGAGAGACAAGCCCTAACAGACCCCGGAATCGTGAAGCAAAAAATAAAAAAACACAACCATGCAGAAAAAGAAAGAGTAATGTTTTGCATTTTGGACACTTTATTCCCTAAAAATGGCCCCAACCACAACTTTAGAGTTGCTTGTGAACACGTTTAGGTATTTCAGAGGTCGTTGTATTGGTCTTGACATTCCTTTTATGCTCATTTAATCTGTAGTTAATGCGTCTTTATGTTTGACCTACATACGTAGACCCACAAGCTAGAGATATTTCATACACGACACTGTTCCTGCAACAAACTGATTTTTCAAGGTGAGCCTTTTGCACTCATTCGTATCCGCGTGGAATGGCGTCATCCTGTTCTACTTGAAAACCGAAATAGACGCAGGAATCTACACCAAAGTCATTCGCATACAAACAGGCGCACAGGTTTAACCTGTTTGTCTGGGTTCTGTAAATAGTATTTTTAAGGTCGAGCCCCCTTTCATCTTCCCTTTTGTGTCTGAACGTGCGTGTGTTCGCATTCTTTCACCACAGCATCATAGGGAATGGTTTTGTGCGCCTCATGCAGATGGCGTCACGAAAACTCACCCAGATGCACCCAGATATCCGTCACACCGGCCGCCGCGCGTGGTTTAAAGACCCGAGATATTACCGTTTTTTCCTTTGCATTTTACGAAACGAAATTGCGATATTTATAAAAAAACAGACGTGATTTTTATCTTTCTTTTTAAGATAAACGATACAAAAATTACGAGCTACAAATTCCTTCAGCATTAAAATCATTTCATCGCCCCTTTAAATATTCTTGTTTTTGATTTACCACCCAACCCGTCTCACGTTGTATTGTTACCTCTATTCGGTCGAATCTCTCGAACAACAGGGACATAATAAACGAAAACGACCTAAACTCCGCTCGCAGTTTACGTCAGGGCCGTAAGCTTATCGAAACTGGAACACACAAAATGTAATTTACGGAATGGCGTCTCGGCCCATCAGGCAGTGCGCCAGAGCCGTACATGAAGCAGTCAAGAAACTTCTCAAACTGACAAAATGAAAAAAAAAAGATGGCTCCCAGAAATTTTTACTCTAAAATATCCTAACGCGAACAGAAGGGTCATCATACTAACTGAAAAATTCCGACGATGTCCTGACTCCCTGGCACTAGTAACTTCAGTTGAGCGAGTTAGGGCGCTGTGTAACAAAAACTTTGTGGAATGTTGTGCCTCGAATGAGTATGTTCGTGGGCTTTCTATTTCGCAATTTATTTGTACGATATATAAAACGCGGCATAAATTTAATATTGGTTAAGCTTTGAGAGTTCGCAAAGACGTTGTGCCCGCGGAACTTCAAATCTAGAATAAATATTGTCTTCACGCTTTCTCCGCGATATTATTTTTTTGCTATATAGTTCCTTTGTTAAAAGCTTTCGGTCGCCAGCGCGTGCAGCTGACTAAATTGGTTGTCACCGGGCTGTAGCTTTCAGTGTCTCCCACCGCTAAACAAATTAATGGCGAGATATTTTTATTTTCGTTTTAGCTACCCAGATTGTCTCACATTGGTTTGTGTCCTCTATCTTATCGGATCAGACCTGCGACAAAAACATTTGTATCAGAAGCCTAAACAAAACCGATCTAAACCTCCTTTGAAGGTTACATGCTCAATCGTAAGCTTGTAAAAACTCGAACTCGCAAAATGTAAGCCACGGCATGGTGTGTCGGTCTGTCGACCTGCCCGCCAGTGCCCTCCATGAAACAGTCAGGTAACTTCTCGAACTTGGAAGTAAATAAGAAAACGTAAAGAAACAAAACGAAGAAAAAGGGGACGTCAACAATTTCAAAGAATCTATGAAGCAAAAAAGAAAAAAAGAAGTAAAGTAAAAGCATAAACTCCAGGGTCGGATTTAACTTTCACGTTCCACCTTCTGTCTGAGCGCAGTGGACGCCACAGGCCATCCCAGCCGATCCAGCGCCGGGAGAAAATCGCGTGACCTGCCGGTTGGGCAGAGGGACACAGGGAGCTCAAGGTCACATGACACTCTCTCCACGCTGGACTGGCTGGGATTACTCCTAGTGTCCGCTGCGCTCGGACTGAAGGTGAAGCGGAGTATAGTCATCCACTTTCCCCTTCGCAAAGGAAGCCTGGCCCGAGGGCAGGCTTCCCTGCCCATAATCCTCACGAATCCCCAGGGGACTCTTGTAGCACCCCATTCTCTTTCCCCTTGCTCTCTCCTTCTATTTGAGAGAGGATATTCCTTCCGAACGCCGTCTAACTCCCTCGAACTCCCCTCCTTTCTTAGAGTGTACCGGCGTGCGGTCGTGTATCACTAGTGCGTGATGCGCGTTAAAGACCCCAAGTTTGCGGTTGTACCGCACTGGCTAAATTGCTCATCTACAGCTGAGAGTCAGACGCCCACTAAGGCGGATTAACTTCCGGCTGTATAAACATACACACACCAATTTGCAATTAGACGCATAATAACAAAGAGCACAGCGTGCCGCCTCTTTTCTTTGGATGCCTTTTTTTTTTTTTTTTAACCAGCGCAAGCTCGCGCGTTCTCTCTTTTGAGACGGTTAGAACGGTCGCATATAAAACCCGCGTTTCACCTACCCGGCCGCTTCGTCCTCTCATTATGTGTAGTTGGTTATAACTAAATAAGCTATAATAATGGTGTATTATTCATATTTACTTTCAGTCAGGGAAAAGGAGTTTCGCGGGAACTAGAGCAAATAAATTAGCTGCGCTTAGGGTATCGGCACTCTCTTCCCCGACAGTGTTGTGAACGCCGCCATTCTGGTGCTTGTGCAGAGCAGGCGCAACTGCCGATCGTCATGATTCAAAAGTGCGACATCCTCAGCATTAGATTCGGTGTTAGGAAGCTCATGTAATGTTGCTTTGCTTTGTCGCACACTGTTTAAAGTGGAGGACGGAAAAGCGTTTCTTGTGATTTCAGATAAAGCTTCAAATAACTGGCAACCATGATTTTAAGCCACAATATGGCCAAGTGTCGCTACTCTGACGAGTAGCTTATTTAATGACACTATTCATGCTCTTGTTCAAGAGGCTTGTATTACCTGGAGGGGCCATGACATAAGCCCCGTGGATTCCACAAGCCACTACTTTTGACACCTGCCACTTCCTCATTGTTCCCGCTTGTGCCAGTAAATTAGCTACGGTTCAAAGTAACGGCACTTGGCCATATTGTGGCTTAAAATCATAATTGCCAGTTACCTGAAGCTTTATCTAAAATCACAGGAAACGCTTTTCCTTCCCCCAAAAATGTTTAAACAACCCGCGACAGAGCATTGCAATACTGCATCAGCTTCCTAGCACCGCATCTAATGCTGAGGAAGTCGTACTTTTGGATCATGACGATCGGCAGTTCCGTTTGCTCTGAACAAGACCCAAAATGGCGGCGCCCAAAACAATTTTGGGAAACGGAGTGCCGATACTTTAAAACTCATTTAGTGACTCTAGGCATCAAGTGAACTCGGGTGCATTATTTTCCTCTTCGTCTTTATTGTTTATTGATTCAATCATATCGAATAATGAACACATTATATCACGCTACGCGTGTGTAAATATTTGTCTTATACCCCTGTTACACGGGCACACTTAACTGCAGTTACGCTAAACCACAATTAGCGCACAATACTTGCCGACAACATTCTGCGGCGATGCAGTCAGAGCTACGGGCGAACGTGCGCTTGAGCATCTTCAGCACCCATCAAAGCAGTGCACGCGCTCTCTTCACTTCTTTTGATATAGCTGTCCGAGGGTATAGTGCGGCATCTGTGCTGCCACGTAACCGCAGTTAAAGTTGGGTTAACCATGGTTAAGTGTGCCCGTGTAACAGGGGTATTAGAGTTATTAACCTGACCCAGTACTTAAACCATTCATTTATTGATAGTAAATCTTCCAATATATTTTTTAAATGTGAAGGTAAAAAGACACGGAGATTGATGATGATACAGACGCCAACGCCGCCCTCGGAAATTTTTTGAACACTAGAAATCAGCAGTTTGTCTGCCATCCGCCAGGTAGCGCAACAAAACACCGAAACAGTTTTTAATTGTTTTTAAAATTAGCTAAGCTCTACACCTATTAAGAAACCAAAGCAAGATCATGGTGAGAATTTAATACATCGCAATGTGTATCTATTCCAAACAATGAATGTTATTAGATGCCAATAAATCTGTTTGATGTCCAAAAAAGGTATGCGTCAAAAACAGGTAAGTTTGAAGGGATCCTGGAGCGTTATGACTTTGAAAATGAAAAAAAAAAATCATCGTCCACCTCTTGGGCAACCATTGCAGCTCTAAATGTTATAAAAGATTTTATCACAGTTTAATTATTTCCTCAGCGGCATTTGAAGTACCATGACTTGAAGCACAAAAAAGTGCTACGTTTGATATAAAATATCTAAACAAAAAAAAATTACACAACATTAAAGTTTTTTCTGCATATTACCAATTATAAGCACTACATCTGTAGCTAATTTCATTGCCCTAGCGCTTGTCATTAAAAACATATTTGTGCTGAAAGATGTCAATTTTAGGGCAATATTTGGAGGGATGAAAAAAAAAAACTAGTGCAAATACCAAAAAAGTGTATCGTAACATTCTGCTCCGACATCATGTTAACAAAACTGCTATATTGGAACCGTGCTATCTTTAATGGATCGTTCATAAAACATGAACTAGCGGAGCAAGTGAGGGTCCGCGCCATCATATTCGCAACGCTACAAACGCGCATGAATAGTAAAAACCGACACATACATAATATCAAATGAAAGAGGATTGCATTGCCTTTCGAATGACATCAATCCTACAAAACAGCATTTAAAAGGAGATGAGTAATGACCTGCCAAAAAGTACCTAAACTGCCACATTCAGTGGGACCGTGGCCTTAACTGTCTCATGGAGCGAGTCGACGTCATCAGCTTTGAAACCACGCAAACGGCTCTTTCACACCGCTGTGATCCCATTGGCTAGCGTGCGTCGTCCAGGCTCCCATTCACCGGACACGCCGCGCCATAAGGTGGCCGGTCGTGGAAACTGACGCTGCGCGTCAATGTCAACGACCGGCCACCTTATGGCGCTGCGTGTCCGTAGCAGAGTTGCTCATTCAGCCTCGGCGGGTGGCCGTAGCGCCGGCTTTCTTGCACGCCCTGGATGCTTTGCTCCTCACGTGACTAAATTTGGCGAATAGCGGCGCCGGGCGCGCCGCCACGCATGGAAGACAGAAAAAGAGAAGGAGGCGAACGCAGGGGAACATACATGGAGGATAGAATAAAGCCCCTCGATGTGTTTGCGCTCGTCTTGCAAGTAGCGTCAAATGCGCGAGTGCACGAGGCCCATGTCTCGAGCGGCCCTTGGAAGCAAATGGCGGCGCAGCACTGAAGTGAGCGGGCCTTGGAAACGAATGGCGGCGGAGCACCCGCTCGTAGCACGTGTCTCGAGCCCTTCCACAACAATGGTTGGCGGTACTTGTGAAAAACGCTTTTATCAAGGGGCTTTAGGATAGAAGGGTAGGAGAGGGCATGACGTCAGCCACGTAGCCTCCACAAGCCATGCTCTCTTGACGCCTCGCCTCTTTCTCATTTTCCTCCTTACTCTCACCACATCACGTGACCGTAGCTAGCCTTCGTGGCGCGCGAGCCTGCAATGATTCCTTCTACAATCAACCATCTAGTACGAGACATGTCACGCGCAGCAATCGCCAGACAGATCTGCGGTCACACTGGGCACAATATCGTTTAAACGTTTTATGACTAGGCTTCACCAATATTGCTACGTGCCCCCTCCTAGTACTAACCTCCTTGGGAACATACGTCAGGGCGCGAGCAACGTCGGCGGAGCGACCGTAAGAGTGGCTTTCTTGCACGGCGCCGGATGCTTCGCTCCTCACGTGATGGATCTTGGCGAATAGCGGCGTGGCGGCGCAGAGAAAACAAATGCGCAACTCTGCTCTCCCTTCGGGGGAGCATATCGAGGAACTCTAGTCAGCGCCAGCCAGCGCCCCAACACACGTAGAGCAAGATTGATGTACATGCTTTCGCATTCACAAATCATAAGAAGTGCTTAGGTGAACCTCGATCTTTTTAAGTGTCCTGTTTGGACATCACTTGACACGGCACCTCCTGCACAATAAGCCTCCGCCAAATTGCGGGCACCTCGGCCGGGATTCGAACCCTCTACCTATCTGTAGGCCGGCGCTTTGCCTCATATATCAAGGAATGTAAAGGGGCCGTCGTTATATTTCCGTGCACAAAGAACCTTAGCTTTAGAATTTGGATTTGGACAAGGTTTGGTTCAATTGTATGACAGCAAACCACTAGAAGGAAGCTTACACGAAAACAATTGTCTTTATTACACACACTCAAACACACAGGCGTGCACGATGACGGCGAACAAGAGACATCCGTGCAGGGACTCGTCGCTTTGCGAAACAGACAGGTACTCCTGAGTCCCACTCGAGATTCGTCATTCTTCGTCACTGGAACGTAGAAAAGGGTGCTGGTATGCAATGACCAAACTAATTTATCCTAGACCGCAGACGACGGTACACGATCCGAGGAGTCACCGGCTCAAACATACAGTCGCAGAAAAAAGCGCACGATTACGCGCGAAGGATGGATTAATACCCTTTGTAACGAGCGGTAGCTTGCGCCACCTAGCGAGCGTATGACGATCCACCTTTAGCGCTGCGCCATTCGCCCCGTTCGATCGTCGTCGGCTGTGGTAAGCCCGATTCACATATGGTGCGATTTTATTTTGCGATTTCGCAAGTGCGGCGGGGAGCACCGCAGCTTAAACCACGCTTTTTTCGCGACACACGAGTGGTGTCACAACTGCGAAATCGCAATTAAAGTGGCACCATGTGAATCGGAAATTGAGGCGCTAAGTGGTTCTCTTTCTGAACTGATCTTTACCCCGTGTTTGCTGTCGTTTGTGGCCAATGAAGTGTCATGCCGAATTAGTGTTTAATCGCGCAGAAAATGCAATGACAGCCGCTCTGGTTGCCCGCTGTATACAGCCTATCCAGAACACGCTTTAGTGGCGCCCTCACGCGCCGTCGACACGCAGTGCGGCAGCCGTGAGCGCTCGCTGAGCACACTATATCCCTCCTCAAGTTCACGGCCACTCAAGCAACCAAGGACGTCATGAGGGAGGTTATTTTTTGCTTGTTTTTTGTAATTTTAATTTGCCTATAACTTTTAGAATAAAGCGAATTTCGAGAAAAGAAAAGTTACATGAAGTTACTACGGTCAGTGCGCTCAGGTTTGGTGCAAATTAAAGACCAGTAAAAAAGTGCTTGCAGGGCCACTTTAAGCTTGAGCGCTTGCACGTTCCGCGGTGCAGCGTCGTGCCCGCAATCCTAGGTCATGGGTTCGATTCCCCTGTGAGGCGTTCGGAATTTTTCTTTTTCTTCTCAATTATTTTTTTATCCCTCTCCTGCGCACGCGAATTCGTCTCGTAACTTACATACAGGACGGACACGAAAGTACAAGGTGTTCGCTCTACAACAATATAAAAAAAACGTATTGTAAATAAAATCAGAGTATAATTCAATGGCAAAAATCATATTCATCATAGTATGATTCACAATTTAATTCAATAGCCACAAACGTAGGTATGCTTCAATAGTGAAAATTAAGTCAGAAACAGCTGCTTAAAGGGATACTGAACCGAAATTTTGAACTCACAAAACAAAGCTGGACAGATAGGCGGGACGGTGCAAAACCCAAAAAATCACTTATACAGCGATATCTCTAACGGGTCGCCATATTTTTAGAGAAGAAGTGCCCGACTGAACCCGGCCGACGAGACAAGGCACGTCATGATTCCCACTCCCTCTCCTCCTCGCTACATCCCGTGTCGAACTGGTGGACCGAAGCGAGGAGGAGAGAAGCGAGGCCTAATGCCCCTGGATAAGAAAGAGCGACTAATGCCCCTGAATAAGAAAGCTAGCGATATCTCCTCCCTCCTCCTTTGACGCTCACACCTTTTATCTTTATGTTTTGCTTTTTCGAACCCGTGCGTCGACTGTAGCGCCGCCTGGATCGCTCCAAGATAGCAGACGGCCTTCCTATACTTGAGTCAGAGCTCAGTCAAAGGCTTGAAGACAAGGAAATACATGGACACGCTGAAAGCGCACTGTCACGGTCTACCAGCCGCGAAGGATGTGCTCAAAGAAAGGCGATGAAAGCCGTGACGTTGCACAGTCGGCGTTATTTGATTGGTGATATGAGCTCATAGCAGGCACTGCACTCCGACAGAATAGGCATTCCTTCTCCCTCCTCGTCCCTCATGCACACTTTTGTTGTTATCTTTTGCTCTTTCGCGCTCGCGCGTCGATGGTAGCGCCACCTGGATCGCTCCAAGATAGCAGGCGGCATTCTTCAAAGGATATCGCTACTTTTCTGTATACAGGGGCTTTAGTAGCGACATCTTCTCCCTCCTCCTCTGACGCGCACACCTTTTATCTTTATGTTTTGCTCTTTTACACCCGCGCGTCGACGGTAGCGCAGCCTGGATCGCTCCAAGATAGCAGACGGCCTTCCTGTATTTGGTGTATGCTTGAGTCAGTCCACAGTCAAAGGCTGAATGACACGCAAATACATACACGCAGGATAAAAGCGCACTGTCACGGTCTACCAGCCGCGAAGGATGTTTTCAAAGAAATACAATGTAAGCCTTCACGTTGCACAGTCGGCGTTATTTGATTGGCGACATGAGCTCATAGCAGGCACTGCACTCCGACAGAATAGGCATTCCTTCTCCGTCCTCGTCCCTCATGCACACTCTTATTGTTATATTTTGCTCTTTCGCGCTCACGCGTCGATGGTAGCGCCGCCTGGACCGCTCCAAGATAGCAGGCGGCATGCTTCAAAGGATGTCGCTACTTTTCCGTATACAAGGGCTTTATCGAGGCCGCTTCCCCTCATTCTTAAATTCTTCGGAGGACAGTAATGTTAAAGACCTCACTTGATCGCGCCCTTCTTTTCCAAAACTACGGCCATCAGTTTGAGATATCGATGTACGAGTAATGTTTTGGAGTTCGTAGGGTCCCGTTCAACGCTTCTAGAGCCTTATTTTGCGAAATCCTAATTTCGGTTCAGTATCCCTTTTAGCAAAAATTTGGATAACGACAAAAAAGGCACGGTGCGAAACACGGTTAGTGCGAACACACATGCTTTTTTGCCGTTAGCTTCGATTGGCAATTCGTTGGAGGTCATTCATAGGCGGCGAGATGTTTTGACGTGGCGCCTCCCTATGGTTCGCTCTCGTGTCGTCATTACATCGCGAGCAAGTTTGATGGTGCTTGTAATTAGCATGCTGGAAGCTTGAAATCATTGCGCTCTGAAACCAACACCGTCAAAAGTGAAGGTGGTACTTTCTTATTTCCGTCGATAAGAAATCCTTAGCTGACGTCATAGTCGGTGTTCGGTCAATCGTGGCACCACAGCAACGCTTTCGATCGCTCACGTCGCCAATACACGAATGCAAACAAGGCATCTGGCCGCCGCCATGTTCCCGATTTTGCGAGCATGTGCAATTTCAAAACTCCCAAAGCTACATTCACGCGCACGCTGCACATGCCTGCCACTATAAAAATTATGTTTGACTTTTTATTGAAAACGTGTTGACTTCTTGTTGACTCTGATTACTTTGTTTTGACTCTAACTTCCTGTTGACATGGTCAAAAGAAAGTTTAATTTTCTGTTGAAACTTTTCTGAAGATTTTCTTCAGCCCGAGCCAAAAAAAAAAACCTGTCGACTTTCTATTCACTTTACGTTGATTTTTTCCTGTTGTCCCGCCTCCAGCGCGAGCCTACTACCCTTGACAACGCTTCGGCGTTTGTGCACCTCGACCGCGCGCGTGCAGTCCAAGCACGACGGAAGGCATTGGCGCGTAGTGGATTCCAGGCGTTCGAAGGCACGCCCTGCCGTTCTGAAGTGACTATAGTGACTTCAATGACCATATTAAACTAGTCAACGATTAAAGAAAAGTAAAATAACTCTTTTAAAGTGAAAAAAACTGCCTCGACTCGCTTCGTCCTGAGTGGTGCTATGCAGAGAAGCGATATCATTTATTCTAGGGGCCTTTTTTCTGGATGTTGTTTTAGCGACTGTGGCGAATTATTATTATAAGTTGTACCAATGCTTTTTAGGAAGAGATGTCGTCCACGAACTTCGAAACACTCTATTCCCTTTGACAGACTCCCGGAAACAAAATTCCAGCGCTCATTTTTTTAGTTTTAATGTGTTGCATGTTGCAGCACAACCTCAAGAATACCAGTCTTTCGTTGAAAGACACGAGAAAACTAATTTTAAAGCTAATTAAACGATCTTTCAATGTGCACTCGGTTGATGAACTTGGAGCCTATTTGGGAGGTAATCTAGTACTTTTTGGAAGTAATTTTGCCATCTCTGCTTTCAAGTATTCGTAGAAAGATTGTAGCGGCGTTTTATATAAAAAAGAAGAGAAATGCGTTAGCGCATTCTCTTTACCAGCTTCAAAAAGAAGTGACTTTTCTGGATGGCTGCTTGTAAGATTGGGATTGGTTGTTATACAAGTCGGGGCAGATGAGAGTGTATATAAGTGACGATCGTTTCTAATAAGATCAGTTGAAAGCGCCTATCCTGTCGTCCTTGTGTCCTTATTGTCCTGGTTTTATTTGCGCTTTTCTTTTGTCTTCCGAACACACAGGCTTTACTCTTCCTGGCATGCTATCTAAGGCCTCAATTCAAAACCAACTAAGATATTTCTGCACTGTCCAGTGGGGTGACGTCACACACTGTGCAGCATGCAAGCTGAGCTCGCAGTCTAGGAAACGCCGTATGTTGCGAGTTTGTTTTGTTTTTGTTTTGCTGGCACGAATTTTTAAGCATTCATATCACTCTAATGAACTTCTCGTAACCTGTCGGCAACAAGCTGTACATCCCCCATATTGCTAAATCTACAAGGTTTGACAGGATGTCAAACCTTATAGATTTAACAATATGGAGGATGTACAGTTTGTTTTCAGTTTTGTCAACAAGTCTCTAAGCCTATATTTAAAAATTCGATTACTTCGCAAAAAATCGTTCAATGAAAATTGTAACTTGAGTTGCTAGCTGATCTGTAGTAACATATGTTGAACCCATTTTGAGGCAAATCAGTGGCCATCAAACTTTTGCTCGAGGTCCTCCAAAGACAGGATAACTCCCTTAAATCCCATTCTAGTTAACTTATGTTTATTAAAGGTCGTGGCTATTTCTATGTTCTCACAAAATAATGTAACATGTACTAATGTCCGCAATGTTACTTCTTGAAGATAGCTGCATTAACGAGAGATGTCGGAACAGTAAAGACACTATTTCGATTTTTTTAAGGAAGTGATATCATAGATGTCAAAATAATGTTCAAGATATTTTGACGGTCGATGTTGAAATAGTCAGTGCCTTTATTAAACAAGATTTACTACCTACTCCAGCATATAAAACTGACACAAATAAAATATGTAAGTAAGCAAGCAGCTTTGATTTCTTATGCGTTTAGGAGTGCACATACCCTCAAAAAGGCACAATTATCAGATAATCTATAGTGTCCACATTCCTCAAAATAATCATAAATGCTAAATGACTCGCGAGATTTTTTAATTTTTTTTAACGCGCATTCTTTAGCGGCTTAGTAACTACCCAAAACCACAAAGCCCACTTACGTTACCAAAATATTATTAATATGGCAAGCCTGTTGTCGAAACCAAGTCTAAAAAAATTTATTCATTGAGATCTAGTCAACAGAGTATCTAAATTTCACCAATTTATCTCATCCCCAAATTTTCTTCGACTCCTTGGTCAGACGTCATGGGCCACAGCACAAGAATGCCAAGTAAAGCCAATCATGCACACTAGTAATGTACAGGGTGACAACGGCAGAGAGGTCTTTCAATTGTCCCACTTCCAGTGTCAGCTTCGAGAATCCTTCTCTAAAGAAGGTGCCCTGCCGTACTCATTCTGTGAGTGACTACAGAAACTATCAGGATGCAGGAACAAGTGTAGCTATCATGTATCGTTTTCTTCCAGACTCCTTTATTGAAAAAGTAAAAATGAAAAAAGAACCGAAACAATTGAAGCAGTATCAACAAAAACGAAAAAATAAAGGCTCAACTAGTTAGGCCTAAAAAGGCCTAACTTCTATGTACAGTGAAACAAACATGAAAGGAAGGTTTGGGGAGGGATGTGTTGGGAAGAGGGAAACGACAAGGACTTCCAAAAGTGATCTTCCCGTGACAAGCGAATCTCGGTGCTGTCGTTTCGGCGACTTTCGAGCGATCCGGGAGGCATTTTCTGAACCGCTCACTTGAACAGGAAACTAAAACAGGACACTGGGAGAACGGGACGGGAGGTGGAAATCAGCATCAAGATGGATCAGTGAGCTAAACATGAGTTGGCGAAGATGAATAAACTGTGTTAGACTGATGGCAGCTTCGTAACACGAGACGTACGGCTTCTATACTTGCCAAGGGGTGCGGAGGCTCACGAAAGGATACAAGTTGAGACGAGGAAGTCACTCAAACGGAAGAGCAAGTGTATAAAAAGCAGAGTGTGACGAAGCAAGCAGGATGCAATGAAGCGTGCGAGCAGAAAATTTCCATTGAAGCAATCCGGAGCGCGGAGTTAAAAAGCTCTAGCAAAACGGAGCCTCAAAAGAAATTTTTAAAGAATTCGGACAGGCTTGCAAAAAGAGGAAGCAGCCCCTAAGAACCAAAGCAACACAACTTAAGCCGATACCAACCCGAAGATTTGTCGAATAATCATGCAGGGAGGGATGCATAAACAAATTTTCGGATGTTACCACAAATGATAGCTCAGGTTAGGGGAAGTTATATGAGAATGTGTGGCCCGACGGCGGAGGAAATGATTGAGAGAAGCCGCGTTGATGAGCAACGGCGGCGGCGGCGGCGGCAATGCGCTAACTTCGGGCAAACTGCTTTGCTTTGTGGCAAACGTGCATGCATGTACGAGACAATCTGTGTTTACCGCACTCAGGATGGTCGTGTCTTTCCTCGGCTTACCCGTAGGGGTAACCGTGCGCTTTGGAGCGGAAGATGAAGAGGAGGAAGCTGAAGAAGACGGACATCAGGAGTAGTCCCACAACAGCCATTACTGGAAAGATGAGAAGATTGTCAGTGCCATCGCCGCAGCGAAAACGTGTTCAACACGTCAAATTCCTAAAATCGAAGTACTCTAGTCAGTGAGAGCTTATGAATGCAGGACATGGCTTATTCTTCTTACGCGATTCAACCTTTGGCATTCTCATTGACTAAGCAGCCTCGTTGGCTTCGGTGTAATAACAAGATACTCGGTAGTCGTCAGGCCCCGGATTTCTGCCAGTGACTAGAGCACTACGAATTTGAAATCTCTTTTTGAAACAAGGTGCATCGCTTCAAAGGCATTGTAGCACCTATTCAAACTTCAATTTCGAGCAACTAGGGGAACGTTAATTTAAGACGTTAATAGTACAAAAATACATAGCACGCGCAAGTTTTATTTGAATAGTTGAATTAGAAGGATCATGTACGCTTTAATGTAAACTCGTTCATTTTAACCTTACCACGTGTACCGAAGAGGACGCGATGGCAGTTAGAGTTGGTAGGCGGAAGCTCCTGTGAGACATCGAGTGGCAGTCGACGATTCGCTAAGAGACGCCATCACTTCCGAGCCTGTTCGAAGCGTGCGACAGCTATTGGGGGCATGCCGCTCCGCCTTGAAAGCTGGTTGGCAGCGCCACAAGTGACGGTATTCGCGTTACGTCGCATAGTGAGGCACCGCCCGCTCCGACCAATTCTAATGCGCCCGACACGACTTGGCCGCGTATGTGCCTCCCTGCGGCTCTATTGCATAGACGCTGTGGATGACTCGTTGGTCAGGTCTTTTTGTTTTTGTTGACAGAACAGTAGTCGAGACAAAACCCACGCGTTCGCCTCGTCGTCGTTCACAAGTGCCGTATATCTTACCATGTGGTTTTGACACTTGTTTCAACAAGACAACCACAGGATAGATGATAATGATAAACACGTAGCACTCCCCGCATGCGTGCCTTGGTAAAGACTGTGGTTGCATAGGCTGGAACGCGTTTTAAATAAAAAGGCAGGTTGCGGTACGGTCTTGTGCTACTGCTACCATACGTACAGTCGGACTGCTTTTGACTCGGATAGATCTAAAGTAGTTCAGGTTTCAGTTATTGGTCTAAAAAAAGTTTACAACTTGCCCCCCCCCCCCCTTTTTTTTCGTTTCTGCCTTTTCTCTTTGAGGTGGCTCCTGGAAGTTTAGAGCTTTTGTTTGTGGCTCTTTGTCCGGGTCAGCCTGGCCACCCCTGGTATAGACCCTTTTACTGTTTACAAACATGAACTGCCACTTGCATACCAAGCGACTTCCGGTCGCATTGTCTTTACAAGCCTGTTGAGCTTTCTTATGTCACCAGTGCTAGGAAGCATAAATGCTAGACGGACAAGAAAGTTGGAGATTTAATGAGGGCCTTTGGTTGTACAATATTGCATCTTGGAGGAGGCAAGTTCGTTTACAAGAATACTCCAAACATTTGAACAGATGTCACACTCCTTCCTCCTTTTGGCATTCACGTGGAGAACTGGTGGTTAAACGTCTCATCTGCAGCAGTGTTAGCTAGCCTCCTTACAATGGCAACGCGTCAATCATTATTTTCGAAAACCGGAAGTTCTCTGGGACGGCAAAGACTGAACACCACCTGGTGGCGTTTGCCATGAAAAGGGCCTATAGTGCAGTGGGCAATCGTTGCAGGTGATACCACAGCTTCGCTGTCCAATCACATTCACAGCATGGATTGGTGCCTTTTTTTTAAACTTTCTCTTGAGCGAAGGTTTGGCATCTTGACGCTCAAAACTGCACCCCCGACCATCATTGCTCTGGACGTGTTTTCTGTCATGTGACCAGCACGAGTTACATGAAGCTCGGGTTTATTAGTGTACCCTGCAGTTGTAAGCTGCAATCTGTGTCGGAAAATGCCTGAAGAGATTTGTGTGTATGACAGTCCCGAACTCACTGTGGGACGATATTTACCACTGCCAGTAATTGAAAAGAATCAGCAGGAGAAGTATCTTTTGTTCCTCTTATTATCAGATTGCTCTTAGCTCGCTGGCGGATCGAGTAGACGTACCTGAGATCGAGATGATAGCGGCGCTTTTCGACGCCGCATGGAGGAAATTTGTATCCTCAATTTCCGGGCCTTGCATAAAACGTTAGCGCCAACTGTGGCCTTGAACGTTTGTATGTCGATGTTCTTAGGCAAGCTGACATAGATTAGAAAGGTTTGCTGCTGCGCAGGCTATCTATGCCGGTGCGGCCCTGGTCTATACAAAATCATTCTGCTAGCAGCCGCACCGTAGCGCCACCGTCTCGGTGCACGCCTTCCGCAGCTTCTGCTTGGCCCCTTTCTACGGGGTACACATTCTGTTTAGGTCTTAAAATTTGGAGGAACAGCATAAAAGAACTCCAGGTGGGTCACTCGGTCGCAACATTCGCACGTTTTGACAAGATTCGGGAAGTTCAAGCTGTTTAAATTACCGACTGTTCTCAAACTAGGTTTCCAGGCACCCAGGGGTTCTCCGGAATACCCTAGAAGCTCCTTGATGTTTTATGTTTCCTAAAAAAAACCCTGCTCCTAGTTGAAGTGCTCTTCCAAATTAAGCACTAATTTAGAGGACCCGAGCCGTCTACCCATGCATAAGCATGCAATAAACTCTCCCTGGCGTGGGCGTCATTGTTTATGAAGTCTGCAGGCTTCTGCACTGCTTTAGAGGGGATGCTGGTCTTTAACTTTTTGTTTTTCATTTACTGTGTTGCAATTTAGTATACTAATGCATTTCTCAGAGGTGATTCTAACCCGAAATCGTCGGAAAGCCGCTGCACATCACGGCTGCCGCGCACCGAACAAACGCGCATCCGCCAGGTCTGGGCGCTGCCATCTTACCTGCAACGTCACGGCTCTTGTGAGGTCACGTGACGAGTGGTCACATTTGCGTAAGACATGGCGGCAACCGGGGGGGTGCCACTTCCGATTTTCCGGTTTATCACTCTAAGCCCCTCTACCTCGTTGCGAAATATAGACGCTTTGCAGCAGCTGTGCATGGACGCCACCATAACTGACCTTCAGTTTTTGTTTCCTTTTATTTCACTTTATCATTATCATGGCAGGCCAGGTTATTGCCATATTAGATTCAACTGTGTCCTTTTCTAAAGCATCGGTCTTTGTAGAGGATCGTAAACTACCGTTTTAGTTGCTCGGCATCTCGGTAAGACAAGAGAAAATCAGCAATGGCGGCTGTAATTTGGCGCGTGTGTAAAGCGTCTATACCATTTGCTATATTACCCAAGCATCAAGAAGAATGTAGGGATTGGTGTTCCACATGCCACACGCGCAGGGCTTCCCCGTATAAGAGGTTCGAAGTAAATAACCAAAATAAAGCGTTGACGAACGCGCGTGCAAGATAAAATTTTTTTCAAGGTTTTTGCTTTAGAAAATTTACTACTACTGAGGCCAGGACGTGCGGCGCGTGGCACACCAATCCCTGCATTCTCCTTGATGATTGGGTAATATAGCAAAAGGTCTATTAAGTCCCAAAGCTTCGATCTCGTGCCTGTAGCCTTCGCTGCACCGTCAGCTTAAAGGGAAACTCCGCCTCATTCTCGGTTGTTAGCAAACACTGCGACTCTCTTTAGTATCATCTAGAGAGACCGAATGTCAAATATTATAACTTAATACCACCTAAAAGATCACTAAACCGGCCGACAAAAACTGAGATGCGCGAAGTCACCAAAATCCGCTAATTTAGCGGGCGACGTGCGGCGTAGCCAACGTTGTATTTCCGTTGTCGCTGACGTCTGTTGCATACGCAGTTTTTTTCTTGGTATTTTCTTTTCCAGGGAGAGCTTATCAGGCGGCGCTACGGACGCGCTCCACGTCTGAGCAAGCAAAGCAGCAAGACAGAAAAAGAAAAAAAAAAATGAACGACAACAAGAGAAACAAAAAGAGGGAGAGATTCCTACCAAAAAAAAAACGGTTTAAAAATAAGCCGGAATGAATCCGGAATTTTAATCCGTCATATGGGCCCCTAAGCAAACCGGATTTCTAGAAACCATAAATGAACCGGAAATACCCAGTCCGGAAACCCAACCGTAATTGGTCGAAGCGGAAGCTGAACCGTATCTGGCCAATCCGTAGAGCTTCACCGGAGTGGGTCTAACCGTATATTAAACCGTATCAGGCAGCACCTGAATATAATAGAAGTAGTTTAATAGAGTGACACACCTACTGTTTCACCTTCCGATGTGCTGCAGCTGATGCTACAAGCCATCCCTTACAAAAATGTCATATCTAGACTTACAATGAAAATACAGAAATGGATACATAAGGAATTGGGCGGATATGACCACATCTGCCCAATTCCTTATATACCATATATAGACTGCTTTATATTATCCCGTGTTTGGGCCTGGCAAATAGGGTACCCACCTCATATAAAGCAATTTTCATGTGATGCTCCTTCTAGCATCACATTAAAATTATTGCCATGGGGCAGGTACCATACTTTCAGGTCCAGACATGGGATCATATAATGCATTTCTATGAATATCCACAAAATATACATTTTACTGCTATCCCACACTGCCAAACGTGTGTTTACGTAGATACATCGGCAGAATAGGCCACTGACCAATCTTTAGTGGCCTGGTTCGAAATTTGTAATTCCGACAAATATGTATGCTACACAAATCAGATGCAGGCGATCGCTAGTTAGCAAACATTGTAACATATCATTCGACGTCTGAAAGTCACAGCCCTTTGGCGGGACTGGTTGTCGAGGGAGCAGACAGATATCGTTTGCAAAAAAAGTTTTATACATAAAAGCGCCAAAATTTCAAACAAGCACTTCCGCCGTTCAAGAAAAAATAATAGTAATATCACACGAACCACCATTAAAATAAACTAAAAATGTAATAGCACACAGACTCCTATTAAAATAAAACAAAAGGAAGGCGACAATTAAGCTGTAAACTATACGAAAGTTACAAAGTCGTTGATCCTTACTCACAGGGTAAAGTTCTGATTCAACTCTCCGGTCGGGCACAGCAGTTTTGACATGGGCTTGCTTGCTAGCCCCGTCGTTGAAGTCCTTCCTTGCACCGTGCGATGTTCAAAGTCCCCCAGTCGCTCCTCGCTGGCCTTGTTTTTCGTTCAGTCCCGAAATCATCCCTTGTGACCAACACGTCGCACACACACACACGCACAGACACCATTGTTCGCCGGAAGCACTACAAGATGAAAGGTTCATTACTGCTCCTTGAACACGACGAGATCACCACCATTTCCCGGACTGGAAAATGACGAGGGCATCATATTTTTAACTAAACCTTAATAAAGAAAAAAATTAGTAAATAATGAACACATAAGTAACAGAAACCCGGACTAAATCATAAGAAAAAGTGAAACAACGAACACACAAATAAAAAAAGAGTAAAAACACAAAGGACTTACACAGAAAGCCACATTTCTTCAATTAAAAATGACGTTTAAGCCTGATAAAAAAATCTTTTTGCTGCGCTAGCCATAACCAATATGGTGTGTAAACTATGCGACTTTGAGCAATGCAGGGATATTTGTGATCTTAATCAAATGTCACTGCGAACTCAAAACGTGTCGCTGCCTGAATAGGTCCTTCATATTACTATTCTTCTGAATTCTGTGTTCATTATTGTGGCTGCTCGGGACCAGGCGGAACTTGGACAGCTTTGTACCCATAGAGAGAAGCACTAGCTTCTCTACATAATCCCACCCCTTCTCCTTGGAGATACCCTCCGTGTATGCTGTAATTGGAAGAAAAAAAAAAACAATAACCAGCACATATACACATTATTAGCTACATTGTTTTGTAATAATTTTTCTAAATAGGCCCCTCGCCTAGGACAACACAAGACCTTTTTTTGGGCGATGTAAAGTTTTGACAAAAAACAATTCGGCCCGCATTTTGCAGAACATACCCTGTAAAACCTTAAAGTGCACCATTACGATTTCGGCATAATTTAATCACCATTGTGCTTCCTATGTGCATGACATTTAAAAGCCAAATCCGCAAACACTTCACAATAATTGATGCGTATTAAGCAGTGTGCTTTATGTGGGGCCTTTAAGTGCAAAGCATCCAAAGTGCGCGTCCGTCTGCATTTGCACAGTATACAGAAGAGGGGAGAATGCGGGCGGACTGCTGTTTTCACTCCTTGCAGCATATAGCTCGAGGATTCTCTAATTTTGCTTATACAAAGCATTTCACCACACAGAACGTACAAACACAAGCTTGGAGATCGCACACGCAGTCTGAAAAAACGATTACATCGCGTTTTTTTTTTTGCAGCATAAAACGTTGTGTAATCATACTCATAACATCAATGGGACTACAAAAGATTGCATTAAAGTTCCCAATTGGGTCTGTTTTATACCGCACAGCCACTGTCTATACACAATAAGTCAAGTAGCTCTACACATACCGCTCAGCACACCACTGCTAGGCTGAATAAGATAAGTGTCACGGTTGCCGTGCTTGAAGTACAGTCGTGATCTTTTACAAAGGTGAACAAGCAATCGTCGACTGCTCAGTACTGGGAGCATCATCCAGCAGCTGACTTGCTTTCCTTTTCAAATGCCTTGCGAACCAAGTGTGGTAAGTCGTCAAATAAGGAGAGAACGTCACCACACACAGAACTGAGCCGTTGATACTCGCCTGTTTACCTTCATATGGATCAAGTCTCTGTCTGGCCGAAGTAGCCAGTGCGTGTGCAGCACACGCGGCTGTAGTGAAATCTCAAAAGGATGAAAGTACCGAACAGGCTTGGTAAGGTTCCACATTGCAAGTATGCCCATGCAAATTTCACTTTCTAGAACATAAAAATGCATTTCAAATTGTCACCCAAGACAAGCTGCTTTTACACAGCTGTATATATAAGGCAGCTTACCCATCAACAACTTCTGCACACTGCCATGGACTGAACCTCGGCCTGGTCGATGCTAGCTTCTGTTCGGCGAGGGCTGCACTGAGTAGAAAGGTGAAAAATGTGCCGTAGATTATGTGAAACAAACAAAGAAAAGCAATCCTAGCGTGCACCATTCGCTAGAGGCACTAACAAATAAAAGTCAGAGGTTGGTCAATTATGTTAACGCAATATACTTCAAAGGCGTGCCATGAGTGCTCGCAAAATATTTGCTGCCTTCAATCTAGATAAGTTTGTAAATGTACATGCAAAATAACAAATAACTTAAAAGCTTAACAAACTCTATGGGGAGAGTGCGCAAAATAAACCGAGAGCACGGCGGTCTTTCATTAAAAATTCACGAGAAATCATCTCCGTCAGTTTAGCCGGTCGCCATCGCTCGCCCACCCGGAGTGAGAGTTCGCGGTGCTCCACATAGATGGCGCCACAGAAAAAGAGAAAACCGAGGGGGACACAATGCGGTCACTCATTTGGCTCTCGTTTCCCCACCTGTCTATCTTACACCCTGCAGCAGACTCCCGAATGCTCAGCGATGACTCGGTGGTTATTATAAAAATGTTCCCTTAAACGATCATTCAAACACCTGCCGCCTACATACGTCTTACCACACTACTTATTTAGACCAGACTGGCAGGTGTTTAAATGATCGTTTAAAGGAGCATTTTTATAACACCCATCGAGTCGCCGCTGGACATTTGGGAACCCACTGTCCGGAGTGTGGTTGTGTAGCACATTTTGAAAATTGTTCCGTAATAGTTAGGAGTCGAGACCCATTGCCAAGGGAAATAATGGAAGCGCAAAAAATAGAGCATCTGAAGAACAAGTGTGTAAGTAGTCCTCCTATTGTGTTGTCAACCAAAAAGCTCCAATTTCTATCTTAAAGGAGGACCAGCAGAAATATTCTTCCGCCTGGCGGAAAGTCCTCCTCGCCCTCTTTCTTTTTGTATTGTAGCACGGCGAGGCGAAGGGAAAAATCCTTTTTTGCGCCGGCTTCTTCTGAGAGGATAAGCCGAGGAAATCCCCTTTCTGAGCGACGGACGATGGGTGCGGCTAGAGTAACTGTATATGCTCCGCTTGCGGAGCAGAGTACCGCAATGGTGCCATTCTGGAGCCAAGCACTGCGGGAAGCCACGGTCGGTTTTTGCAGGGGCACGAGGGCGCACACGCGAGGAGGCGTGCTGTGGCGTGCTGCGGCGCGCTGCGGAAGGCAAATAGTGCGGCGACGAGCCGCGTATGCGCCGTGATCATTGTCCCTTCGCTTTCTGTTTCCCTCTCCATTGCAAAAAGCGCACCCCCTGCTTTCAAACGGGAGCTCGCCGACTAGCCAAGAAAGCCGGATGTGCCGGTCGCGTATCGGTATCGCGCATCACTCCGCGAGAGCCGCAGACGCGAGCAACGCGATCGTCGACCGTGTCGTCTGCTTCACATACCTTGAAAACGGATGTCCCAAAACATCTGTCACGTTATAAAGAACGGGATTGTACTGTACCCAGTTGATACACATAATGTTCAATGACTTAGGAAGCTTTCGGTTCGTTCGATTTTGGACTAGGATCTATATTTTGCGAACGCAAAGCGGAAAATATGTTGCCCCCGAAACGCGGCGCTCTTGAGGGCCGCTTTCCCGCACGAAGGTCGGATCCAGTTCTGCCCACGTGACCACTCCTCCGCCAATGCGGAGATGGCGGCGAAAGGAAAAGGAACGCGATACTCTGGCTCTGCAAGCAGAGCCTATACAGTTACTCTAGGTGCGGCAGCAGCGACCTCGTGACTAACGGGTATCTTCAGTTCCTATCATGTAATCTGCTTTATTTTTTGGCTCTCGCCATGCCTAGCACCTCGGGTGTAGGTTTCACGGAGCTGCAAGGCTGCGCCCTCGCAGTCACCGAATTTGAGCTGTCGAAGGTCTTTAGTTTAGCCCGTGGCAAAATAAACGCATACTTGGGAGCTGCGATGCATCCCCGCACCCATTGAAGGAACGTTTCATAGATATTTTCGGTTGATCAAGGAGCTCAAAACACATGCGCGAGGTGTGGTGACTTGAATGTGTAAGGATGACTTACATCTTCACAAAACATTCCACATTAAAAAAAAGAGTAAAGCTATACGCACCCCGGAGTGCGCTTCGGACGGAAATGGCTATACGCACTCCGCTTTTCTCGTATAAAAAAAGTGGACACAACGAGATTCCTAAGCGGTGCCATAATAATAATAATAATAATAATCTTTATTTTTCGGGTGCCCTAAAACGGCCGAGCGGCCTTCTCTTAGGTACACCAACTCGTACAATAAAACTCTTAAACAAAAATCCTACTCATTAAAAAGAAATAGATATGCATATACACTGACGCGCTATGAAGTGACGAAAAGTTCGTCCAACTGACAGCGAAATGTAGGCAGGGGTGTGGTGATGTCAACTTGAGGTGGCACAATGCTGTTATACAATGTCTGTAAACGAGAAAGAGGTGACACACGGCATGGTGAGCAAATATCAAAACAGGTGAGCTGTCTCGTCGCACGGAAAGGAACATGGAAATGGATTTTACTAATAAGCCATGAAGAATCAATGGCACCATTAATGATCTTATGCAGGAATACCAAGTCAAGGACTGTTCTTCTGTGTGATAAAAGCTTCAGCGAAAATCTATTCAGTAAGCATTCATAGTCATAATACACGCGTCGTCCAATCCATCTATCATAAACAATTCGAACAAATCTTTTTTGCACACGTTCTATGATCAAAGCCTGTGTTACAGAAATTGAATTCCAAATCACAGAAGCAAACTCAAGCCTTGAAACCACTAAGGATTGAAAAAGATGTATTGAACAATGGGGCTTTCTAAAATGCTTGGTCAAACGCGATATAACTCCTAGAACTTTCATTGCAGAGCTGACAACAAAAGAGACATGATTTTTAAAAGTTAATCCGCAGTCAATTAACACACCAAGATCCCTTACAATTGACACTCGTTCAATCGGATTTCCCTCAAGATGATAAGTGTTATTTATGATCGCGCGGCGTCTGCACAAAGATATCACTATTGTTTTTAAAGGATTAAGAAATAACTGATTTTGTTTACACCACTGTGCTATATTAGACACATCATGTTGTATCAGATCACAATCTAAATGAGAGTGAACACTCTTAAACAACTTGATATCGTCAGCAAACAAAAGCAGTTCAACGTTCTTTACACATGACGCTATATCATTTATAAAAATTGAAAACAGTAGAGGACCCAAAATTGAACCCTGGGGCACGCCTGATATTGAAAAAAACTCTTTGGAATAACTGTCAGCGACCCGAACACTATTTGATCGAAAAGACAAATAACTCTTAAACCAGTTACACAATTCTGTACAGACACCATACAGATGCAACTTGGACAAAAGCAACACGTGACTCACTTTATCGAAGGCTTTTGACAAATCAAAGTATATTGCATCTACTTGTTCTCTGTTTAAAACAAACGGCACAGAGTAATCTAAAAAGGTACACAAATTTGTTTCCACAGACCTACCCTTTAAAAAACCGTGCTGCAAGGGCGTTATTTTTTGACGGAAATAAAAAGTCATCCTGCTATGCACAACAATCTCAAAAACCTTGGAAAAAGCACAAAGCAGAGAAACTGGACGGTAGTTCGCAACTACAGATGCGTCACCGCCTTTTAAGATAGGAACAACAACTGCTTTTTTCCAGAGCGAAGGGAAAACGCCTGAACTGAGTGACATATTAAAAATGTGCTTCAAAATAGGAATGAACAACTGACCGCAACCTTTGATAACAAAACGTGGTACACCATCTACACCAGAAGAAAACTTCGGTTTTAACTTTCTTATCGCCTCGGCAATATCAAGAGAGTCCACTCTTATAGAACTCAAAAAATCGTGACAAATCAGCTCCTTATCCTCCGGTAGAACGGATTGCTGATTGTCAGAGAAACATTGGGCAAAATAATCAGCGAAAACATCTGCAACTTCATGAGGTGATGAAACATAACCCGGGGCGTTATCTGAACAGGCACGTAAGCAGATGATAGGACTAACGTCACGTGTATGTTGCTTCGTGAACTTCCAGAAAGTCTTCGGGCGGCGAAACAAGCTATTTTCTACGCTGTCAAGATGCATGCGTTTATCGCGCTTGAACAGTTTCTTCGCCAAGGCCCGAAATAAACTGAATTTGGTGTACATAAGTGAAGAGCCGCATTTTTTATAAAGACGGTGGAAATGTTCTTTCTTGACCAAATAACATTATAAATCCCTGGAAAACCATTCAGGATATTTGGATGGCCTTGTTGAACGCTTCGGTACAAAAGTGTCGATGGCATCTTTTACAATTGTCGTTAGAGTCTCGGTAGCACGATCGACATCAGACATGGCGAGAACGTTAGACCAGTCGAAAGTTTCAATATATTTATACAAGCCAAGGTAATCTCCTTTTAAAAAACTGTAAGCTAATGGCTTTGACGATATCCGCGACTTCCACGGAAGAGATAACTGGACTATTAAAGGTGGATAAAACTTATCAACTTGTACCAAAGGATCGGAAGCCAGACATAAGCTTAGAATGTGGACATTTGAAAGAACGAGATCTAAGATATTACCTGCGCAATTCGGTATTGAATTTACTTGTTCTAGACCACTCAAGTTAATAAAAGACAACAAAGAAAAGGCCTTTCTAGCTGTTAACGTATGGCATAGGGGTTAGGATGTCCGTTTCATACGCAAGTGGTCGGGGGTTCGATTCGCGGTGGGCCAACTTTTTTTTTTTTTTTTTTTTCTCAAACAATTTGTTTTGTCGAGGCATTTGGCGATATTTACGATATTTCCTTTTTTGCGATGAACAGTAAAAAAAAAATCGAATGTTGTCGAGAAACTTTGCAGAACTAAATGGTAGCGGACTCCCTTTCCGGAGGTGCGATCGGGGACAGCGGGGCTTGGATTGCCGGCTGGACGCCGCGAAGCGGCGTGTACTGGTTACGCTTTGTAATTAGCAGCCGATACTGTCGCCGCGAAGCGGCGTGAACGCAGGCGGGGGGCTGTGTTAACGAGCGCCCCAGTGATTCACGCGCCGTTCGAAAAGGGTGGCCCGAGCGGCATGATCTCTCGGAGGGGTGCGTATAGCCATTTCCGCGCGAAGCGCACTCCGGAGTGCGTATAGCTTTACTCAAAAAAAAAAAAAAAAAACGGCTTATCACGCTCAAACCTGCCTCAGATTGGGATCGAAGGAAAAGAAAACGATATACCGGGGCGCGGGCATCTTGTAGAAGGTCTCTGTTTTCTAGCAGCGAGCACAAATTATTGTGTGCGTATCTCACACTACATGATGGCCAACGAATGTTGATGACATTTATTACGCATCCCAACAACCACATGAGGTGAGAAGGCAGCAACGGTGTGTGTCGATACTAAGAAGTTTTAGTGGATTGTCTTTAGCTCTTGGATAACCGTACCCTACAGCAATATATAATCTATAACCTTTCTGAGAGCATTCTTTATTGAGTGCGGCTATCGAAGCGTGTCGTGTTATAATTCAACGTTGCTCAAATCGGTGCTATAGCACATGCTGCCCCTTTGAAGTAGTTTTGAAGCATTCAAAAAAAAAAAAATGTAGCCGATCTTTTTTTGACATGAAACGCGTTTGTAATTTGTCATTGCAAAGACATATTAGGTATACTGCCACACAGTTAGCACGGACAAACTATCGCCGGTCTTTCTAATTTTGTTTTCTTAAAAGTGAATGATGTTTAGAAAACTGATATGGAACTATCCAGCCTAAATGGCAGAGCTCAGTGCTAGAAAATACCTGTTGCTGGCAGAAATAGTAAAAAACGCCGATGTCGCGTTCGGGCTAACAGTGCCACGTAATGCACGCATACCGCTACAAGATCATCGCAAGCATAATATGGCAATGGATTTATTGCACAATTTGTTTTAATAGATGATAGGTTTCAAGGAATCGTCGCAGCGCCTTGATTATCACAGCTGACAACGAGTCACACTTATTAACGGCTTTGGCTTGCTTTATCAAGTCGTCGAAAGCATCAGCTCCGCGGTTTCAGAAAAAGTGTTGTTCAGGCTTGGTCGGAGATTGCTACGGTTACACTCGTATGCTTTTTCAGTCCCCTCCCCATCTCGCATACGCTTCTTGCTCAAGTAAACAGGGGAATCTGACTTGTCGCTCATCTCGGCCTTTAGCGGGACTGTTAACAAATTCTGAAACAGACAAAGCAAACGTGATGTAATTAACTCAGAATTATAGGGTGTGCGCAATATTTACAGAGTTCGAGGTTCCCTAGAGTCATCTTTTGTATTCAAGTCCGCCTCCCCTCACCACTGCTTCTTTTCCTCCAAACAAACAACGTAGATTATTTTATGAACCACCCGTAATAGAGTGTACTCGCAAAATGTCTATTTGGCGTAAGAAAGGCCTAGTTTAAATGTTTGAGCAATGAACTGGTCTTCTTACTGTACGTGAAACATCTACAACGAACGCAATATTGACATTTTTAAGCAAGGCCCATGCAGAATTTAGTGTATAAGAACAAATTGATGCCTCGTAAGTTGGTGCCCAATGGAAGCACTCTTTACCGAATTGCTTGTATAAAAATAACAACCTTTCAACCATAAAAACAAAACAATATAACACCACTTTTTTGGGGGGCCACCAAATTTACTGATTCACTCCGTTAGCGTTGATTGTGCAGCGGTATGCGTACATTACGCGACACTGTTAGCGCAAACACGACATCGGCGCTTTTTGCTATTTTCCCCAGCAATGTATCGACTCGCACTAAAATCTACCGCTTAGGTTGGATACTCGCATTAACAGTTTCCTAAACATCATTCACTTCTAAGAAGAAAAAAAAGTGGGAAACACCGGCGATAGTTTGTTTGTGCTAACTGCGTGGCGTAGGGTACCTAAAAGTTTTTTACAATATTAAATACAATTCTGTGTCACGTTAAAAAAAATTGTCTGCTTTTGCTTTAGTTTCTTTGAGACACCACAAATACTTCGAAGTGGCGGCCCGTGCTATCGTACCAATACAAGCAACGTTGAACCATAACACGACACGCTAGACTCGCCAAAAAGGGTTTTAATATTGTCTTTTCCGCTCCATAGCCGCACTCGATGAAGAATGTAAACAGCGAATCTAGCTTACATTTCGTTGTGGGGTACGGACCGTACGGTTATCGAAGTGGCTAAAAGCGACCCACTAAAACTTTCTAAAATTGACGTGCACCCTTGATGCCCTCTCACGTCAGGTGGTTGTTGGGAATGTGTAAATATGAATTTCATACAATTTTGCTGGCCATCATGTTCTGCGAGTTAGGCACACAACAGGGCATTTTAGTAAATCGTTTTCAAAGGCCCGCTGCCACTTCAGGCGCGCGCTTCAGAGAATGCATCGAAGTGGCAGCGCGAGCTCCCGCTAAATATAGCGTGGCCTGAAAACATAGTCTGCTAAAGTTCTCCAATAATTTGTGCTCGCTGCTAGAAAACAGAGACCTTCTATACTTCGTTTCAGCTTCGGTCCGAGCGCGGCCGATGTTATGATTCAAAGGGTCAATCAAACAGCAAAAGAGGCACAACGTCATGGCGTGCTCTCTGCAGTTGATAGGACCAGCCGGTATTCGCCGTCTCTCTGTGCGTGCTCCTCCGCCGGCTAGTCCTATCAAGCGCAGAGAGCACGCCATGACGTTGCGCTCTTTACGCTGTTTGATTGGCCCTTTTGCTCGCAACATCGGCCGCGCTCGGACCGAAGCTGAAACGAAGTATAAAAGGTGCCCGCGCCTGGTACATCGTTTTCAAGGGAGGAAGTGGCCGAGTGGGCTAACGCGTCTCAGCTCGGAGCGTGGAGCGAAAGCTTGCGCTGGGAACCTCCTGGGTTCGATCGCCGCCGCCCCCGCCCGTTTCGATCTGGATGAGTTTCGTACCGGCACGCGTTCGTGTGATCACTACTGCGTGATGCACGTTAAAAACCCCAGGTTAGCGGTTGACCGCACTGGCCAAATTTCTCATCTACAGCTAAGAGACCGATTACCCGTTGAGGCGCATCTCCATCAAGGCTGTATAAACATAAAGAGCAAGCCATTTTTTTTACATCGTTTTCTTTTCCATCGATCCTAGTTTGAGGCAAATTTCAGCGTGATCAATCGTTTTTTTTTTTTTTTGACGATGGAATATTTTGTGAAGATGTAAGTCATACTTACATATTCAAGTCACCACATCTCGCGCATGTGTTTTGAGCTCCTTGATCAACCGGAAATATCTATGAAACGTTCCTTCAATGGGTGCGGTTATGAATCGCAGCTCTCAAGTATGCGTCTACTTTGCCACGGGCTAAACCAAAGACCTTCGACAGCTGAAATTCGGTGATTGCGCGGGCGGAGCCTTGCAGCCCCGTAAAACCTACACCCGAGGGGCTAGGCTTGGTGAGCGCCAAAAAATGGGGCAGATTACGCGATAGGAGCTGGAGCTACCTGTAAGTCACGAGGTCGCTGCTGCCGCACCCATCGCCCGTCGCTCAGAATGGAGATTTTCTCGGCTTATCCTCTCAGAAGAAGCCGGCGCAAAAGGGGACCTTTCCCCTCGCCTCGTCGTGCTACAATAAAAGGAAGAAAGAGGGCGAGGAGGACTTTCCGCCAGGCGGAAGAATATTTCTGCTGGTCCTCCTTTAAGGATAGTAGTGAGGGAGAGGGATGACTTGTAAGAGCTTCCTATTTTTGTTTTTCCTCCGTTTCTTTTTTTTTTCTGTTCTTTGCTTCTTTCCTTGTGCTATTCTCCTTATCACACTCTGAAAAGTCAATCTAGACGTTGAAGAGAAGAACAAAGTAGTTGAATACACGAGAGTTGTAAGTTCAGCGCGTGTGCTTGTCTTCCTGGGTATCTGGTGTGCGAATGTTTTTCTTAACTGTCACCAGAGAATATGGTTCATCAACTCGCCCAAGCATCCATTCTATCATTTCTGCAACATTAAAATGACCCTGAAAGTGCGAGCACCTACAGGGTGTATTCACGCAAGTCTTGCAAGTGTTGAGTTGTAGGTACAGTGCCCTGGTTGTGTCCATGTGCGATATATGACCAAATACCACAAGGACTAACACTGCAAACTTCTCCGAAAACCAATGGGCGCGGCGGCGAGCGGTAAAAGTGGTGGTGTTCACCACACTCGCCGTTTGTTTGTGTTTGTGTGTTGCTACTAACAAGCGCACCAGTGGGAAGGCTTCAGCCATTATTGGGAACACTAAATAAACATATACAAAATACAGATACAATACAGCAATACTGGATGCAATTAGTGACGCGCTTCTGTTGGGGTTCTGGGGATATTTTTACAGCGTGTAGTTGGTGAGCCATTTCAAAGTTGCGATGAGTTGCTCGCTGTAGGTGAGCAATTTAGCCAGTGCAGTATGACTGCAAGCCTGGAATCTACAACCTGCACCACGCAGTAGTGATACGCATGCCAGTACGATGCTTTCTAGATCGAAATGGGCAGGGGTTCGGACTCAACCCAGGATCCCAGGGTTCTGCAGCGCAAGCTTTCGTTCCGCGTGCTCCAAATGGTGTGCGCTTGCCCAGTCGGCCACCGACCCCCAACGCAAGGCAACGCGATGCACTTCTGTTGTAAACTCAGCATTCCGCTTACGAATGAAATGCGCAGATTCCCTAAAGACTTTCATTCCACGTGAGTGGCAACAGAATTGCAAAATGCCGGCCCGTAAATGCAGTCTGTGTCAAAAACAATCCTAGCAGCAATAAGTTGCTATTATATTGCTAACCTTGCCATGAACAGCCTTGGCAGTCTTTCATGAAGCCAGGACTTCAGCAGGGGAGACTGCCATTTTGTGTCGTCTCAGGTCACTCATATCAGGATGGCAAAGTGAATGCCAACATCTAATTGGGAAAGGCTGCAGTAAGTACAAAGATGAAAACACAGATTAGAATATATGATAAAAAATATCATAGACCAACTTGAAAAAGTGCACAAAAAGACAAGGACAAAAATATAGAAACATATAGGACGCAGACTGGTGTACATTCGGAACTCGATTGATTGTACACAAAAGAAAATAAGAGGATGAGAGAAATCAGAAAGGCTTTACTCGGAGAATGTGAGCTTCAGGAACCGGGATGTGAGGCAAAGATGTCAGGTATATTGTTTTACAGACACTCTAGAACTAGCAACAGCCTTTCCACGTAGCAAAGTGGTGAGTTCGTCCTGATTGAATATCTTGAAAAATAGTACCCTAAAAACAAGGAATAAAGGCTAGGAATACATACACTACATACGAGTGCAGACTCTCAACAAACATACATTAGAAAAGAAAAAAAAAAGAATGCGTTAAGAGCTTTAACAAAAGTTCGAACAAGTCCAAGTGGGCCGTGCTAATTCACCCATATGCATAATACTGTAAAAACAATCTCCTCGGCAGCTCAGGTAACCGACGGATGTGCGGACACCATTGGTTGCCCCATACTACGAATAAGAAAGGCCTAAAATAATTATCTTCTATGTTTTTATAGTATCTGCTAATTATTGACGTTTTTCCTAAGGATGACATACACGAGTAGTGTAAACAGTGCATAGGTATGTGACAATCCATCGTAGATTTTAGAGATAGATTGAGCTCTCTTTATGTACTAGCCATCTATCTGTTACCTTCACTAACAGAAAAATTATGTTTTTTTTTTTGTTTTAGTCGGCTCTTGCTAACAGGTAAATCAGTGCGTTCCACTTGGGCCTGTGCTCGAGCCCTTCCGCGTTAATATTTCTCCCTTCTCTGATTTATACGAGTTCAGTTTGCGCTTGCATGAGGTCTATCTCTTACTTTCCCAGTCTCCTTGATTTTTTTGCGAACTATTTTTCAAGATGTTCCATTAGTACCAGCTCACCACCTTACTAGAACCGTGCAACAACTAAAAACAATTACAACTTGCACCATTCGCTAAAGGCAATACCAAACGAAAAAACAGGGATTTGGTGAGGTATGTCTAACACTATATACTTGCACTGAAAAAAATACAGATACCAAAAACTGGCGAGACACTACCTTAATTCAGGACATGCTTGTAAATTTCCCTAGAAGCTTGTATTTAATACTTGATAGCCTCTAAAAACAGCAGTAGGAAAAGAATAAATGCTTCACCATTTAAAGCTACCTGAGTGTTTCTGCAGCTGTAAAATTCGTTGCACGTGCGTTGGATCCTAAAAAAACACGTGTACAGCGAATGATATTTAGAGCTCGACATTTCGCGAGGAATAAGTGCTGGCGTCAAAAATTATTTCGCGGGCACAAATTTTTGCGATCGGAAGTGGTATGCTATGCATTAATAACCATGGGGTGAATCCATTGCGGCAACAATTTTTGGCAATTCTTTTCTGATTACAAATCGCGAAAATGAAATCTTTTGGAGACGACTGGGCGGTGGAAGCCACGGGCTTGCTCGATCAATCAATCGCTGCTTTTTGTCGGGTCCAGCTCTCCGCATGCAATGGCGTCGGCGATGGAGGGGCACCGCACCGCGCGCTTCCAGACATTCTATTGTCGGTTACAAGTCAAGAAGGTAGGAGAAGCTCCACCCACAAGCGTGATGCGCCCGTTTCAAATCTCTCCGCAATCGAAAGAAAAGTTCACTGGAAACGCTCTTTGTTCCGCTTCAATGAATTCCAACTTGTCTCCGATCCCACTTTTTCAGACAGCGACCCCTTTGTATTCATCAGAGAGGGAGCCGGGCCCCTGAAAGCAGCCTTTGTATCCATCGGGGGGAAGCTAATCCCCGAAAGTCGTATTTGTTTCCGTCGGTGGGGGAGAACTCTAATCTCCCTCTCGTGCCTTCCACAATGCTAAGTCAAAGTCGAAAGATAAAGCAAATATATACAGAAAGGCAAGCCCTTCCTCGCGCGTTGGCCGCGACGTCACGGAAACGGTGGGACGTTATTGGATGCGGAGGTGGCGGAGGGATATCTGATTCCCTTTGAGGGGCATTTGCCGCTACCTTCTTGACCTGTAACTGACTATAGTTTACCAATAAACAATACGACAGAGGGAGGCCTTTAGGGAGGCAATCCTCCCCCATCCGCTTTGACCCCCACCCCCGCACCCCCCGTCTCCCAAAGAGTTCCGCCGCTACTGATGAACCTTGAGCGAGTACAGTCTCTGCATCGGAGAAAAAAGAAGAAAAACAGCCTCGCATAACACCATTCACGCACAATTAATAATACTGGTAAAAGCAAGCGATCTACAGACAATAACAAGCTTTCTGAACGCAGGAAATAAGCTAGCCCTAACGAACAAAGAAACAAACTTACTTCGGTTCCCGTACCATGATCTTGGCTGTTGAGCCGATTTGACGAAGTTCCACTTCTCACAGTCGCTTCCGTCTTTTTCGGACACGTTTGAAACTAAGGCAAACTCCACGCATCACGACTAATCGGGAAATTTAACCGTTATCCGGTCGTGAACGCAGGCATTCAAACGCACAGGGCCGATACGGCCAGAGGAGGAGTGCACCTTCCTATACCGCCCATGGAACGCAAATTGGAAAACCCTGGGAGGCAGCAGTGCCATTGGAATCCCCTGGTATCTGGTGGCTGTACTAAAATCAACATGGCGGCACAGCGAAACCAAAACCGAAATTGCACAGCAGCGCCATTGTGTTTGGAGGGATGGGCGGTAGCTTGCGCCACCTAGAGTTAAAAATATATATGATGTAGCTTTTTTTTTTTTTCCGGTTTGCGCGTTGCTTTGCTAGGCTTCTGCTGCTTTGCGGCTGGTTTTCGCATTTCAATGCTGGTTAATGTGCGTTGTCACGCACACAAGCCAGCACTGAAAAGCGAGACCAGCAGCAAAGCAGCAGAAACACAAAAAATATGCAATGCTTGTCCTTTTGCGTTTATTTTTATTCAAGAGACAGTAGAAAATACAGACAAAATTTCTCACTGTTTTGCACACGAGAAACAAAGAAATGAACAACAAAACGGAATAAAACGTTAAGGTTACGTGCGACGAAGGTGATGGTATGCGTCCTTGCAAATTTGATTATATAAGTAAGCATATAAGTAAAGACCGACGACGGTGTCTTAATTGCAACTGAAGGAAACTAAGCAATGAGTACCAAGAAAAACAGCTCAGCTCTTTGGTATTGAGTCTTCATCGAGAACCTGCCCATCCGTTTTTAATATTATCACTTAAATTTAGGAGTGAGTCACTGCTAAACGAAACGGGAAACCAGAGCGGATCGCTCTATCGCTCATCCTCAGTTAATCGAAAAATACTTAGGCTCATATTTTCACTCCTCGCAAACAGACGCGTGAATCGCTGACAACAGTGCCAAATAAACAGCTCACAGCAAAAAGTTTGCCATCTTTTAAAGTGAGCATATGTGCTCGATCTTGATATGAAAAAGTCTACACAGAAGTCTCCAGTAATTTGACAATGACATATTTCTCGCGGCGAGTGAAGAGCAATCCTGAACAATGATAGGATTTGGTTTTGTGATTGGAAACCATCGTAGCTATTGCCAAAATCAAACAATTAATACTCACTACCACTGCGCCAGTTAGGTTTTGTTGCAAACATCTAATCAGAAACTTAAGCAAGAGAATACCAAAAGAGCGTACCGCACGTCCATTCGAACTGGAAACGATTGATATCCCGGCTTTCGGCAGTCATTGTTTCCCCACTTGGCATATCAGGTGGTGTGTTGATGACGACAATCCATGCTTGACCTCATTACACCAACAGGTTCCCACGAAAAAGAAAAGATAGCCGCGCGCGCACGAACGCGGGACGAATCTCGCGCCGCGACGCACTCCCAGAAGCGAAACAACCCGCCGGCTCGCGTCCCTCGCGCGTTCTAACGGTCCACCGACTTCCCGGCGCCAGCGGCCAGCGCATGTCGAGGCGCGAGGCGCCGGTTCGGAGAGAAAGAAAGCGCGCCCAGACACGTTGAAAGAGTGAAAGAGAAAGTTACGATAACAAGCTTCAAACCCATTCACACCTTCAAAACAACTTCACTTTTATTTCGCATCATTAAATATATGAATCAATTTTATTTAAAATGAAATAACAAGTGCCAACAGCCGCTGGGAGCGCGGCAATCGGAAGCAGTTCGCCGGACCGGACAAACGTCATAAGTATACGCGGCGGGACGGAAGTAGCCGAGAGCTTCACCCCACTGGCCAGGCCAGAGATACGGCCGGCAAACCAGGGGGGGGGGGGGGGGGGGGGGGGGGGAAGGAAGGTGCCGCCGCTTCCCATGCAACCTCCTCAGAATTTACGGCGCTCCGTGGGGGCCGCCATATTAAAACTTGATACCAGTGTTGCTGCATCTCTAGGTCATCTTTAACTCATAGCTGACGGAGAAAATCTGGCCACAACGCAACGCCGATGTACGCTGGGAGCTAGAGCCGGTTTGCTTTCGTTGTTTTTGTTTGGTCGGAGAAATTCTAGCAACAACGCGCGTTCAACCCGGCATCGGTATTGTTTTGGTGTGACGGGACGGACGGGACGCTAGTAGCTCCGTGGTTTGCGAGCACATAGAGCGAAGACGTGACCGGAGAAGTGCCCCTGTGATGTTCCCGGAAGACAGAAAGTATCATTCGTAATCGTCGTGTGTGCTTTGAAAGCGAAGGGAATCACAGGGTCCACGAGTGCGCAACCACAAGCCAAAGTTCACGACAGCGCTGCGTTGACTTCGGCGATCTCGTTTTGTTTGGTGCAACACGGCGATGCGACAAAGAGCTGAAACGTTCGTAATGTGTGGTGCGGTGCTTTGTATTCCGGGTCTGTTTGAACCGCGCTTTTAACACGGAGCGCAAATTGTTTGTTGCGGGGTGGAGGTTCAGCGGGTACAGTCCCGTCGTCGTCAGCTGATCCGGTCCAGCTGGTCCGGGAGGACGCAGGGAGCGTTTTTAAAAGTAAATCTTCCTTCGTTCCGTTTCAAACTGTGGAAGATTCCCGACGCATACCGTGAGTAAAAAGCTGCGGGCGTTTTCAACAAAATTACGTCGTTTTATGGACTCCTGATTGTTGTCCTAAATCTGCCGTTTTTATGCTTCGTGCTGGACTGCGTTTGCAGAGCGACCCGTTTGCACAGCGATGTACATCGCTCGAGTAGATGATTCGGTCCTGCAAGCGACCAATTCTACAGAATTTCAAGGAAATTTAAGTCACCACCGATATTTTCCTGTAAATCTCGTGCGAGTTTGTTGCGCTCATCATGCGGTGTGAATAAATTAGGGCAACATTTTCTACCTGCCCACAGATGCATGAACTGAGATTATTTTTTTACGTGGTGAACATAGCGAGTGCTTTTTCTTTATTCTGGGAAGAGGTGTTTATTGAATTTATTATGGTACAATCACTTAAGAAAGCTTGCTCGCTCTCCCCAATTTCTTAACTCTTAACTTTCTCTTTTCTCTCCGGCATTACCCCCAGTTTCAAGTTGCAGTTTCAGTGGACATACTACTATACTTCGTTTCACCTTATGTTGTACCGCAGACAAGGCTAGAAGCGCGAGCTCATAGCGTTGGGAGCTACTCTTAACGCACGAGAGCTTGTGCCGCCGAGATGTGCCCTGAGCAAGGAGCTCGCGCTTGTAGCTTTTCCTGCGGTACAATTATAAGATGAAACAGAGTACTGGGAAGTCAGGACGGTGCAGATTCCGTGTTTTGCGCATTTCGCAAGGCTACTGGGCAAGTGCTTTTGCGGGGTATGCAGAATATGCAAACAATTTTGTTATGCCCATCCTTTGCATCTCTCCAGCAAAACGAATAAGATGATCTACAAAGGTGCAATCACAAGATTTACGATAACACTGCGTTTGTTTCGGTGGTCCGTTTAGCTGTATTTTACCCTGCTCTCTGCAACACCGTGCCATGACAAAGAGCTGGCACGTTCAGGGTTTCTGCTGGGCTACCGGTTGACAGAAGCCCGCATCGGCACCGAGTCTTGGGCTGTTGATGTTCAAGGCTTGCATCCGCGGCTTGTCGCCAGCTGATCCGGCTGCTCGACGGTGAGGAAGTGGCGAGAGTGACGTTTGAAGTAAATGTAAATCCTCGTTCTCCAGTTATCGGCTGTAAAAGTGGAAAATGTCCAATGTGTACTGAGGCCGGGACCTACAAGCATTTCGCCTTGCTTCTGTAATGAGGTCATTGGAGCGTGCTTTGGCTACATGTGCGCACTTGTAATCATGGACAGAAAGTTTGCTCGGGGCGTGGAACCTCTACAGTGTTCTCAACTCTCGGATGTGAGCACAGTCTGCGAAGTGGGAGAAATTGCTGTCAAGCTTAGTTTTTGATGTCGCCAGAGTTTCAATTTCTTTTTTTTTGTAAATGCACCCCTGTTACTAGCTTTTCAGCAGTGTAGCAAAGTTGTGCATAAAAATGTTGGCATTCAGGCAGCTTTATAACAAATTTAATACATGTTTAGATCATCTCTGGTATATAGATATATACATGCATATTCACATATTTATAAAAAAATAGATATCTACAGCACATTTGCAACACGTGTACCTATTCAGAGCGTATTCACAAGATATATGCATTTTTTACAGCGTAGACATATACACAGCACATTTGCAACATATATACATGTTAACTGGGTCTACTGGTTCCTGAACAAGATTTGTTTTGTCAAAAGCGACCTTATGTAGGGTCCTCTGGTCTGCTCACTGATACGCCTGGTCAAGTCACTTAAACGCATCACAGCATACTCCCTCAAGATCACCTTTATGAGGGCAATGACATGCTCTGGGTCATTTCTGAAGTGCGGCATGTCTGAAAGGCTCGTCTCATGTTTATCGGTAAAATACTGAAATGCCTCCAGAGGGAGATGCTGAACGCTTACCTTCTGTGGAACATTGACATCTAGTCGGAATACAAACTCCGCACAATTGACTAGGTGATTAACAAAAGTAGATGGCATAACGAGGTCTTCTTTAAGATAGACCACCACGCTTGTTGCATCATTTTGCATTAAAAGGTCCAAGCACATTGAGCCTGTGATTCGTCTTGCCACTACTTTTATCACAGATGCTCCGATAAACTTCACTGCCTCGGCACTGAACTTTGATAGGCCATAAGGTACCCCATAGTCATGGTCTGGAATAACTAATTCCAGGGGATTAGAACTTCCAGGTTCCGCATCCTCCTCCGTCGTCCTCGGCGTTCCCTGATGCCGCAGGGTGGAGATTCCCTCCATGTCTGGGGTGACATTAGCAGTCGCTGGAACTTGAACGTCAGCATTAACAAGCAAGCTGCGGTACGCATAGCGGAACTGGGCGGCTGAAGGGTTGTTATTCCAGCCACCTCGTTGCCGGACGCAGCTGAAAAACAGCTCCAGGTGGTCCTGGCTCAGGCGATATGTGCCGATGTACCTGAGAGAGGGAACATGTTTTGTTACAGATTATGTTTCAGAAGGAAGAACATAAGCAGTTACTGAATGAAAAGTTTCGAAGTTGCAAACTTTTTAGGGCAACCACGATATTTATGCTTGTTGAATTTTCAAAATTACCTGCACTTGTCTCCTTCAAAGAGTCTCTTCGCTAAGTCCGCAACGCTCTTTAGGGTGAAGGCAAGGCTGATGATGGACATCCGTCTTCCATCCTGGGCGACAAGCCTTCCTGCTGGAAGCCTTAGGGACATCAAGCGGGATGAAAGGGACAGCATCTTTTGCCGCTGTTCTCCAAAAGTGTCCTTGCAAAGTGATGCCTTGGGCCCCTTAGACGTATTGCTGTGGGAGTTCAGTAGGTCAAATGCTCTGGAAAGATGTGTGTTCATTTTAGTTAAATACTTATATGGTGGTTCCTAGCACTTACTGATTCACATCTTCTATGAACTCTGAAGTGCCCTCGCTTCCTCGAAAGTCTTTCAGGTCCGGCCGTCGAGCGATGTCAATGCTCTGGCTGACTGACGAGCTGAAGGTCTGCGCTGCTAATCGAACCTTCATTATTTTCGGTAGTACTCCACATGAGCTCTCCGGAGCTTGTTGCCCAGTCGGATGCCCTCTGTCTGCTGGAGCTCTTGAAGTTGCTCAATGAACCTCCAGTGTACAGCCTGTAATGTTTCATGTTCATTTAATATACACATGTGCTTCATTGATCCACCTACTTCCTTACCCCATACTATGCACTCTCCAGTGTCTTCTTGTCGCCAAACAAGTTCCGCAAGAGCTTTAGGCCATGTGCTGCTTCAAATATAAGTGAAATTTCACGATCAGCTGCTTTTGGGTGTGGAAATGAGGTCTTGAAGTTTTCGGCGCTGTCCTCATGAATGCGACAGCCTAGCAGCTTGCCCATCATGACGTCAGATGCTAGGCCATCACACACAACTGCAACTACTTCTAGGTCATACTCTTCGAGCATTGTTATTGCTTCCACTATTATGTTTTTTAGGATGCTCCCAGTCAGTCCATTGTTGAGAAAATAACCGATTGGTATCTTCCAGGCTGCCACAAGCCCAACAGCCATCAGAACAAGGGCATCGCCTGCAAGGGGTGCATTGTCTGTTTCAAGTGGGCTTTGGGAGCGCCCAAAGTCAACGTATCCAGTTAAGCGCCCACTATTTATGTCGATGTCAGACTTTTTCCTGATGCTCATCCCGTCCGTCATAACACTGCAGAGCCTCTCCCGCTGGGGCTTGCCACGGAGGGTCGTCTTTAGGTGTTCAAATGACTCGTTTGTGAACCCTGGCCATGCATCGACAACCTTCAACCAGGAGCGAAGCGTCTTGACAGTTGGCATGGGAAAAATTCCCGCGACGTAGGCATAAGCTCTGGGGGAGTGGAAATACAGAGTTACTGCGAATTTACGCATTTTCTGTCCATACCGCCTTCCGGAGACCTGCCTCTGCTGATTTGAGTTCCACGATTTCAGCAGCTCTTCTGGGAGTTCTCCAAAAGACTCCAGGTCCTTCTCAGCATCCTCCGTGAGGAGGTGCTTGTTCTTCATGTCAGATATTAAGCTCTGGAGTTTTATAACTTTCGCGCAGCTTCTTTTTACCTTTTTTCTGGCAGCGTACAGCCTCCGTTTTGTTGCTGTTAGTCTAATTCTTGCGGTCTTGATTGTACTTCTTGGAGTTCCGAGACTCCCATAGGTGTGGTCAGTCTTGACTGACTCACTCCTGATACTTGCAGGCGTTCCATCCTGTGAGAAAACAGAAACTTGGTTTTATGGTTTACTTCCTATACTATATTTATTCACTTACAGAGCGACGTCTTTTCCTTGGAGCCTCATCATCTGAGTATTGCAGAGTTGCAATTCCTTCATTTCCTGGAGAGCATGAAGAGCTGCCTACGTCCTGAAACAAAAATGTAAAAAAAATGTATGGCTAAGTGCAAAGCACTTGTATTGTTACGTCTAACATTGTTAATACCCGGAGGAATGTTCCAGAGGACGGTGGGGGGGGGGGGGGGGCGGGGAGATTCACGGACATAAAAGATTGTGGGAGAGGGGTTACCTGGACACGAAAGGTCTTGGGAGGGGGGGTGGGGGTTAGGGGGTTATGGCAAATGGCTTGAGAGGGGGGTACCCGAACACGAAAAATAGTGGAGGATCCTGAGCTGGGGGGGGTGCCCTGGGGAGGGAAGGGTGTGGTGAACGCCCTTGGGAAGGAGAATGGGGGTGCCCAGACACAAAAGATTGTGAGAGGGGGGCACTTGGGGAGGAGGGTATGGTGAATGTCTTGGGGGGAGGAGGCCAGGGGGGGTACCCGGACACGAATGGTCGGGCGGAAGGGGGGTGAGGCTTTACTCAGTCACTCAGGCTTCACGCAACAGTCATTCTCATTCACCCAAATGCTAGCCTATAAACATTACACATTAATAGGGTAACAGTCAGAAAACCCACTTGACACTCTTGTTTAGACGGACGATCACACGGAAAAGTGTTCTTCTAGCCTCACCTGTTCAGCAGCTTCAGAAAGCCTCCAGGTTCGCCGTCCTGGCATGCTTTGCTCCTCATCAGATGACACAAAAACCTGCATGGTGAATTCATGTTTAAATATAATAATCTAATATCAGCATCTCTACACCGCACCTCTTGATCTTTCTTTCGGCGAGTGCGCTTCATTGATCTTGATGGGAGAGGGGTACCCTATTTAGAACGAAATGTACACATCAATACAAGTCAAACAAAATGTTTTACCTAAATTTTATAATGCACAGTTTCCTAATTATATTTAATTTCCAGCTGTGCGAAATGCACTTCTGTTTCAAACACATGTATTAGCAATTTCTGCCGTACCTGCAAAGTCTCCTTTTGGTATGTTGTCTTCGTTGAAGAGTGTGAGGGGCCAGGATCGCCGTCTGTGAACTATTGTATGACAGATTAACTGAATCAGTCCTATTCACTCTTTTAAGTTAAGAGCCAGAAATATTTCTATTACCTCCCCAGCTGCTCTTCGAAACGGCATGTCCCCCTGGAATTAAAAGAAACCAACATTGCTTTTAGGCTGCTTCAAGGGTCTACTTTTAAGGTCGCAGCTGATATATTTTCTACATTACCTGCGGCGTTCTTCTCGCGGACGGTGTTACTGTCCGAGACCGTGGGTAGTTCATGTCTCCAACACCTGGAGACTATCATGAGATGGGTTACGAGCGAGGTTGACCTAATCGCAACGTACCTGTCGTGTCTTACCTGTTGTGTCTTTTTCGGGGACGGTGATACAGTCCACGACCGAAGGTGGCTGGTCTCTCCACCACTTGTGGACTATCGTTGGACGGGTTATGTGTCAGGTCGGCTATCTAGACTTGACTTGGAATGTATTTGCCTTACCTGTCGTGTCTCTCTCGAAGACGGAGTTAGTCTCCAAGACCAAGGGTGGCTGGTCTCTCGACCACTTGGAGACTATTGTTGGATAGGTTACATGTCAGGTCGACTCTGCAGAGCTGGCTCTCAATCCCTTTGCCTTACCTGTCGAGTCTCTCTTGGGGTTGGTGTGACTGTCCGAGACCGAGGATGGCTGGTCTCTCGACCGCTTGGAGACTATCGTTGGATGGGTTGCGCGTCAGGTCGACTACCCAGACCTGACTCACAATGTGCTTGCCTTACCTGTCCTGTCTCTCTCAAAGTCGGTGCAACTGTCCGAGATCGAGGGTGGCTGATCTCTCCATCACCTGGAGACTGTCATGAGTGGGGTTACGAGCGGGGTTGGCCTACTCGCAATGTGTATGCCTTACCTGTCGTGTCTTTTTCGGGGACGGTGTTACAGTCCACGACCGAAGGTGGCTGGTCTCTCCACCACTTGTGGACTATCGTTAGATGGGTTATGTGTCAGGTCGGCTATCTAGACCTGACTTGGAATGTATTTGCCTTACCTGTCGTGTCTCTCTCGAAGACGGAGTTAGTCTCCAAGACCAAGGGTGGCTGGTTTCTCGACCACTTGGAGACTATTGTTGGATAGGTTACATGTCAGGTCGACTCTCCAGAGCTGGCTCTCAATCCCTTTGCCTTACCTGTCGAGTCTCTCTTGGGGTTGGTGTGACTGTCCGAGACCGAGGGTGGCTGGTCTCTCGACCGCTTGGAGACTATCGTTGGATGGGTTGCGCGTCAGGTCGACTACCCAGACCTGACTGACAATGTGCTTGCCTTACCTGTCCTGTCTCTCTCAAAGTCGGTGCAACTGTCCGAGATCGAGGGTGTCTGATCTTTCCATCACCTGGAGACTGTCATGAGTGGGGTTACGAGCGGGGTTGGCCTACTCGCAATGTGTATGCCTTACCTGTCGTGTCTTTTTCGGGGACGGTGTTACAGTCCACGACCGAAGGCGGTTGGTCTCTCCACCACTTGTGGACTATCGTTGGATGGGTTACAGGTCAGGTCGACTCTCCAGACCTGGCTCTCAATCCGTTTGCCTTAGCTGTCGAGTCTCTCTTGGGGTCGGTGTGACCGTCCAAGACCAAGGGTGGCTGGTCTTTCGACCTCTTGGAGACTATTGTTGGATAGGTTGTGTGTCAGGTCGACTACCCAGACCTGACTTACAATTTGTTTGCCTTACCTGTTGTGTCTCTTTCAAAATCGGTGTAACCATTCGAGAACGAAGGTGGCTGGTCTCTCCATCACCTGGAGACTGTCACGAGTAGGGTTACGAGCAGGGTTGGCCTACTTGCAATGTGTATGCCTTACCTGCCGTGTCTTTCTTGGGGAAGGAGTTAGAGACCAAGACCGAGAATGGCTGGTCTCTCGACAACTTGGAGACTATATTGTTGGATAGGTTGCGTGTCAGGTCAACTACCCAGACCCGACTTGCAATTAGTTTGCCTTACCTGCCGGGTCTCTCTGAAGGTCCGTGTACCTGTCCGAGAACGTGGGTGGCTGGTCTCTCGACCGCTTGGAGACTGTCATTGAATGGGTTATGTGTGAGGCGGAGCACCGACATCTTACCCTTAATTCGTTTGCCTTACCTGTTGAGTCTTTGTTTGACATGGCGTCCAAGGGAGGCTGTGCTCTTCTGTTGGTGACTGTTTTTAGAAGAATTTTGTGAGTTAACATTTTTCTTACTAAAGTCGGATAGAATTTAATCTTGAGTTGCTCACCTGATCACTGGGCTGGTGCGAAGCAAAGATTGTTGGCACGGCATCTGGCTTTAAGAAACTTTTATTCTGTGATGCGTAAAAACAATATGGTTCAAAGTGATCTGAGCATATCTTGTGGCGCAGGTCAAGATACGATAACTCTTTCTTTATGGCTGTAAGCCAACTTCGAAGGAGCTCGGGGTTCTTGAAGGGAAACCTGCACCAGTAAATTTGTTTTCGTGCTACATCGGGGTCAGTGGGTGGCGCTCGTTCTGCCGCCTACCACTCCAGCTGGGTATACCCATCTCTATGATGTCCCAGCCACCACAAAATCTATTAGCGGATGGACTAGAAACCACAGCACACTGCTGCGTGTGCACCGAGCGCTTAAAAGATGTACTAAAAAAAAACCTGAAAAGAAAAAAAAAAGCTTTTTTTAACAATCTGATTGGGAGGCGCGTGTCAAAACACTTAATTTTATGCGAAAAAAATTTTTTTTTTAGAACAATACTGTTGGCGTGAAACGCGATTTAGTCGGCAGTCCCCTCCTTTCCACTTGTTTTCTCTCTCAGCATTTCCCGCACTTGGAGGAGAGGTGGATCTGCCTCGCCTTCACGTTGAGGTGGAAAGAGGGAATGCCTGAGATGGGGGGTCATTCCGGAATGACCCGTGACTTCAGGGACTTTGCGCGCAGAATTTCAAACAAAATCTCTCGCAGTCAATATTGCTCTAAAAATTTATCTTCGCGTAATATTTATTTTTTGACACAAGTGCCCCTACCAGACTTTTAGAAATTTTTTTTTCTTTTTGAGAGTTCCTTTAAATACAACGTGCAGTATTTCAGCGCTTCAACCCCCCCCCCCCCCCCCCCCCCCCCCCCCGCTTTTACGTGTGTCCGGTGTCCGCCTCAAAAATATTCCAGGGAAGATGTCTGCTACACAGATGCATTTTGTTCCGAGCGGCTTATATTTCATGACGAGTTTAATGTTCACAACTATAAAACAACCACGAAGCGGTTATCACGATAGTATACTCGAATAAGTGGTTTTGTTTCGCGGCACCAGTCCTGGTTTCGCGAATGTAAAACAATCGCGAAAAATATAACACGCACATACATCACTCTCACACGGGGCCCAACGCGCAATCTGCATCCGACTCCAAAAGTTCGCTTCCCCGACGTATTTCAAAGCGGCGTTCTGGCAAATTCACTAAATATCGATCCCGCGAACAAAACGTCGTTTACAGTATTCCGGTGCCGAAATAGGGCCGTGAGTATTCTTCAAAATAGTGGCAAGTACGATTTAATTAAGTAATAAGCGTAATGTAATTACTCTCTGTTTAGTTTCTGCTCCGAAGACGCCGCATGAGTGCTCGGATGCTGGAAGGCAGCAAGTGCGAATAGGGAAAAAAGGGGGAAAAAAGAGAAGGAAAACGGCTACTTACAAGTGAAATGAAACCCTACAACCTTTTGACCATTTCTTTCCACATGAGAAGCATGAAGTGGGCATCGTCGCATCTCGAAACTAAACGCGGTCGCTCAATTACTTACTTTCGCTTGCACCGCGCTATCAGATTCATCCAAGCGCGCAGACGCGTGATCGCTCACGGAGATCACGGACTCCAAAACCGAAACCAGATCGGCGAGATCAGACTTGTAAGTAATCCGTTACAAGTAACGAAATTACTTGTAATCCTTTACATTTATCAGTAATTTTGTAACGGAATAATTACATATTTTCTAGAGTAATTTTAAAGTAATTCCCTTCCATTTTTGACGTAACGGATTCCTGGTAATCCGGTACATTTTTTTGTCAGAACCAACCCCCACCCCCATTCTAAATAAAGTTTTTTTTTTTTTTTTGTGAAGTCGAGCGGCAGTGACACTGTCACGCGAATTGACCAAATGCCTTTTTTTGCAACACCAAGCCCCTGAATCTATTTTTTTTTTTTTTAGACCTTAACATCAATGTCAAAAAATCCAAATGAACAATTCACGAAAAAAAAAAAAAGGGGGGGGGGCAAGTTATTTCCGCTTTTGTTTAGCTTCTTTGTTTTTTCTTTGCGATCGAAGAGGGGGAGAGGAGGACACCATGTGATTGTGCGCCTCTTCGAGAAGCTCGAGGCGACAAGTGCACTGAAAAGAATTAACAATGTCCTTCTCGGATATAGTGACTACGACCATTTTCATAATGTCACAACAGGAGACAACACTCCGCCTACCCTACCCTTTTTGTGAGTCAGCTTTTGCGAGCATTTAGAAAATGGTAATTGTCTTCCTTTCTTCTTCCTGTTTTGCCCCATCAGGACGCATCTTATCGCAAGCAGATATTTTTTACAAATAAAACATAATGGTGGCTGACGTAGACTTGATATTCTGGGCTTGAGGAGAGAGTGAAATTCGTGAGTGGGGCCATAGCATGACTTACTTAGTACTCTGAGTCTACAATTTGCTGCCCGTGGCATCAGTGGACGTATATCTGGAGAACACCGTAAACTGCAGTCGGTCCGTGCTCCGTGCGTTTTTGAACGGCACCACACGGTGAACGCGCGTTTACATTTCCCTGTTTTAACCGACGTTCTATTTAATTGTTGTTATGAGTGTCCTTTTTCTTTTATTACTTATATTTAGATACTGGAAACTTTTTTTTTTTTTTCACCAACGTCTCAAGTGAGGCTCGAACTGTTCAGAGCAAAATGAAGAAGACTATCGAGCCAAACCTTATTCATTATTTAATTATCATCTTACTGTTACAACTATGTTTTGCTATTGATGACTTCTACAGCTTCGCGATTTAGAGAATGGAGAATTTTAGTAGCTCGGTCCGATGACTCCGATAACGATATCCAATACTTCGCCGCCGTCTTTGCGTATGCATCATATCGTTATCGGATACCGTTATCGCGGGTATCGGAGGTATCAGAAGGATCTACTAAAACTCTCGAATAGCAGGCAACGGCTGCAACGACGAAGCTTTGCTCTACAATCGAGATAATAGTACTTCCCTTGCTTCGCTGAAAAAGTTCAATGCAGAGCATGAAGCATTCGTGAGGAACAATATGGCACATCCATCCAGTGCCTCAGCTCAAATGGTGTTCAGCATAGCAGTCGACATATTGAGTAAGAGATAATGCAAAATGCCGGACGAGACATTCGAGAACCAGCTGTTGGTGAAAATACTCAAGGTCATTTAATGAAACAGGTGGCAATAAAAAGAACTTGAATAACCCTCTTCCCTTTGTTTCTTACTTGAGGACAATAATGTTAAAAGTAACGCCACGAAAGTAACGGATTACTTTTTGGGGTAACGGTCAGTTACTTTCATGGGAGGGTAATTGTAATTGTAATAAATTACAATTTAGCCTTGAGTAATTGTAAATGTAATTCCTTACTATTTTTCAGTAACGTGTACAAGTCTGAGCGAGATAACTGCCTCGCGTACTTCAAAATGACGGAGGTAATAACTTGCCAAAAGCCCGTTTTGAGAGTTTCGAACCAAGTAAACAAGACAAATATAATTAAACTTCGTTGTTTGTATGCAAGAGGACTTACGTAACACAACAACACATTCTCTTTCAAGACCGGAAAAGAAAGTAACACTCAGTTCGCCGTATTTGGCAGCACCTTCTTCGCTGCAAAACCTATGCTGGCAACATACGTGGTTTTAATATGGCCGCGCCCGCTTTGCGCCGCGTTCCCCTTCCCTCCTTCCCCCCCCTGCGGCAAATCGTGCGAAACATAAGGTGTTGATTCGATGAGATTGTTTTCGTATCTTCAAAACGTTTCAAATAAAAGGATAAGCAAACCGCATTATAAAACGCATATAAGACACAGCAATAATAAATTATTGCAGACGTCATTATTGCCATAATATTATTAATAAGTCCTGAACACGTAGAAAATATTAAATACGAAACTAAATACAACAGTTCGAAACGAATTCAGCAGACATATTTTCTTCCAGAAAACGCCCTTGGATAACCGGGCAACACTAGCATAGTTTGCTAACGCAATATCTTGCAGAGCGTGCGGACGTTCGTTCGAATCCCGGAAAACACTCTTTTCTTACTTTTTTTTTTTATTAGTTTTTATTATTTTAAATCTTTTTTTTACCTTTTGTATTAGTTTTTATTACTTTAAATATTTTTTTCTCGCCTACTTGTGTTAGTTTTTATTTTTTCTAATATTTTTTCTCGCCTTTTTGTATTAGTTTTTATTATTTAAAATATCGTTTCGCACCTTCTTGTATTAGTTTTTATATTTTTAAAGATTTTTTTCTCACCTTTCTATATTAGATTTTATTATTTTAAATATTTTCTATATTTTTGCAGTCGTCGGCACCGTTCTTTAGGGTAATAATCACGGAGAAGGTGAAAACAAAAAGTGCGAGCCTAAGTTTGAATTGTTGCAAAGCACAAACCGTGGCCCTCTTGTTTTGCCGGGATAATTCATAACCGTAGGCAAACAGTACAAGTCCTTTCAAAGAAGAAAGAAATGTAATAATAATGAGCATATTGCGAGCAAAATGGCAAAATGTGTAGTGGTAAAACTGCCACAGTAATGCAGCTGAAGTTTGTCTGAAAGCGGCCATCTTCACCCACTGTCGAATCAAAAATACCGTCATTTTAAGGCAGTAATTTAGCTGAGCTCATAACGCTCTACGTATTAAGCACATCTGTTAATATTCTGACTTCTGGAAAGTAGTATTTAATTTGTTCTCGTAGATCAGTGCTATCCCCCGCGTGCCGCCAGGTTTTATTTATACAGGTTGCGCTCCGCAGTTTTACTTTTTTATTAGGCCTAGACACGTTTTTATTCCTGAGATTGAAGTGCAGCACGGATAATTAAACTAGCTTTCAGAAATGGCATCGTTCAACATCGTAACAATTATTTTTTGTAGCGTCAAGGGGTCACATTTACAAACCCGGCAGTGTGAACATCCACAACGCAGTGGTGTTTCTCGCTTTTTTGCGTTAAAAAAATAAGTTTCAATATTCGCGTTCCTCTGGAACGGTATGTCGTATAACATATGTTACCAAAGCGACAGATATCGTTTGGCTATGGGAACATTCGAAATATTTCTGTTAGATAATCGTAACTACCACAGAAAGCAGTTGATTCCTGTCTGAAATAGCATATTTTCGCACTCAATTTCGTAGCGTCATAAGCAATAAACACATCTCTTACTTTTCTAGTCTCTGGAAAGTAATGTTTATTATGGTTTTTGTAACTCAAAGCGCGTGCTCAATCATGCCACGTTTTTTTTTCTTCATTTTTAGGCTCCGTTATACCGTTTTTATTTGTTATCAGGGCCAAACACCTGCGTATACCACCGGACCTTAAGTATAGTACATCAAATTAAACTAGCTTCCTAAAAGAAGTGATGTTCGGCGTTGTAAAATTTATTTTTCGTGACGTAGGCGGTCATATTCTCAAATCCTCTGCAGCTAATTTTCTTCACCGTATTGTTTTTTCTTGCGTTTTCGCGATAAAACACGTCAGCCTTGCCATGCTGGGATAAAATACCCTTGCGTCGGCAGTCATTTAGGAAGGATTGATCAACGCAAACATTTCCACTCGCTATCCATGAGTTGCCACAGTTTGTCACAAACTCAATGACTTGACTTCATAGTGAAAAAGGCAAAGAAAATAAAACGATGCCGGTCAGTAAATGGATCTTCCATGACGGGGCTCGCCAGCTTGAACACCAAAGCGCCGATGGCGGTGCAGTCACTGAACTTCCATGTAAATACTGGCCATCAAAGGATATATTAGCTTTCACTTCACAAAATAATTTTATTTTTGTGATTGTTTTCTGTTCAGATAAATTCTGGATCACGGTTAATATGAAACATACACTTAACGCCAATGTCAAACCTGTCACATTGTTTTTTCTTTCTGTGTTGTCTCAAAATCGTCACTAGAGACGTTTCAGACTAAATGAATACCAGGTTTTCTTTTCCGCCAGCTCTTCATGACAGTCAATTTACCTCGTTTCTTCATACTGGCTACTGCATGTCAGGAACATTGGTGGTTTTGATAGAACCGAATTGGATGGACATCTGAGAATTCTAACTTATTAGTTATTACACTGAAGGCGACACGTATTGCCACACGTAGCGATGTAGGAGTGTGATAGATTTAGAAATAGACTTTTTTTTTTATTATAAGCACGACTACTGATTCTAACCAAGTATCCTTAATCCTAAAGTTAGCTTGAACGGAAATTGTATTACCAGATGCACCACTCGCTGAAAGTAACTCTGTCAAATTGCCACAATATTTCAAGATCCGTCCTCCAAGTCATACCTGAGAAAATTTTTTTTTATTTTTCGGCTAATATTGGTTAAAACCAGTTACCGGTAAATACTTTACGGTTACGCTTACGGTTACGTTTTTTTTTTTTTTTAAATTTTATATAACGATTTTCTTCCTGTTACGGTTACTGAAAATTTTAGTTCCTAAATGGTTATCGGTTTCGGTTACGGTTTAAAACCCTGCTTTGCGGACCTATATTGATAAAAGACCCTGAAGCTGCCTGCATGTGCTAGAAAGCTGTCAAAGATACTGAAATGACACTTTCCGATTGTGTGTACATCTAGCTGTGGCATCGAATTAGTTCTTGCTTTTGTTTGTTTTTATGTGGAGAAAATTATATAAAAAAGGTTATTTGACAGTTATCAAACAATTATTTAAAAAAATAATTAAAAAATAACAAAACGTAGTTTATGCTTAATAATGAACAAGTATTGCAGAGTGCATAAAAATGCTAGACGGAATCAGATGGCGATGACTTGCACAAAAATCGCCGTGATGTCGCCTTTTTGGCGCCGCATATCAGCTGACTGTCTTCTGCGGTCTGAGCTTTGATCGACGCAGCAGCCCGGACGTACAGTACCGGGATGGATTGTTTGCAACTCGATATTTCAACCATACGCTTGAAAGTCTTCGGCATCAGGCGGCTGATCCGATTTTTTTTTGGAAAAAGATATGGCAAAGTATGGTTTGAGCAAAGCGGATATTTTCAGTCTAGACTTTGTCCAATTTCTTTTTTAACCGAATCTGACAAGGAATAATTTGTTCGAACCGCATATTGTGTGTCTGGAATTCCTTCAATTGTACTTTGAACCGGACTCCAAAAATCACGGTTTGTTCGAACCAATTAGGAAAATCACGGTTTGTGTGAACCGGAATTTGACTGTCTGGAATTCCTCCAATTTGACTTTGAAGCGGATTGGGAAAATCACGGTATGTGCGAACTGGAATCTGTCTGTCCGGAATCCCTCCAATTTGACTTTTAACCGGATTAGGAAATTCACGGTTAGAGCGAACCGGAATTTGCCTGTCCGGAATTCCTCCAATTGGACTTTGAACCGGATTAGGAAAATCACGGTATGAGCGAACCGGAATTCGCCTCTCCGGAATTCCTCCAATTTGACTTTGAACCGGATTTGAAAATTCACGGTTTGTGCGACCTGGAAGCCGCCTCTCCGGTGTGACTCCGGTTTGATCTTAGTCCGGATTTCACTTTCCGGACTGATTTCAAACCGTTATTTTTGCTAGGGCAAGAAGAATGTAGGGATTGGTGTTCCACATGCCACACGCGCAGGGCTTCCCCGTATAAAAGGTTCGAAGTAAATAACCAAAATAAAGCGTTGACGAACGCGCATGCAAGATAAAATTTTTTTCAAGGTTTTTGCTTTAGAAAATTTACTACTACTGAGGCCAGCACGTGCGGCGCGTGGAACACCAATCCCTCCATTCTCCTTGATGATTGGGTAATATAGCAATAGGTCTATTAAGTCCCAAAGCTTCGATCTCGTGCCTGTAGCCTTCGCTGCACCGTCAGTTTAAAGGGAAACTCCGCCTCATTCTCGGTTGTTAGCAAACACTGCGACTCTCTTTAGTATCATCTAGAGAGACCGAATGTCAAATATTATAACTTAATACCACCTAAAAGATCACTAAACCGGCCGACAAAAACTGAGATGCGCAAAGTCACCAAAATCCGCTAATTTAGCGGGCGACGTGCGGCGTAGCCAACGTTGTATTTCCGTTGTCGCTGACGTCTGTTGCATACGCAGTTTTTTTCTTGGTATTTTCTTTTCCAGGGAGAGCTTATCAGGCGGCGCTACGGACGCGCTCCACGTCTGAGCAAGCAAAGAAGCAAGACAGAAAAAGAAAAAAAAATGAACGACAACAAGAGAAATAAAAAGAGGGAGAGATCCCTACAAAAAAAAAAAACGGTTTAAAAATAAACCGGAATGAGTCCGGAATTTTAATCAGTCATATGGGCCCCTAAGCAAACCGGATTTCTAGAAACCGTAAATGAACCGGAAATACCCAGTCCGGAAACCCAACCGTAATTGGTCGAAGCGGAAGCTGAACCGTATCTGGCCAATCCGTAGAGCTTCACCGGAGTGGGTCTAACCGTATATTAAACCGTATCAGGCAGCACCTGAATATAATAGAAGTAGTTTATTAGAGTGACACACCTACTGTTTCACCTTCCGATGTGCTGCAGCTGATGCTACAAGCCATCCCTTACAAAAATGTCATATCTAGACTTATAATGAAAATACAGAAATGGATATATTAGGAATTGGGCAGATATGACCACATCTGCCCAATTCCTTATATACCATATATAGACTGCTTTATATTATCCCGTGTTTGGGCCTGGCAAATAGGGTACCCACCTCATATAAAGCAATTTTCATGTGAGGCTCCTTCTAGCATCACATTAAAATTATTGCCATGGGGCAGGTACCATACTTTTAGGTCCAGACATGGGATCATATAATGCATTTCTATGAATATCCACAAAATATACATTTTACTGCTATCCCACACTGCCAAACGTGTGTTTACGTAGATACATCGGCAGAATAGGCCACTGACCAATCTTTAATGGCCTGGTTCGAAATTTGTAATTCCGACAAATATGTATGCTACAAAAATCAAATGCAGGCGATCGCTAGTTAGCAAACATTGTAACATATCATTCGACGTCTGAAAGTCACAGCCCTTTGGCGGGATTGGTTGTCGAGGGAGCAGACAGATATCGTTTGCAAAAAAAGTATTATACATAAAAGCACCGAAATTTCAAACACGCACTTCCGCCGTTCAAGAAAAAATAATAGTAATATCACACTAACAACCATTAAAATAAACTAAAAATGTAATAGCACACAGACTCCTATTAAAATAAAACAAAAGGAAGGCGACAATTAAGCTGTAAACTATACGAAAGTTCCAAAGTTGTTGATCCTTACTCACAGGGTAAAGTTCTGATTCAACTCTCCGGTCGGGCACAGCAGTTTTGACATGGGCTTGCTTGCTATCCCCGTCGTAGAAGTCCTTCCTTGCACCGTGCGATGCTCAAAGTCCCCCAGTCGCTCCTCGCTGGCCTTGTTTTTCCGTTCAGTCCCGAAATCATCCCTTGTGACCAACACGTCGCACACACACACACGCACAGACACCATTGTTCGCCGGAAGCAATACAAGATGAAAAGTTCATTACTGCTCCTTGAACACGACGAGGTCACCACCGTTTCCCGGACTGGAAAATGACGAGGGCATCATATTTTTAACTAAAACTTTATAAAGAAAAAAATTAGTAAATAATGAACACATAAGTGACAGAAACACGGACTAAATCATAAGAAAAAGTGAAACAACGAACACACAAATAAAAAAAGTGTAAAAACACAAAGGACTTACACAGAAAGCCACATTTGTTCAATTAAAAATGACGTTTAAGCCTGATAAAAAAATCTTTTTGCTGCGCTAACCATAACCAATATGGTGTGTAAACTATGCGACTTTGAGCAATGCCGGGATATTTGTGATCTTAATCAAATGTCATTGCGAACTCAAAACGTGTCGCTGCCTGAATAGGTCCTTCATATTACTATTCTTCTGAATTCTGTGTTCATTATTGTGGCTGCTCGGGACCAGGCGGAACTTGGACAGCTTTGTACCCATAGAGAGAAGCACTAGCTTCTCTACATAATCCCACCCCTTCTCCTTGGAGATACCCTCCGTGTATGCTGTAATTGGAAGAAAAAAAACAATAACCAGCAGATATACACATTATTAGCTACATTGTTTTGTAATAATTTTTCTAATTAGGCCCCTCGCCTAGGACAACACACGACCTTTTTTTGGGCGATGTAAAGTTTTGACAAAAAACAATTTGGCCCGCATTTTGCAGAACATACCCTGTAAAACCTTAAAGTGCACCATTACGATTTCGGCATAATTTACATCACCATTGTGCTTCCTATGTGCATGACATTTAAAAGCCAAATCCGCAAACACTTCACAATAATTGATGCGTATTAAGCAGTGTGCTTTATGTGGGGCCTTTAAGTGCAAAGCATCCAAAGTGCGCGTCCGTCTGCATTTGCACAGTATACAGAAGAGGGGAGAATGCGGGCGGACTGCTGTTTTCACTCCTTGCAGCATATAGCTCGAGGATTCTCTAATTTTGCTTATACAAAGCATTTCACCACACAGAACGTACAAACACAAGCTTGGAGATCGCACACGCAGTCTCAAAAAACGATTACATCGCGTTTTTTTTGCAGCATAAAACGTTGTGTATTCATACTCATAACATCAATGGGACTACAAAGGATTGCATTAAAGTTCCCAATTGGGTCTGTTTTATACCGCACAGCCACTGTCTATACACAAAAGTCAAGCAGCTCTACACATACCGCTCAGCACACCACTGCTAGGCTGAATAAGATAAGTGTCACGCTTGCCGAGCTTGAAGTACAGTCGTGATCTTTTACAAAGATGAACAAGCAATCGTCGACTGCTCAGTACTGGGAGCATCATCCAGCAGCTGACTTGCTTTCCTTTTCAAATGCCTTGCGAACCAAGTGTGGTAAGTCGTCAAATAAGGAGAGAACGTCACCACACACAGAACTGAGCCGTTGATACTCGCCTGTTTACCTTCATATGGATCAAGTCTCTGTCTGGCCGAAGTAGCCAGTGCGTGTGCAGCACAAGCGGCTGTATTGAAATCTCAAAAGGATGAAAGTACCGAACAGGCTTGGTGAGGTTCCACATTGCAAGTATGCCCATGCAAATTTCACTTTCTAGAACATAAAAATGCATTTCAAATTGTCACCCAAGACAAGCTGCTTTTACACAGCTGTATATATAAGGCAGCTTACCCATCAACAACTTTTGCACACTGCCATGGACTGAACCTCGGCCTGGTCGATGCTAGCTTCTGTTCGGCGAGGGCTGCACTGAGTAGAAAGGTGAAAAATGTGCCGTAGATTATGTGAAACAAACAAAAAAAAAGCAATCCTAGCGTTCACAATTCGCTAGAGGCACTAACAAATAAAAGTCAGAGGTTGGTCAATTATGTTAACGCAACATACTTCAAAGGCGTGCCATGAGTGCTGGCAAAATATTTGCTGCCTTCAATCTAGATAAGCTTGTAAATGTACATGCCAAATAACAAATAACTTAAAAGCTGAAATATATTTCGATGGAACTACAAAAACTGAAGACTAGCTCTGCAAATATGGTGCCGTCTAGTACACCATAGATGTGTAGAATCGGACTACAGCGTCCCCCTTACAAAGACTGAAGCAAAACAAGTATAGAGTCTGCAGTGTCACCGCAGCAGAAACGATGGTTTTGTGATCTCGTGGAGATAAAAGTTCGGAACAAGTGTGACAGGCTTTGGCGTGACAAATATGCCAATGGCATTATTCTTTTTTGTATATTTTACGGTGACAGTGCAGAGAAACAATCACACAACAGATACTCAGAAAGGCAAGCACACGCGCTAAACTTATAGCTCTTGTGTATTCGACTACTTCATTCTTCTCTTCAACGTCTGGATAGACTTTCCAGGACGTGATAAGCAGAAGAAATAGTGCAAAATACAAGGAAAAAAGCGAAAGACAAGACAAAAGAAGAAAGAAAACCCTTAAACATCATCATTCTCTCTACCGCTATTTTTTAGATAGAAATTGAAGCTCTTTGGTCGACAGTGCTATAGAAGGACTACTTACATACTTGTCCTTCAGATGCTCTATTCTTTGCGCTTTCATTATTTCTCTTGTCAATTGGTCTCAAATCATATCTATTATGGAACAATTTTCAAAATGTGCTATGCAACCACAATCTTGACAGCAGACCAGGGTGTAAGATAGACAGGCGGGGAAACGGCCCACAGAAGCCTACCGCAGCGCCGTGACCGGATTGTGTACTCGTCTGCTTGCGGTTACTCCCCACTTGCGACAGATGCGCTGCGGCGAGAGGAAAAAAATCGGAATTGGATTTGCGTGGAACTCTATGGGGAGAGTGCGCAAAATAAACCGAGAGCACGGCGGTCTTTCATTAAAAATCCACAAAAAATCATCTCCGTCAGTTTAACCGGTCGCCATCGGTCGCCCACCCGGAGTGAGAGTTCGCGGTGCTCCACATAGATGGCGCCACAGAAAAAGAGAAAACCGAGGGGGACACAATGCGGTCACTCATTTGGCTCTCGTTTCCCCACCTGTCTATCTTACACCCTGCAGCAGACTCCCAAATGCTCAGCGATGACTCGGTGGTTAATATAAAAATGTTCCCTTAAACGATCATTCAAACACCTGCCGCCTACATACGTCTTACCACACTACTTATGTAGACCAGACTGGCAGGTGTTTAAATGATCGTTTAAAGGAGCATTTTTATAACACCCATCGAGTTGCCGCTGGACATTTGGGAACCCACTGTCCGGAGTGAGGTTGTGTAGCATATTTTGAAAATTGTTCCGTAATAGTTAAGAGTCGAGACCCATTGCCAAGGGAAATAATGGAAGCGCAAAGAATAGAGCATCTGAAGAACAAGTGTGTAAGTAGTCCTCCTATTGTGTTGTCGACCAAAAAGCTCCAATTTCTATCTTAAGGATACTAGTGAGGGAGTGGGATGACTTGTAAGAGCTTCCTATTTTTGTTTTTCCTCCGTTTCTTTTTTTTTCTGTTCTTTGCTTCTTTCCTTGTATTTTGTGCTATTCTCCTTATCACACTCTGAAAAGTCAATCTAGACGTTGAAGAGAAGAACAAAGTAGCTGAATACACGAGAGTTGTAAGTTCAGCGCGTGTGCTTGTCTTCCGGAGTATCTGGTGTGCGAATGTTTTTCTGAACTGTCACCAGAGAATATGGTTCATCAACTCGCCCAAGCAATCCATTCTATCATTTCTGCAACATTAAAATGACCCTGAAAGTGCGAGCACCTACAGGGTGTATTCACGCAAGTCTTGCAAGTGTTGAGTTGTAGGTACAGTGCCCTGGTTGTGTCCATGTGCGATATATGGCCAAATACCACAAGGACTAACACTGCAAACTTTTCCGAAAACCAATGGGCGCGGCGGCGAGCGGTAAAAGTGGTGGTGTTCACCACACTCGCCGTTTGTTTGTGTTTGTGTGTTGCTACTAACAAGCACACCAGTGGGAAGGCTTCAGCCATTATTGGGAACACTAAATAAACATATACAAAATACAGATACAACACAGCAATACTGGATGCAATTAGTGACGCGCTTCTGTTGGGGTTCTGGGGATATTTTTACAGCGTGTAGTTGGTGAGCCATTTCAAAGTTGCGATGAGTTGCTCGCTGTAGGTGAGCAATTCAGCCAGTGCAGTATGACTGCAAGCCTGGAATCTACAACCGGCACCACGCAGTAGTGATACGCATGCCAGTACGATGCTTTCTAGATCAAAATGGGCAGGGGTTCGGACTCAACCCAGGATCCCATTGTTCTGCAGCGCAAGCTTTCGTTCCGCGTGCTCCAAATGGTGTGCGCTTGCCCAGTCGGCCACCGACCCCCAACGCAAGGCAACGCGATGCACTTCTGTTGTAAACTCAGCATTCCGCTTACGAATGAAATGCGCAGTTTCTCTAAAGACTTTCATTCCACGTGAGTGGCAACAGAATTGCAAAAGGCCGGCCCGTAAATGCAGTCTGTGTCAAAAACAATCCTAGGAGCAATAAGTTGCTAATATATTGCTAACCTTGCCATGAACATCCTTGGCAGTCTTTCATGAAGCCAGGACTTCAGCAGGGGAGACAGCCATTTTGTGTCGTCTCAGGTCACTCATATCAGGATGGCAAAGTGAATGCCAACATCTAATTGGGAAAGGCTGCAGTAAGTACAAAGACGAAAACACAGATTAGAATATATGATAAAAAATATCATAGACCAACTTGAAAAAGTGCACAAAAAGACAAGGACAAAAATATAGAAACACATAGGACGCAGACTGGTCTATATTCGGAACTCGATTGATTGTACACAAAAGAAAATAAGAGGATGAGAGAAATCAGAACGGCTTTACTCGGAGAATGTGAGCTTCAGGAACCGGGATGTGAGGCAAAGATGTCAGGTATAGTGTTTTACAGACACTCTAGAACTAGCAACAGCCTTTCCACGTAGCAAAGTGGTGAGTTCGTCCTGATTGAATATCTTGAAAAATAGTACCCAAAAAACAAGGAATAAAGGCTAGGAATACATACACTACATACGAGTGCAGACTCTCAACAAACATACATTAGAAAAGAAAAAAAAAAAGAATGCGTTAAGAGCTTTAACAAAAGTTCGAACAAGTCCAAGTGGGCCGTGCTAATTCACCCATATGCATAATACTGTAAAAACAATCTCCTCGGCAGCTCAGGTAACCGACGGATGTGCGGACACCATTGGTTGCCCCATACTACGAATAAGAAAGGCCTAAAATAATTATCTTCTATGTTTTTATAGTATCTGCTAATTATTGACGTTTTTCCTAAGGATGACATACACGAGTAGTGTAAACAGTGCATAGGTATGTGACAATCCATCGTAGATTTTAGAGATAGATTGAGCTCTCTTTATGTACTAGCCATCTATCTGTTACCTTCACTAACAGAAATATTATGTTTTTTTTTTGTTTTAGTCGGCTCTTGCTAACAGGTAAATCAGTGCGTTCCACTTGGGCCTGTGCTCGAGCCCTTCCGCATTAATATTTCTCCCTTCTCTGATTTATGCGAGTTCAGTTTGCGCTTGCATGAGGTCTATCTCTTACTTTCCCAGTCTCCTTGATTTTTTTGCGAACTATTTTTCAAGATGTTCCATTAGTACCAGCTCACCACCTTACTACAATCGTGCAACAACTAAAAACAATTACAACTTGCACCATTCGCTAAAGGCAATACCAAACGAAAAAACAGGGATTTGGTGAGGTATGTCTTACACTATATACTTACACTGAAAAAATATAGATACCAAAAACTGGCGAGACACTACCTTAATTCAGGACATGCTTGTAAATTTCCCTAGAAGCTTGTATTTAATACTTGATAGCCTCTAAAAAACAGCAGTAGGAAAAGAATAAATGCTTCACCATTTAAAGCAGCCTGAGTGTTTCTGCAGCTGTAAAATTCGTTGCACGTGCGTTGGATCCTAAAAAAACACGTGTACAGCAAATGATATTTAGAGCTCGACATTTCGCGAGGAATAAGTGCCGGCGTCAAAAATTATTTCGCGGGCACAAATTTTTGCGATCGGAAGTGGTATGCTATGCATTAATAACCATGGGGTGAATCCATTGCGGCACCAATTTTTGGCAATTGTTTTCTGATTACAAATCGCGAAAATGAAATCTTTTGGAGACGACTGGGCGGTGGAAGCCACGGGCTTGCTCGATCAATCAATCGCTGCTTTTTGTCGGGTCCAGCTCTCCGCATGCAATGGCGTCGGCGATGGAGGGGCACCGCACCGCGCGCTTCCAGATTCTAGTTAACCAGTAAACAATACGACAGAGGGAGGCCTTTAGGGAGGCAATCCTCCCCCATCCGCTTTCACCCCCACCCCGCACCCCCCGTCTCCCAAAGAGTTCCGCCGCTACTGATGAACCTTGAGCGAGTACAGTCTCTGCATCGGAGAAAAAAGAAGAAAAACAGCCTCGCATAACACCATTCACGCACAATTAATAATACTGGTAAAAGCAAGCGATCTACAGACAATAACAAGCTTTCTGAACGCAGGAAACAAGCTAGCCCTAACGAACAAAGAAACAAACTTACTTCGGTTCCCGTACCATGATCTTGGCTGTTGAGCCGATTTGACGAAGTTCCACTTCTCACAGTATGTTCCGTCTTTTTCGGACACGTTTGAAACTAAGGCAAACTCCACGCATCACGACTAATCGGGAAATTTAACCGTTATCCGGTCGTGAACGCAGGAATTCAAACGCACACGGCCGATACGGCCAGAGGAGGAGTGCAACTTCCTATACCGCCCATGGAACGCAAATTGGAAAACCCTGGGAGGCAGCAGTGCCATTTGAATGAACTGGTATCTGGTGGCTGTACTAAAATCAACGTGGCGGCACAGCGAAACCAAAACCGAAATTGCACGGCAGCGCCATTGTGTTTGGATGGATGGGCGGTAGCTTGCGCCACCTAGAGTTAAAAATATATATATTGTAGCTTTTTTTTTTTTCCGGTTAGCGCGTTGCTTTGCTAGGCTTCTGCTGCTTTGCGGCTGGTTTTCGCATTTTAATGCTGGTTAATGTGCGTTGTCACGCACACAAGCCAGCACTGAAAAGCGAGACCAGCAGCAAAGCAGCAGAAACCTAGCAAAGCAACGAAGGTGACACATACACAAAAAATATGCAATGCTTGTCCTTTTGCGTTCATTTCTATTCAACAGACAGTAGAAAATACAGAGGAAATTTCTCACTGTTTTGCACACGAGAAACAAAGAAATGAACAACAAAACGGAATAAAACGTTAAGGTTACGTGCGACGAAGGTGATGATATGCGTCCTTGCAAATTTGATTATATAGGTAAGCATATAAGTAAAGACCGACGACGGTGTCTTAATTGCAACTGAAGGAAACTAAGCAATGAGTACCAAGAAAAACAGCTCAGCTCTTTGGTATTGAGTCTTCATCGAGAACCTGCCCATTCGTTTTTAATATTATCACTTAAATTTAGGAGTGAGTCACTGCTAAACGAAACGGGAAACCAGAGCGGATCGCTCTATCGCTCATCCTCAGTTAATCGAAAAATACTTAGGCTCATATTTTCACTCCTCGCAAACAGACGCGTGAATCGCTGACAACAGTGCCAAATAAACAGCTCACAGCAAATAGTTTGCCATCTTTTAAAGTGAGCATATGTGCTCGATCTTGATATGAAAAAGTCTACACAGAAGTCTCCAGTAATTTGACAATGACATATTCCTCGCGGCGAGTGAAGAGCAATCCTGAACAATGATAGGATTTGGTTTTGTGATTGGAAACCATCGTAGCTATTGCCAAAATCAAACAATTAATACTCACTACCACTGCGCCAGTTAGGTTTTGTTGCAAACATCTAATCAGAAACTTAAGCAAGAGAGTACCAAAAGAGCGTACCGCACGTCCATTCGAACTGGAAACGATTGATATCCCGGCTTTCGGCAGTCATTGTTTCCTCACTTGGCATATCAGGTGGTGTGTTGATGACGACAATCCATGCTTGACCTCATTACACCAACAGGTTCCCACGAAAAAGAAAAGATAGCCGCGCGCGCACGAACGCGGGACGAATCTCGCGCCGCGACGCACTCCCAGAAGCGAAACAACCCGCCGGCTCGCGTCCCTCGCGCGTTCTAAAGGCCCATACGCACATTCGCGTTTGAGCGCGGTGCGTTCCGTAGCGGCAAGCGGACGCGTTTCGTTGCGAAGACCGCTTGCGCCAAGCTTGTACGCACAGTTGCGTTGACACGCAGTCAACCGCAGTCAAGAGCCAATAAGAACGCGCTATCGTCGCTAGTGGCTCACCAATAGTAAGCGAAATCCAAGGCAACATGGCGGCGCACAGCGACAGCGTTGGTGTTTGATCTTGGGACAATCTCGCCGGCTTCCCCGACGTTTTGTCAAGCTTGAACCATCGCAGCCTTGGAAAATACAGTCCCCACCGCTCCCCAAAACGAAAAAGGAAGCACTGCGACCGCCGAACCGGATACGTCTCGCCGAGTCGGCCGGGTGGGGCGAGCGAACACGTCACCACCTCTCCTCTTTCGGCTTGTGATTGGTGGAACGCACCCGAACGCACCGCAACGCTTCGGAAAGTTGAACGAGTCTCTACTCGCTTGCGTCGCGCTACCGAGCGTTGCGGGAAGGCGCGCGTCGCTCTGCAAGCGACCGCGCCTGGCCGCAAGGACTCCGCAACGCACTCAAACGCGTTCAAACGCGAATGTGCGTATGGCCCTTAACGGTCCACCGACTTCCCGGCGCCAGCGGCCAGCGCATGTCGAGGCGCGAGGCGCGGGTTCGGAGAGAGAGAAAGCGCGCCCAGACACGTTGAAAGAGTGAAAGAGAAAGTTACGATAACAAGCTTCAAAGCCATTCACACCTTCAAAACAACTTCACTTTTATTTCGCATCATTAAATATATGAATCAATTTTATTTAAAATGAAATAACAAGTGCCAACAGCCGCTGGGAGCGCGGCAATCGGAAGCAGTTCGCCGGACCGGACAAACGTCATAAGTATACGCGGCGGGACGGAAGTAGCCGAGAGCTTTACCCCACTGGCCAGAGATACGGCCGGCAAACCGTGCGAAACATAAGGTGTTGATTCGATGAGATTGTTTTCGTATCTTCAAAACGTTGCAAATAAAAGGATAAGCAAACCGCATTATAAAACACATATAAGACACAGCAATAATAAATTATTGCGGACGTCATTATTGCCATAATATTATGAATAAGTCCTGAACACGTAGAAAATATTAAATACGAAACTAAATACAACCGTTCGAAACGAATTCAGCAGACATATATCCTTCCAGAAAACGCTCTTGGATAACCGGGCAACATTAGCATAGTTTGCTAACGCAATATCTTGCAGAGCGTGCGGACGTTGGTTCGAATCCCGGAAAACACTCTTTTCTTACGTTTTTTTTGCGTTAGTCTTTATTATTTTAAATCTTTTTTTTTACCTTATGAATTAGATTTTATTACTTTAAATATTTTTTTCTCGCCTACTTGTGTTAGTTTTTATTATTTCTAATATTTTTCCTCGCCTTTTTGTATTAGTTTTTATTATTTAAAATATTGTTTCCCACCTTCTTGTATTAGTTTTTATATTTTTAAAGATTTTTTCTCACCTTTCTGTATTAGATTTTATTATTTTAAATTTTTTCTATATTTTTGCAGTCGTCGGCACCGTTCTTTAGAGTAATAATCACGGAAAAGGTGAAAACAAAAAGTGCGAGCCTAAGTTTGAATTGTTGCAAAGCACAAACCGTGGCCCTCTTGTTTTGCCGGGATAATTCATAACCGTAGGCAAACAGTACAAGTCCTTTCAAAGAAGAAAGAAATGTAATAATAATGAGCATATTGCGAGCAAAATGGCAAAATGTGTAAGTGGTAAAACTGCCACAGTAATGCAGCTGAAGTTTGTCTGAAAGCGGCCATCTTCACCCACTGTCGAATCAAAGATACCGTCATTTTGAGGCAGTAATTTAGCTGAGCTCATAACGCGCTACGTATTAAGCACATCTGTTAATATTCTGACTTCCGGAAAGTAGTATTTAATTTGTTCTCGTAGATCAGTGCTGTCCCCCGCGTGCCGCCAGGTTTTATTTATACAGGTTGCGCTCCGCAGTTTCACTTTTTTATTAGGCCTAGACACGTTTTTATTCCTGAGATTCAAGTGCAGCACGGATAATTAAACTAGCTTTCAGAAACGGCATCGTTCAACGTTGTAACAATTATTTTTCGTAGCGTCAAGGGGTCACATTCACAAACCCGGCAGTGTGAACATCCACAATGCAGTGGTGTTTCTCGCTTTTTTGCGTTAAAAAAAAAAAGTTTTTATATTCGCGTTCCTCTGGAGCGGTATGTCGTATAACATAATTTATCAAAGCAACAGATATCGTTTGGCTTTGGGAACGTTCGAAATATTTCTGTTAGATAATCGTAACTACCACAGAAAGCAGTTGACTCCTGTCTGAAATAGCATATTTTCGCACTCAACTTCGTAGCGTCATAAGCAATAAACACATCTCTTACTTTTCTAGTCTCTGGAAAGTAATGTTTATTATTGTTTTTGTAACTCAAAGCGCGTGCTCAATCATGCCACGTTTTTTTTTTCTTCATTTTTAGGCTCCGTTATACCGATTTAATTTTTTATCAGGGCCAAACACCTGCGTATACCACCGGACCTTAAGTATAGTACATCAAATTAAACTAGCTTCCTGAAAAAAGTGATGCTCAGCGTTGTAAAATTTATTTTTCGTGGCGTAGGCGGTCACATTCTCAAATCCTCTGCAGCTAATTTTTTTTCACCGTATTGTTGTTTCTTGCGTTTTCGCGATAAAACACGTCAGCCTTGCCATGCTGGGATAAAATACCTTAGCGTCGGCAGTCATTTAGGAAGGATTGATCAACGCAAACATTTCCACTCGCTATCCATGAATTGCCACAGTTTGTCAGAATCTCAGTGACTTGACTTCATAGTGAAAAAGGCGAAAAAAAAAAAAAAAACGAGGCCGGTCAGTAAACGGATTTTCCAGGACGGGGCTCGCCAGCTTGAACACCAAAGCGCCGATGCCGGCCAGTCACTGAACTTCCATGTAAATACTGGCCATCAAAGGATATATTAGCTTTCACTTCACAAAATAATTTTAATTTTTGTGATTGTTTTATGTTCAAATAAATTCTGGATCGCGGTTAATATGAAACATACACTTAACGCCGATGTCAAACCGGTCACATTGTTTTTTCTTTCTGTGTTGTCTCAAAATCGTTACTAGCGACGTTTCAGACTAAATGAATACCATGTTTTCTTTTCCGCCAGCTCTGCATGGCAGTCAGTTTACCTCGTTTCTTCATACTGGCTACTGCATGTCAGGAACATTGGTGGTTTTGATAGAACCGAATTGGATGGACATCTGAGAATTCTAACTTATTAGTTATTACGCTGAAGGCGACACGTACTGACACATGTAGCGATGTAGGAGCGTGATAGATTTAGAAATAGACTTTTTTATTATAAGCACGACTAATGATTCCAACCAAGTATCCTTAATCCTAAAGTTAGATTGAACGGAAATCGTATTACCAGATGCACCACTCGCTGAAAGTAACTCTGTCAAATTGCCACAATATCTCAAGATCCGTCCTCCAAGTCATGCATGAGAATTTTTTTTTCCTTTCATTTTTAGGCTAATATTGGTTAAAACCAGTTACCGGTAAATACTTTACGGTTACGCTTACGGTTACGTGTTTTTTTTTTAAATTTCAAATAACAATTTTGTTTCTGTTACGGTTACTGAAAATTTTCGTTCCTAAATGGTTTTCGGTTTCGGTTACGGTTTAAATCCCTGCTTTGGGTACCTAAATTGATAAAAGCCCCTGAAATTGCCTGCATGTGCACCATAATAGAATGTTCAGCATGCCGGCATAAACAAGGAGACCGCAGGAAAACTGTCAAAGATACTGAAATGACACTTCCCGATTGTGCGTACATCTAGCTGTGGCATCGAATTAGTTCTTGTTTTTGTTTGTTTTTGTGTGAAGAAAATTATATAAAAACATTATTTGGCAGTATCAAGCAATTATATAAAAAATAACTAACAAATACCAAAACGTTGTTTAAGCATAATAATGAACAAGTATTGCAGAGTGCATAAAAATTCTAGATGGAATCAGATGGCGATGACTTGCACAAAAATCGCCGTGATGTCGCCTTTTTGGCACCGCATATCAGCTGGCTGTCTTCTGCGGTCTGAGCTTTGATCGACGCAGCAGCCCCTACGTACGGTACCGGGATGGATTGTTTGCAACTCGATATTTCAACCACACGCTTGAAAGTCTTCGGCATCAGGCGGCTGATCCGATTTTCTTCGGAACAAGATATGGCAAAGTATGGTTTGTGCAAAGCAGATATTTTCAGTCTAGACTTTGTCCAATTTGTTTTTTAACCGAATTTGACAAAAAATGGTTTGTTCGAACAGCATATTGTGTGTCTGGAATTTCTTCAATTGTACTTTGAACCGGACTCCAAAAATCACGGTTTGTTCGAACCAATTAGGAAAATCACGGTTTGTGTGAACCGGAATTTGACTGTCTGGAATTCCTTCAATTTGACTTTGAAGCGGATTGGGAAAATCACGGTTTGCGAGAACTGGAATCTGTCTGTCCGGAATTCCTCCAATTTGACTTTGAACCGGATTAGGAAATTCACGGTTAGAGCGAACCGGAATTTGCGTGTCCGGAATTCCTCCACTTTGACTTTGAACCAGATTAGGAAAATCACGGTATGAGCGAACCGGAATTCGCCTCTCCGGAATTCCTCCAATATGACTTTGAACCGGATTTGAAAATTCACGGTTTGCGCGAACCGGAAGCCGCCTCTCCGGTGTGACTCCGGTTTGATCTTAGTCCGGATTTCACTTTCCGGACTGATTTCAAACCGTTATTTTTGCTAGGGATATAGTTCTACGGGATGAGTTTCGCTGACATACGTGCCAATCGGTGCCAACAGACTAACCGCAAATACTATTTGCTAACCGCCTCGGTTGCCGCCTACATAGCCTGCTCCGTCGCTGCTTGCGTTGCCTGTTCGCCGCCGCGGCTAGGCTCGCCCTCCCTCCTCCCTCCTCGCCCTTCCCCTCGCATCCGCGTCCTTTCTGTGTTACCGCTGGTAGATCACGTGACCCATTGTATTCCACGTGGGTGCGTATGCAACTGACGTTATGGGTACAATGTTGCCCGGCTGTGCCAAAGTTTCAGTTTCGGTTTGCGATTATGGTAAATAACAAATCGCACAAAAAATATTTTGCTTTTAATGAGACAAACGGTCTAGGGTTGTTTTGAAGCACTTTTCACGTTTATATCACCCACTATCTTAAAATTTCCGAAATCTAGCGGAGTTGCCCTTTAAAGGGACCATGAAGGCAGTTTCGAAGTTTTATTCGACGATTGAAATGGATGTCAGGCACGTCTCAGATACTGTTGACCAAGTTGTAGCCCGAACAGAAGTTTGGGTGCCGCACCAATCGAGCAAACAGGCGCGGTAATAATAGCGCCGGGGACGATGCCTGAGACCCCACCGAGGTGGCGGCAGAAAGGAGAACTAAAGCGCGCCGTCAAAGCGTGACGACAACGGGCTCCTCGTCTGGCGATTGGTTCTAACGATAGACGCGCTCTTGGTTTCGATTTCGGTGGCGAGATGTGAAGAAAAAATTTTATTTGAACGTTGGATAATCTTTTGAAGTTGCAGTTGGGAATTAATAGGTTTCATACCGTGTATAAAAGCATAATCTGAAACGATCCCTCCGTTTGTCATTGGTTGAACGCATCCCGCACAGCTACCTCGAGCGCGTAACAAGCATCGAGCAACCATGGACAAAAAGAAAAAGAGGTACGAGCGCCGGGGGCGGCGGACTTTTGGTTTTGGTTTCGTGCGTCGTGTTGTGTTCGCTTTGCGAACTTGTGTCTCACCAATCACGCCGCGTTTATGTGCAGTAGTAGGTTGCGCGAAAAATCGGCTAAAGACGTGAGGTCGATCGGGCGACGTTAGTTTCCATAAACTGCCGACCGATGCAGCAATGCGCAGCGCAGCATTGCTGCATCGGTCGCCAATCCAGAGTTTTGCGTCCTTAGCAGCCTCTCCCGTTCAGTCGGCGTGAGGTCGCTGAACGGGAGCTCAAATTCGTTTGCGAGCGCGGCGTTGTCGTCCATTTCTTCCAGGTTTTCTTCACAGACCGCCGTGCACTAGAGAAAACCACTGGAACCACACCGAGTGTGCACTAAATCCTACCGATGCCGACAGTGCTCCCTGACGTCACTTCTCTTTCCAGAGACGAAAAAGGGAGGAAATCTGAATGTTTGTTTCGGTTTCGCAAATTTATTTGCAGGTACAGAAATAAGAGTCACAACGTTCTAGAAAACAATGTGTGGCATGCCAGGACCCCAATGCTTCCGAAAACACCTTTAAAAAAATTAAATTGCCTTCATGGTCTCTTTAAGACATTAAATCTTGCCGGACATCGTCTATGCCGATTGCAAGAAAAAAATTATCCTGGCCCAAAACATGTTTGGTGCAGCCATCCGCACAACTTGTGCTACTGTGCCTTACTTTATGGAACTGAGTAAGCACGAACGCAAAACGGCAACAGACTTTCAGTTCAACAGATTCAAAGCCCAAAACTTGGACCGAACTAAGCGTAAAAGCAGATAATTAAGGCGTCATATGCAAGTGGACCAATTTCTAAAATTCCCATATATAAAGCAGAAAAATGTACAAAAGGTCAAGGGAATAAAGCTTTATTTACCAGTTCGACCAGATCTGGAAATAAAATTAGTTCCATTTACTCGTTAGGAGATCTCTTGAAACATAACACTGATCCTAACACATTGTAAAAGCGGTCGTAATCTTGTTACACGACATAAACTAATGACGCGATAAACTCAATTAACCTCGTTACCTAGCGCCTCCTTGGTGCTGCCATTAGCTTGCTTGAAAGGTGAGTACCAACAGTTTTCTTGTTGAGAGCTCTTTTTTGGACAGTTCTTTTACATAGAGCCTTACTCTAGCCCGACAGAAACGCCCAATAATTTTCCCAGCAATGTCATGGCATTCCGGAAGGCTGTGGTTAAGAGCTTTCATTTGAGCCGCCAATGTATTTGCAATATTACTGGAGTTCAGCAGGGATGACATGCGCGCGGTGAATGCTGCCTCACACCTAGTAAGAACTTCCAAGACACTGTTAGAAATGAAGACCAGACAGCCCTCTTTGTACGCTTTTAGACTTGTGAGGTTACCCAGAGCTGTCTGGTCTTCAACAGCTTTCACAGCAGCTATGCACTCGTCGCACACCGAATCATTTTCGACAACTCTCGATACTATATATCCACAGTAGTAATAAAAAGAGTTACTCTCCTAGAGCCCTGTGACTGTCGGCAGACCATCTTCATCCGTTTCGACAGGCTCAACCCTGGTTGCTTCGGGGATGTCAGATAAGTCTGCTAGATAAAATGCCTCATCATCCAGTTCATAGGAGTTGTTCCTGCCATGTATTACTTGTAAAACAATTGATAAACGCAAAGGAAGCTCTCCCACCCATCTACCGCTCTGCCCGCACACACCGCACACGCAAGGTGTAAATATGGCGGACCGAAGCCGCCGCCGAGCGCGCCGAGAGAAACCCGGCAGCATCCGGGCAACTACGTCACCATCGGAGGGAGGAGCCTCCCAGGCGGCAGGATGAAAGAATCGCCACGCGCCAGGATACAGCCGCCATTGCTGACCTTCTCTTTGTTTTACCGAGATACCGAGGCACTGAAATTGCTGTGGACGAGCATCCACAAAAGCCAATGCTGGAGAGAAAGACAGAATAAAATCTAAGATGGCAATAACCTAGCCCGCTATGGTAATAATGAAGTGAAGTAAATGTAATACGGGGAAACAAAAACTGAAGGTCAGTTACGGCCAACGAGGTAGAGGGGCTTAGAGCGATAAACCGGAAGTTCGGAAGTGGCACCCCCCCGGTTGCCGCCATGTTTTACGCAAATGTGACCACTCGTCACGTGACCTCACAAGAGCCGTGACGTCGCAGGTAAGATGGCAGCGTCCAGAGCTGTCGGATGCGAGTTTGTTCGGTGCGCGGCAGCCGTGATGTGCAGCGGCTTTCCGACGATGATTTCGGCCTTCTTCGTGCTTGGTGACGCAGGTATAATGTGAAGATATGAAGGAATTAGACTTTATACCCTTTTTGCGCAAGATCGTTCTGGATCATCTGGATATTAACACCTGTGAGAGAGCATCAGCCGTATCGCCGTACCGGTGCTCGGATTCGGGATCTGTTCGAGGATCGATAAAACTTTGAGTGCTTTTAGCATAAAATTTTTGCCTTCTCTTAGCTTTGTTTGAACGTTGGAATGTCTGAGAATCGACGCGAAAGGTATACATCGCGTTAGGGTCTAGCAGAAGTTGTTTCAGGCCTGCGTCACCGAATAACCATAGCAACTTTTAGCGAGGAAGCTCCTGCGATCTTTAACCCTTTGTGCTAATCGACGATTCTACATTCGATCGCTTTCTTCCTTTTTTGGTGAGTGCGAAGTGCACACTTATTTTCAGCTACGAGGATGACGTTTTATTGAGTGTAGGGATGAATAAATCGTTGCAGGCACCTGCTTCAAAGCTATTCGACTTGCAATGAGAACAACTGTTTTGGTGTATGCATAGATTAACTGCACCTTTTTCTCTTTCGTAGGATTTATTGCAGCAATACTTTTTTTCATCAGGAGTGCATTGTATTAGTCGGTCAATTATTTACTTGTTCTAATTACCTGGATAAGATTATTCATATTTGTGTTCATCCCTTGCCTGAAGAGCAGTCTTGTTGAAAAATGTTGACCATTCCTTTCGGTCTCTTCAATAGCCTTTTTTGAAAAGTGTGGGTTGCCTACACATTGTAACTTGGAAAAGGGCAACCACCACAGCCCCCTCGAGCCAATCAGAGAGACAGAGCGAAGATGTGTGACAAATCTGTGCAGACGAGCACTCTGAATGACCTGTTGTCATGTGCCTCTCTCCAACGTGTATATTGGGTCACCGAGAGTGTAGCCTTTGCCGTTTCCCAAATTGTGATGAAGCGAATTACAGTAGCTACGACTCTAATTACCCCAGGCTTTGATACTTTGGAAATTTGTTCGACAAGAATGTTATGTCTGCCATCACTGTGAACTCGGCTCGGCGCCTATTGGACTCGAATGCTGCATTAGCATTGGATTAGCATTCGACGTGAACTGGGGCCCATTTGTGTGCTTTACGCCGAAAAAAAATGGTGAAAGTTGTGTTGTTTGATAGGGTTCTGCAAAGGTTTTATTGTGTCATACGTATAGGAAGTGTCCTGCTATATAACAATGCATCAACACATTCGATTAAAGTATATGCTCAGAGGTGTGTTCAGGAGAAGTGGAATGAGTGACCTGCAACAAGTCTGCCAGTCTGGTATGTCCCAAGAGTGGTTGTTTGAGCGAGTTGGTTTGACATCTTATACAATCTTGTCCGCAACAAAGACGAGGACAAAAGCAGAGAAGAGGACACAACAAGGTGCGCCTTGTTGTGTCCTCTTCTCTGCTTTTGTCCTCGTCTTTGTTGCGCACAAGATTGTATGAGATGGTATGTCCCATTAATTAATATTGAAGGTTCGGAAATTCGAGTGTCCTCAAAAGGACCTGCGCGTGTGGTGAACACAATTCTTGGTGTAAAAACTCTCAAGGCGTAAAAGCAAGCGGAAATAGGATTATCTGGTTAGTGTATCAAATGTGTTTATTTCCACTGGATTACATAATTATTGATTCTTAGTTAATGGTTCCAGGACGAGTTCTTTCTGCGACAGTCTCCTGTCAGGCGTTCAGTCTTAATACCTGTGGACCTTGTTGTGGGATGACGCTCCTGACTCGTCGGTGTTCAGTTTGGTCGAGTAGCAACTTTGACCGACTGATGCCGTCTCGTAATTATACGTGATGTGCGCCCACTGACATCTGATGCACTGAAGCTGCAGGGCTGGCTTGTAATCCCCAAAATGTTCCTGGTAGTTTTCTGCATCAATGCAGCAAGCTCGGGCATGTATTGCTTATGTGGCTGTGCCTTTTGCTGTACCGTTGACCTGATAGCTGGCAACAATGTTTGTCTGCTATCAAAGCCATTTCACTTCCATTTCGTAATGGAAATTTGTTCTGCATCCCATGACCACTGCAACTTGTGCAAGTCTTGTGTGGCAAAGTGAAGTCTCGTGATGCTTGCGGTCCACTTTTGAGAGCAACCAACCATTCTTTTTGTTAAGGTCACTGAGCGGCGTTCTTTCTCAAAGTTCAAAATTGTGTGCTTCGTAGCGTAGACACAGATAATTAATGTCAGCAAATTATTAGGTATTGTCCTTGGACAACAACCGACACCAGATCAACTCTCCTTGCATTGCCGCTCACCTGCTTTGTCGTGCTTACCTCCCGTCCAGATGAAGTAGATCACGAGCTTCGAGGTAATGTCGGCACCAGGGACAAAGACCGCCGTAGATAATCCTCAATCTTCCCCGGACGCTCGTCGGGACGTCGTCGAGGGTTGTTTGGCACGAACCCTTGCAGGCCAATTCATTGGTACGGGTACCTCCAGTAGACATGGTGGGCCTCATGCAGTGGTAGCAAAGCGGTTTTCGGTCGGCCATTCGCAGTACCTCCGTATTCCTCGGTGTACTTTGTTCAGCGCGGAACTACACTGGTTCTTCCGGATGTCGGGAATGCTTCGGCGTTGGGGTGTTTCGTTGAATTGGCATTGAATAGTAACAGGTGGCCGGTTGTGGTCGTTGTGACTTTGTGGCATAAGTCGCCCTCGTTTCGTCAGATGCCGCTTCGCTCGAAGAAGTCTCCAGTTGAAATGCCTGTCGAACTTCTGAAACAATCTCGGCGATCAAAATAAGAGCCGGGCAGCTGATGGCAAGAACTAGCCTCCTTGCTTCCTCCCCGACACCGGAGTGAATGATGTCATGGATGCCTGGGGGGCTGACGTCGAAATTGCAGCTGGACGACCCGAGTGTCGCGACGCTGGGGAGTTGTTGATAGTGACATGCTCGGGCCTGCAGTGTACATTCAATGTTGGAAGCTTCACTGATATGAACCCTTCGACTGTTGTTGTGGGGTTGCGGACAAGGCTGCTGAAGGTGTTGTCCCTCACATGAGGAACATGGGATTCTTAGCTTCTTTTCTTTTGTAGCATCTGCAGGGTTGACGTGTGCTCGATCAGAAGCAAAACGTCCTCCACAGATGTGGTGACGCTCTCGTTGGGGCCGTGTCCTGGACAGAATCAGGAATTCGGCTCTCTCTCGTCATTGTCGGCTGATGAACATCCACTTCAGCTCGATCTTGCAAACTTCTCACGACGTTAAGGATTCGTGGTTCTCATAGCAGAGCCTCGCAGAGTCTTCCATGAGAATTATAGGTTCTGCAGGAGCTGGTTGTCCATCTACCCACTGTGGCGGGCGACACGGTCATATTGTTCAATCCAACCCTCGACGTCTTATGCACCTTGCGTGAAAGGGCATCAGAGTGCGAGGTGCGACGGGCGTGCAAACGATGGTGGGAGCTGACGTGGTTTGCTGCTACAGGTTTGTCCTTGTTGGCTTAGTCAGCTTCGTTTTTTTCTGGCAAAAGACCTAATTCCGGTGGTTCTTGCTGGTAGCAGCGACTGGCTTGGATTTCAAGTTCTTCGTAGCGTATTTCTGAGTTTAGTCCTTGTGGTACTCGCTCGTCTTGCGGTTTTTCTGCCGGGCACGGGATAGGACTTGGTTCATGGCTCGCCGGTTGTTTAAGACTCGGGATAATATGCCACCCGTGTCTTGTTATCGAGCAACTCGGCTGAGCAGCAGCCAGGGTACACACAGAGTGAAGGGCTATGGGTAAAGTGCGCAGCACCTCCACCAGAACATACAATGACAGCTGAGCATGGCCTGGAACTTTCCAGAATAGTAAATATTGATAGAAAATAGGACTGGAGCAAGCATCCGTGACAATATAACAAAACAGTCAGAAAAGAGTCTATCCTGACCACTAAAGAAGCTGCACTGCTTTAGTGGAATTTTGTCCGAATAAATCCTCTCCTTCGGGGTCTGGCGACTGCCGTCGACGAGCTGAATTGAAATTGATGCGAGACCACTTTTCTGGTAATGAGCCGCTGCAGACTGTCGTCGCAAAAGCGGCGTGAATGGATGGACTGGGTAGGTAACACGGGCGATGAAATGTCCATACAGCTTGCAATGCGCGTAACGAGTGTTGATGAAACTTTGGTGTCGACGAAACATGCGACAGACCAGCGGAATCAATACCAACTGCAACACCTGTGCTCCGTGAAGATGCACGTCCACGCCAGAACAATTTAGTAGGCAGCACAGCATCACCTGAAGCACGGCACAGGAATTACCAGCTTGAAGGCAGCTCTTCGGCGCACCACACACCTGTTCTCCGCGAAAGTGCACGTCTACGCCGGAACAATTCGGTAAGCAGCACAGTATCATTTAGCACGGCAAGAGAACTACAAGCGGCAAGGCAGCTCTCCGGTGCACCGCACAACCAAAGTGAGCCTTTGGGAATTTGAACAAAGCGGCACCACGATTGCACACTGCCAAGCCCGACTCGCGCAATTTCCGTCGCTAAACTGTGTATCCAAATATATTGCACACGCTTTACTGCATATCTCGAAGGTTCCGATGGTCAACGAGAGCTTAGAAACGTCGCCTTAAATTTTATCTTAGCGGTATCCGAATCAATCCGAGGTCCGAGCAACGTAGGGCATATTCTACTGTGGCAATATCGCCGTCGGTCACCAGCGAAATGCACACCGTTCCTCCGTATTTTCACCTTGTACCTACGTCAGACACCACGCTGAACTCTGAAGTCGCTGTCGACCGGCCTCATATGACGGCTTCTGCGTCTGAAATCAACTCGCCGAGACGAACGACAACCAACAAAGCATCCGACAAGCTCCGGCTCAGCTGGGGCTAGCCGCTGCATGGGCGCTGCCATCTTTCCTGTGACGTCACGCATTTGGTTCGGTCATGTGACGTGTGGTCAACTTTGCGTACAATGGCAGCCGCCTTATGGGGGTCACTTTCGAGTGCGGACCGGAACCCCGGTTTATCGCTCTAAGCCCCTCTACCTCGTTGGTTACGGCGGTGCCCATGCACAGCTGCTGCAAAGCGTCTATATATGGCTCTGTCCCACATTTTCTTTTCGCGCCACCTGGTAGGAGCATCAGCAACCTCTCAGCACAGTTGCTTTAACATCTAAACGGTAGTTGGCTCCACATCCGTACAAACAGGGCAGTAGTTGGCGCGTTCAGCAGTCGCGTTCGCGTTGTAGGTCTCCACCCCATGCTCCGGCTAACCCTAAGCGGCTAGTTTATTGAGGAGTTTCAGCGACGGTGTCACCGCCCTGGCGGCCGGTCGCCCAAAGAGAACGAGGGGGATAGGTTCGCTGGGCGTTGGCTTTGTGTAAATGCGTTGACCGCGAACGTAGGCTTATAAACTTCGGCAGCAAGAACATTACGTGGCTCTAGTGTTTCGGTACGAGCAACAGAGGTGACACGATCTGCTACGACCAGCTACGACCACCCGCCGCAGCGATGCAGGCATCGAAGGAGCGCAACCTGTGTACTACGCAATCAGTCGCCGTCGCCCGACGCAGGTCGTTTGGCATTCCGGGCTTTCCGCCCCGGGTTCTTCGCTTGTACTTGGAACCGAGTATTATTTCCTGTGCTTGTGTATGTGCTCAGTGGCTGGATATGTACCTCATAGAGCAGTTCTTCAGAATCAACAGCGACTCAAAGTTGACGGCGGAAGGGCTTGCAGCAACGCTTTCGGTTGGTGCACGGCTGCGTCGACTACAAGGATAAATTTTAAGACACCTGCTAGCATCGTGGACCATAGTCGCTTTATGTTGACACGATTTTGAGTGTATGTACTCCGTGCAAAGGCGAATCTATCGCGTTTTTAATCCACCTTTGTTTTTATTGTTTTTAGCACGCACGACCGACTGCTAAGCAAATGCTTCTGTACCAATCACGGAGTGAATGTCTTCGGCCTTACATTGCGGAACGCTCAATAAAAAGTCATATTCGTTTAGCGAAAAAACTTCCCTTTCGAGTGACCTTCTGATTGATAATTTCTCCCGTACTTAAGTGCTTTAATCAACACGATCGATTAAGTTTCTTCCCTAGTTAGGATATTTTTGCGCCACATGCGGCACTAATGCTTGGCACGATGTATGCCACTGGTGGTATTGTGAATTGGTTTACTTTCAAAGCTAACAGTGTGACAGATGGGACCATTCAATTTTCTAAAAATGTGATAATATGGGAATTTCGTTGCATAACTAGCGTTTTACGTTTAAGATTGATAAGAAACATGCTCATGTGATGATGCATGTCTACAGCATAAGCTTTGCAGATCCAGAATGAATGTGCTATAGGCTACAGCCTCAAGATTTTTGATGGACCAAGTTGGTGATTACACGGCAGTAAATATTGTGGTGAAAAACAGCCCATTGACTCTGAGTTTTGATCGTGACCATTGGTGTGCTGTTGGCAAATTAGGTAATGGCACACCTTTTCCCTGACCATCTGGCTTCAAGGGGCATTGCATCTAGATGTGCTTAAATATCTTTATTTCAAGGTTCAGTGGATCCCTCTGCATCATTACAGTAAGGCAGTCTCAAGCCACAACAAACAGCAGTAAATATACAATGCACAATAAGGAGCACCAGTGCCCAGGCGTATAGTCCGCAGAAGTCAATTTGAGCCTAAAAATGCTTTTGTCTTGTTTAGATAGTTTGCATTTGGTGTATAATCCGCATGGCCCGATTTCCGCGCCCAGTGCATAGTCCGCCAAGCTGGTGCGTTGCGTCTTCGTGCTATTTTTTCTGGGTGGCATTTTCTTCAGAAGTTCTTCGGCGAACGCTATTGAGCCTGAAGAACTGCTCTTGAGGCCCATATCTAGCCACTGAGCACACACAAGCACAGAAAATAACACTCGGTGCCAAGTACAAACGAAGCACCTGGACGGAAAGCCGTGACTGCCAAACGAGCAGCGTCGGGTGACGGCGACTGACTGCGTTGCGCCCCTTCGACGCCTGCATCGCTGCGGTGGGTGGTTGTAGCTAATCGTAGCGAGATGATCTTCACTTCAAGCAAGAAATCTTGCCATACCATAGTCAAGATATGTGTGCAAGTGTTCGACATGGGCTCTCTCACGTTGGTGCAGTTATCAAGAAAGGTGCATATCAACATTGTTGCGTGTTTAAGGCTGAAACTATGACGCATACTTCTCTAAACCTAAATTTATCGGTCTGCGGCTACAAACATTTTCGTTGACGTTGCTTAGATGATGTAACCGTTCAGGCCTCGCATTAAATGGTGTTGCGACTCTTCGGTTGTGTATGAAAACCTATTTTTGCCGTAATGAAAGACAGTTTTAAAAGGACACGTGTCTTTTGCTAATACATATCTCCCAATTTACAATGAGAGGCAAACAAAAAATCAACTGCATACATCTACCACCTAGCATAAGCACCTTTGGCATTCATTCTTGAGCACACTCAAATATCAGCTTAGGTTGCTCTTGTTCTAGTATCTTTGCCCTGTTTTGTAAAAAAAAAAAAAGTTAAAAAAGCTTACCTGTGTTCTCCTTCTGGCATTTAATACAGACTTGATTGTCAGCAGATCACACACAGCAGATATCACCGTGGCACATTTAACTCGAACGACCGATGAGCCTTTTGCTACTACAACAAAGCTTTCAGCAAGAGCCAAAAGGAGGCTTGTAGGGGTGCACAAACACATCGAAATGAGATTGGCGCGGCCGGGGCTTGTTTATATTATGCGTACAAACAGGACGATCGGCGACCAGCTGATCGCAATATAACACCAAGGATACCGATGTTTCAATACATAGAACGCAGGATAAAGACCTCAATCGTCCCTTGTATGCTGTAGCTGTCATACTTTCCGTCCAACCGCTTTTTAGCACAATTAACTAGAACAACCGAAGAGTTCGCAACACCGTTTAATGCGAGGCCTGAATGGTTACATCATCTAAGCAATGTCAACGAAAATGTTTGTAGCCACAGACCGATAATTTTAGTTTTAGATAAAGTACGCGTCACAGTTTCAACATGCGAATATTGTTGATAAGTACGTTCCTTTGGACCCGCGTACATTCGGTTCAACTTGACGACAGCTGCACCAACGTGAAAGCTCACGTCGAACACTTGCACACATATCTTGACTATGGCAAGAGTTTTTGCCTTCGACTGGCTTGAACACTTCATCTGTAGCATCACGGTAGGTCTTGGTTGAAACGATGATCGTCTCGCACACGGCAACAAACAGAGAACGACACGCTTTGCTTTATTTATACGCTACCGGCCTACGGGCGTCGCAAATCTATCCCCCTCTTGTCCGCCATGTTGGGTCGATCGGAGCGCACCCTATATTCGCTGAAACTCCTCAATATGAGCCTTGCTCCTCGCCGTTAACTGACTCGCATAGTTTTTTTTTTTTTTTTTTTTTTTAATTTTAGGGAGGAAGTTGCTGACGTCCGAAAAGGCGGTAGAACTCTTCTTCAGTCTTTCAGTTGATCCGACTCAAAGCGACGCGGATGGCGATTCATCCAGCGAAAGAAGACGTCATTCCTGAGCTAGCTCCTGTCGAAAACACCGTAGCGGAAAGGGACGAAAATGCAGCAGGGCCGTCTGCAGGTGCTACATCGAAGAAAAGAAAATCCTATGAAAGGAAGAAGCCCGAAAAACGCCGACGACGCACATTGGAGGTCGACAGCTTTGCCTAATCACAACACGAGGAAGATGAAGTGGATGCAACCTGCTCTTTGTGGTGCACAGACTTACCTACCGAGATTGTGAAGGACCCACCAGATCGAGATCCTCGGTACTCCGAAAAGCTTACCGAGGCATCAGGTGTCGCTGACGCATTCGGATTGCATTTTGATGAAGAAGTACTTGACACAGTCGTGCTAGAGACGAATCGTTATGCGCATCAGAAACGCCGAGCGGGGTGGAAAAACCTCACTATAGATGAGCTCAAAGCGTACTTGGGCATGCTTTTCCTGATGAGTGTGCACCCAGTGCATCACTTGTACTTGTACTAGAGCACAGATAAGTTCTTCAACGTTTGCGAGATCTCAAACGTCATGACTTTCAAACGATTTCAGGTGATTATGAACAGCCTTCATTTCAATAACAACGAACTTGAGAAGAAACGCGGAGAAGACGGCTTTGATAAGCTGGCAAAAGTGAAACCTCTCGTCACTGCCTTGAGCGAAAGGTTCCTGAGAGAATATGCGCCGTCAACGCATCAGTCCATCGACGAGAGTATGATACCGTTCAAAGGACTGTCTTCACTAAAACAGTACATGCCAATGAAACCGATGAAACGAGGCTATAAAGTTTGGTGTAGTACTGATTCCGAGACTGGCTACCTACTAGAGTTCCAGATATACGAGGGAAAGGATACCAAGCGACCCCCCGATCTCTCCTTGGGCGAACACGTCATTTTATCCCTTTCACATCACATGGAAGAGAACAGTCAGTTGTTTTTTGACAACTAGTTTACATCTACAAAGCTGATGGAGAAGCTCAGGGAGCAGAGAGTGCTAGCTGCATGCACATTCAGACAGACACGCAAGGACCTACCAATCGAGCTAAACAAGGAGTGCAAGCTTCAGAAAGGCCAGCACCTCTGGTGGTCCAAAGGATGTGTCACAGCCCACAGTGACGCGACAACAAGAATGTACACGCGATGTCCAACTACCATGACCCAGAAGAAGTCGTAGAAGCCACGAGGAAGCTTGCCAGTGGTGCCAAAGTTGGTGTGTCCTGTCCGAATGTGCATTCAGGCTAACAAGTGGATGGGTCGTGTTGACCGCTTTGATCAGAAGAGGAACACTTGCCCAGCAGACCGCAAGTAACAAAAAATGGTGGTGTCGAATTTTTTACTACCTGCTTGACGCCGCTGCTGTTAAAGGGGCACTCAAGCGGTTTTCGGAGAAGCTACTTTTTGGTGCGATGGCGTTAAGGAAGTGTCAGTGAATGAGTATCTTCAGTTTTACAAGGCAGAACCGACTATTAATCCTGCAGGAATAGAGTGTGTGCGGACTCTTTTCTGTACTTGCGAGGACCAATAAAATTATCGTATGTTTGAAAATTTTGGCGGTCTTTGTAAAGTTTCGCTAAAGAAACAATTTTCAGTTGATTTAAATATGTCGTAAAAGCGCTATCCTTGACTGTGAATATTCGTCGTGTGTTGCTATGATAACCCAGCACGTACTAGAAGGGAAGATCCACCTACGCGTGCAGCGATGTCGTGGCGGCACTCTCAAGACAGCAGAAACGCCCGTGCCGTCGTGTTTGTTTACTTCGACTACAGTGGTACTTTCTAAGCATTTGTGTCCTCGAACATCGCCCGGATTTCTTATTTGGCGCATTTCATGCGTGTGCTCAAGTTCAAGGTATTACTGGTCCATACCGTTTAAAGGATGCGAATTTGCATGTGTTTTCATGACCAGAGAAAAGTGATTAGTGTTAGCAATCCTGAACGCTCTCAACGTCTATCTGATCACGAAATCATATTTCTACGTTGCTATATCGCTGCTAAGATTACATTGTCTTTTATAATCATAGAAAAGGCGTGTGGTGATATTTGTACTATTGCGATGTCGTGTATTAGAGTCGTGATCATCCAAGACAGCGGACTGCATCTTTTTATTTTCTTTTTTTCATCCACTCTACCCTGCAAGCCTATCAAGAAAAAATAATAAAGCTTTAGGCTATAGAAAACTTTCTGTCTAAATTCTGTTACAGCATTGTGTGGCAGTGCATCCTCTTTTTAGAGGGGCCGCTGAAACAGCTGACGGCGGCGTATAGAAGCGGTCGCCATGCTGACGACCCGCTGCGCTTGTTGTAGTGGTTGCAGGTGTGTGTACGCACGGCGCAGAGCGGTCGTTGCGGTCGCTCCGGTTGCAACGGACGCAGTCGTAGGTACGCGCTCGTTGCACATGTCTGAACCAGCCTTCCCCCCGCCCTCCCGATGCGAAAGTCAACGTGGCAACATCGTTTGACATCACGTACCAGAGGTAACGCTGCGATGTCAAACGTGTGCTTGGTTACGACTTGCCTCAACCGCAAATCGAAGAACGCCCGAAAAGGTCTGCGTTTCGTCGTCCTCGGAACCCGAACATGACTCTGAAGCTCTGCTATCGTCCACATCGCACGTCGGTGTGGCGTCATAGGAAATCATCCCCAGGTCAGCTGTCCGCCGAAGAATTTCAATCTCTACAGCGTCAGGTCTTTGAGCGTAGAAAACTCCGCCATGATCGAAGCTCGAATGACAAAGAGGTTCGGCCGACGCAGCTACCTCGGGATCACTGCGCAACGAAACGTCGTCCAACGTCATTGGCCCGAGATTCTTTTGATAAGCGTGCGAGGACCAATGAGGGTGGTTTCGTTTTCGGATGGATCCGAGGTTTGGCGGCCTTCAAGTACATTTTTATTAAAGAAATAATCACCGTATGATTATTCTTTTGGGTTTTTAGGGATACTTAGGGCGTTTAAATTCAGCTGTCATCATCAAAACACAAACTCAGAAACCACTTGAGTGCCCCTTTAACAGCTCCGCTGTAAAAGCGGTTGCGCCTTAGAATGATGGCATGTTGTATTAAATAAAGCTAACCCATGGGCCCGGAGTGAAAAATGGGTTGAAAACATGTTTATTTTTCGAAATTCAATATAGCAATTGAGAAAACCGTAAATGAAGATGATGCCGAAACCAGCATTCAAATTTCCGCGTGCTCTCCGGTGGTGTGACGTCACAAATGATACAGACTTTCAGGTCGTCTTGAAGAGAGTATGCCGAGCGTTTTTTGCGTGCTTCTCAGTGAATCAGCTACCAATCATTCTTTTAATTCCTACCACCAGACGTCTTGCAATCACTTGGGAACGTGGCATACTGCCCACTTTGTACCATTTCCCTCATAACACTTCAATGTTGCCAGCTCCCGGTTCAAGAAACACTATGAAAACGAAATTAGAAAATTCAATAACTTTGCGAAATGCTTTTCTTTTCACACAATACTTAAGAACTGGTACAGCCTGTCTATTGGTCTGTTGAGTCAATTTTGAGGCAAATCAGCAACCATGAGAAAATCTCCGGAGTACCCCTTTAAACCATGGAGAGGGGGAACAAGGGGGACAAATGACAAACACAAATCTCCAAACACAGCTACGTGACTGGTGCATGCTGAAAAAATCTGCCTGGATGGTATGGGACCAGGGGCCTCTCCATTTCCAGTGGAGAGCTCTAGCAACTGAGCTAAACAGGAGAAAGAGTTTATAATTGTACTTGCCTGCACCTTTGCATTAATTGCATTAACATTACAACCTTAAAAAGTAGGCTGTTCACCCGTGTTGGTGTTAAACTGGTGGCCACTGATAAAACCTGTTAACTCAGTTGGTAGAGCGCTCTCCTATAATGAAGAGGTCCCTGGTTTGAAACCAGGACCAGGCAGACTTTTTGGGTCATGCACCAGTCATCTAGCTGTGTTTGGCGATTTGTGTTTGTCCTTTGTTTCCCTTGTTCCCCTTCTCCAGGGTCTATTACAGTTCATTCTGTTAAGCTCACAGTGTTGGGAAGTACTTTAAGTACATTGTACCTAAAGTACTGCTTCAAGTAGATTTAGAAAACTTGTACTTTACTTTATTCTCCGAGTATGTACTTGTACTTTACTTAAAGTATTTTTTTCTGGTACTTCCCGAGGAAAGTACAATTCCCGACTTCAAAGTATGTTCTCCAAATTTGGTTTTGTTAAATTTGTATCACGAAATGATGCCTTGTCTACTCCGAAGAAATACTGGGAGGGATATCCTACTCTCACCAGAAACGCAAACAGACGACGCATCGGTCCGTTTGTTCTGGGGGCGGCGTTCCCATAGCTTTTTGAAATCTCGCTACGTCTTGGTCGGTCAGCGCAAGCGAGGAGGTTTAAAGTATTAGGAGAGAAAAATTAATCGTAATGTAGCATCTGAGACTGTAATGCGAAAAACGAAATTTTCAAGTCAAAGTAAAAGACAGCGGAGAAGAACGTCACAACCTTTTGAGACATTCTTTTTTGTCTTTCCCTTCTATTTGAAAGTTCTTTCATTTTTTCACACCCCAACCTCAGGTGTCACATTATGATTAATTATAACCAGCTCGCTTGCACAGTCACTGCTTTTTGTTCTTATTTTTGTTTCAGAAGCTACGGGGTTGACGTCATGCTCTCTCCTAGTACATTTAGCACCCTTGAGTGCAGCAATCCACTGCAAGGGGTGCCAAATTCAGAAGTGGGACTTCTGAATTTGGCTTAATTCCTGAAAATAACTACTCTGTGGCCACTTTATCAAATATTCGCCGCTGTTTTCGAAAATACCCCTGGGCAATGCATACCAGTTAAAAAATCATTGTATAGGGGAATGGAAGGGCGTCATGAAAGATTGTGTTAAAATACTTGCACTTTACTTGAAATTACATTGTTTATAGTACTTTGCTTCAAGTACATTGCACCAAGTGTACTTCATACTTCACTTAAAGTACATCACGTATCATTTACTTTGTACTTTACTTGAAGTATCTTTTCGATGTACTTTACCCAACACTGACATAATAAATCAAGTTTGATCCCTGGTGGAAACTGAACTTTGGTTGCTGCAGTGGCAGTTGGATATCATAGCCACTGAGCTATTGGCATAGCTGATCTCAAGGGATACATGATTTTTACAGCGAAGCTGTTATACGCTGGGGTCTGGGAAAGATGGCGTCCTCACGTTTCGACAGGAAAAGCCCCATTGGACGTGGAAAGTATGAATAAATAAAAACAAAAAGAAAGGGGCAACCAGAATGAGTCAGCCTTCCTTGGCATTATTAGATAGTGAGGTTCTGATCCCTTGTTATCATCTCTAGGCATCGTCCTCGAGGACGTCCTAGAGATCGTCCTAGAGGTAGTCCGAGAAGTCATCCTAGGCGTTGTCCTAAAGGTTGTCTCTCGTGTAACTCATACTTTTTGTTCTCTCAACCCTGTTCAGCAACACCCGCGGCCCCACAGGTGCTGCATCTCCGCAGTGCACCGCTGTTCCATGATAAGCGAGCCCACTCGGGATAATAGTCCACAATAGACAACTTTTTTGCCGGATGAACAAAACTTGTGTTTTGAGGTGTCATGTGCTGTCTACACAGTCCACAATGAAAAACATTTTTGAGAGACGAACAAACTTATCTCATACCTTTCACGAATTCTTCATCTGTGGCATACTCATCAAATATCTGCTTTGTGTGTGTAGCCATCCATATAACAAGTCATCATTTCAGCTCACATCATGTGTAGACAAATGTCCAAAAATTCAAACTTCCGATAATTCAGATGAAATTTGTCGCCTCCTGGAGTTTGAACTGATGAGAGCCTACTGTGTGAGGAAGGAGGTGGATGTGAACAAAGGAGAGTTTGGACGCTTCCAGCAGCTGTTCTTGCACGCTAATCTTCCCTGCCTTGGCACAGGCCCGAGGGCCGCTACCGCTTTTTGTGGCCGAACTCTCCTATTTTAAGCACGACCCAACTTACTAAGCCCCACCCCATTTTCTACCTGAAGGGGCAGAGGAGGTGGGGGCTGTAGCGAATTCCCTCTCATGACCCTTCGTTCATGCCGATCTGGTACAGGGCGTTGGTCCGCAGACTCACAAGGAACTTCATGATCTGCAAAAAAAAAAGGAAGACGCTGCCTTGACCTACTGCCCAGACGTTCCATAGTCAAAACGCTTCGGCGGTAAATGTGCAAACATCTGTGCAGTGCGACGTCACCTGGCACTGCGATGTCGGGTAACCTGATGTTGCACAAGAAGGTCCCGTCACATGACGTCATGTTACGCCACGACTTGAAACTGAACGTTACTACCGTACTTACTCGAGTAATAGCTGCACTGTTTATGAATAAAACCTGAGAGTTCGCTTTTCCGCAGAGAATGCGGCTTGCCAATCACCGCGATCGGCAGCATGACTGCAACGGTTTACAGGACAGAGATATCGTCTCGGCACGAAGATACCATCTGTGAAGATTGCATTTGTATGCAGAATGGTGTTCTCAATCTAGTTATTAGCTATGCTATTTTCGCGCATCGCGATGATTGGCTGTATATGTGCTCTGCGGAAAAAGCAGACGCAAGGGCCTTGTTCATAAATAGTATGGCTATTACTCGAGTAAATGTGGTAGATGTTATTAAGGGAAGATATGGTTCTTCAAAGCACAAAAATTCCTAAAAATCAGTTTTTTTTGGAACATGGCAATTTTGAAATCTATAGCTATTTTTCTTTTGATCTGCCAAGTTTCCTACTTTGAAGATTAATGTTTGAGCCATAATATCATTATATTATCTATGTGGGCCAAAATTGCACTGAAGCTGATGCTGAAACAAAGTTTTTTCAAAACGCACATTTTGGACTCTACAAATTTTCAGGAGGGATACCTCAGCATTTAGGGCAGACAGAAATATAATTTGTTTAGAAAATGTAGCTAAATGAGCATAGCATACGATGATGGAACAAGAGCTTTTAATATAGGTATAGAACATTTTTTTTTAAATTTAACTATTGTTTTATTGCTTGGTAGTCAGACATCGAGCACTGAACTTTAATGTGTTGTAAAGTCACTAATAATGGTTCAATCTAAAAAGTGCTTCCAACATTCTAGTCTTCATATTTTTAGTAGTATCTAACCACATGCATTCTACTTTAAAAATGGTTTTTCACTAATGTTTTTGGAAACAAAGTCTGGCAAAATATAAATATCCTGAGAATTAACCTACTACTAATTAAAAAGAAATAACAGATATTTGAAATCTGCACAAAAATCTGAACAAGCCTGTGCTGTTTCGTTGGGCTTGGCAAAGAAATAAGAAAGCTCCAAGACCTGGGGTGACCCGACGCCAACGTTATTGGATTAGCTCAGTTATGGAACAGCTCACTGATGCTGCTTGCGGAAGAAGTACCCTGCTCTCCCCTGCCCTCCCCTCTCCCTCCCCCCTCCTCCCTCCTCCTCCCCCCCGCGGCTCGCCTCCCGTCGTTCAATGCGCCGGATGGCTGCTATGGTAACTGTAGTGTATCCTAAGAAATACATACATTTCGAAGTACAGCGTCTAGATGATGTTCCAGCGCATGTTATGGAGCACACAGTTTTGAAACGTAAATCTCGATGGCGCTTCAAACGACGGGAGGCACCGATTGATGCGAGCGAAGTGGGGGTAACCACATCCACTGGATCTCGACAAAGGAGATAATCTATAGACGGTTACGAGTCAAGAAGTTAGGAGAAGCACCTCCCACAAGCGTGATGCGCCCGTTTCAAATCCATCCGCAGTCGAAAGAAGAGTTCACTGGAAACGCCCCTTGTTTTGCTTCAATGACTATATAATGGCTACAGAGCGATGCCAATTAACTTGTCTCCAACTCCCACCTTTTAAGAAAGCGACCTTTGTATTCATCATAGAGGGAACCGAGCCCCTGGAAGTGGCCTTTGTATCCATGGGAGGGGGAACCTAACTCCCCGAAGTCGTATTTGTTTCCATCGGAGGAGGGAAACTCTAATCTCCTTCTCGCAGCTTCCACAACACTAAGTCAAAGTCGAAAGATAAAACAAATGTTTACAGGAAGGCAAAATTCTCTCCCACGTTGGCCACGACGTAACAGAAACTATGAGACGCTGTTGGATGCGGAGGTGGCGGAGGGATATATGAATCCCTTTGAGAAACATTTGCCGCTACCCTCTTGACCTGTAACTTACTATAGTAACATTGCCTGATGCACGTCACATGGTCGTCCGACCCCGTGACTCATACTGGCACCAGCCACGTAAACCATAGTTAGCATCCCGCTAAATTTAGCTGATCGAAGCACGGTAAGACAACAACAACGTGACACAAATCCCATTTTTTCTTCCGTCGAGATGCAGTCTGCATTAAAAAAGCTGAGGTGTAAATTCTAGCCTCCCAACTCCAAAAGGCAAATTTTAGGGGTACTTTGCTCACGTCTAGGAGGAGGTATGGTCACGAAAGCCGTAGTCTCCATCTCAGTGATTTAGAATGACTAAAGGAACGACCAATTGATTCGAGACCAAAATCTGTCAAACGCGATTCCCCGCGAACCAAGTCGGGCATGAAAGAAAATGGGACATCCAAGTGAGGCGTCGAGGCCGGCGGCAGCGGTGACCAATAGTGTCGCCAAACAATCGTAGCAGAACCAGAAGGCAATCCGATCGAAATCAAACTTGGGTATTTTACGTGCTGAGCCAATGAAGGGAATCTGGCACGCCTGCTAGAGGAGGACTGAGGATTCATTTCAACCGCCCGTGGACCTTTTGACGGGCAACCGAAATCTCGGTTACACCGCCTCAGTTACACAAGCCTCGGTCAGATTGCAGGCACCTCGACCGGGATTCGAACCCCCCACCTGGGGATGCGTAGGTCGGCACTTTGCTTACGAGCCACCGGGACGACTGAACACAAGGCAAATTACGGTACAATGAAATGTGGCAGGTTTCGTGAGGTTTGAATTTTCTGAGTATCCAAACAGCAAACAACATAAATTTAGTTAAGCCCATTAGTCAGTGGACATAGATAAAGGCAGCTCCATGTGTTTGTCGTTGTCAGGGAAACGACGTGCTGGCTTGCAACACCTAGAGGCCAAGAAGAGAACGGGAATGGACAAACCAGCAAAATAACTGCAGGGGTCTCTGTAAGGTCGGTCATATTTCTACAGAAAACTATAGGACAAGTAAAAAACATAATGAATTATAAAAGACCTTGAACAAACCAGAATAGAATTACATTGAAATCTCGGTAAACAGAAGTCGTTCAAACGGAAGTGCCCCTAAACGGAACAGCACCCGTGAAGTTTTTTATTTCATATTTACGCAAGGCAAAAGGTTTCCATAAACAAAAATTTTCATACCTCTGGCTAAAAAGAAACACTAAAATTATACAAAAAGAGTTTCTTGTGCTCTTTGATATTTTCATAGCACCATCGCTGTATGCATGATTGTTCGTCTCCCTCTGTTTCTGGTAATGTTGGCATTGTAACGTCAACCTGTCCGTTTCGAACGTTTTGGAGGCTAGGCTAGCCTTTTATATAGCACCTTTGATAACAAAACGAAAGCGGCTGCACCATTCCCTTGCATTAAAAAAGAAACTTGAAATCATTAATGATTTTGGTAGCGATTGCTTCACAAAACTGGCGCTCGCTTTGAAGTATGGCATTCCTTAAAGTAGTCTAACAAGGATTCTTACTGACCAATAAGAGCTGCAGAGTGCTTTTGCCAGTACGTGGTTTGGATCACAAAGGACTGCAACTGCCTGACCCCGAAGAGCAAGAAAAGTGCTTGGTGTTTTGGACAAGGGGATCATGTAGCCAAAACCTGCCCCTCAACGAACCAATAACTTGTGCAAAAGCTGAAGAGTTTGTCTTGCAACTCAGGACCAAGGACTTCTTGAGTGCACTGGCGGAAAACTTGGCGAGAAAGAACCGAGTGTTCTCGTAGGCACTAACATGACTCGGAGAGACAAGGACAAGCTCAAGAACGCAGTCTGTCGGATACGAAGCGTCCATCGCAGACGGAAATAGGGAGTTTTAGAATAGCGCACGCTAAAGCTTTGCATACACAAAGAATAGCGTCATCGATACTGCGCATGCTCCGAACGCAAACCAGGTTTTGCGCTTTGCGAGCGCAATTTTAGCGTGCGCTATTTCTCGGAAATAGCGTGCGTACGCAAAGAGTCTTTGCGCTTCTCCAAGGAGGATTCGTGATGAGAAGTTGGGTAATGCCAAGACGAGCACAGTTAAGAAAAATGGCGGCTTCCAGGATTATGTCGGCGGCTGCTTTGGCGGCGTCGTGAGTGCGACGTCGGTGGCATCTTCGCGACTGTGATTTTCAATACGGGACGACATTGTACGAGGTTTGGCAACGACCCCCGGACTCTTGATGCTTGCGACGCGCGAACATTTCTCGGCAAAGGTACGATGTGTGAAGGTCAGTACACGAGACCTCTCTTGCCGAGGCGACGCAAGCGGACACGACTTGTCAACCGCTCGCGTCGCATTCTCATCTTTAAACAATGCTAAAATAGTACTGTCGAGACCGGTTATAACGAAGTCAACAGGAATCGGAAATCACTTCGCTATATCCGCTATTTCATTATAACCAACTACGGTTATAACGAAGTGCAAAAGGGAATATGAAATCGTGATCGCTTTGCAGTAGCCGCTATTTCGTTATACATGACCTCGTTATAACCGGTCTCAACAGTACTCTGAACCAAAAAAAAATTGTTTTTTTCTAAAGTTACAGCATTTTGTGTGGAAAATAAAAATGTTGACTGTATCTTGGTGGCGTTGCAAGCGCAAGCTGCTTGGGCTTTTGCGTCGCGGCGGAGAAACGCTATTCTAAAACTCTTTTGCGTCGCGTGCAATATTACAAGCGCTAAATTTAGCTCTAGCGTGCGCTAAAATTGCGTACGTTATTCTAAAACTTCCTAATAAAACATGAAAACACCGCATGTCGTCCGCTAACAAACCGAAAAAAAACAGTTGATGGTCTGCTGTGGACCCAGAACCGTGGTAAAGTGTGATTAAAAGCTGTCAGAAACTGTGATCGTCTGCTATTTCACGTTCAGAGCAATTGACAACTTGCGCTTCCTTTTCAAGTCTCAAGTTGTTCTGCTGCCGTACACAAGCTGACATCGCCCGGTAAATGAATGGCTACCGAGGACAAGCACATCAGAGGGCACAATACCTCTCTTGCTATAGTGCGTTGGCGAGACGTTCTCACTAAAACGTTGCCCAATTGCAAATGCACGAACGAGTCAAGAATGTCTCATTGGTTGATTACGCGCAAGCTGGAGCACCACATCCAATCAGCAGCCAAGAACGCTCTCGCTCTCTCTGAGTAAAATCGAACCCCAGAGGGAGCCCAGGTGTGACCAACAGTACACCGAAATTGGGCCAACTGCCACTTACCACTAGGCGTACAGGTGCCAGCAGCTGACAGGGGTCCTGCCGGTACTGACGACGTACGTGGTCAACTAGCAGACGGAAAGTGGCCACGGCACACTGAGGGCTCAGCCACATCTTCTTCTGCAAAAAACAAAAGAAACCGACACAGGGCACCCCACTTCAGTAAAAAGCCACAACCGCTGACAACCACCGATGCACAAGACCCATGAACATGACTTCACGAACTAATTAAAAAATTGGCTGTATGTTTGGTCATTCAGCCAAAGTTGTTTAAATGTGGTAGCTTTATAGGTTGAGTGCCGCTCTTAGTTTGGGTGCTGCCTAAGGCAGGCTGACCTCTAGCCGTTCAGTGACTGGGGTGGGTGGTGCCCTTATTTCAGGTGGTTTCTAGGGCAGGGTCTTGTATGAAAACAGATTTCGTCATGCAATTGTCTCTTTGTGACGCTGCACACACTTACCTTCAGCCCCGCCTGGGTACAAAGCGTAAGCACTGAAGTTTCTGGGTCACCAAGAGAAGAAAAGCGCATTTTCCTGTCCACTACTCCTCGTTCCGTGCACTTTTTCTACACCGCTTGTTTCTGGTCCTCTCTTTTTTGCCCTTTCCACCCCTCCCTGCTCCGCATGCTTTCTCAAGCCACCTGCTCCTGCTCCTCCTATTCCTGCGTACTGACCCGTAGCTCAGTCAGCAATGCACTCGGCTTCCACATCAATGACCGGGGTTCGATCCCTGGTACCGGTTACCGTTTTTTTCAAGGTCCTTTAGCAGTTACGAACTGACCAACCTACTCATTTTATGCTCACATTACGGGCCCCACATTTCTAGGCCTACTCTGCCTCTTTTCTCAGGGCAACTGTGGCGATGACCGTTGAGGAGGAGTCACCACCACAGTGGCCCTTGAAGAAGAGGCTCAGTAGGCCTCGAAATGTTGGGTCCTCAATTAGGGCTCACTAAGATGTACCCCCTTTTTAATTCGTCTTGCACCAACCGGACAGATCTCTGTCAAATGCTCATGTTCGAGCCTCTCTCAAACTAGGTTCCCAGGGGATACTTCGGTTCCCCAAACTTGCCCCACAAGCTACACGGGCCACCCAAGTTCTCTCGATCTACATTATCCCTCGTAGAGCGTTTTGTAGCGTAAGCTACACTGGCCGAGGTTGAGCAGTTTCGCGTGGCTCGCATAATGAGCTGTGCTCCGTGCTGCGCAAGCGCGAGGAGCAGTGACGTCACACGGCGCACAGCTGGCATGCCGGAGCCGTTGCCACCGTGGGCTCCTCCTCCACCGCGCACGCCTCGCGGGTCTTCCCATTCCAGAGGAGCAACGTCATAGCCGCGGCAGACGCACTGGCGTCGCCGCGTGCCCAGCTGTGTGCCTCCATTGCGCAGTAGCCACGTCTGACGCTGCACCGGAGCTGCTTGATAGCGCCTCTCATTTTATGCGCGCAAGCTCACGCTACGTATATCGTGGCATAGCCGAGCTAAGCCACCGCAATTTTTGTTTTTGGTATAAGCCCAATTTTAAATATGAGCCAAGTTGTGCACTGATTCAAATCGGGTCCATTTGCCTACCTGTGTACCCTCGTCGGGGTTACTGGGGACTTTAAGGGTCCCACCCTGAAACATCGCCTTTTGCAACACAAAAAGCCATTTTCGCTATTCCGTTTTGCATTCTTCTCTGCTCGTCTCCCAAAGAGAAGAGGGTCTTTTGCAATACCTCCAGAATAACGAGACACTAGTATAGGATTTTCTACATCTCCAAACGAAGGCTAGGGTTGGGTGCAAACCAGACACAAGTGCTGCACCAGGGTCAAGGTGCAAGGTGTAAAGTACAGGTGAGGACACACAGCACGGCAAATACTGCAACGCGATTGACCAGACAAAGTGCTATTAACGCGTGCCCAAGTGACCTCAGCCGACAGCGTCTCGTCGTCCAGACGGTGCAACTGGAAAGAAAAATGAACAAAGAAAAACAAGTCTCTCATGGCACCCGGGCGCACACTCTTTTTGCTCGGTGCATCTGCTCCAACCTTGGCGCATGCTGGTTCAATAGCTGCACCATAGATCTCTCTGCTTCAATGCGTTCATAAAACTGTTATAGTGCTGCCGTTGAGGCACGAAACTACACTGTAAGAAGTGCTGTGATTTTTACATTCCGGTGAACGTAAAAATCGCAGAAATTCGAACGTTGTCCGGAAACACAGTCCTATGCCCGTAAGTGAGGCGCGGAGGCGAAAGGATAAGCGGAAAACAGAGGGGGAGGGGTAGCGTCGGTGGTCGCCACGGTCTCCACCGGACAACACCCTCTTGCACCGGAGCAAGGCGGTCACGTGGGAGAGTCACGCGGCCATCGGTTCGACTGGCCAAGAGTGGACGGGCCCGAGGAGCTGAGGTCGAGGTTGGCTCCCATTGCTTTGGCGTCTAACTTTTGTTTTCTGCTTTGCTTTACTCGGAGTGCTGCCATCTCAGCGTCAAGTGGCAAGTTGTCGACTGTCAGCGCGCAGGTACGTTGGAGCTCAAAACTCGTGCGATGTTTTGTTAGAGCTGCCAGTGAAGTTTGGGTGCACAACGGTCGTATTCAAGGCCAGCGGAACACGGACAAACAGTACTTTTTCATGCTCGCTCCTGTACTCGTTGGCGTGCGTCGTCGGGAAAGCGAACTGCCGTGGTTTCTGTTCTCGCCCTCGTGGGCGCTGTTCTTGCGCGTTCTTGCGCGTACCGCGGTGCTTCTGATTTTTGTGGCAGTGGTGATGCGACAGAAAACTGCAGTTTTGATTTAGAGCAGCGTAGACCGCAAAGCTTGTGCTTGTTGGACGGAAAGCAAACCGTTTTCCGCAGAACGCGTAATCACATTTGGTGTCTGCCTGCGGCGTGAAGAAAGTATAGCGCACTCCAAACGTTGCTCGCGTGTTTTTAAACCTGCGATGTGTGGAACGTGCGATCAGAGTGGTGCGTGATATTACTTGTTGAAGCGAGGGAGAGAGACGCTCTTTTGATCGTACGCTGGTACTAGAAATATGTTACGCAGTGATTGGCTACGGTTTTGCGCACCGTGTAACCGATTTTTTCACGAGCGGCGAAAGAGTGCGTTTACCTCGTGCAACATTCCATCTTTTATGTGCTGATTAGCCGATGCATGTGACATCTTATAGGGGCCTGCCGTCATGTTCGCGTGCACAAGTTGCGCTTTTCAGTCAGACACTCTTGTTGGTTATGCCCGCCACTTTGGAGACACGAGCGCTTGTGGTAGGACTATACCCTGCATTCATTCATATTGCTGTTCTGAATTCGTGACTTATGCTTCGCTGAGGTGCCACATTCTTCGGAAGCACCGAGGTGTGTCTGATGGACGGAGTCCTCATCAAGAGTTGCAAATCAGTTTTATTCTCACTTGTAGAGTGGAGGATTGCCGGCACAGTTTTCATAGCAGGCGTATGCTTATGAAACATCTTTATTTGCATTTGAGGTCTGGTGTTCCAGTCCAGTGTCCCATTTGTGGTTGCAGGCACATAATACGGTCAAAATCCTCACTTCCAAGCCATTTGTCAAGAAAACATGGCGTCAAATCAGAAACTACTGGGCTGGTCTCAATAGAAACAGGACGCAATACTTCTCCGGTGTCTCCTTCTTCTACAGCCGAAAGTGAATGTGCCGGTTATGCTGCAACTGTTGATGAGGGCAGTTTAATGGACATTGAGATGCCAGAACCTCATTTGGCACGCGAGGAACTGAGAGGTTGCGCTGAGCATGCCCTCGGCCTTTGCTATCTCAAGCTCGAGTCAAAGCTGATGGTCCCAGCAAGCACCGTACAAACCATTGTTATGGGCATGCAAGATATTCATGAAATAACTTGGAAATGCACTCTTTCTAAGTTACAGGAACAGCTGGCAGGCAAAATGAATAGAGCTGATGCATTACAAGTTGTCGCTGAAGTGTGCAGTGATGATATTTTTAGCACGCTAAATTCTCGCCTTTTCAGCAGCGATTTCAAGCGGAAAGCTTACTTTAAGAGCAAACTGGCATACATTTCTCCAAGAAGCATAAGACTTGGTCGTAATCGGTTTCGGAAGGAGAGATATTTTCAGTATATCCCCATATTGGAGACCTTGGAAGCACTACTACAATGTGTAGACGTAGCAGGTTGTCTGCATGACATGCAGTGTCCATCCGTACCAGGACAGCTCTCAGATATAACAGGTGGCTTGGTATGTGAAAAGAGTAAACGCTTTGCTCATGAGACAAGCATTCAGCTTCTGTTGTATCAAGACGCCTTTGAGGTGGTTAACAAGCTTGGCTTGGCTCGTAAGAAGCACAAGATTGTGGGAGTGTACTTTACACTTGCGAACTTAAGGAAGCACCACCGATCAAGTAGGGACCATATCCAGCTGGCAGTATTATGCTTGGAATCAGATCTCAAAGCATTTAGTCAGGACAAGATATTTGAGCCATCTTAACGACCTACTATTGCTGGAAAAGCAAGGCATTCCTTTCCGTGGCAGCCAGGTTAAAGGGGCAGTTTTAGCAATAGCTGGTGATAACCTCGGATCACACTTTATCGGTGGATTTACTGAGAATTTCAGCTCCTCAATCTACTTTTGCCGGTATTGCCTAATAACTCGCCCTGAAGTTCAGGATAAGCCCTACTTATCTGGCGAAAAAAGAACTCCTGAGAGGTATGATAATGCTGCCTGCCAGGCTGAACAGAGCGGAATTCCCCTTGAAGGTATAAAGTTTAGCAGCATTTTCAACAAGCTTGAAAGCTTCCACGTCTGCAACCCAGGGCTGCCACCGTGCATCGCCCACGATCTTTTTGAGGGCGTGGTGTCGTACGATTTGATGTTGTTCCTTAAATATTTCACAGAGGAAAGACGCTGGTTCAGCTTTCAGTACCTTAACTACGCCATAATTAACTTTCGGTACAAAGGAGCCGATGCACAGAGCAAGCCATGTGATTTGAACCCCCACGCCAAGAAGTTGGTTTGTGAAGCCGTGAAAACTTGGGTTTTACTGCGTCTCCTTCCCGTGATGGTTGGCCACAAGGTTGATTACGAAGATGCTGTGTGGGTGCTGTATCTGACTCTGAGGAAAATTGTAGACATAGTCTGTGCACCAGTTATCAGCGTAGAAGATGTGGCATATTTAGCAGTACTCGTTGAAGAATACTTGGCAGATAGGCAGGAGCTTTTCCCCACACTGCTGTTAAAACCGAAGCCCCACTATATGATTCATTATGCAAGCATGTTGCTTCATTTTGGCCCGTTGATTAATGTGTGGACTCTCCGGTTTGAGAGTAAACACTCATACTTCAAAAACTGCGTGCGGGCAGCAAAGAACTTTAAAGCTGTTGTGAAAACACTTGCCGGAAAGCATCAGTTGCTGCAGGCATACTTACATGCTGAATCATACTTTGATCCGGATGTCACCTTCAAATCCTTCATTCCATATTGTCCACAGGACTACGAAGGAAGTGTCCAGATCTGCCTCGCACACCTTGATTTGCAGCCGACTAATTCAGTTGCAACCGAGTCAGTCTTGTACAAGGGCACTGAATACGCTGTCCGAGACTTCCTACCACTGCTCTCGGCAGGCAAACTTGGCTTTGGGGAAATTGCTGTAATTGTTGTCAAGAACAAAGCTACAGTTATATTTGCTGTGAAGCTATTTCACGCCAGCTTTCTGTCGCATCTGCATCGCTACAGTGTGCAGGAGACAAATAATTGCTGTGCATTGAAGGCCATTGACCTCATTGACTTTGTTCCACTACCTGTTTATGAAGTTCGCACAGAGAAGATCATCGTGCTCAAGCACAAAATTCCTTAATCGGAATGGAAAACGTACGGCTGCAAGTGATGGAAGCGCTCCCCAACCTGCCTCCTGAGACACTGATGAAGGTCATGACTAAACTCTCGGACGTGAATGTGGAATCATGTGCCGAGCTTGTTTTCCTCACTGAGCAAGACTTGTGTGGCGTCATCAGGCCTGTACAAGCACGGAAGCTACTCACATACGTCAGGGAGAACCGTAAGAACTCCGTTTACCATGCTTTTTAGAATAGCAAGAAGGACAAAGCCAGTGATCTTGTTTTCGAGCTTTCTATCAGGTATATTGAACAGAGTACATAATATTAGCAAATGGCCCTTCTCATGGCAGCAGTTTCATTCATTGAATAAGTTCTCAACAGTGCTATTCACTGCAGCATGAACCTAAATTTTGATTAGTAATTTCATCTTGCACTCGGCGATCGCATCAAGTGAGTGCAAAGTCCTTTGAAATTATGGTTGCATCTTTTTTTTTTGTCTTTGTTGCTTACAAAAACCACCCTGCTTTGGCCGACTTCTACTTGTCACCAGGTTTTTATAGAGCAGTAGCTAATATTGTATGCGCAGGAGTGTCGAGTATTTGTATTTTGCATGGTTAACATCCTTGGCTATATAATACAAGAGCGCCGACGTTAGAGCACACGACAGGCGAGCGCGCGTCACAAGAGCACATGGTGGCGTTGAAATTTTTTTCCAAGCACCAAGCAAGCTGCTGACTTTCTAGCCACATCCCACAATCTGCTGACGTCTACCGTTGTATACTTTTTTTTTGTTTAAATCTATATCAAATGAAACGTCGGACACGCGTTAGTTTTCGCTTTATTTAAGAAATTTAGATCTTCTCACGTTTGCGTGCAGCATGTGCAACTAGGGCATTTGAGCACGCTCGTTGGTTTTTTGGGTTGTTTTGCGAAGGGTCTTTTTGAGTGAGAATCCACTGGGACAGCTTCACTTGATGCCATTTCTTGAATTGAATTGAGTTGGTTTTATTTAGACACTAGGTCAAGGATAACAGGACAAAAGGCAGATTACCTCTGCCTGACGTCCTGTTACCTTATGGCCGAGGACGCAGTCAGGCGTGAAACCTTGATCATTCTAACAAGATATAATTTTCGATAACTTGGCTGTTATTTCTTCTAAGCATAGAAAGAGTGAAAGTTAAAATATTATTTGTAACATATTGCGTTTAAGGAAGACATGTGCGAAAACCAAACATAAAATCGTAAATTGAGGAAACAGTTCCAAACCATTTTCAAACGAATCATTTATCGTTTAGAAATATTAAATGCGCTTAACAAAACCTTGGATATTTGAAAAATAGCGTGAAACCCACACTTTTATTAGCGTCTCGCTTCGTGCACTCAAATGGCGGCGCGCCCTTGTGACGAACGTGCCAATGACATGCGCGCTCCAGTCGCTGCGCCCTCGTCGCGCCACCTACTTCGATATTATTTTTTGTAGGGTAACAGAAATAGATCAAGAAATATTTGTGTCAAATTTTTTTCTCTGAATCGAGAATTTTCTAACCACATTGGTGATTCATTTATTCTTCGTATGATGAACTCTCAATTTGTTTTTTTTTTCTTACAGATTCTAACGAAACTGCTTCAGCAACCGCATCATTAACATTGCAAGAGGCACAAAAAGAAAAAGTTGATCAGCAACATAGCCAGTCAAGCACTTTGGTAAACCCGAATTGGGCCGATTCTTTTATGGTTCCGTGGAGTATGATGCCAACGCTTCTGGTCAAGAGATCCAACGAGTCAAAAGATCCAACGAGTCAAAAGGTCCAATAATGGATCTTATGACTCCTTGGATCTTTTGACTCGCCAGACACGAGTCAGAAGATCCAATGTGGGTCAAGAGGTCCAACCAGCCAAAAGATCCAACGAGTCAAAAGGTCCACGGCGAGTCAAGAGGTCCAACGAGTCAAAAGATCCAACGAGTCAGAAGGTCCAATAATGGATCGCTTTACGCGTTGGATCTCTTGACTGGGCAGACATGAGTCAAAAGATCCATTGCGGGTCAAAAGCTCCAATTACTCGAGAACTGCCGCTTCATATGGCGAAGGAGTCACGGCAAGCCCCTCACCGCTTTTTCCCTAGTCGCGGGGAGGCGTTGCACAGTAGGAATCAGTTCAGTAGGCCTTGAGCCAAACTCACGGGGGCTCAGTATAATGCTCAGCACCCTCTAGAAAATGTCGGCCGGTGCCTAAGTCCCTGTTGCCCCCCCCCCCCCTCCCCCCTGGTTCCTGGGTCCTTGACGCACTAGATTCTTTGAACATCAAAATCATTTCACGACCCCTTTAAAGGGGTCATAAAACGTTATCGGGTTGGAACGTTCATGGCTTTGCCGGTTTGTACTGGTCCCAGCCTGGCATAAGTATATTCGCACAGACCGCCACTGATTCAGAAACTTCTCTGTCGCGGTGAAATTGTGAAGTCGCGAAGATAAAAGCGGACTATTTCTTTCAGTCTTGCCTTTGCAAGGCTGAATGACGTAATTGGGAATCAAAATCACCCGACTGACGACAGTCGAGCGCGGCTCATGCATAGATTTGACACGAGCTACGTGAGCACTCGCCTTCAGCTTGTAACAGGCAATGCCTCGGCGGACACTCGGGTAGTGGCTCGTGTACAAGCACTGCGGTGATGAGAATAGCCGAGCTCTAACAATGTCTGAGCTGAGCACACGTTCTCTACTTCGTCAAACCCAGCACGTGGGTAAGATTAACGTTAAAGGTATAGGATAGGCGCCGAGCCACGTGGCCGCTTTTTCTGGCTCCGAGTTGAGGGGATGAACGATGCTCATATTTCTCAAATTTATTTGGTGACTGTGCTTAGAAAGAAAAACCAATGCAAGTTTATTCAGTGATCAACGTTAGGGAGTGATTCTAACTAGTATTTAGCACAAATAGTAAAATCGTTTCAGGGCTCCTTTAGCATGCGCCTTAGATGGCCACTTCGAAAAGAGGAACTCCCGATAATTCACCGGTTCTTTCCGTGCAGGTAAGATATCGAACTTGGCCAATGGGAAGGCAAATGACGAAAAATAATTCAAAATAGTAATTTAAGATATATATATTTTTTAAAGGCGGGTTGATATTATGGTGAACTTTTCCTTTTTAATAAACTTTTAAAATTTAAATTGGCGTTTGATAAGCGGTCGCTGTAATGGATTATGGGATGCAAGGCTCAAAATATGTCGCGAAAATGTGGAAAGTACAATGGGTTTTTTTCTCGGCTTTATTACGTGCAAATAAAATAATTAAGTTTGCACAAACAAAATCCACTAGGTGCCGTACATTAAAAGGATAAGTAATATAAAACTTGCGTGATTATGAAAACAAAAAAAAATATATATCGGTACTTTCGCGATACATCAAAAGACTAATAAAAATGTGCATGGCTTTTGATCAACGCTGCTCAACCTGAACACCAGCCAGTGAAGCGTGTGCATGCACAGCAAGACAAGTGGTACTAGGGTCCTTCTCCAACTCTGAAATGCCTCGAACACAAAGGTCTTCAAGGCGTCACGCTCTCGGCTTCGAGCATAGGCTGCGGCCCATCCTTAGGTGACACGGATTATAGCGTGTGGTCTTTAGGTGCACCACGCAGTAATGATTACACGAACGTAAGCCGATTCTGGTTCTCTGTATAGCGTTTTGCCAGTTAGCAGTCATGCTGCACTGGCCGGCAAGATACTGCGACATGTTGACCCTCTGGATGACTGCCAAACATTAGGTCTGTTCGATTTGGCCAGAAAGTTCTGAACTAGTTCTGTCCGAGTTCAGAGGAGTGCAGGAGTCGTGCAGCGGCGGCGCAGAACCAGTGCAGCCGCCGCGCTAGGACTGGCGCTGTGATGGGCTTTGCGAGTGGAAGCGCAGGGTGTCGTCTGCATCTGTTGGCTCTTGTTTCTCCACGCCACGATGTATGCTACATTTAATTAGTCGCGATTTGATGAGATCATTCGTGTTTCCTTATTTTTAAAGTATAATAACCGAATCTTTTTTGTGAATATTTTTTTTCGAGTGTACTAAAAACGTTTTCTGCACCAAATGTGTTTCTGTCTGCATTTTTAACGGTCGTTCGGTTCCTGTCGTTTCCGTAAGCGACCTGTCCTTCACATTCATTTAGCAATAGTAGATTCACTCCAAGACTCTCGAGTTTCGCATTTCGACGGTAGGTTCGCGGCATCAGGATGATTTTGCGTCGGGATTCACTGGCGGCCGCGCGCGGTCGGTAGCGGTCACCTCGAGGACGAAGGCCTGACGATAGCGTTTTGGCCAAGACAGTTATCGACCGTAACTTTCGCGTCAAGCTGAAGCGTTTATTCTGATTCTCAAGAAAGAACTGCGTGGAGCTACCAAGCAAATTCCGATTCTCGGCGTTTTTCTCAGGCTCATTAGTAGGCGTCCACAGATACCAGCGACAGAGCATGCAGTATTATGCTTAGCTACGGGGCATGCGAGGGCCAATGCTCTAAATCCCAGACATCTGCAATGTATCGGAGTCGTCAGTATGCATTCAAGAGCAACTGAATTCGGGGACTATCAATACCCTTCCCGTTTCTGTAAGAAAGACTATCAACACTTTGGATCCTCAGATAGCATCAAAAGGAAACGATTCACGTGAGCCAACATTTCAACACTTACCACAAGGAGCCAAACCTACACGAGCAAGTGCCTAAAACGCCTTCAGAATATCATAATCAAATTCCTACCCTCGGTTATAATCTCAATTTCGCGTCCACCGCGGGTACGTCATTATCATAAATGAGAGGAAGCGGAACGTCATTATCGGCGTTATTGTCACACGTCGCAGACATTTCAGCAAGAGCTGCGAAAAATGGCACCGCGAGCAGAGACGGACGAGGAGTGTCGTCTGCTATCGCCGTCTGCTCTTGTCGTCTGCTTCTGCAAGGACGCTGAACTGACTCCGGAGCCGGTGCAAGATTTTAAGGAACTGGGTCTGAACTCGTTCAGAACTGGGATGAATCGAACGCGCCAGTGCAGCGGCCGTACAACTTCCGGTTGAATCGAATGCACCAGTTCCTGCACTGCTGAACTAGTTCAGCCAGTTCAGGCGAATCAAACAGACCTATTATACTGTCGAAATGATCCAGATAACCCTTCGTCCCGGTTTAGGTCATGCTGCGTATAGACCAACGCGCTGTTTCTATACAAGCCCTCACAAGGTGTGGGAAAAGGCGAAATTTCCGCACGAGGTGTGGCCACTGCACGTGCGCAAGGAGCGCGTCAAGTGGACCGTCTGCGCGTGCGCAATGCCGATAACAGCACCACCGCAGGGGCGGGACGTCAGCACCGCGTGTTGGTCTATACGTGCCTTGTAATTTAGTCACCAATTAACTGTCCGTTGATTTCTAAATTCGAGAAACACCCTACGTCCCCACTACCGTGCAGCGTGCACAACTCTCGGGGAATTCCTGCCTTAGTCAAGCATACCGCACGAAGAGATGGCGTTGGTCACCATCCGATTAAACTTAAAAATGAAAAGCGCCGTGACACAGCCAGCCATCCAGTATCCCAAAATCGGTCGTCCCCGAGGCCATTGTATCCTCTTCTCTCATCTCCCTATTTTTTGTCTTTGTCATTAGACGCGGGATCCCATCCAGCTTCAGTGCAGTGACCGTCACTCCCCACCTTGTCCGCTTCTGGTCAAGAGATCCAACGAGTCAAAAGATCCAACGAGTCAAAAGGTCCAATAATGGATCTCTTGACTCGTTGGATCTTTTGACTCGCCAGACCCGAGTCAAAAGATCCAATGTGGGTCAAGAGATCCAACGAGCCAAGAGATCCAACGAGTCATAAGATCCACGGCGAGTCAAGAGGTCCAACGAGTCAAAAGGTCCAACGAGTCAGAAGGTCCAATAATGAATCTTTACGCGTTGGATCACTTAACTCGGCAGACACGAGTCAAGAGATCCATTGTAAGTCGAGAGCTACAATTACCCGAGAACTGCCGCTTAATATTGCAAAGGGGTCACAAAAAGCCCCTCACCACTCATGCCCTAGTAGCGGGGAGGCGTTGCACAATAAAGGTCCGTAAATGTGGTAGTAAATGTAACGTAAGGTCCGATGACGCCATAAAACTTTGCGTAAAAAAAATCAAGAATATCAGGCTTTTGACGCGTCTCTTCACGTTTCCACGACAGCATCTGAAAAAATTAGCCTCAAATCGAGCAGACACTTACTGAGCTTGCTAACTTAATACACTTTCAACCAGTTCGCGTCACGCGCGTAGTTTTCTCGGCCGGCACAAGCGGCTGCAGGATGGAAAATAGTCCCCTTTCGTCTTCGCGATTTCTCCGCGCACTCGCGACATTTAGAAAACTCAAAGCGTGCTTTCTGTTTTTCCTTTTTTTTACTAACCGAAAGTTAAGCAAAAGTGACACGCACCAGATTCTTTGAACATTAAAATCATTCCACGGCCCCTTTGAAGGGGTCACGAAACGTTATCGGGTTGGAACGTTCCTGACCTTGCCGGTTCGTACTGGTCCCAGCCTGGCACAAGTATGCTCGCACAGACCACCATTGATTCAGATACTTCTCTGTCGTGGGGAAATTGTGAAATTACGAAGATAAAAGGGCACTACTACTTTCAGTCTTGCCTTTGCAAAGCTGGATGACGTGATTGTGGAATCGAAACCACTTGACGACACTCGAGCGCGGCTCATGCATGGATTGGACACGAGAACTGCGTGAGTACTCGACTTTAGCTCGTAACAATGAATGCCTCGGCGGACACTCGGGTTGTGGCTCGTGTCCAACCACTGCGGTGATGAGGATAGCTGAACTCTAACAATGCCCGGAGCTCAGCACGCGTTTTCTGCTTTGTCAACCCCAGCACGTGGGCATGATTAACGTTGAAGGTATAGAATAGGCACCATGCCACCTGGCCGCTTGTTCTGGCTCCGAGTTGAGGGGATAAACGATGCTCATATTTCTCGACTGCCATTGCCTAGGAAAAACTGCTCAGGCAAGTTTATTCACTTATTAACGTTAGGAAGCGATTCTAAGTAGTATTAAGCAAAAGTAGAAAAATTGTTAGATTTTTCTACTTCGAAGAGAAACATCTCTTCAAAGTGACCTTAGATGGTCACTTCGAAGAAAGTAACTCAATAATTCACCGGTTCTTTTCGTGCAGGTAAGATATCGAACTTGGCCAATGGGAAGGCAATATGACGAAAAATAATTTAAAATAATAATTTAAAAAAAATATATATATATATGTATTTTTTTTAAGGCGGGTTGATATTATGGTAAACTTTTCCCTTCTAATAAACTTTCAGGTTCGATATAACATATATCGAAATTTAAATTAGCATTTGATAAACGGTTGCAGTAATGGATCATGGGACGCAAGGTTCCAAATATGTCGCGAAAATATGGAAGGTACAATGTTGTTTTTTCCTCGGCTTTATTACGTGCGAATAAAATATTTCAGTTTGAACGGACAAAATTGACTAGGTGCCGTATATGAAAAGGAGAAGTAATATATGATTTACGTGTTTATGCAAACCAAAAAAATAAAATAATATATATGCACGTACTATCGCGATACATCGAAAGACGAATAAAAGTGTGCATTTCTTTTGATCAATGCTGCTCAACCTGGACACGAGCCAGTGAAGCGTGTGCATTCACAGCAAGACAAGGGGTACTAGGGTTTTTATTCTACTCTAAAATGCCTCGAACACAAAGGTGTTCAAGGCGTCGCGCGGAGCGAGATGCCCCATGATGCTCTCGGCTTCTAGCAAGGCTGCGGTGAATCCTTAAGTGATAAGGAGTATAGCCTGGGGTCTTTAGGTGCACCACGCAGTAGTGGCTATACGATCGCACGCCGATGCTGGTTCTCCGTACAGCATGGTGCCAGTCAGCAGTCATGCTGTACTGACCGGCAAGATACTGCTACATGTTGACCCTCTGGATGGCTGCCAAACATTATGCTGTCCAAATGATTTACATAACTCTCCCTCCCAGTTCAGCTCATGCTGCGTATGAGACCAACGCGCTGTTTCCATACAAGCCCTCACGAGCTGTGGGGAAAGGCGCAGTTTCTGCACGAGATGTGGGTACTGCACGTGCGCAGGGGGAACGCGACAGAACAGCACACGACAAAACAGAACGCGACAAAACAGCACGCGACAAAACAGCACGGTCAAAACAGCACAGCGTCAAAACAGCACAGCGTCAAAACAGCACGGCGACAATACAGCACACGTCAAAATCGCACGCGACAAAAGAGCACAGCGTCAAAACGGCGCAGCGACAGAAGAACACGTGCTAAAACAGCACGGCGTCAAAACAGCATAGCGACAAAACAGCACTCACGTAGCAACTTCGCGCGCGCTCTTCACCTCTCTCTGCGCAATAATTATCTTGATCCGTCAGTGCTGAGCGTTAAAAAGGCTGTAATATGTAGCGTTTTGTGAAAACAAAACGGAACGAAAACGAAAGGGGTTGGACATTGTATGGCATTATTTAACAGCTAGTTGAGAAACAATTAAAAAAAAAAAGTATACGTTGGCGGCGACGGGATCGCACTCAAGTCAGTGTTCTGAGTGCTGCTGCTGTGTCATTGCTAAAAACAAATAAAGGTAGCAGTACTTACTACTACTTAACTACGGTGATCTCTGAAGAGATTGGATAGTTAGAGGTGATATCTTCGCGTCGATGTAGGCCGCGCTCTCTGGTCTTTTTTGTAGAACCATCGAAAAAGGAAACGCTATGTTGAGCGGCGGTCCGGTGAGGTTCCGTAGTACTCGTCGTTTTGTAATTACCACCTAAGCGTAAAACAACCCCCTCCCCCCCCCCCCCCCTAAAAAAAGAAAAAAGCGGGAGATGCCGATTACAGATGCATTTTTAGAACCGGTAAGATAAGGTGACTTTAATGTTGAGCGTATTCAAAGTGTATCACGGGCACCGATTCGGCGAAGTTCATTCCCCGTGAATAAAATGCCCCGAAAACACGCGCCTGCAGCTTCTAGGCGATAAGTTCTTTTGAGTTAAATTCACAGATTATTGCCGACGAAGGCATCAATCGAATGGAAACCGGTGAAGCAGATACGTGCCACAGCCTCAATGCTGTTGCCGTACAGCATGGGCTGAGCACAGCACACCGTTGTCGCACAGCCTTTCTTTTTTTTTTTTTTCTTCTTTTAACAACTAACGACAGCACATTGCCATGCGATTGATTCGTTTATTGTCGGCGACATCACCAGTAAACTTGCGCGTCAAAATCAGTGAACTGCTCGAGAAATAGCCAGAATACGCACTAGCGGGGGCTTCGGTATTGCCCATACGGAACCTTCATGTGCGCATCGAGTATACTCCCCACTCCGAACTTGCTCCGAAGAGAACGTATCCGACAAATTGGCCGTTGACGAGTTGGGTTTCCACGAATTGGTCAGACCCTCCATTCCTTTTCAGTGCATACCTTGGAAGATGCCTTTTTTAACTTCAAACGCTATATTTAGGGTTCAGCGTTTTCGCCTTAAAGTGAATAAAACCTATAAAAGTTCACCGAATTCATTTTTCCAAATTCGATTTTAACTGAAAAAGGTGAGTATTTTCTAGGGCGTTTGGAGGAATGTGTGTGTGTGTGGGGGGGGGGGGGGGGAGGGGGGGAGGGAGGAGGGGGGAGGGGGGGGGGGCTCAATATTGACCATATAACTACTTCCTTTCGCCGTTTTCATCTTGTCTCCCAGATGGGCTCAACTTTCAACAAAAGCTCCGGGCGCAGGGGTTTTCAGGCCGAAATCTGGGTTTTTCACCTGATAGGGATTTGTGTGCCGAATTCTTTGCTCAAAGAAGAGAGTTTAATCCTGAGCTGAACAATAAAATTAAAGGGCATCCGTAATTGCCGCACATTTTTTAACACCCCTAGCTTCCGTCTACTAGAGGAGGGCATAAATACGATTGTTTTATTGCCGTTTCTGTGGTCTCCGCGAATTTACCAACTCTCGAAGTCGTGAAATTGGGGAAAAAACTCACTGAGTACAATGCTTGCAAATTTTTGGTTTTTGATATTTGCCTCTCCGACCGAAGTGGTAGTGAAGTTTATGTTCGACCTGTGTACAAATACGAGCACACGATAATAATGTCAGATCACGATAGGGCTTCAGTGAGTCTTGCAGAACAGGTCGCGTCGGCTGCCAGACAGCAACAAATAAGAAAACCAGTACCAGGTTTACTCAATATACAATTCAAACAAACGCTTTTAAATATTACATTTTCGTCAGCATACAGGTTTTCGTCAATAAACCGAAAGAACCGAGAAGTTTGTGAGTCTGCAAATATTCGCCGCAATAAACCGATAAATTCTGTTTAGAATGAAAAAAACGAAAAAAGTACGCCGAGCTTCAAAATTATATAAACCGAAAACGTCAAACCCAAGCTATATTGTCAATGTCCTGTTTTGACGCTGTGCTGTTTGGACGCCGTTCTTTTCTGTCGCTGTGCCTTTTTGACGCTGTGCCGTTTTGTCGCTCTGCTGTTTTGACGCTGTGCTGTCTTGACACCGTGCTGTTTTGGCACGTGCTCTTCTGTCGCTGTGCTGTTTTGGCGCTGTGCTGTTTTGTCGCCTGCTATTTTGACACGTGCTGTTTTGTCGGCGCGCTATTTTGACGGTGTGCTGTCTTAACGTGTGCTGTTTTGACCGTGCTGTTTTGACGCGTGCTGTTTTGTCGTGTGCTGTTCTGTCATGGTGCCGTGCGCAGGAAGTGCGTCAAGTGGACCGTTTGTGTGTGCGCAAACGCAATACCAATAGCAGCGCCACCGCAGTGGCGGGACGTCAGCACTGCGTGTTGGTCCATACGTGCCTCGTAATTCAGTCACCGATTAACTGTTCGTTGATTTCTAAATTCGAGAAACAATCTGCGTCCCTACGACCGTGTAGCGTACATAACTCTCGGGAAATTCTTGAGTTAGTCAAGCATACCGCACGAATAAATGGGTTGGCCACCTGCCGATTGAAATGGAAAATGCACAACGCCGTGACACAGCCAGCCATTCAGGATCCTGAAACTTTTCATCCCTGAGGCCACTGTATCCTCTTCTCTTAACTCCCTCTTTTTTATTGCTTTGTTAATAGTCGCGGGATCCGACCCCGCTGCAATGCAGTGACCGTCACGCCCCTCTTTGCCATTCGACAGTCGTCATTCATTGTAGTTTTGCTTTTCTTTCTTTCCTGCTTTTCTTCAAAGTCCTTCCTCCCCTTTCCCGGTGATCGGGAAGGGAGTCAAGAGGTCCAACGAGTCAAAAGGTCCAATAATGGATCTTTTGACTCGTTGGATCTTTTGACTCGCCAAACACGAGTCAAGAGATCCAATGTGGGTCAAGAGGTCCAACGAGTCAAGAGATCCAACGAGTCAAAAGATCCACGGCGAGTCAAGAGGTCCAACGAGTCAAAAGGTCCAACGAGTCAGAAGATCCAATAATGGATCTTTTGACGCGTTGGATCTTTTGACTCGTTGGACCTCTTGACTCGGAATCCACCTTGTCACCCGAAAGCCGCCATTCATCGTACTTTTGCCTTTCTTGCTTTTCCTGCTCTTCTTCAAAGCCCTTTCACCCTTCCCCAGTGATAGGGCAGAGAGTCAAGAGGTTCAACGAGTCAGAAGGTCCAATAACGGATCTTTTGACTCGCCAAACACGAAACAAGAGATCCAATGTGGGTCAAGAGGTCCAACGAGTCAAGAGATTCAACGAGCCGAAAGATCCTCAGCGAGTCAAGAGGTCCACGAGTCAAAAGATCCAACGAGTCAGAAGGTCCAATAATGGATCTTTTGACGCGTTGGATCTTTTGACTCGTTGGACCTCTTGACTCGGAGTCTGATGCCAAGGACCCTTCTCACAGCTATCGAGGAAGGCAGGCGCCCACTGCCTAAAGACCGCCGAAAGATGGTCAGAATACTTATCGAGTGTGTGCAGAAGGTGTGCGCAAAGCCTCTTCGGAAGCGTCTTGCCGTCATAGCTAGCAAAGTAGTCGAAGCATACCCATCTCCTTTCAAAGACGTTTTTGATGACACCCTAATCGGTAGTGGTTACGACTCTCTGTTAAACCAGTTGGTTTGTCGACTCGACAACGTAAAGAGGGACGACTCACGAGTGCAACAGGAGCCTGCGGCCCAGTGTGCTAGAAAGAGATGAAGCTGTATCGCATACGCAACACAGAGTACTCAAGTAGATGATGAATCAACAAAAAAAAGAGAAAAAGCATCCCTGCAGGCGATGTTCAAAGTTGGTACCACGTACGAAGAAGATGTGCATCTGCTCATGTCCTCGACACACACACTGCAACAACAAGAAATAAAGGCAGGCACGTCCATTCTGGAGCTGAAGGATGATTGGCCCTTCTTGTTCACAGCTGATGGCCTTCAAGGTCACATGAAGATTCTGCTTGGAATAGATCTAGCTGAAACACTGCAAAGCTCACTCAAAGATGAGAAAAGTGCAATTCTGCAGTTTTTTGAAAGGAAAGATTTGACAAGGAAAATGTTATGACGGCTTGGAAAGCAATGAAAAATGCAGCATCTCCACATTCTGAGCTGCTTGAAATTGTCCTGCTGATCGCAGCCTGGTTTGGAGAGCACCCACATGGAATACTTCAAACAAGAGAGGTAATTCATAGTGAACAATAAAATGCCCTGTATTTCTCAAGTGCACTAATGCGTACAGCATTTCCATGCCAATTTATCACTAATAACAGTTACTTAGCACCATGAACAATATTAAAATGCTATGTGCTGAACTAATAGAGAAGTACTTTTTGTCAGTGTCAAGTGAAAGTTTTAACATCTTCTGTAAACCTGGCCAGATCTTTCCTGGAACTGAGCAGTGTTCTCTCCCCTTTTTTCAGGCCTGCCTAACCTCAGACGAGATAGAAAGACGGCCAGATGCTCCACTCTCCCCTTGCATCATTGCGGCTGGTAAGATTGGTGAAATTGTTTGGACACATGTACTACATTATGCGCCTCTTTTTTAAAGCAATATCTTGTAAGAAACACTTATGGCAGATTTTTGCGCCTAAGTATTGTGAGGCAGAATTATCCACTATATTGAATCATTACAAGGTTAAAGTTTTCCTTTATTAATTCAAAATTGTTCACTCGTACTCATCACAGAAAAAAACGTTAATTACTTTGTCATAGGAGATGCTGGTGGCGAAGGATCTGGTCAGACGTGACATTTCTCTCATTTAATTTGTATAAGTATTTTAATTCCATAATTACCTGTACCGGTCATGTACTTAGCGTGGAGCTGAATTCATATATTAATCATTAAGTCAATCGCAACAAATTATTTCCCAAATTATCGGTCAGTTACAGTAAGCTTCTCACGGTGTGTAAATGTCTATGTATGAAAAAAATAATTTTCTTACAAAGTGACCCTTCGCCAGAAAGATTGTATCAATATATTTAACGAAAAAAATCACCTAAACCAACTTAAGGCTTATTTTAGGAAGTCAGCGGTCAATGTAGGTATTTTGGCGCGGTCTCGTTCCATTGAAGAAGACCAACAGTCATTACCATGCAGGAATTTATTCAGTAGTTGATGTAATTGACAGTGATTTGACCCTGAAAAAGTTCAAACTAACAGTATTTATGTGCATGCATTATGAATTGCTTTATGTGCTTGTGCGCCTGGCAATGCTTGATGTACAACCATCATTCAGAGTGCTATTCACCTTTTCTACGTGGGCACCGCTATCTCCAATTCGAGGACGGGAACAGGACATCTTTCCCTTTTTTTTTTGAAAGATGTCCTGTTCCCGTCCTCGTCCTCTCTGTTTTATACTTTCAAGTTTGTATCTATTAACCAACACGCTCGTTTTCAACTGTAACCGACAAAGTTTTTCGAGCCATGTTTCGTCCAAACCCCAACTGCGTGTCTTCGGTCAATGAAAGATGTCCTGTTCCCGTCCTCGTCCTCTCTGTTTTATACTTTCAAGTTTGTATCTATTAACCAACACGCTCGTTTTCAACTGTAACCGGGTTTATTCACTCACTCATTGCCTTGGGGGGGGGGGGGGGGGGGGGGGGTTTCGGGATCAGTGAACGGTCATCGGCGAGGCCGGGGGAAAGTCCGCTGCCACTGCAGCTTCTCCTAGTCCCAGCGGTGGTCATTCACTCCTCGTCATGGGGACGTCGTCGTCCAGGGTCGCAGTCCGGTTCGTCCGTCGAGTCCGCCACTCAACGTCTTGCGCGCACTTTCCCCGCGCCTGCGTCCGTCTCCCGCCAAATCCCGCGCGAGCATTCTCGTCTCCTTGTCACCGCTGCAACCATACTTCGTGTCCCGCCGTTCGAGAGAGCGTCACCGTCCAAGGGCGCTGCCGTCCAAGAGAGAGCCTTCCTTTGTCCGCCTTTCCCTTTTCAAGCCTTTACCCCTTTGTCTTGGGAAGCCAGTCGCGTGACGTCAGTTGGCCTAGGGGAGCGCCGTACCCGGATCTCTGGTACGCGAGGCCATGGCCGCTGCCCCGAGGCATGACGTATCTCGGAGGTCGGAAATTAGGGTCCGAAGGGTCGGCGCGGGAGAGGGCAGCCAGATCTCCACAATACATATAGTGATCCTTGCAGACATTGCACTAACAGTTACTACAAGGTAACTGTGCTTTGATAATTAATGTTGTCACATTTTGCAGATCTAATCATATGCATACATGTAGTGATGTACTTATTAGAAAATCGTTCAGAACTCTCAAATTCTGTTGGCAAGTTACTCCTGATTTTAATATCAATTTGTTAAAGGCTGCTTATTGAGGCATTTTCCCATTTTTGTTTGTATTTTTTTATTAATATTTTATTTATGAAAGGCTGCTTATTCAGTCAATCTCCGATTTATTGTTCATTTTTGTGTTCCAAGTTAGTTCATAAATATAAAGTTTATCAGTCCAGATATACATAGAAAAATATGTGCTAGTGTGTCTACAGAAGTCTTTTATTTTTCTTTAATACATCCAGGAGATGACATCTGGTCTCCAGAAGAATATATGCTGCTCCTTGATGGGCACGTTGTGGCAACTGCACCAGAGTTCGACGTCGCCCTCCGCATGCTGTTTGCCAGCTACTTTTCATTCCACATTTGCTACGCCCAAGAAGTCTCATCTACGCTTGAGTTCATCCAGAGGTACCTTTAATTTCTTATGTATACATATTTGTGTAATTTGGTTTGCAAACCTTGCTGTGTGTTTAGTATATTGAGCTGCTATTAGAGCTGGCATATGAACACCACTGATCTCAGCAAAACAAGGCACCTTGCAAAGTTCGATTGGATGCCCTTTTTGAGGCATGTGTAGTCTAAAGTTTACACCTTCATGGCAGCGGCTTATAAAAGGCTGCTGAGTTGCCGCTTCTGCCAAGAACATTGAAAAATTCAGAACCAAAAATTTCACTAACTTGGCCGTTTTATCACCCCATGAGTTCAGATTTCGAGCTGGTGCCCTACTGACCTAACAGTTGTATGGCTTACTGACAACATCAAAAATGTTATAGACACAGGAAACTATTTTGGCAATCTGTTTAATATTACAGAAAAGCTTTTGATTTAATCACAGTATTATAAAAATTAAACTTGGTGTAATATGATTGGTGGTCCCAAGCACACACAGAATTAAAAGTTATTTATTTAACAAACAAGCTGAGGTTTATGTTTCTGACTTTTTTATTTTGGACAGATATAAAACAGGTGTACCTCAGAGTTCAATTATCGCCCCGTTTTACACACTGTCAAGTGTTCCTTAATGCTGATAACACTTCTGTACATAGTACTGTCTAGAGAATTAATTTCCTAACCCAAAAACTTCACGCTTACATTATTAACATTTTTTGAAATGGTGCTGCCCTTATTGTGTGAAAATAAATTCAGCCAATACACCATTTATGATTTAATTTAAATGTCACGCATCCCATATATATATTTGCGATTGCTTTTGTCACTCATTCAATTTGTGTCATTAATCACTAAATCTTTTTAGGTTGTTCTCGACTCTAACTTAAAACTTACGACCGTGCAGTTTCTTGCATCTGAAATGAAAAACAGCTTACGGCCTATGAAAAGACACATTCTATTTTAATACATTATCTCAATTTTTGTTTATGTTTTTAATCACAGTCATTTCACATACTGGGTTATATCATGGGGTAATACTTATCCCGCCCGTTTAACTTTGTTAAAACACATTCAGGATCTCTCCATTCCTGTACAGACTTCTATCTCTTTCCCAAGAATACCACGTTGCTTCTTCGCGAATATTGTATACTTCCTGTCGCACAATTGTTTAAATATAAAAAAAGCAAAGTATTAATATTATAAGCAGAAATATAACAGTATGTAAAGCCCTTCATGTCCGCGGTCAGCTGGTGGATGCAGATAAACGTGAATCAGTTTTGGTGGGTAGCGGGTCGGATGCAGATGCCATGTGCTGCGGATGTGGATCAGATGCACGTCGAAAGTGCCTTGCATACCCGCAGCTAAAAATGCAAATTTCAAGCTTCCTTGAACACATCCCCTGGTTTGAAACACTCTCGTGCTCTCTTAGAGGTCACAATCTTTGTGGCGGCATGAAGAGTAAAGCTCATTGTTTAGATGTTACATACAGTTTCATAGTATTACTAGATTTTGGACTAGATTTTGTATCGAAGGAAATAAAAACAAACGACTTATAAAGTAGGATTTCCATTGATTATATACCTTCTTTATCATTCATGCTTGAGTTGGTAGATTTGTGTGGGAATAGTTAGACAGTTCAATGTTTGTCTGCCATTCAAATGATGCGACATGTCTGTACTTTGTAGATGAACAATGTAGTCAGTGCTGAACGACCGCTAGCCTGGGGCCTTTAACGTGCGTCACGCAGTGATGTGTGACGAATGTGTGGATTACGAATCGTATGCGGTTCTGATTCCTGCTGACGCAGTTCGGGTGTAGATAAAATGATCGAAAAAATTGCGGATGTGGATTCAAACTCTAATGAATGCAGATAATGAAATCGGCATTCACGCAGGGCGCCAATATGTACAATCCCGCAAGCTTCCTTAAATATGGTAGAGGGATTCAAAGAGCAAAGTAGTTTATTATTTATTAGAATAGGTCGAAATCTCACATATGTTGAATTTGTTTGTTGACTTGTTTTATTTTCCAACGCTTAACATTCAGGGCACTTTTCGGCATCAATCCTGACCGTGGCAGCAAGGGCAAAAATGGGAGAACGCAAGTGAACAAACGAGTGCTCAACCTGTTTCAACGAATAACGGAGTCTCAGTGGAACATATAGGTAAGTCTATTGTGCTCTGTGACCAGTTCGCGGTTACGGCAGAGCAGTAACAATAAAATACAGCACACAGACGAGAGCAAGAAGGAAGGACACAAACATGACGCTACTTACAGCTGAAGCTTTAACGAACAGAACGTAAGGGCGCAAGTGAATTGGTGTGCACTAAAGATTTTGTTGAATCCAGAGACTGAGGTATATACGAAAGACGATGACACAAGAAGAGAAGGAGGGAGTCTCAATATTGTGTTAAAGATTAACATTAAGTACACTCCCGAAATTTGATACTCTCCTTCTCTTCTTATGTCATCGTCTTTTGTTAAGCTCAGTCTCTGGTTTCACAAAAATGTTGAAACTTCAATCTTGTTAGCCACCGACGTCAATAAAACAAGCTATGAAAAAAATTAAGAAAACTAAAAGGATCAAAACATAGAGGTCACTCATCTAGAACACCACTGTTGCGCGTTTCTCTCCCTTGGCCAAGGGACAGCAGTTCTTTACCGGGCAACGCCAGTGAGGGCGTGCTGACAGATTGTCGCCCTAATAGTTCTATCTCGTGAGCATCCATATTTTCTTGAATTGTTTTGTCTTCATTTGCGTCAAGCACTGCACTATCCTCAAAAATAAGTATGGGCGCAACAGCAGTCCCGGCAATGTACATCCACAATCAAACTTGTCTAGAGCAAACTTTAAGCCTACTCTGGGCACATTTTTATGTTTTTACACGTTTTCGTGCACAATGTTCCACTAATTTTAAGTTAGACGTCTTCTTTCTGTCGCATTGCAGATGTCCCGTATCTTTATTTCAGGTATACATGTCACAAAGATATCAGCCATTAGTTCTTTTCTGGGTCAGAATTCCTTAGACGGCTCTAGACAAGTTTGATTTCGGGTACACCAAGCTGTCCCGTTCAATCTAATTATACATCGTAACGGTGCTCCTGCTATTTGTAGTCCAGATAACGAGCTCTCTGTCCTACATATCGCCCACGCGATAATGGGATAGAACACCCCCCATCCACGCATTCAACAAAGTGGTTTTATGTTTTTTTCGTGCAGTTACATTTCCTTCTAGGATTTGAATTTATCCTTCTGCACATTCCAAGCAACTTGTACTTACTTTTTTCAGAAAAGGTAAAAGTAGTGATCGAATAGAGGGTCGAAGGAAGGAAAACAAGAATGTCGTGATAATACCCTATCTGTGCAAGATTTCCCATAATCTAAAAAGGGTGGGTTATGTTGATGTGATGCGGTCGGCCCCTGAAAAGCTGGCTGGAAATATGCTGATACATCATCTTCGTGCGTGTTTCCCTTCATCAATAAACGTTATTCTCTTTTTCTGTACTGATTTGAGTAATTATCGACATACTATGCTAACAGAACTATCACTTTGGCACGCACAGGTCTCCACAGCTGTGTTTTGTCACTGCTCAGAAAGTCATCTGGCAGTCAGCTTCCATGGCGCTTCTACAGCGTGTGTATCACACCTGCGATGTTCCCGCTCTTGAAGGACTATAACTGCAAAATCTCCCCGTGCACATGTGCTGAGAAGAAAATAAGATTTCAGAGCTGGACGCTAGGCAGGTCCAGGACTCGGGTAAGAGTACGGACTCATGAGGCTCTGAACAGAGACAGACCGAATGCGGGTTCGCCGAATCAGGAAGCCCAGGGATATATGTTGACAAGGGCATCAAGATTCGAAGGTTGCACAGTGTTCAATAAAGCTTTCGACTAACGTTTTATTACGCAATCTGTTATAGGGCTCGTTTTTATGAGAAACGCGACACACTGGATAGTTACGCTGACCCCGACACTGTTTAAGGTCTTGTAAAGCACACATAAGATGTAGACGACGACATTAATGTCTTCAACGTTGCTGTTCAGGACAACATTGTCTTAGGTGATGACTTGGATGTCGAAGACGGCCGAGTGTGGTATTGTTGGAATATGCACAAAAATTTAGGAAAGCTTTATCATGGTGATAAGGACTGTGAAGCACATAATCTGTTTAGCTTAGGGAGGCACATTATCTGTGTGGTTGCTTATCCATGCTAAACTCTACTGTGCTCTTCCAGGGTAAGCTTCGCTCTATTACATCCCGCTGTGCGCCTCTATAGCTAAACACTCTTTGCCTGCCGGTGAAGCGTGACCACAGCATGATGACGCTTTATTTTCGAATGCATGTGACTTTTAAAGATTTACCAGTGGCTTTACCTGGCAGCCACCAGGATAACTGCAGCGATTCGGACACGGCCGAGTTAGAGGGCGTCTCTTACTAGCTTCTGTGCAAGGTTGTGGCATTTTGGCAGCGGGAGCTGCTTCATGAGTGCTGCAGTGCTCTGATGTACATCGTCGAGGGTCTTTTTCGGTGCAATGATGAGATCTTCGTGCTTGCGGAACTCTCCTTCTGCAACAAGCAGTAGCACGAAGACGTCGGGGGATGGCATTACCAATTCTTGATTGCTGCCGTCTCTTACGTAGCACTTCAACTGGCACAGCCTGGCATTTTGAGAGGCAGCAGAATCCGTCACTGCGGCTAAACACTGCTCGAATAGCTTGTGCTTTTTCTTAACAGCACGAACGGCGTACCCAGCCAGGTAAAAGAGCGACTGCTGCTCGTCGTCACTGATGGTTTTGTACTGGTCCCAGTTGGGCATCTCATCTTCCTCCTCTGAAGGTGCTTCTGCGGGCTGTGAGGCCACAAACTGTGCCAGGTACGCCGAATCATCAACGTCGTAGCTCCCAGAGCGACTTGGCCTGAAGAACTGTCACATGGCGATGAGGCGAAGGGCCATCTTGAAGTCTCTTGCTCGTGGCACAGGGTTCTTAGCTCTGATGGTTGAGAAAAGATTCTCCAGAGCATCCTGCGTGAAACGGCTCAGAAACAAATATTTGAAGGGCTTGTCTTGCAGAATCAAGTCTTGCATTTTCAGTGCCGTGGTCGTTGTTAGGACAAGCCCGGACTGCACAGGCTTCCAAGTTTTGCGAGTGCTGTTGATTGCAACGTGCTGGAAAAGGGAGATCATTTCATGCAGGACCTCAATGTCATCGTCGTGTACTTCTTCTCCCTGACCATTCATTACTGCGTCGTCTTTGAAGTCATCAGTTTAAACCATCTGAAGACCTGAAATCGAGAAACAAATAGTTCTTACATAAGAAGGCATAGTGTTTAATTATGTAATCGAGATTTCGGTTGGATGTCACAAGATTCCCCGGTGGTCGCACTTAATCCTTAGTCCACTGCTGTAATGTGCCACATGCCCTCGTTGGTTCGGCGTGTGAACCCCCGAATTTTCTTTTACCATTTAATAGGGATGGTTGTATTAAATACTGTGAACAACTTTATTTTTGCGAGCTCAATATTTCGCAAAACTCTCGGAGTGCCGGTTTTAAAGAATTTTCGCGGGCACAAATTTTTGCAATTTAGGGTAGTATGCTACGTATTCATTACCATGCAGTGAATTATTCGCAAGACCAATTTTTCGCAATTGTTTTCAAATCATAAAATTCGCAAAATTTAGATTTTCGCGAAAATTAAGTCTAAGTATCTCAATGTTGAAGTGAAGATCCATGCCTAACCTGAGATTTCAGACGCACTTGCTCGTTCCAGCTGTCCAACGGTTTTAGACAAGTACTTGTTACAGGGTTCGACCGATAAGTGTGCATTTAACCACATTGCACATAAGAAATCTGCAGTGCCAAATGAGTAGGAGCCAGGTTGTTTCTTAGAACTGTTCCAAATAGTTTTTCTCTGCTACCTTTGCTGTGCTCATTAATTTGCCATAGTTACCGAGACGGAATTATTTGTTGAGAATCCATGGACTTGGCCGTCAAATGCAGTACTTACCTTTTCAATGAACCATGCAGTGGTCAGCGTTTCCTTTTCCATGTCTCCCTGCTCCATTAGGCACTTGATGGCTGCAGCCACACTGTGGTCAACTAGCGCCCAGGCAAGGCCAAGCTTCATCTTGTCATAATGAGAGGGATCCAGGCACCTCTCGTTGGAGCGCGGGGCCAGCTTGAGCTTGTTCTCGGTGTCGATCTCGTGGAGCTCCTTGATTGCCGAAATGGAAACCTCACGTGTCGGAAGGTTGTACTTCTGTACGTACTCATCCGGTATGAGGGTGATGTGCCTTTTCGTGAAGTGGTTTCGTAAATTTTTCAGGATACGTGAGTGTCAGCCATGAAGAAAAGCTGTCGTCCTCCACCACAGGGATGATTGCAACTGTTGCGTAGGCGAGAGTGTTTGCCGCACACGATGCCACATGCTTTCCAGAGCGCTTGGTTGTTTCCTCCCATGTCAGAAATCATTACATCCACCTTGATGCCAATCTTCTCTGATTCTTTGATAATGCCAAAGCAGACATCCTTCACCTCTTTTGCGTTGCACAAAGCACCCGTGAAATGGTAGGCGACGGTTTGCTTCCACCGTGACGATATGCCTCAAACATGATAACAAGGGCATGCGTTGCAAGTGGAGATTTTTCTGACGCGGGAGATGCGGGTTGTATTGTTAGACTTCCAATTATACGCTTGGTGGAGTTGTCGTAATCCAGTCCAGGAGTTGTGCTCATTTCATCAATCATGAGGCATGCATCCGTTCTACCTCCGTCATGGACTCGACTTTTAGTGCAAGGGATTGAAGGACCTCATGGAGTATGCCTGGGAGGAACTTTGTCTATAAGGCGTCACTGAAGGGTGCGCTCACTTGGTAGAGGGGTGAACAGCTCTTTGACGACGTCGTAGCCACGTGTTGCCACAAGCAAGTCGCACTTTCAGGGCCTGCTGGGTGGTTTCGTCTGACCAGCTCCTTCCGCCTATGGTTCCTAAAATGCAATACAAATCTAGCATCATTCCGGGACATAGCCGCCATGGCTGCCATAATGAATTATCTTAAAAAGGCCCCCCTTTTACATTTTTTATATACTGTTTTGAATTATTTTTTTTTTGTCATTTATAACTCATTTGTTGATAAACTCCAATTTTCGAGGTCACTGTTGTTGAAAAAGATGTAAACACTGGAATGTGTACCTCACATAGGTTTGTTCAGAGTGCAGGCTCCGTGATCCTGAGGAAGGTCACTCCAGTTTCCTAGCAAATATTACTTTTGACAAAAGGGGGCGCATCTCGTCAAGTTTGTTGAGGGCATGTTAGTCTATTTCTAAATCATGACAGAAGCCAATCTGTTTGTGATTATGCTGGCCACTGCTTAGGTTTCCTGCTTACATCATACCAATTATCCTTTTTAAAGGAAGAAGAGGAAATGTAGTAGAGACAGCTAAAACTATTATCCTCTAGATCTCAGGAAGCCATAATGCGTAATTTTCAGTATCCGACCATAGCCGACCATAATCAGCTACATCAAAGGAGTTTGTTAAAAAGCCCGCAATTTTGGCTCAAAAACGCCTTGTAGTCCTCAAAGTGGCTGGATGTCACTGTTTCATTGACTGTGTGCTACAAGAAAAATAATTGTATTACCAAATTAAGCAAAAACCACGTGAAAGAGCAACATCACCGCGTGCACGTTCAAACCGAAACAAACCAAATTGAAGCAACTTAATGGTGCCGAGTGCGTCAGCGCCCTCTGTCCGCCGTTGAGGCAACTACTAAAATGGCAATGTCTATAGGTACGTTTTTACATGGCAACATACTGGTCTGGGTTGAGCATCTTGTCCAGCATGTCCTGGGCTCTTGTCTTGTCAGCCACCAGAGCGCGGATTTTCTTCCCTGCACTTTGCTGCTGTCTCTCCAGACTGTCAATGATGGCTCTTGCTGAGTCTGGCTGCAAGACACATGGTCCCGAGAAGCTTGTTTGGAGGGCAACAGACACCTTTGTCACTTCGCCCGCGATTTCTTTTTCAAGTGCCTCGGTGCTTGAATTTGGTAGTGTCATGCTACCAAGTGGTGTCGGCTCACCGATAAAAAATAAGGAGGCAGAATAGTTTGGTATTATTCATTTTGTAAAATTTAATTACAAGACACTTGGTACATTCAACTGCATCCATGCCTCTCTAAAAAAAAACTAAATGGGTGGCAAATTTATATTTTGGGCTTAGAAGTTTAAAAAAAAACTAGTCATCAGAGCGTCAAAAAAAAAAATTGGCTTTTCGTGCAAGGTGCATCAAAATATTGGGCACTGGAGAAATCCAGCCATCTGCACTAGGTCCTTACTTCGAGCTCTTTTGTTCTCTTTCTTCCAATAGAAACGCACTGCGAAGAAACGTGAGCATGATCCTGATCTCACAATGTCGCCGTGTGCTGCTTTAGACGTCCATTTGCTAAAGAAGCATTGATTAAATGAATATGCACAAAAAGCTAACGCTTTAAACCGGCAAGAGCCGGCGCCACTAACCTGGGCGCCGTATGCTAAAGTCACCAGCTCACCTAGCTTAGTCGAAGCGGTGATCATGGTTCGTGGCGCATCCCTGGCTCCAGAACAGACCGCGCAACAAATGGACACTCGTCGCTTTGCTTAAGAAGTGTCTAATATCAGGCTTGAGCTTGTGCCCAGCCTTGTCGGAGCTAGGCTACTGTATCAAGGGAAGACAAACTAGACATCGGCAGCCGAGGCAACTGCTTCCAGCCCAGGTGTCGTCTGCTAAAAGCGGCACTTTGCTCTTAGCAGACGGCAGATGGAGAAATGACATCATCAATTGCAGGCTTCAGACGCTGGGCTGCTTAATGCGTCCATTCAGCCAGCTTTTTGTTGCCATGGTCAGACCTTATTGTGCAGAAGGATACTGCCGTGGTTAAGACAAGATTGGTTCAACCGCGTATGTTTATTCTAGCATAGCAATACAGGTGTGAGTCGTGCCCTGTCTGGTCGCGATCTGGTAGAGAGGGTCCTCGCTCGGAAGCAGTGGGCAGAGTCCAGGGTCACCCGGCGGCGGAGGTGATGATGATCTCCCAACATATACGGTGTAAGACAAGGTGCCCTTTCAACCTTTCGGGCGAAAGGGGACCTTGTCTTACACCAAAGGGTTCGAAATGAGGACCTAATGCTGAGGGCTGATTTTCTCCTGTGCCTAATATGGTGATGTACCTTACACGACAGACATGTTTTTAGATTTGAGCTTGAGCATGTTCCTTTTTATTGAGAACGTGGGCCTAAAGTGTGAATGTGCTGATTTTTGTCATCTCTGTCCGCTCCGTTGCACCGTTGTGATGTACCGCAGGAAAGGCTAGAAGCACGGACTTTTTGCTTTAGGGCGCATCTTTGCAGCACAAGCTCTAGCACAGCAAGAGTAGTTGTTGGCTCTTCAGCTTGCACTTCTAGCCTTTCTAGTCTTCTAGTAAAACATGAGGGGAAACAGAGTAGGTGCCAAGCACCAAAGAGAATACTGCGCGGTGTAGTTACACATGCTGCACGTGCTGACGTCTACAGTGGCAAGTTTGTTAAAGCAAAGATCTTAAACAAATGGCACGCTGTACGCACATTTGCCAACATCATATTTCAGTCGTTTAGCTTGAATATGTTGTAGAGATAATCCGAGTGCGTGCAGAAGATGTACCTATATGCAATTTCACAAGTTGACTTCATGCAAAAAATGTTTTTATATTCATGTATTGTAGTGTTTGCACAAGCCGAAGGAGATCTGCGCAAATAGTGGTTCAAATTGAACGATGCAACGTTGCTTTACTGCAAAGAAAGCCGGGAAACATTGTGGCTTGCGAAGGCTATGAATGACGCAGCACTATCCCAATAAACCGCTAATCGTGCAAACCTACAATTGAGGGGCTACGTGCAATAGTGGTACAAGTACGCTTGTACTATTCATGATATTAACAGTCCCAGATATTAAACTAATGCATGTGGCACTCTACTTTTCATAGTAGGGAACGCTGTACACTTATTTACTCGAAGTTCAAACGCTAAACGGACCTTGACGTGCACAGATAAAATTATTGAGGGACTTTTTGGTGAGCTCTGAATTTGCACTTTTACCACTATTGCACACAGCACCTCAATTGAAACGAGCTGCCTCTCCAAAGGCTTTTGCAGAAGGTATTCTTTGCGTATGTTGTGCATTTACGAAGTTTGATGCTTTTTGATTATTTTGGCTGATTTGTTTCATTTTCTCCATTGCTTTCTGACAATATTGTTTGTGCCAGAATTTTGTGTAGTTATGGGAAGTACTGTGCTGCAATAAATATATTGGCTGTACTTTAAATCGCTTTATACAACCTTCTTGTCCGTCTAAATTTAAGTGTGAAACAGTGACGGTTAAATGGCAGTCGGTGAAATTATTCTCCAGATAATTTGGGTTCTTAATGTTGAGGGCTGTTGCACACTCGGACGGGATGTTTATGGTTAACAGCCATTGTAGCAACCACTTTGTTGGTCATTCAATTTTTCCCAAGAGTGAGTTGCCAAGGATCTGTGTAAGCAATTGAAAGTCACTGGATTTATATTGTGTTGATTTGTCAAACATTAGCAGGCAAACTACATCCTTGAAGCAGAGGCATATTGTAAGATATTGTAAGCAGAGAGGACGATAAAAGGAACCCATGTGGCTAGTTGTTTATTGCTTATCATATTGTACTCCACCTAAAACACAAACAAGATGAAAGAAGAGGTGGACAGGACAAGGCGCACAATATATCCTATCTCACATCTCGTTAGTGTTTTAAACATAGTACAATGTGCTGTAAAATAGCCATGTAACACATGGCATAAGGCATGTCTGGCCTTTTTGTTTAGTTCAAAGGTTTCTTTTTCAAAAGGCTTGTGCACATACGCTCTGCTATGTACACAGGCAACATCGTTGTGAAAATGCCGCAGTGCTTAAGCAGAAGAGGGCAGAGAGTTGAGAGACATTCTGCCATGTGGGGACCTATTGCAATGCTTGTTCCAATTTTTCCCCTTCTGCTTTGTACTGTAAAAGTATTGTGACAGACGATACTCATTGTCCTGTGCAAGTGGTGATCAGCAGGTACATAGAAGTTCAGAAAAATAATGTCTATGACAGACGTCTAACCAAGGTCCTCCATTATTGGTTCGCACCTCTAGAAAAGGAGTATGCTCACCATCGGGATTTCCAGACATCTTGCTGGGCTCCTCGGTGCTGGCCTGAGGGTTCACGTTTATCACCGGAGGGGAGCAATCAGCTGTAGAATGGCTGGGCACTGTATGACAGAAGTAAAATAGGCGTTGCGTGTTGAGACCGTCGGGTAGGTCTACACTTTTACAACGACAGTTGTCCAGACTGTAGATAAGAAATTTAGTCGGTGCAGTACGGCTGCAAGCCTGGTGTCTTTAACGTGGATCAGGCAGTAGTGATACATGATCATACTCTTGTAGAATGCTCATCCAAATCGGACTGGGCAGGAATGAGGATTCCACCAGTGAGTAGTCCCTTGGGGCAGCACGAAGTTTCCCTGCACATGCGCTGAACTGTGGTGTACTAACACACTCGGCCACCAATCAATGCCGTCCAGACTGCTGGACTTGGTGTTTTGTAGAGTGCCAGCCTCAGTAAATAATTATTTTATGTAACATAAGCACAAAAGTAATAATGTAAGAGTGGAACACCTGTCCAGCCTCTGAGTTCGTGGCTTGCTGCTAATCTTCATGGGCCGGTGACGAAACAGCAATGGAGAAGCAGTTGGTTAAAGTTTTTTTCAAAGCCGTCGGCTCTGTGCTGCTCGAACTGGTCACTCGTAAAGTGGTCCTATAAAGACAATCATTGGCACAAAGCAAGAGCATAAGCAAATATTAATATATATTTATCCTCGGGGGCCCTTGTAGACCCCTCGAGGCTAAGTATAGCCCCGGGGCCTACAATATATAGAGAATTGAAAAAGAAACGAACAGGTCATGACAAGGTTAAAAAAATATTAACAGTCCCAATGCATGCTGATATACACGACTTTTTTTTTGTAAGTATTTCACTTATTGGAAACAGTTATCACACAGTTGTGAAATATAATTTTCAGTGGATGCGATATTATGTGTCTGCATTTCATTCATGAATCTTTGATTAAGGAGGGAGTTTTGTTTGAATATAAGCAAATCTAGCAGTTTTAATGTTAGCATTATTGAAACAAACACATTCGGTGGCTTGTACAGCATGTTCTTGGTGATAAGGTGAATAATTACGACAAACCTCACGGGCCTGTCAGTCCCGTACCCCAGGAAGCATTTTGAGCGCGGATACCACGTCATTTAATTTGGCACTTTCCTTATATTCAGAGCATTAAGATGCTGATTACAACTTGGTGGATTAATGTTATGTTTGGGAGGCTGCCTCTTTTCATCGTAGTACGCGGTGCCGATCTCACTCAACGCTGCAACGTCAAGTGAACCCGCATTCAACTGTAATCATACTCACTTCGCAAAGCCTCGAATTGGGCGCCGGCGCAAATCCAACCCTGCTTATTTTGTGGAGCCATTCCTTCCGTCGTCTTTTCTTCCTTATCCCGGTGGGAATCAAGAGCAGTGTCTTGCCACGTCTAGAGCGAGTCGTACACCCGATAGCGCAGCAGCTCGGCATCGCGACCACAGTGATCGCGACTTCGCGCCGAGGAAGCGCGCCACAAAAGCGCGCCAAGTGATGCAGTGAAATCACTGTCGATCCAAATGTCTTAAACAATTCAAAGGGTGCGTAACTAAACAAGTTTCAGAAGTCCAGAGTGCAGTCATATTTTCATTTTAGTAAAGTACTAAATATCATATAACGCTTGATAGTTGCTCTGTTGAACTCGGAATTTTCCTTGGCGATGACACTCCGCCCGAGCACCCCGAAGCCAGCCTTGAGCCAGAGCGCAGCGTCGTCTGCTGCAATGTTTTCTAAGCCAGAAGTGGCGGCGCGTCGGCTGTGGCCAATCGGAACGCGCGCGGCACGATCAGTCCATGGCGATACTTGTAGAATCCATTATATCCAGTGCTTTAATTAGTTCGGATGGCGCTCCCATGTCCCGCGAAAGTTTTCGGCCGAGTGTGGGTATTATCTATGAGGAAAATTCGTTTAACAGATATGATATTGCCAAAAGCTTTTTAAGCCAAGGAAGTAAGAATCATAGAGTTATTATAATGTACGCTAGAGGTTCAACTGGCGCTAGTGTGCTGTTGCAAATTGAAGCAGACAGAAAGCAGTCCGAAATTGACTTCCGGTAATGCATTCCTACGGAAAAAAGCGAGTGCATTTCCTCCCTGCACTCGATTATAAGAGCAAATATTACGAATAATCCGTTCCTACTAGGCACATTGGAACATTTCCCAGACACGCAGATGAAATAACTGGTCAGTTACGGCCAGTTTTTATTTTAAAATCATGGCATGAAAACGGTGCTAAGACCGCTTCGTAGATGTATTTATGTGCACTGTCGGACACTGTTAGCGCGAACACGGCGCCGGCGCTTTCCAGCATGGGGG